>NW_024066985.1:0-600000 GCF_015039405.1 Cantharellus anzutake | reverse complement strand
TGAAGGCAGGATCCGGGGACTGGAGCATGCAGCACAGGAAGTGCACAGGGGAAGTGGAGTGGGTCCGGACATGGGTCCGGGTCCAGGCTAAGTCAGGGTATGTGCCCTGACATCCTCCTGTGCAGCCAAAGCTAGAGCAGCCCAGGCTGAGGATGTCACAGATTCTGTGGTGGATTCGGATGAGGAAAAAAACTAGATAGTGACCCTCCTTGTATGGCTAGAGTCCTGCACTTGAACGCATCTGGACTATCCATGTTACAGGAATGGGTTCCGGGGAACCCAACCTGAGCCGTTCGGCTCACTGATGGAGGTGGCTGCATAGCCATCAGAGGGAGAGCAGAATAGGATGAGTGTATGGAAGTACAACCTGTGTGTCGGCCAACGGTAACTTGGCGCTCCTGGGAGTGTACCGGTAGCGAGTATGATGTGGGCTCCTTGAGGGAGCCACCTGGCTGTCTGCTAATGGGGACTTGGCACTCCTGGGAGCGTGCCGGTAGTGGGTGTACTGGGAGTGTTTGGCTAGTGGTGACTTGGCGCTCAATGGAGCATACCGGTAGTGAGGGATACTGGGACTCGCAAAGGGAGTCACCCAGTTGGTGGCTATCAGTGACTTGGCGCTCATGGGAGCGTACCGGTAGC
Organism: Cantharellus anzutake; assembly: GCF_015039405.1. Classification (NCBI taxonomy): domain Eukaryota; kingdom Fungi; phylum Basidiomycota; class Agaricomycetes; order Cantharellales; family Hydnaceae; genus Cantharellus; species Cantharellus anzutake. The sequence goes on along the minus strand of NW_024066985.1, from coordinate 599,361 downwards.
AGGAGTTGTTGGGGAAAGCGGGCTGGTGGACCAGTGCACGGTAGTGGGTGACCGTGGGAAGTGGGACCCATGGGTGCGTGGCCAGGCATTCTGGAGCTGCCTGGACCATATCCCTCTCCTAAGGAGGTGGGATAGGCTACAGTTCCTGACAGGGAACTTCTGGTTGGATGGGAGTGGGCAGCAGGAGGTTGGGCGTGGGAATGCCCTCCTCATTGCAGTTTTGTCATGGAGAGGATGAATAGGGAGGTGGACATGGTTCCAAGGTTACAGGTTGAGTTTACAGTGGTGGCACAATGGTGAGGATGTTACAATTGCGGTACAAGGTTTGTGGGTTATGTATTCGATAATGAGAAAACATCTCGGCAATTACCATACATGTCATATGACTTGTATCTATCTAATACAAATGTTATAATGGCCAAAGGAAGTCCCTTGGAAATCAAAAAATCCCCCAGCCAGCACCAAAACCCAGTGGGAAAGCTTGGCATGGGGTTTGGCAGAGAATGAAGTAAGAAGTAAGAAATATCTTACCTGTGTGCCTGGTCTATAGGAGTCTAGGCCCATTTCCATAGCAAGGGGCCTCAGGGTCTGGTTGCCTGTCACGGACCATAAGATTCTCCATTTCCATAACAATCCACTCCCCATTCTCTTTCTGTTCCAATTTCTTTTCCTTCTTGTTCTGATGATGGTTGATTTCCCATTTCAAGGGAGTGTGCTCCCAGCTCTGCTCTGTTTTCCTCTTCCAGGGGGTGTGAACCCTGTAAAAATATGTCTTTTCCTTCTTCTCTTCCATCTGGAAACTTTTCCACTCTTATTGACTCAGGATCTTCTGACACCTTTGTAGATACATCCTTTGTCAATAAACATCGCATCTCCACGTACCCTGTCGTGCCTCTGCAACTCCGATTATTTGACAGTACCATGAACTCCATGATTACCCAAGCCGTCAATCTGCCCATCCGATTCACCACTGGTGAGGTTACTCCAACGACATGTTATGTCACATTGGATGGCTCTTGCGCTATCATCCTAGGACATGACTGGCTCACCTGACACAATCCGTTGATTGACTGGGTCTCGAGCAGTATAACTTTCCAGATGTCTGAGCAATCCAGTCCAACCACCCTGAGCTCTCCTCCTGTAGTTGTGGACCCAGTCCCAATGCAAGGGAATCTGACCTCTGACCCACAGTGTGCATCCATCTGTCAGGCAATCACCATCAAGATCGTCAGTCTGGCTGTGTTTGCCTGGACCGCTCAACTCAATGGATCCATCACTTTCTGCCTGGAAAATCTGTCCACTATAGCAGAGTTGCGCTCAACCTCTATTCCATCTGATCCTGTCAACCTCTCAACTGTTCCTAAGGCTTATCACGAGTTTGTGGATGTCTTCAGTAAGAGTAAAGCCAATACTCTCGCACTGCACCATGAACATGACCTGAAGATCGAGTTGGAGGAAGGCACCCAACCTCCCCTTGTCACCCTGTATTCCCTGTCCCAGTCTGAGCTTGAGGCTCTCTGTACATTCCTTGATGAGCACTTGGCATCCAGTTTCATCCATCCTTCATCTTCAACCCACACCACACCAGTGCTCTTTGTCCACAAGAAAGACAGTCCTATATGTCTTTGTGTGGACTTCAGGGGCCTCAACAAGATCACCAAGAAAGATAGGTATCCACTGCTGCATATCTCTGACCTCCTAGACATTCCTAGCCATGCAAAGGCCTACACCAAGCTCGACCTCCACCATGCATACCACTTGGTACAGATAGCAGCAGGCAACAAGTGGAAGACTTCCTTCTGAATGTGCTATGGATCCTACAAGTGGTTCGTCATGCCATTCAGTCTGACCAACACACCTGCAGCCTTTCAGCGCTTCGTCAATACCATCTTTGCTGATCTACTCGACACTCATGTGGTAGTCTACTTGGACGACATCCTGGTCTATTTGGAAGATGAGACTCAGCATGAGGATCATGTCTGGGAAGTCCTGAGTAGGCTATGCAAGCATGGGTTATTTACCAATCTGCCGAAGTGCGAATTCTCAACTGACACTACAGAGTACTTGGGCTATATCCTTTCACTGACTGGACTCTCCATGTTGCCCAAAAAGATTCAGTCCATTCAGGATTGGCCTGAGCCCTGTAAGGTCAAGGACATTCAGTCCTTCTTGGGATTTGCAAACTTCTACCATCGTTTCATCCATGACTATTCCAGTATTGTCCTTCTGCTGACCAGACTCACCCAGTAACTGCAAAAAAGTGTAATCCCAAGTCATGAAGGGTCATGAATTCATGCAGTTTCATGAAACTGCACAGAAGTTCATGAGGATTCATGAGGGTTCATGCAGGAGCATACACAGTCATGCAGTCTCATGAAAGTTTTCATGAATTTTCATGAAACTTCATGAAGTTTCATGAACCTCCATGAACCTTCATAACCAGTTCAAGTTGGAAATTGACAGGACACATTATGCACCCCCATGCCTTCTTATGAATGTTCATGAATGTGCATGACTTTCCATGAAGAAGAATAGTGTCATATCCATACATACCTGATCTGACCCAACTCCTGCCCCAACTCCAGAGTCCCACTTCACCCACTGGCCAGCCTCCAAGAGTCTACTCTACCTCTGACCTGACATCACCTTCCATCTCCCAACTCCTGCCCCACTTCCCCACTAAGGTACTACCTTCTCTCCATACCCTGACCTCAGACACCATGCTGTACCTCTGTCTCCAAGATTTCTGTCTTAGCCCTGACCTCAGACTTTGACCTGACCTCCACTTAAGTCCACTGCATAGGTGACCTCATTTCATTCAATCACCTTTCCCAATATCCTTTTGGACTTCCAACTCTGCCTCTGTAACCTTTGTTACCCCTGGACCTCACAGATGCACCACAGACCCCACAGTTTACTGCATTGTCTGATTCACTCTCACCTTTCTCCCTTACTCCTATTTGGGCAACTGCTTCTTTTCATTCAGCCAGTTAGAGCCATACACCCCACTCCCACCCCACCTCCTGCTCCTCTAGGCCTGCACCCTCTTTACCCCCTCTCAGATGCACCATTGAGTCAAACCCTTGAGCCTTGATGTTGTTCCTTTTCTTAGACTCCTTTGTCTCCATTCAGGCTCCTTGTCCCAATTCAGCCCCCTTTGTTTTCTCTGACCCTCCTTATATATAATGTACATAAATACTTGTAGCCTCAGTCTGAAAATCGACTTGAAACCCCACCCAATTTCCCCAGAGACTTTCCATTGTTAGCTCCAAAATTAATGACAAAACAGTAGTGGCACAGCGCTCCACCTGAGTTGCTGAGGCCAATACAGTAAGTCTCCATTCCACTTCTGGAACCATCCAAATCTGCCACCTTCTAACAAATAGAGCCACAATCACAGTCACAATAAGTGCTCACCCTGGGTGCATGGCCATATATACACCAAATCTTCATGGATTTTGGCAATCAAACTGGCAATAATTTGAGAGAAATCAAGTGTTTCATGTAACCCAAAGTATTTTCTGTATTTTTTGAGAGCACAGTAAGCAGAATAAGTGCACATATAGTGAACCAGCTCATCCAAATTCCTTCATATAATCTGGGACTATTGCATCACAATGAGATACAGAAAAAAACCTTAATTCATGTGACAAAAATGGTACCTACCACATAACATTTGATGGAGAATTGATGGAGAGACAAATGGGGGGAAATTTGGTTGCACCTTGCACACTCAAGCCATGTACTGCTCAGTCATGACTCTCCATGAAGAGTCAGGAATATTCGTGAAGAGTTACGAAAATTCATGAAGGGTCATGAGCATTCATGTGCAGGTATGGGAATTTTTGGGCATGCTCATGAATTCCTGTGAAGAGTCATGACCATGCATGACTATGCATGGACATTCATGGCTCTGCATGAAGATTCATGATGCATGGCTTCATGACTCTTCATGAAGTTTCATGAAACAGCATGAAATTTCATGCTTGCCAAAAACAATCGACTTTTTGGGTTGAAAATTAATGATTTCAATATAAATATTGTATATAAGCATAAAGGTTCATGAACCTTTATGATGTTTCATGAAAATTCATGGGATCCATGAAGGTTCATGAAGTGGATTACACGTTTTGATAGTACCTCAACTCACCCATAAAAATGTGGCTTGGTCTTTCTCTGATGAGTGTCGTTCCACCTTCCTTTGCCTCAAAGAAGCCTTCACATCCGCCCCCATCCTTACTCACTGGGTACCTGGTCATCCACTAATAGTTGAAACTGATGCATCCGACTATGCAATCTCAGGTATTCTCTCCATCCGTTGTGAGGATGACGAGATTTGCCTGGTTGCTTTTCACTCAAGAACACTGACAGCGCCTGAACTCAACTACGATACCCATGATAAGGAGCTCCTGGCTATCTTTGAAGCTTTCCGCTCTTGGCGACACTACCTTGAAGGCTCTGGCACTCCAATTGACGTTGTCACAGATCATAAGAACTTGGAATATTTCACCACTACCAAACTCTTGACCTGCAGGCAGGCATGCAGGTCAGAGTTTCTCTTGCAGTTTAACATGGTTATCCACTTCTGCCCAGGAAGACTTGGTGTGAAACCTGATGTGTTGACTAGATGCTGGGACATCTACCCCAAAGAAGGGGATAGGGACTACGCCCACGTCAATCCGAAGGACTTCTGCCCTGTCTTTACCACAGAACAGCTCTCAGCCTCCCTTCGAGCCACTCATCTAGCCACTCCAGTCCTCCAGGCCAGCTCTATGGTTGATGTCGAAGCTATCCACAAGGACATCCTTACTGCCCTGCCATCTGACCCCTCTGTTGCCGAATATCTCTCTGATCCTATCCCTGCAGACTCACATTGGTCCCTAGATGCGGATGGCCTGCTCAGGCTCGATAAGCATATCTACGTACCAGATGCAAACGATCTTTGCCTCAGGATCTTGAGATACAAGCACAATCACCCACTCTCCAGACACTTTGGTCAGAACCGCACATTAGATCTGGTCCATCGAGAGTACACTTGACTGGGTATCTGTTCAGTGATCAAGGACTATGTCTCGTCCTGTACTGCCTGCGCCCATGCCAAGGTCCCTCATCACAAGCCCTATGGCTTGCTGAAACAACTCCCCATCCCCAGTTGCCCATGGACTTCATTGAACAGCTTCCTCCATCCTCTGGCTTCATGGCCATCTTGGTAGTTGTTGATCATCTTTCAAAACAATGCATCTTTATTCCTACGCACGATACCATTGATGTGCCTGGTCTTGCCAAGCTGTTCCTCCTCCATGTATTCTCGAAACATGGCGTACCATCCCACATCACTTCGGATCAAGGATCCGAGTTTGTATCCCATTTCTTCCGCTCTCTAGGTAAGGCTCTTGACATCTGCCTTCACTTCACTTCGGGTTATCACCCAGAAGGGGATGGTCAGACTGAGCAGATGAACCAGATGTTAGAACAGTATCTTCAGGTGTATTGCAAGTACCAGCAGGACAATTGGGCTGAGTTATTGCCCCTGGCTGAATTTGCATACAACAATGCCCCCAATGCTACTACTGGCATCTCTCCATTCTTTGCCAACAAGGGATACCATCCGACCCTCTCCATCCATCTGGAATGAGACTTGACTTCAGTACACACTCAAGAGTACTCAGTTGATCTCGATTCTTTACATCAGTTTGTACATGAGGAAATGTCCTCAGTGCAATGACGATATCATGGCCCTGCGGATGCTAGACACTCACCTGCACCTGACTTCGAGGTTGGTACATTGGTCTTTGTTAAGGCTAAGTATTTTAGATCCACCCAACCCTTGAAGAAACTCTCAGAAAAGAACCTTGGGCCCTTTGAGATCATCACTGCGCCAGGAACCCACTCCTGCACCATCCACCTCCCTGAGACTATGAGAGCCATGCACCCAGTCTTTCATGTGTCCCAACTCAAACCAGCTGTCCCCAACACCATTCCCAACCATGTACAACCACCACCTCTGCCCATTGAGATCGATGGTGAACCTGAGTATGAGATTGCCAAAATACTAGATTCAAAGTTGGATCGTAGGCATCGTAACTGTAAGTTACTGTACCTGGTACATTGGCTTGGGTATGATGGGACAGACGAGGAGACATCTTGGTTGCCAGCCACAGAGCTTGGCCATGCCTCTGACTTGGTTTCTGACTTCCATGTGCTATATCTGTCAGGGCATACACCCTGACCTAGCCCATACCGCATCCACACCCACACTCGCACCCGCACCCATGACTGCACCCGGCTGTTGCACTCCCCGCGCGCGCCCTGTGCCGGATGCTCAGTGCGGCCGGATGGCCCGGACCTCGGGTCTCGGGTCTCATGTGACTTCCGGATATCTCCGGAAGTTTTCGATGTATTGTGGCCACTGTGGGAAGATGAGAAGTTAACTTCCTTCTCATCTCTGACCCACAGTAGGTTGTGCCCTGGACAGGGCTGGTTACACCTGGGACTGTGGACCATAGGGGAGGGTCATGGGGACCCGGGAGTCGTCCCCTGACAATATCCTGACAAGCCAGGCCCTCACTTTTCTTAGAGTGTTTGCACATCAAACTGGCCATGTGTTTAATGGGGTATGGCACAAATGGAGGTATATACAAAAAAAAATTCAGGGTGACGTGCCCACACCATGTGTCAGGGCACAGCCCTTGACCCCACTCACCCTCAGACACCCTCACCCTTTCCCTAACCACCCTCTCCCCACATTTCCCCATTCCCCCTATCCTTCCCCCCACTGTTTCACATAATGACGCACGCGCGCAAACCCATGGGAACATTCTGGGCGAGCTGCTTGCCCAGAACTTTCCCACAGGTCACACCCATTATGGAAAGTCAGCAGCAAGGGGAACTGTATAGTTCCTAGGGTCCTTTTGTGTCGGCCTCACAGGGGGCTGAGAAGCTTACCCTTCTTCTCAGCTCATTCCCTGTGAAGGCTGAGGCTAGTCCCCTCAGCGACTTCGAGGAGTTAGCAGCTGGGGAGAGTACCCCAGCTTCCACACCCGGCCTCGCCCTCCGGCCACTTCCAGCTGGGGTCTGGATCCTGACACCATGGGGAGTATATGTGGGCAGGTCACCCACTCCCCCACCATCCGATTTCTCCTTCTCCTTCCTCGACCTCTCCTCCTGCATAATCTTGGCAACCTCGCTGGGCAACTGCCTCACAGTGTCAGTCAACTCCCTGAGGGCATCAACGATTGCCTCACCCCACTTCTCCACGTCACCCTCATCCTCATCCCAATCATCCTCCATATCATCTCCCCCACCCTCAGATGCGTGTACTGGTGCCTTGGGTGAGATCACCTGCAGTTTCTTCTGCTGCGAGGGCATTGCAGTCCCCACTCAAATCGTAACCAGGTTGCACTTGGCCCTGTGTCAGGGCACACCCACCTGACCCAGCTCCACCTGGCCCCACCTGACCTGGTACCCTGCTGTCCACCCCTCCACCCCTCCTCCCCCCTCTTCCTCTCCCTCTTCTCATTTCTGTTTCCTCTGTTATGGAAATGGGAAATTTCCCAATTTAGACTCTTATGGGCCCTGCACACACCCAAATCACATGATATGTAAATAATTAGAGTTTATCCAATTATTAACCACCAAAATCGCCACTTGTGAACTATTTGTTAAACCACATGTTACACCAACTGTGAAACCATTGTAACCTCTAATGAACCCTCTCCCTTCCTCTCCCTTCTCTCCTGTGCTCAGAATGGACAAAAATGAAAATGGGCACCTCTGGCCCCATTTTTGTAACATCCTCACTCTTCCTATTTTTCCTTCCTCATTTATTCTACATGGATGACCTTCCTTTGTATCAATGTACCATTGACCCATCCACGGCATGCCCACAACACAGTAACTCGTGAAAAGTGATAGATGCTCCATGGGCTCCACGGAATTTCATGAAATTTCATGGATTTTCATTGATTTTCATGGAGTTCCATGGATTTTCTGACAAATTACATGACTTTTACAGCCTCCTATGGGTGGTCATGGGCTTCTGTGGATGTTCATGGACTCCCATGGGTGTTCATGGAATCCCATGGATATTCATGGACTCCCATGGGCATTCATGGACTCTCATGGGTGCTCATGAACTCCCAAAGGACATTTATGTAACAGCCTCTATGTGCTTGTTATTTTGCTCTGTTACCAGGATTTCACACTCAATGCTGCCACAGTGATGTGCAGATGGTCAGAGCAGAGGGGGGGGTTTCCATTGTTCAATCAAGTGTGAAGCAAATATTGCCATAATTAATGATGAAAGTTACTGAAGACAGGCAGCACTGACATGTCGATATTCACCAATACTATTTACATAAATTTTGCTGTGATCAAAAATGATGGAGATGTATGCATGTTTTTCCCTGGGCTCCTCACATGTATGATGCACCTGTGATTGGTTGTAAGGATTGTATTCCCCACCCTTAACTTTAATCCCCTCATTAATAATATATTATGGCATGTACTGATGGACTGGGAGTGTGAGGCTACACCAGTGCTTAAACAAGCACACTAACATATTCAGTGGACACTCACAGTTGTGGCACAAAAATCAAAGTTCATATTTATTATTATAGAAATGGGATTTTCCCATTTTTAGCCTCTTACAGGCTCTGTGGAGTACAGTATCCCATGCCATATAAATAGTTAGTATCCAACAACTATCATCACACAAAACCTGACCTAACCATGTTATTGTAAACCAAGCTCTCACAACCTCTGCCACATTATCTGTAGAATCATCCCTGTGCTGACTGTCATATCCATACCAACTCCGCCTAACCTCTGACCTACTCCACCATTCTGGTTCACCTCTGGTTTGTCCTCTCCCTCACCTCCACCATACCCTCCAGTATACCTCTGGTCCACCTTGTCAGGGTTCAGCACCCTGCCTTAGGGTGCCCCGGACTCCCCACCTACTTTACCCCCTTTTATTCTTTGACTGTTGCCTTGTTGTTGCCTTTATGTGTTGTGTACACACGCGCGCACGGGATAGCGTGGGAACTTTCTGAGCGAGCAGCTCGCCCAGAATGTTCCCACGGGTCACAGCCACAGTTCTGGGCGAGCAACTCGCCCAGAACGTTCCCACGCTTACTGGGCACTGCCACCTGGATGTTCCCTCCGGGTCACACTACACAACTCTAGGAGCTGTATAGTTGTGGGCATGTGACCCATTCCTTTATATAGCAACCATGCGGGGAGATGAGACCTTTACCCTTCTTCTCATCTCATGCCCCACATAGTGTGAGGACAGGCCAGATGGGGGTTGAGGTCAGGGAGCCTCCGAGTCCAAGGCCGGGCCCTGACACACCTCCACCTCCGATCTCCGGTACCTTCTCTGGTACCTCTTATCCTCATCTTAGACATTTATTAATATTTCTACCTACCCAATATTACTACAGACCTCCTAGGACCTCCACCAACCCCGCAAAGGTTTTCCCACTTTCCAATAGCTGTCACTAATTCCACCCTTCACCTACCCACTCCACAATGCTCAATAAGGCAATTCTCTCATGAGCTTGCCGACCCAGCAAGTGGGTAAGTCCATCTTGGGTTTTCCCTTTGTTCCTATTTGTCTTATATTATGTATATAAGTCCTGTACTGTAGTTGATGGCACCTCAGTGCAAAATCGACAATAACGACTATTCCCCCAGAGTTCATGCCCCTCGTTCTGAAGTTAAGGACCAGACACTAAGCGTTACCAAACATGGGCACAGCGCTCCCCTCCGAGTTGCTGAGGCCATGGTCCTTCCACCCATCCTCTATCTCTGGCCTCCCTTCCAGGGAAAGGTCCAGGCATGCTGCTCCCTCCTTGCCATGTCCTGACACTGACCCCCTATGCTGCACCCAAAACCTATGGAAATGGACCAATTCAGCCCCACAGTTCCAACATTTATACAGACTCCTGTTGTCAAAGACTGGATTTGAAAGGGAGGTATGACTCAGTGTTCATGTCAAAGTTGGAAGCACTATCAGAGTCGGGTAGACTGTCAGAAGATGGACTGAAGACGGATTGGGTTTCTGTCTGAGTTGGGGTCAGAGATTGTGGCAGAGGTCTGTTGGAGCACGCACATGTGGATATGCGGGTGGAAATGTGCAGCATGTCCGGAAGCACTGTTCAAGCTTAGCAGAGTGGGATTGCGGCCTCAGCAACTCAGGTGGAGTGCTGTGCCCTGAGCTTGACGTTTGGGGGAGATCCCATATTTACAGACTGACACTTACAGCGGACTTCAAACAAGACTTGCAGGTGGAGCGGACCTGTGGGTGGAGTGCAAACTCTGCGAGCATGGACTCAGAAGGGGGGAAGCCCCTTTGCAGAAGGAGGGACTCAGACCAGACAGGGGGGGTACTCTAGTTGATTTCAGACTGAGGTCCCCAAAAGTATTTACAAGGTATAAGTAGGTAAGAGAAATCAAAAGAGGGACTGGTTGGTCCAGTGCAGAAATAAGCGGAAATGAGCGGGGATTTGTCAAACTAAACCAAGGATGAGAACCCGGGAAATGGGAGGCAAGGAATGAATAAAGTCAAAGTGGATCAAGTACCAATATTGACAGATTAAATAGTGCAATAGCACATGGATCAAGTGCCAATATTGGCAAGTTGAGCGAATGAAATGGGTGAACATAATAGGCACTCGGCAAGGAATGAATGAATGCTGCCAAGTGGCAAAAGGCCAAAGGAAAAGCGGGGTTGGTGCACAGCACCAACACAAGTCCACAAATTGGGATGCTGTTAGAGATGAGGCACGGATTCAGACGACTCTGGAGTGGAATCGGAGACTTAGCGTGGAAGGACCTTGGCCTCAGTGACTCAAGCGGAGCGCTGTGCCATTGCTGTTTGTCCATTTGGTCCTTAATTTCACAGTAGGCAAGCAGGAAGTCTCTAGGGGGCATTCAGGTCGATTTCGGACTGAGCTCCAAACGAGTATGTACAAGCGCTGATATAAATAATGGAGGGGGCAAAAGCACAAGGTGTTAAAAACCCGGGTTGTGGAAGAGGGGATAAATACGTGAGTCCGAATGCAGGCAGGGCTCAACTAGAGGGGGGTCCGAGGGCTCCGATAGTGAACCGAAGCTTCTCAGGGAGCCTGGTTCTGCTGGATGGTACAAGAGGCTCTGAGGAGGACACGGCCTCAGCGACTCGGAGGGAGCGCTGTGCCTCTGTTACGTCTCAGTTAGTCCTTGTATTTCTTATGTCTGAGGTGTCTTGTAGAACGGGGACGGGAATCACTCAGAGGGACTTTGGGTGGCATTTTAGTCGAGATTAGAACTGAGGAACTACAGGTTCTAATCTACGTGTATTTAAAAGGAGGATGGGGAGGACTTTAGTCAAAGTCCGAAATGACAAAATGGGAAAACACCGAAAGGTCCCGAACGATATCTAAACAGGGAACCGAGGTGTCGGGCCAAGGAGGGCGGAGTTGGAGGCCGGGAAATGAATGGGGAAGACAAATGGGTAAAGGGGGTTAGCCGACTGGATGGTAGTAAAAAGGTAGTCGTGCTAAGAATGGAAGGTGACTAATAAATGATAACGTGAGGGAGATCACCGAAGGATGCAGGTAGCTCCGAAAGCGGAGTTGCGTATCCGAAGGATGTTAGGTGACTCAAATAAATGAAATGGGTGGAGGAAGGGTTTAAGGGCATGTCATGGGATATCAGAGGTCCGTCGGGGTATTGGAGCAAATCCGGGGTCTCCGAATGTTCTGACTCGGGACCGAGGTTCCGGGATGGGAGTGGCCAAGGTTCGGTGTGCCGCAACCAGACCGGAGCTGAGACAGTCAGGAGGGAAGGTGACTTGGAGAGTGGGGAGGCATGGTGTAGGGGATGGTGAAGTTGTTAGGAAGGTGTGATGTGGTGGGAGTGCGCAGGGTCGGGATTCCGGGATATGACACAAGGAAGCAAAGGGGATCCGAATCGGAATGAAGACATCCGAACGGGAACAAAGGGTAGACAGAAGCGGAACGGTACCGAAGGTCATAAGGCAGAACCCGTGATACATCCGAAAGGAGGTAGGGAGGGTGAGGCCCAGAGGGGCAGGAGGATGAGGAGAAGTGGGGATGATGACTAACTGGCTAGAATGGGAAGAAGCAGCAGTCCAAATAGGAGATACATTACAAGCGGTGAAAGTGCCGAAGATGATCTGTGAAGCTCAGAGGTTGTGGAGCTTACGGAGGTGGGGTTGAAAGTCCGAGGAATATTGGCAATGGTGTTTATGTAGTATGAGGTCACCAATGCAATGGACTAAGACCGAGGTGGAGTCAAAGTCCGAGGTAGGGACTATGATGGAGGCTTGGAGCAAGGTATGAGCGGTGCCCGAGTATGAAGTGCGGGACAGCAGTGGAAGGTCATAACTTGGTGGGAGGTTGGCGGAAGAGTACCAGAGGGAAGAGAGAGGAGAAAGGGAAGAGGGAAGGAGTGGCGGAAAGGAGAGTTGTCAGGTCCGAAGGTGAGTATCGGAGCGGACAGGAGAAGCGTAGGAGGATGATGGAAGGGTGGAGGTGTTGTGAGGGAGGAGTGGAGGAGTAGGAGGAGGAGTAGTAGGAGGGTGGCAAGAGGGGCGGTGTTCGGTCCGAGGTGAGTATTGGAGCGGACGGAGATAGGGGAGGAGAGGGAAGGAGGAGTGGAGGTGGCATTGGAGGTAAGAGGAGGTGTGTTTCCAGGACTGAAGGTGAGTATCGGAACGGACAGCGGTAGGGTAGGACTCCGGAGGTGGAGAAGGAGGAGGTCCGGAAGTCGGGTCGGGATCGGGTATGCACGGATATGACAGATGCAGGAATCAGCATGGCACTGATAAGCCTGCAACAGAGGGTGGTCTGTCAGTGCTGCCACAAATGAGGGCAGCATGACGGCCAGCAAAGGTATGGAGGGGAGTGTTGACCTGACTACAGGGTGTGGAGGTCAACCAGGAGTGGCAAGGGTGCAGAGGGTGCAGAGGTGGGCAGAGGTCTGGATGTGGAAGATGCACGGAATATGGAAGACGCAAAATATGCAGAGGATGCGGAGGCAGGGATGTGAGACTGAGTTGTGCTATAGGCCTAGGAGGAACCAGAGGGACTGGATGCCAGGAGCCCAAAGGCTTGGGAACTGGAAGTGAAGTCGGAATGCTGGCAGGGTCTAGGGTCTGATTGTTGGCAAAGTCTCACTTGATAGGTGAGGGGGCCAGACATCAGATTGAGGGCTGGTTGGATCAGGTTTTGGGTCAGCAGATTCACCTATCAGCATTGATTCGCCGCTGATGGAGCCCCAGGATTTGTCAGTCATGACAGTTCAGAGGGCTTTGGCCTCAGCAACTCAAGCCAGGAGCACTGTGCCCAGTAGCATGTCAGGGCCCTAATTTGCAGATACATGGGAAGTCTAGGTGGAGGGCCCATAAATGGCAGGGACCAGGCAGAGCTGACATAACAGGGTCAAAGGTTAGTCAACTGAATATTACTGGCAACTTGGGTTACAGGTTTAACAGTCAACAACCCAAAAGGAGAATGGAGAGGGCGGTCCAAAGGCAGACTTGCAGGGCAGGCAACTAAATGGCCCAACAGAGTCAGGGTGCACTTGCAGACATCAGAGCTGTCTGGAGGCTGTTGGGGTTCCATCCTTAGGGAGGTGTAAGGAATATATGCAAATGGGGGGTGGTGACCATTGGGGGGCTCCGAGGGGAAGATGGGATTTGGGGGCTCTGAGGTTGGTATGAGTGGAGCAGAGGTAATCAGGGATGGCTGGAGGTGAGAGAAGGTGGTGGCAGAGGATGGATATGACACCTGTGAAGACATATGCATAAAGGCTTTTGGTTGGGTCCCCATGGGTCTCTATATTTTATGGAGTCCTGCAATGTCAACTGATATTTTCACTTGCTATAGTATTGTCAGGGCACCTCACCTGACCATACAACCCTGAAACCCCTCCCCCCAGTCTCTCCCCATTTTCCCCTATTTTTCCATGTGTATTTACAACCAGGAGCCCACATACAGACCCATGTGACACCCTTTCCAAGCTGTGGGAATGCACCTGGCTTCTGCCTGCAGTCACACTATAAACTGGCACAGTCCACTTCCTTTTATAGTAGCTTGGCAGGGATAGGGAAACTCACCCTTCTTCTCAACTCACTCCCCACTAAGCCCCCTCAGTGAGTTTGAGGAACTACAGGCAGGATCTAGTGCCCCACTGCCCAGAACACTGCACACACCCAACTCCAAGGTCAGGCTGCCCCTGAATGAGGGCTGAGTCCTGACAAGTATGTTGTTGTTCATGCACTGTCATGGACTTCTGTGGACCTCCATAAACATCCATGGACATTCGTGGACATTCATGGACCCTTCTAATAATGCTCCCATGGGTATTCATGGGTGTTCATGGGTGTTCATGGCCCCCCATGAAAATCCATGAAATCCCATGAAAGCCCATGGATCTCCATGGAGCCCATGGGAGATATTACACTTATCAGATGTTACTCCCACAACACACCCAGCCCAACTGTGCCCAGCACACATGCTCGCACCAGATGCCCTTGGGATCTCCCACAGAGCCACCCAGGTGGTTACAGCTGTGTGTGAAGGTGACATGGCACCTGTCATGTGACCCAAGCTGCATGTATATAAATGAACCTGAAGTGGGAACTGAAGAAGTAGCCTTCTTCTCAACTTTCCACTTCAGTCTAAGTGGCCAGGGACTACTGTCCCATATCGGGCTTGTCAGTACACATGCCTGATCCACACCCTGCCAGTGTCAGGGCCCGGCCATTTCCTGTGAAGGCAAGTGTAACTAAGCTACTCCCTAAATGCGTAGCAACTCATTTCCTGTGAAGGCTGGGGCTAGCCCCCTCAGTGAGTTTGAGGACCTTGGACTGGGACTAGATACCCCAGCGACTAGGAGGATCCCCTTGGGCCCATCACAGAATGAGGAGTTGAGAAGAAGGGTAACCTTCTCAACCCCCTGTGAAGCTGCTACAAATGGGAGCCGGGAACTATACAGTTTTCAGCTCTTTGCTGACTTTCCATAATTGGCACCCCCCTGTTAGGTATGGGTCAGCAAACGGGGATGACCAGCGGGGACAAGGCTCCAGGGTTGGGCTTCAGCCTCAGTGACTCCAAGAGAGCGCTGTGCCCACCTACTGTCTCAGTGCCTGTTAGAACCAGGCAGATACAGATGACTCCGGAGTGGAATCGGGGACTTAGTGTGGAGGGACCTTGGCCTCAGCGACTCAAGCGGAGCGCTGTGCCATTGCTGTTTGTCCATTTGGTCCTTAATTTCACAGTAGGTGAGCAGGAAGTCTCTAGGGGGCATTTCAGGTCGATTTCGGACTGAACCAAAACGAGTATGTACAAGCGCCGATATATATAATGGAGGGGGCAAAAGCACAAGGAAACAAAGGGGAACCGAATCGGAACGAAGATGTCCAAACAGGAACAAAGGGTGGAAGAAGCGGAGCGGTACCAAAGGTCATAAGGCAGGACCTGTGATACGTCCGAAAGGAGGTAGGGAGGGTGAGGCCCAGAGGGGCAGGAGGATGAAGAGAAGTGGGGATGATGACTAACTGGCTAGAATGGGAAGAAGCAGTAGTCCAAATAGGGATGAGGGGAAAACGCGAGAGATACATTACAAGCGGTGAAAGTGCCGAAGGTGATCCGTGAAGCTCGGAGGTTACGGAGGTTACAGAGGCGGGGTTGAAAGTCCGAGGGATATTGGCAATGGTGTTTACGTAGTATGAGGTCACCAATGCAATGGACTAAGACCGAGGTGGAGTCAAAGTCCGAGGTAGGGACTATGACGGAGGCTCGGAGCAAAGGTACGAGCGGTGTCCGAGTATGAAGTACGGGACAGTGGTGGAAGGTCGTAACTTGGCAGGAGGCCGGCGGAGGAGTACCAGAGGGAGGAGAGAGGAGAAAGGTAAGGGAGAAGGAGTGGCGGAAAGGAGAGTTGTCAGGTCCGAAGGTGAGTATCGGAGCGGACGGGGGAAGCATAGGAGGGTGACGGGAGGTGTCAGAGACCAGATTTGAGACGAGGGAGTGTCTCCGTGGCGGAGGGCTTCGGCCTCAGCGACTTCTGCCAAGAGCGCTGTGCCTAGTGACACGTCCGTGCCCTAACTTACTGACTGGCAATCAGAACCTAAGGGGGGGTAACTCTAGTTGATTTTATTACTGGGGTGTAACCTATGTACAAGTGGGATATATATATGGTTACAGTGGAGACGGTTCCGCAATTGGTGGAGCCGAACGGAGCGGAGCTAACGGGGTTTAAACATTAGCCGACTGAATATTACCGACGAGTCGGTTCGCGGGGTTAGCAGAAAGGCAGGTGATAACCCAGAAACGGAAAGGAGGGATAGGCCCAAAGGTGGGCTCTGCAGGGCAGGCGAGTGTATTGCCCAGCGGAGGCAGGGGTGCGCTAGCGGACGTCGGAGCTGTCCGGAAGTCTTCAGGGCTCCGTACTTAGGGAGGCATAGGTAATAAATTGAAATGAGGGGGTGGTGACCATCGAGGGGTACCGAGAGGATTGCGGAATATGGGGGCTCCGAGGTTAGTGAGGGAGGAGCGGAGTTAGACCGGAGGGATCGGAGGAACCGGAAGTTGATGGCCGGGGATGGATATGACAGGAGGGTGGAGGTGTTGTGAAGGAGGAGTGGAGTAGGAGGAGGAGAAGTAGTAGGAGGGTGGCAAGAGGGGCGGTGTTCGGTCCGAGGTGAGTATCGGAGTGGACGGAGATAGGGGAGGAGAGGGAAGGAGGAGTAGAGGTGGCATGGGGGGTAGAAGGAGGTGTGTTGCCAGGACCGAAGGTGAGTATCGGAACAGCAGCGGTAGGGTATGACTCCGGAGGTGAAGAGGGTGGAGGTCTGGAAGTCGGGTTGGGGTCAGGTATGCATGGATATGACAGTGCCCACATTTCGAAGTGGCTTGGGCTGCCTTGTTAGGGGGGACAAACCATGTCGATATTCCAACTAAAGTTATAATAATGTAATATACATATATATATAGTAAGAAACTGAATGGGTCAGGTGACAAAAGGAAACAGAATAAGGGCCGGCATCTGGGTCAGAATGCATGGTTGTGACACCCCCGTGGGAAGATTCTGGGCGAGCAGCTCGCCCAGAAAGTTCCCACGGTTGTGGCTGTGATGGTTTCTGGGCGAGTAACTCGCCCAGAACGTTCCCATGGTCTGCATGCATGCGGGATTGTGGAACAGTGAAGGGAAAAATAGGAGAAAATGGGGGAAGGGTACCTGAGGGTGTGTGGGGTCAGAGGCTGTGCCCTGACAGCCAGACTCTCAGTGCTGGACACTACACCTGGGCCTCCTCAACCCCAGACAAGTCCCTGATAGCAGAAGAAGGCTTTAACCTCGTTTCCCCTGCCTCCCCTGCCCCCACTATGGTGTCAGAAGAACAGTATGACGACTTACTGGCCCGGTTTCAGGAGCTGCAGGCCATCATGGAAAGCCAAGCCCACAACCACCCCCCACCCCCACCTGCACCTGCACCCACACCCACACCCATACCACCCAAGGTCACCCCCCCTACACCCTTCTTGGGAGCCAGCAAGGATCTCGACTGTTTCAAAGTCGAATGTGGAATTTACTTCCACATCCATGCATCCGGATTCCCCACTGCCCTCTCCCAGATCCTCTTTGTGTTGTTGTCATGACCTGGCATATCCACCATTCCCGTCAACATGTCCTATTGCCACTTGGCCCATCTGTCAGAGACCGGATCGAGACAAAAGAATTGTCTCCATGGTGGAGGGCTTTGGCCTCAGTGACTCAAGCCAGGAGTGCTGTGCCAAGTTACACGTCCGTGCCCTAATTTACTTACTGGCAACGAGAACTAAAGGGGGACCAACTCTAGTCGATTTTATCACTGAAGTATAACCTATGTACAAGTTAAGTATATATAGTTACAGCAAGGGCAGGCCCATGAATGGCAGGACCGAGCAGAGTGGAGCTAACGGAGTTAAACATTAGCTGATTGAATATTACCAACAAGTCGGGTTATGGGATTAGTGGAATGGCAGGCAATAACCCAGAAATGGAAAGGAGGGATAGGCCCGAAGGGGGACTTGCAGGGCAAGCAAGTGAATTGCCCAGTGGAGGCAGGAGTGCACTAGCAGACATCAGAGCTGTCTGGAAGCCTTCAGGGCTCCATACTTAGGAAGGCATAGGTAATATATTGAAAAGAGGGGGTGGTGACCATCGAGGCATCAGCAAAAGGTCCTCAGGGTTTCACTTCAAATGGTTCGAAAACAATTGAGTTCACTTCTGAACTGAATTGAAATGTGACACCTTTACTAAAATGCTTTGGGAAATTGGTCAATTCGGCCAGTTTCATGGTATTAGAAGCAACAGGATCATCAGAAGTGTCCAAAGTTGACCGCAACAATTTCCTGATGGGGAGGCGGAGGTGATTGTGGAATTCGGGAGCTCCAAGGTTAGTGAAGAAGGAGCAGAGGTAGTCCGGAGGGATTGGAGGTAGTGGAAGACGATGGTCATGGATGGATATGACACCATCCCACCTGCTACCATCATCATCCATCCATCCCTCCGTCCACCCGTCACCCTCATCTGCACTTTCTCCCTGCATGTGTACCTTCCAACCAAGGTTTCCCATTCAAGTGGTTCATTGTTGTCCACCTGCCAGCCGGACAGCTTGCTAGACAGCTGGATGGCCTTTTCTCTTTTGTTCACTTGCAGACTATTGTTCCTCCTTTGCCACTCGTTGTTCTTGCTTGCCTTTTGTTGATCAAGTTTTCCAATATTATCTATTTGTCTCTTTCTTCATTCATTAATATTGCGCTTGATCTGCCACTCCTTCCGGGCCGGTCCTATTTAGTTACTTGTGTTTATAACATGTGTAGGTTACACCGGATGTACCTCAGTTTGTATATCAATTGGATTCCCCCCCTAGTCTCTTCTCTACATCATAGGGCTTCTGTCTGAAATTGGGACAACAACGTAAGAATGAAGCACAGCGCTCCACCTGAGTCGCTGAAGCTGGAGTCCCACCCCTCCCACCTTATGAGCCCAGATGACTTCGCATGCCTTGTGGATCATCCAGATACACGTCTGACACATTCCTGACAGTTGTCTTACATGAAGGAAGGACCTGCAGGGGCATGGGCAACACAATGCATGATCTTGCTGCTGACAGCAGGCTCCCCCATGCTCACTATGGATGAGTTCAACACAGAACTTGACGACATGTTCCAAGACCCGAACCGGGAGGCCACTGCCCAGCAGAAGCTGGTGACGATCTGACAGGGGAGTGACTCCGTGGACAAAGTGATCCAGGAGTTCGAGATACTGGGGCCAGCCTCAAGGCTGGGTGACGTAGGGCTGGTCAGCCGATTTGAACAAGCAATCAACACCCAGCTCCGCAAAAGCATCTACAGGCTCCACCCTATGCCCACTACCTGGGCCAAATGGAAGCATGAAGCCACACTCCTTGACAACCAATGGCAACGCTTCCAAGCCACACAGCTGTGAGCACCCCTACCCAGACCCCCACTCCTACCAACCCAGCCCCAGCCAACCACGACCCCTCTCCATGCACGACCCACACCCGTGCCTGCACCCCCAGCTCCCACAGCCCACCCCACGGCTGGGACAGGCCCACAACCAATGGACCTCAACTGATCAAGGACTGACCAGAGGAGGAAGGGGCTGTGTTACAACTGTAACACCCTGGGCCATATTGCACAAGAGTGCCCACACCCCAAGGTCCACCGAGCCCAATGCCTACACCCAGAAGACCTGCAAGCATTGATGGAGGGACTGAAGAAGCAGCTGGGTGAGGGATCAGAGGCAGAAGAAGGAGAGGTGGGGCCGGACCCCCAAGAGGATTTCAGGAGTCTCCCCACCCACCATCTATGTCCTCTCCAGACAATCCCCCAGGTCGCTCAACCTCACAGTGAAGCTGACTGCCCTAACCTCCCTTGCCTCTGTGTCAGTGTCAGCCCTCTTGGACTCAGGGGCTACTGGGAATTTCGTGAGCCCCGAGTTTGTCTGAAAGCACAGACTTGAGACCACTCCACTCCCACAACCCATACCCGTCCACAATGTCAATGGAACCCCAAATGAAAATGGGGCCATAACTGAAACACTGGAGGCCCTCCTGACGTTTGGGCGACACACAGAACGGGCCCGCTTCGCAGTTGCGAACTTGGGACATCAGTCTCTCATCATAGGGCACTCATGGTTGCTGCATCACAACCTGGAAGTAGACCAGGCATGACAGAAAGTTGTCATATCTTGCTGCCTGTCCTCCTGTAGGCATCCACGAGTGCAGGATGACCAAGATTTTGCTGGGGACAGCATCTACGCTGCGATCGCCCCCTCAGGGTGGGGGCACAACTTGAGGGTGACTACAACACCCTCCCAGTGGATGGCCCAGGAGGCCCATGACCCAGGGACAGAGCCCGTGCCGTTGAGACGCTGGTGCCAGGACACTACCAAGACTTCCGGGACATGTTCTCGAAGGAGGCCTTTGACCAGCTGCCCCTGGAAAGCCTTGGGACCATGCCATAGACCTGGTACTGGACACGAAACTACCCAGAGGGAAAACCTTCCCCCTCTCGTGACCCGAACAGAAGGAGCTGGATGAGTTCTTATGGGAGAACCTACAGAATGGACGCATATTGCCATCCAAATCCCTGATGGGAGCACCAGTCTTCTTTGTCAAGAAGAAGGATGGGTCATTACGCCTAGTACAGGACTACTGGAAGCTGAACAAGATCATGGTGAAGAACTCGTACCCACTCCCCCTCATCTCAGACATTCTTGCCCACCTCCACAATGCCAAGTACTTCTCGGCCTTGGACCTATGCTGGGGGTTCAACAACATCCGGATCAAGGATGGGGATGAGTGGAAGGCAGCATTCACGACCAACTGGGGGCTGTTTGAGCCCATGGTGATGTTCTTTGGCCTATGCAACTCCCCTGCAACCTTCCAAACTATGATGAACAACATCCTCCAGGACTTCATCGACTGGGAAGTCGTCATCTGTTATATGGATGACATCCTCATCTTCACTGCAACCCTGGAAGAACACCGGAGGGTCGTTCGAGAGGTCCTAGAGACACTGTGGAAGAGAAAGCTCTTCCTGAAACTTGAGAAGTGTAAATCTGAACGGACATGGATTGAGTACTTAGGGCTCATCATTTCTGAGGGTAGCATGGTGATGGACCCTGTGAAGGTCCGTGGAGTCCTTGACTGGCCAGTTCCAACCAAGGTGAAGGAGGTGCAGTCCTTCCTAGGGTTCGTGAACTTCTATTGCTGGTTCATCAAGGACTTCTCAGAGAAGGCACCCCCACTCCACAAGCTGACCCGAAAGACCCAACCCTGGAGCTGGGGCCCAGACAAGGACGGTGCCTTCCAAGCCCTTAAGGAAGCTGTTACTACTGCCCCCATCCTCTCCTTCCCCTCAGACTCCAGCTGCTTCAGGCTTGAATACAATGCCTCCAACTTTGCAACTGGTGCAGTCCTCTCTCAGCTCCAGCCAGATGGGGAGTTCCACCTGGTAGCATTCATGTCCAAGAGCTTCATGGACATAGAATGCAACTATGAGGTGTACGACAAGGAGATGCTCGCAATCATCCAGCACCGAGGGTCGCTGTTGTGGGCCGCTATAGGCCACGATGGCCATGATGCTGCAAACAAGGCCCAAGGGTAGGGCATTTGGCCTCAGCGACTCTAAAGGAGTGCTGTGCCCCCTAGCTGTCTCTTGGCCTTCATTTCAGACTCACTGGGGTTGCCTTGCTGGGGTCAGGACTTAGAGGGTCATGGTCAAATTGATATTAGAGCTAAAGTACTATAATGTAGTATACAGGATATATATATATGAAGGTAGAATGAATTGAAGCGGACCCGGGCCGAAGGCCGAAGGGTCCGGAAGCAAAAGGGAACAAGGAGCGGGGTTGGCCACATAGCGGCCAGCAATGACTGAGGGTCACAACAAACAATTCCAGATAAATAAAGGAAGGAGCATAGGGCCGTGATAGCAGCGATGGTATTGTAGTGGTGCTGGACTCAGAGTTGGGCACAGGAATGGTAGCGGCCCTGTAGGGGCCAAGTGGGTGGGTAGAGGAGTTGCACTGGGCACGGTGCCGGAGGCAGACTCAGGGTGGGAAGGTTGGTGTGGCTGTGGGGGAGTCGGCCAGGTGCAGGGGAGCCTAGGGGCAAGCGGGGGAGTGAGCAGGGAGTCCTTGGGGAGGATAGGGCTGAGGTCAGGGCTTGCACTCATGCTCGCATAGCGGGAACAGGCTTGGGCAGCATTGGGATGGGCAGGGAACGGGCTGGAATGCATGGCCATGACACGAGCCCTTGAAGAGTGGCGGCACTTCCTGGAAGGTGCTGGGGAGAAGGTTGAGATCTACACCGATCACCGCAACCTGAGCTATTTCCAGATGGCCCAGAGGCTGAACCGACGCCAAGCCCAATGGACCCTCTTCCTCTCCCGCTTCCATTTCACCCTTGTCCACCATCCTGGAAAGCTCATGGGGAAGCTGGATGCACTCTCCTGTCGTGTGGATCACCTGAAGGGGAGGGACAACAACAAAGGGCTGACTCTCCTCCAACCCACCTGGTTCGAAGCTCGCGCAACAGAGGCAGTCTCAGTGGAAGGCAAAGAGGTGGGTATCCTGGGGAGAATACATGAAGCGAAAGACCATGACAAGAGGGTAGTAAAGGCTATGCAGGAGCTAGGGGAAGGGATGTTAAGGTCAGATGAGTGGGAGAAGCAAGGTGACCTGGTCCTGTACTGGGGAAGGGTGTATGTCCCGAAAGACCCCCAACTCCGCCACGATCTGGTACAGCTGCACCATGACTCATGGGTGATGGGGCACCCAGGGTGATGGAAAACCCTGGAACTCGTCTCCTGTGACTACTGGTGGCCCCAGATGGCAGAGTATGTCAGGCAATATGTTGAAGGAGAGAAAGGAAGGTCAGTTGGGAGGTTCAAACGAGACCACCACCAAGCTGTTCCCTGGTTCTTTAGTTAGGATGGGGAAGTGTACTAGTAATATTTGTTGTAATTATAGTACCAATCCGAGTGTTTTGGCTAATTCTATTTTATGGGTGAGTCTAAAAGTTTCTGAGAATTGACTTACAGATAAACAAAGCCCTGCGGAGCTGTTCCTTTATTGTAATTTCTCAATTTGTCTGGGTGTAATTCTGTGTAGGATCGTTTAATTTGGATTTTAACTTGAATTAAATCTTTTACTTGGTGAATTCTCAAAGATTCTACTCAGTTAATGGGTTTATATTGTGTCTGAAGTGTCCCTTGACCTTGTCTTATTTTTGTCTTATTTTTATTGCTTGTTTTAACAGTAGCAAAATAACTGTTTTGTGTTTACACTTTGAAATCTGGAGTGTTAACCAGCTCTCCTGTTGAAATATTTACTTAATATTTCTCTCCCTAATTGCTGCCTTTTACTACAGTGGCAATCTTAACTGTATTTCACTTTTTCATGCTGGAGTGATAACCAGAAATGCTTGAGAAAAATAATACTCTATTTTCTTACTTCTCTGAGGGGGGGGTGAAAAGTCGCAGAAAGGGTCTCCCTTTTATACTCCTTGGGTTGCCTTCCTTTTCATGCTCTACCTCGTATTTACAGGATTTATTTACAGTGTATTTTCCTCAAACTGAATAAAAATGAAATTTTCATGCTATAGTTCTACTGCACTCAGACTGCACCTAGAATCCTTATTGTCCTTCCTCGCCTAAGCTATTTTAATGGTTTAATTAGAACTTGACTGCACTGCATTTGTCACAGTTTTCTATTTCAAATTCCTCTTATTTTTGCTATGACTCAGTCATTCTGAATTCAAACTTCACTTTACTATGCGTACTGAGACCTTCAGCTGATTTATTCTATTTTTATCCAGTGACATTTAGTTGAAATGATAAATGAGTGAATTATTCAGATTTAGAACCGAAAGAAAAAGTTGCTAGTAGTCAAGAATTGTTCAAATGAATGTGTTATAGCTCTCTGCTTCATTAGTATATTGTTCCCTAAAATTCCCGCCATGGTCTGTCATAGTTTAGTGGTTTCGTGGATTTCGTCCATCTCCCCTGATTCCCCTTTGTATTATTGCATCCTAGTCCTTCATATGTATTGTTCATTGTTATAATAGGTCATCCTCGAAGATATCATATTTTTATGTATTTTATTTGGGGCTCTGGACCTCTAGAGGCTGTCTTCCTGTGCGTTTTCAGGTTTCCAACTTCATGTCCTTGTATCTCTTCATTTCTGAATGGTTTTTTATGTTCTCGGCTTCATAAATTTTGATTTATTCCCACCTTTCCAATGGTACTAAAGTTGTACTCTATTTCTCGGTATTTGTCGAGTTAACAAAAGTTCGCACGCACATCCGGCAATCATGTGTGTTGTTCCCATACTCGTTCGTATGCGGGCACTGTTTCTGTTCAATTGTTCAGAATTTATTGTATGCACAGGTGTTTGTATCCTCAATGCAGGCTTCCATGATTTATTTCAGATTTTTCCCTCATGTTCTAAGGTGTTTTTGTACTTTCCATGCTTTGTTTTGACTGTGGTCTTCCTTATTTGGACAGAAATTGGTCTTCATGATCTGCCAAAGCGCAGATCTCGGTTCTGACAGCCAGTTCCCTTTGCATTGCCACCCTCATGTGTCTTTAAGCATGATGCGGATTTCTATATTCCTGTCGTTGGTGTAACCTCACAACGGCTGGACCGTTTGGGCTGAAACTTTGCATAACTATAGTTTCCAATTTATCATAATTTCCGTGTAAATTTCGTTGTGTGTTTTAAATATGGATCCTACGTGAACATTGTCTTTTCCCTGAGCCATGACTTTGATGTCGCACATCCCATTATTGAATATCTCATTGATGTGTGAACCTTTTATTATGAAAATCCCTTCCTTTCTAATGGGCCATCAAGCTTGTCTCGGTTGTTACTGCTTGTTCTTTGTGCTTTCCTTTTAAATGTTGGCCTCGTTTTCTGAGAGTTTCGGTCATATCTCTGTCGTCTATGGGTAGTTTTCCCTGAAATTACTTTCATTGGGTCCGTGTGGGGGACATCTACATCTCCTATTATAAACACGACTTTGAATTTTGCATTGGTTCCTAAGGAATCCTTGTTCCGTGGTACTTCCAGCCTCAGCTATGTGTGCAGGCATGGGAAAGTAGTTTCCATGGAGGTTCTCTGGTTGGTTTGATAGTCAAATCTTGGTCGATTGTCCTAGTTCCTTGTTCAATATTCGCTATAAATTCCCCCAAGCATTCTGTCCTGTTGGTGCTAAGCTCAAAGTATTTTTATTAATTTTCTTTCTTCCGATTTATCGTATGTAGTTGTAATAATTCGTAATAATTCGTTAAAATTCAGGTTCTTCATCTACTTGATGTATGGGGTTTTTTGTGGTTTATCTGACATATTTCCATAATGAGTTTCCATAGGGTGACTGTTATTTCTCCTACAACGTATGTGGGTGCGATACCTGCAATCACATCAAGTCCTTCCCCTGTCAGGGCACACCCACCTGACCCGGGTCCACCCGGACCCACCCGGCCACACCACACCCACTCCCCGCTGTCCAACCCTCCCCCTCCTCCTTCCTCTGTCTCTCCTCCTCTTTCCTTTCTCTCTTTCTTCCCCTTTCTTTATCTCATTCCTCTCATCTTCCTTTTCTTGTTTATTTCCTTCTATCTACACGGACCACCCTCCTTTGTATCAATGTACTATTGACCCGTCCGGCCCACACACCCTGGACGGCTCCCCGCTGTGCCCAGCACATGCGCATGCAGCGGACGCTCTCGGGATCCCCCACGGGGATACCCGGATGCCTGCGGCTGTCTCCGAGGGTGACGTGGCACTCGTCATGTGACTCAAGCCGCATGTACATAAATGTACCTGAAGTGGGAACCAAAGAAGTAACCTTCTTCTCACATTCTCCACTTCAGTCTAAGTGGCCAGGGACTGCTGTCCCTTCCCGGACCCGCCAGCACGCACGCCCGGTTTGCACCCCGTGAGGGCCCTTCTGCTGGGCGATACATCCGGACCCCCTCTACCCCGGACGCGTCCCTGACACCACTCTTGTCCCGACTCAGGATTGAATGTATTGGATTGGACCCTATGGCCCACTGTTGGGTCAGCAACAGGTACTTGAGGATGGGCCGGTTTGACTGGTCCAGGGTGTGGATGAGGGTTGTTGTCTACACGATGCACCCTCTCAATGGGGGTGTTTTGGGTACATGTTTCTGTGTGAGGGATTTTTTGAGGTTGCGATGCCTCATCTTCCTCACAACCCTTTTCATAGGCCTCAAGGTCCCTTTCCAGCAAGTCACACTTCCATCAGAGGAAATCCCGGTGTAATGAGACCTCCTGCAACTTGTTTGTGAGGCATTGATTCTTGAGCTTGAACTTGAGTTTGAGGTTGAAGAGTTCCTCTCAGAGCCCTAAATTTTCCTCCTGAATATGTCGAGTCCCTTCTTGAGACTGCGATAGTTCGTTGTCAAGACATCAAACATGAGTGTGTTTATATCCATCAGGAGTTCAGTCAGGAAAGACCCTGACATGGTGGCAGGCAGCTTGTGAGCCGCCTCAGGAGCTATCGCCCCATGAGGAAAGGAGGAGTGGTAACCCCAAAGGTTGGGGGTTAAAGTACGGCAACAGTGGCGTCTGTCCAGGTGCCATTGGTTCAGTGAAAAATTGGGGGCCCATCGTCTGAGGGTCAGCCATCATGAACGTTGCGGCAGGCTGTACATCCATTATGGGGGAAGGATGCCCTGATACTGTTGGTATTGGGTTGTGGGTGGGAATGTTGTCAACACTGGGTGCATCAGCACCTGGCATTGAGACCTGTTGTGCATTATCCACAGCAGGCCCAGTAGTTTCAGTATCCATAGGCGTGAGGTTCAATCATGGGCTTTGCCCATGGTCATTCTTGGGTGGCACTTCTCTCCCGAAATTGTCATGCACTTGATCAGACATGATGGAGGAGAGTGTCAGGGCACACCCACCCAACCCGGCTCCACCCACCCTCACCCGGTATCCCGCTTATCTCTATTCCCCACCCTCCACCACCATTCTCCATTTCTCATTCTTCTTTCCTTTTATTCTCTATTCTATTTCTATCTACACAGATGACCTTTCTCCATTCTATGTATCATTGACCTGCCTGCGACATGCACATGACACACCCAGCCCCAGATGACCTGGATGGCTTCATGGTGCAACCCAGCATGCACATGTGCAGCACACACCCTTGGGATCCCCCATGGGGACACCCAGGTGACTGTGGCTGTATGCGGGGTGACATGGAAACCTCATGTGACCCAAGCTGCATGTACATAAATGTACCTGGAGTGGGAACTGAAGAAGTAACCTTCTTCTCACTATTCCCACTTCAGTCTAAGTGGCCAGAGACCATTGTCTGCATCGGGCCTGTCAGTACACACGCCCACTCCACACCCCATGAGGGCCCCAGTGCCAGGCATTACATCTGGGCCCCAACCCCGGACGCGTCCCTGACAGAGAGGAAGAAGGATGAAGTTTCATCTGTGGGAATATTATTCAAACCATGGAGGCAAAACCCCAATATGGCAACTAGTGCCATAATTGTCCTTCATTAGGATGGAGGACTATTCCCAAGCAAGTAGTCCATCGGGAGCATGGAGGATGGGGTGCATTATTAGCTCCTCGTGTGGGAATAGAAGGAAACCTGCTTTCCTTGTTAAGTTTTTCTACTGCATTGACCCCATGTGTCACAACCAACAAATCCTGGGGCTCCGTCAGTGGCGAATCAATGCCGATAGGCGAATCTGCCAACCCGAAACCCAATCTAACCAGCCCCCAATCCGATGTCTGGCCCCCTGCCCTATCAACCATGCCTGCATCCGGACCTCCACCTGCATCTCTACCTCTGCCCACCTCCACACCCTCGGACCTCTGCCACTCCTGGTTGCCCTCCACACCCTGTGGTCAGGCCAACACTCCCCTCCGACCTTGCTGGCCATCATGCTGCCCTTGTTTGTGACGGCACTGACGGACCACCCTCTGTTGCGGACTTGTCAGCACCACACTAATTTCCATGTCCCTTCACGGACTTGTGTTGGCACCGCACCGACCCCGCTTATTTGCGGACTTGTATCAGCGCCGCACGCTGACCTCCGCTTTTCTCTGGCCATCTTGTCACTCAGCAGCATACCATTCATTCCTTGCTGAGTGCCTATATTGTTCATCCATTCATTCGCTTAACTTGCCAATATTGGCACTTGATCCATGTGCTGATGCACTTCTTATTACCTGTCAATATTGGCACTTGATCCGCTTTTGTTTAGTTCATTGCCTCCCATTTCCCAGGCTCTTGTCCTTCATTCAGTTTGACAATCCCCGCTTATTTCCGCGCCGGACTGACCGGTCCTTCTGTGTTTCCCTCCTGCCTATTTATATCCTGTAAATACTTTCGGGGACCTTAGTCTGAAATCAACTAGAGTACCCCCCCCCTGTCTGGTCTGAGTCCCTCCTTCTGCAAAGGGGGCTTCCCCCCCTCTGAGTCCATGCTCGCGGAGTCCGCGCTCCTCCTACAGGTCCGCTCCGCCCGCAAGTCTTGTTTGAAGTCCACTGTAAGTGTCAGTCTGTAAATATGGGATCTCCCCCAAACGTCAAGCTCAGGGCACAGCGCTCCACCTGAGTCGCTGAGGCCGCAATCCCACTCTGCTAACCTTGAACAGCGCTTCTGGACGCGCCGCACATTTCCGCCCGCATATCCGCACGTGCACGCTCCAACAGACCTCTGCCACAATCTCCGACCCCAACTCAGACAGAAACCCAATCCGTCTTCTATCTGCCTTCTGACAGTACTTCCGACTCCGACAATAATTCCAGTCTCTGACACCATGTAATAATAGGTAGTCATCTAATGCAGCCAATTTGTCACAATGAGTGAGAGGTGTCATATCCATCCCCGGCCATCGACTTCCGGTCCCTCCGATCCCTCCATTCCAACTCTGCTCCTCCCTCACTAACCTCGGAGCCCCCGTATTCCGCAATCCCCTCGGCACCCCTCGATGGTCACCACCCCCTCATTTCAATTTATTACCTACGCCTCCCTAAGTACGGAGCCCCGAAGACTTCCGGACAGCTCCGACGTCCGCTAGCGCACCCCCGCCTCCGCTGGGCAATACACTCGCCTGCCCTGCAGAGCCCACCTTCGGGCCTATCCCTCCTTTCCATTTCTGGGTTATCACCTGCCTTTCCGCTAACCCCGTGAACCGACTCGTCGGTAATATTCAGTCGGCTAATGGTTAAACCCCGTTAGCTCGGCTCCGTTCGGCTCCGCCAATTGCGGAACCGTCTCTGCTGTAACCATATATATATCCCACTTGTACATAGGTTACGCCCCAGTAGAAAAATCAACTAGAGTTACCCCCCTAGGTTCTAATTGCCAGTCAGTAAGTTAGGGCACAGACGTGTCACTAGGCACAGCGCTCTTGGCAGAAGTCGCTGAGGCCGAAGCCCTCCGTTACGGAGACACTCCTTCGTCTCGACCCTGGTCTCTGACAAGAGGCTCCCATGTGAGATCCCCCAGACCCCATTTGACACAGAACCACAGGCTACCGCCAGTGTCCCATGCGTGGTCCAGGATTTCCTGGACCTGATATTCCCACTCTGGATCTTCACCAAAGTCATAGAAGACTTGGGCAGCTCGACCCAGGAGTTGTTCAGCTCATGTGGGGCCAAACGAGAAACATGGAACTTGGGGTGTATACCCCTATTGACAAGCTCTGGGGGGAGCTTGAGTGTATAGTTAGAAGAATCCTTGAATGCTTTGAGGATTTCATAAGGCCCAACGTATTTGGGGAGGAGTTTCTTTGCTCTTCCCTTTGGCAGGTTGAGGTCCTTTGTGGCCAGGTAGGCGAAATTGCCTACCTTCAGCTTAGGCAGATCTGGGCATCTATGCCTATTGGCTTGGACCAATTGCTCTACATGACTTTTTATAATCGCATTGTGGGCCCCCTGGAGGTTGTCTAGTGCTTTCTGAGCAAAGGCACTGACTCCAGGCAAGTTGGTGGGATTTCTACCATCATATGTGGCATCATCCCATAGATAAGTTTGAAAGGGGCATACCCTGTCGATTTATTCACACTCGAGTTTATTGAAAACTCGGCAAGGGGGACTTTTAGTACCCAATTGCGCTGGTCTGGTTGAACAGCAGTGCAAATTACTTGGATGATGCTCTGAACCATTCTGTCATATCCATAAAGATACATTACAAGCGGTGAAAGTGGGGAGTATGATCCATGGAGCTCAGAGGTTGCGGAGCTTACGGAGGTTACAGAGGTGGGGTTGAAAGTCCGAGGAATGTTGGCAATGGTGTTTACATAGTATGAGGTCACCAATGCACTGGACTAAAGCCAAGGTGGAGTCAAAGTCCGAGGTCAGAACTATGATGGAATCTCAGAGCGAAGGTACAAGCGGTGTCCA
Source organism: Cantharellus anzutake (assembly GCF_015039405.1). Taxonomy (NCBI): domain Eukaryota; kingdom Fungi; phylum Basidiomycota; class Agaricomycetes; order Cantharellales; family Hydnaceae; genus Cantharellus; species Cantharellus anzutake. The sequence continues at coordinate 568,878 of NW_024066985.1, read as the reverse complement.
AGTACAGGGTACAGGACAGCAGTGGAAGGTCATAACTTGCTGGAGGTTTGGCAGAAGAGGGTCAGAGGGAGGAGAGTGATGAGAGGAGTGGGGAGAGGAGTGGAGGAGGAATGGTGTCAGGTCTGAAGGTGAGTATTGGAGTGGACAGAAGTAGGGTAGGAGAGTGACAGAAGGGTGGAGGTGATGTGAGGAGTGAGGAGGAGTAGGAGGAGGGTGGCGAGAGGAGTGATGTTTGGTCTGAAGGTGAATATCGGAACAGACAGAGGTAGGGAGGACTCTGGAGGTGATGAGGATGAGGGTCTGGGAGTCAGTTTGGGATCAGGTATGTACGGATATGACATAGGGACAGGGCAGAGGGAGGCGGAAGATCTGGAATATGACAGAGGGGATGTCAGGGACGCGTCTGGGGTAGAGGGGGTCCGGATGTATCGCCCGGCAGAAGGGCCCTCGCGGGGTGCAAACCGGGCGTGCGTGCTGGCGGGTCCGGGAAGGGACAGCAGTCCCTGGCCACTTAGACTGAAGTGGAGAATGTGTTATTGTTATTAAAAGGGAAAACTATACTACTTACCTGAAGTGGAGAATGTGAGAAGAAGGTTACTTCTTTGGTTCCCACTTCAGGTACATTTATGTACATGCGGCTTGAGTCACATGACGAGTGCCACGTCACCCTCGGAGACAGCCGCAGGCATCTGGGTATCCCCGTGGGGATCCCGAGAGCGTCCGCTGCATGCGCGTGTGCTGGGCACAGCGGGGAGCCGTCCGGGGTGTGTGGGCCAGATGGGTCAATAGTACATTGATACAAAGGAGGGTGGTCCGTGTAGATAGAAGGAAATAAACAAGAAAAGGAAGATGAGAGGAATGAGATAAAGAAAGGGGAAGAAAGAGAGAAAGGAAAGAGGAGGAGAGACAGAGGAAGGAGGAGGGGGAGGGTTGGACAGCGGGGAGCGGGTGTGGTGTGGCCGGGTGGGTCCAGGTGGACCCGGGTCAGGCGGGTGTGCCCTGACAAGTGGGCACTGCATCACCCCCTCCTACCACTCAAATATTCGTGGTTCCGGCTACCTAGCCAGAATCACTCTCCTTCTCCTGGGATGTGGAGAAACATACCCATCCTGGGTTCCTTCCACACCAACAGCTTCATACATGGAGTTACCATTAGTGGCCAGAGATGGCTCATCACCACTGAAATGGGCCATCATCAATGGCGATGGGACAACTTCATACTCCTGTTCCTGAATACAGTGAACAGGTTTAAATTCTTGGTTGACCTCAAGTGGATTGACCAGCAGGTTGGGGTGGTGTCAGAGACTGGCCAGATCAGGACTGCACTGGAGCCTCTTTGCCAAAAGGCCAACGTTGACTGACCACTCAGTCAACTTGGATCCTGATATTTATACAGGTGCTAAGATGCCACTTTTGCACTACTGTTAGACACTGGTCCGGGGTCGCCACTGAGGGTCGCCATTGCGGGCCGCTATAGGCCGCAATGGCTGTGATGCCGCAAACAAGGCCTGAGGGTAGGGCATTTGGCCTCAGCGACTCTAAAGGAGCGCTGTGCCCCCTAGCTGTCTCTTGGCCCTCATTTCAGGCTTACTGGGGTTGCCTTGTTGGGGTCAGGACTTAGAGGGTCATGGTCAAATCGATATCAGAGCTAAAGTGCTGTGGTGTATCATACAGGATATATATAGGAAGAGGAAATGAATAGGGCCGAAGGCCGAAGGGTCCGGAAGCAAAAGGGCACAAAGAGCGGGGTTGGCTGCACAGCAGCCAGCAATGACCAAGGGTCAAAACAAACAATAATAGATAAATAAATGAAGGGGTGTATGTCAGGGCACACCTGCCGCACCTGGCTCCACCTGGCTCTACCCAGCTCCACTCCACCCACTACCCCCTTCTCCCCCTTCCTATTTCCTCCTCCCTCCACTTTCCCCTCTTCCTATTTCTTCTCTGTATCATTCTCTATTTCTATTTACACGGATGACTTTTCTTGATCGATGTACTACTGACCCGCCCATGACCCACGCACGATGCACCCAGCACGCACGCCTGCAGCAGACCCCTTCGGGATCCCCCATGGGGATACCCAGGTGGCTGGGGCTGTGCATGGGGACAACATGGCAACTCTCATGTGACCCAAGCACCATGTATATAAACATACCTGGGGTGGGAACCAGAGAAGCAGTCTTCTTCTCACCATTCCCACTTCAGGGACGTTTGCCTGTGCCGGGCCCATTGCTGTATGCGCCCGCTTCATACCTGTAAGGGATTAACCTTACTTCACTATAATTCCCATTATAGTGATGTGGTTATTTCTTTATTTATTTGTGCCGAGATATGTAAATTACATATATATACCTCAGAGTAGTTGTAAAGGCCCAGTAGCCTTTACCTCTACCCCATTGAATATACAGCTCATCAAAGCTTATGTTTAGATGGACCTACTGAGGCCTGAGGCGAATGGGGGAACGGAATGTACCGTCCCCAAAACAAGTAAGATAACCTTTCAATACCCCACCGGGCCCTCAGCGCCGGACGATATACCTGGACGCTCTCAACCCCGGACCGGTCCCTGACAGTGTAGGGCTGCGATAGTGGTGATGACAATGGTATCGGCGCTGGACTCGGAGTTGGGCTGGAGTCAGGCGCAGGAATGGTAGCAGCCCAGTGAGGGCCAAGTGGACAGAGTAGGCGATGTCGCAGAGTCACGCTAGGCATGGTGCCAGAGGCAGACTCAGGGCAGGGAGGTCGGTGTGGCTGTGGGGGAGTCGGCCAAGTGCAGGGGAGCCTAGGGACAAGTGGGGGGGTGAGCAGGGAGTCCTCAGGGAGGATAGGGCTGAGGTTGGGGCTTGCACTCACACTCACATAGCGGGAATGGGCTCGGTCCGGCTGTAAGTGGGCTGTTGTCACACATCACACTGACGTTCTGGTTGAATGATCCTTGTCACACCATTTTTTTTTCGGCACCTAAGTGGCTGTGTGAAATCGAATTAAATTCAATGAAAACAAAAGCCGTCTGCAAGGAAGTAGTTTTTTTGGTGTAAAATGTATCAACACGAAAATTTGCCAGTTGGACATTTCCAGCACCACTGTGGCTGGTGTCAGCCACCTCTTCCAGTTGCTTGTCACACATCACAAGGAGAAGCCGGTTGACTATTCTGTGTCACACTCGGAACCTCAGCCAGTAATTGGTCATGCGGGTACAGTATTTTGGCCAAGTTGCATCTGAGTCATTTAACCCAAACAAAAGTTGCAACCGGGTGCAGGGACCCTAGTCACAAGCAAGGTCAAGGCTGCGCAGCAGCCATTTCTAGTGGGACAATTGAGTGGGCAAGAAAAAAACATAGGACCCGCTACGGAGCAGCGGGAATTGAATTGAAAATGAACATGATTGAATTGATTTGGTGCCTCCGGCAACTCCCGGAGGCCGTGGGAATGAACTAACGGTCGTTATACTACAGTATAGTTATCAATGAATAGAGTCAAGAATTTAAGAGTGACATTGTCAACATAGTTGTCAATGGGACGCAAGAAAGGCTGTTGACAGAAATGTTGATGAAAGAAGGTGGAATGTTTGTTGATAGGGGCACTGATGGATAATATGGGGGATTCATCAATGGAAGCATCCACAGAAGTAGTTGCATTGTTGACAATGGTGTCGATGGAGAGCATGTATCGACCTCGGTGATAAGGGGTTCAGGATCTAGTTCCTCATGTATTTACGCCAACGTTCTATAGGCACTCAACGTGGGTTTTGCATCAACAACGGGCCTGACCCGATCATCAACACCCTGTGCCCAATATCGTCGATGAGATACCAACACTTACTGTCATACTGGAAGTTAGTCTCTGCATCGCTAAGTGCCTCTATGGTATTGACTACGTCGCCCACGTGGGCTAGGGTGAGGGTTTCTCCAGCTAACACACTTTAATACTACCAAGTTAGCTTGGAGGCGAAGCATGTCTTAACCCAACAGATCTGACGTACTGGAACAGCCTGTCTATAACAATTCGAGCACTTTGCGTCGATACTCCAGTTTCGGTCACATTTGCGATGACTTCGTTATTGGCAGAGGATTAGGCCTTTCGACTTGTCAATCAGTGATGATGCATTACTTACTCATTGTGGCACAACCGGCATGATGAATGGTTGTATGGGCCACGCCTTCGCGACCCCCACCGTGAGGAAGATGCGAAAGTGGCAGTTCGGGGCGTACTGTCCGCAAGGGTGAGGTGTCGTCAAGATGCGGGCGGAAAAGCAGGGAGGGCATAAAGAATGACGTACCTAGAAGCGGCAGGAGGAGAGGGACTCTGGCGTAATGAATCTTGCGAGGAGAGGTGTGGGGGGGTAAGTATGAATGGAGGAACGCCACTAGAAGCAGTTGGTGCAGCGATAGATAGAGCTGTGGGAGAATAATATTGAGAAAAAGTCCTTGTCATGACTTTCATACTAATCCGTTGAGCAGGGAAGAGGAAGCATCGTGTAATCGCACTTTCAAACGAGTCTGCGCTGTCCCATTTGTAGGGTGTGACAGAGCTCGCCACCGCAATTATTTGCGAATCACTCAGCCCAGCATAGGGAGGTTGGCTAGTGAGTATCTATAAAGGTACTCAGCACAGCGCGCCATCAGCACGGCGACGAATCTTACCTCACCAGAAACGCATCCAAATGCCCAGACATCGCTCGTTTGCGTGGGTACTCGTATCGAACCATCCAGCAACTCTGGAGGCATGAATCGTTGTAAACCATTATGATGTAGGCCATCATAATAACCGTATGGAGGCACCTCGAACCGATGATCATACGAGAAGTCGAAGCCACGCAAATATGGATCCCCTTGATTCCCAATCATAACGTTGTCCTGTTGGACTAATATATTTCGGAATTTTTGAAAAAGATAGTATCAAAGACAGACTGGGTGAATATTTGCATGTACGACCCCCTCCGAGTGCAAATAAAAAAGGCCTTGTGCAACGCCACGCACCTGTAGGAATGCGTCAGATTGTTGCCAAGTTAATAATGCAAATTTTTTCACCAATACACGCCGATCTGCACTTGGGTTCTGCTGCAGATAGCGCCTCACAGCCACGCTCTCTCGCCAGGTTGAGATAAAGCCAACACGAAGTCTGCGTTCTTCCACGTTCAAAGCCCACCCACGAAAAGCCTCTATATTTCGATGGACAAGTCGGCCCCATATACGTACGTGCCTTTTGATATTAAGGATCTTTATGCGCCCACGAAAATTAGAAATTCGAGATGTAGACGCCACTGACGCACCTGTCCATCGAGGATCCCATTTCCATCCGACGCTGAAATGTTATTGGAATATCGGACACAAACGCCCTCCTATCAGAAATGACGTGATCTGTCAAGCACGAATGAGCCTAAATAATGCACACCCCATCACAAATCCCTCTAGATCGTACACCAGAGCCGTCTTCAAATATATCTCCAATAATTTGGATTCTACCCGTGAGATTGCGTTCTTCCACTTCGAGAAGCTGGCGCCGGATTTCTGAAAGGGCAACGACCAATCTGCCGAATTTCAGTTCCACCTCACATAATAAACAAAGGAAACAACTTACCCTACTCTTTCGACAACGTCACTGGCGGCGGCACGCTGTGAAGGATCACGTGTGAGGCAGCTCTGAAGTGCTTGATGGTAAGGGTCCGAATAGTCCCACGTATAGGGAGCCACCTGTCTCGCGACCGCGAATGGAACGTGGAAGTCGTTGCGGATACTCTCGTAGGGACGTCTGCCGAGGAGCATCTGAAAACGGTGAGATCCCAATTGGTACACAAGAGGCGTGGAATACCTGTGAGGATGTGCATCCAAGAGACCAAATGTCACCCTTTTGGTCGCATGGGACTCCACGTCCGGCCAGGACTTCTGGGGCGACATACCTTAAAGGTACAGAGCACGCGCCCTCCACTATAAGGCGGACAGGGGTGGCATCTGTCATGGCGTACGAGGATCCAAAGCCACTGATCCGAGGAATAGGACGCGTGTCATTGGCGCCGTAATCAATACGTACGTTACTCTAGGGGGGTGATGAACGAGTGGTTCTCGATTAGTAGGGCAAGGTATACGAACCGGATTGAGATTTCCATGAACGATATCCTTGGAATGAAGATATGAAAGCCCTCGAGATACTCCAAGAACCTGATGAAGTACTTGGGTAAACACGACACTCTGGAGAAGGTGCACCTGTCAGGACGTACCAGTTCTTGGCGATCCGCATTCACATTGGCGCTGAGATAATCCATAACTTTCCCTCCCTCACAACTAGCATACGTGACCCTCGCGCGAAGCCAAGTTTCATCCTCAAGCATCATCGTCCATCCCTGGAATCGAGCAATGTTTATATGATCCAAAGAGCAAATAACATTTAACTGGCGCTCCACGCGCTGTGACGAGAGTTAGCCTCATGCTGATGCCGGCGAACAAATCGCAAACCTGAACAAAATGCTCCGCCGCCTCTGCATCGTCCTGCCCCACTGCCCGCTCCACCACCTCCTGCGATAATTCAATCTCGTGTATGACTTCTACGAGAGTGCCGTTCTCGCCAACCACTCCGCCCTAAATGCCCCACCAAATGAGGGAAACCTACCCGAGTTGACTGCGTTCTGCTTACTCTGCCGCGTAGGACTAGGTTAGGGGTGGTAATCCGCCCGTCCCTGATATTGAACACGATCCTTCCGCCCGAATCCCTGACAACAAGGCTGCTCGAAGGGGACGATGCTGATGTCTGATCTGCCATCTTGGTCGGCGTATGGTGTGTACGATGTAGAGAAGCGGCAGAGAAGTGGAGTGCCGGCCTAAGGAGCACGGATCAGCAGCATTATACGCACATTCGCTGTATCCAATGGTTCAGGAAGGTCCCACCATCCAATTTGTAGGTCCAGTGGCGAGCATGTAATCTGTAATCTAGATTTAGAGAAGTAGACTTCATTGAAATTGAGATCGCGAGCTGGATCCGCTTCCATTTTTGGCTGCTGTTCCCTCGCCCCATAATTTGCATCCGATCTTCGATAGTCCTTATCTCCTTATCAGCCATGTACTCGATAGCGAGTCCTTGGTGAATTCACAAATCAACGTGCCAAGTCCTCTAGAAAGGGTCGCCTCGATTCGAGGCCTTCAGTTGCCTCCGCAGTTTTCCAAATAGTTGCTTCACTATCGATTATGTACCCCCATTCCCTTTGATTTCCAATTGCGCACCTTTGTCTACCCAGCATCCTCACTTCCCACCAAAGACCAACCCTTTGACCTGGAAGTCATTTCCCGCAATTGGTAGTCTACTTTTATTTACCATTACTAAACAAGGGGTGCTTTAGTGCTGCCCTGTGGCAGACCGGCTCTTTCTGTCCTGCTAGGTCACCCTACACCTTCTCCCTTGTATCTCTTCACTGTCTTTATCCCTTCACACATGGTGAATATTGAGCCATGTCACCCGTCGATGAACTACTACAAAATATCAAGGAGAGACTGCTGCAAGTTGACGACAGGATTCTTGACGGTCAAGTAGCTATACCGCATAATCGAGCATGGTCCTTTGGGGTGATATACGAGGGAACCTACAACACGGTTCGTATCTACATTATAAACACCCCAAATCAATATTCGTGCTCGAACTGCCTTCTCACGCGTCTCTCTAGGAAAAGGTTTGCATCAAGGCTTTCAGATATATCGATCGTGATCCTGTCAGCGAATTTATTCACGTATGTTAACTCGTACATGAGAGACAATCCGCTGCCATTCATTCGCAATCCTTCAAGCGACTGGTCCGCGAGATGAGGGTGTGGCGCCAATTGACGAATACACATATAGTCAAGCTTCATGGATGGATATCATACCTTGAAAGCACGGAAGATCTATGTCCGGGCTTGGTGTCAAACTGGTGCGACGAAGGGAATGTCAAATCTTATCTGCGGCGCCGTCAGGACGCTGATCGCCAAGCCTTGGTGAATCGACCTCTGCACCTTATGGACCACTTACTCATGTGCGCTATTTTAGATCTGCGGGATTGCTCATGGCTTAGCATATCTCCATTCCCGGGAGATAGTGCATGGCGATATCAAACCCGTGAGTCCTTGTCATGTCACACATCGACATAATCAGTAATTTCATCGTCAGCAAAATGTTGTCGTGAGCAGTGAGAAAACGCCGCAGTTATGCGATTTTGGTCTTTCATTCATTATTTCGGACAAATCTACATATATCGACGCCACAAGCATGGGTCAGTTTGGGACTTGGCGATACTTAGCACCTGAAGTGTGCATGGCCGAAGAACCCTTCCGCAACATGAAGAGTGACGTCTGGGCATTCGGATGCACAGCCATGGAGGTACGATTATTCCAACGCATTTTCGGCTCTGGGAGCTGAGCACTGTGCTCAGATACTTCGCGGTGTGCGGCCATATCCTACCGTTGAGAACGATGCCCTTATATGGGCCATCGGGACTGCAAAGCCACCATTCACCCCCTTTTCAACGGACCCTGGTATTCTCACTTCCTGCTTCGAACCTGATCCCGACCTTCGAAACGAAATGCAGACGGTTTTCGAATCGCTGACGACAAACCATTCCGCAAGTGGACAACCCATCTGTTGCTCAGTAACACATTCTTTTAATCATACGCCAGTGGGCCAACCCTGCAATTCTCGGTATTCCATGGGCGAGGGGACTTCTGCTCGATCTAAAGTCATAACCGATGACATTCCTTGTTTGGATCTCTTAATGACTGATTAAAGTTGCTGATTAGGCTTACGTACCATGGAGGCTTTACCTTCACGCATAACTTTGAGATGCAGCCACTGAGAGCGCGCCTATAATTGGAGCGGAGGATCAAGGCCCGCAGTTAGACTGGGAAAGGCAAAGAGTGGGTCTGCGGCCGCTGTCTATCAACTTTCCATTGATGATAAGCTGTCGATACGATAATGGGGAGATGGTGGCATAGCATCAATATATCGTTTTCCGTTGCACATTCTTGTGGTTTCACTCAGTGGCAACGTATCTGATTGCCAGCCAAAAGTCCATGTATCGCATCGCGTACGTTGGTTCGGGATGCCGATTATCGATCTCTTTCTGCATGGCCAGATCGATCGAGCTTCGGGCGAGGACCTTAGCTTCCAGCTGGCTTCGCTTTGCCGTAGGGTGCCCTATTGCTCAGGAAACATGTGGACATCGTGATGCCTCATAAAGCTTCAACGTGACGCACCCGGAGTCGTTTCCGTGGGATTATCCTTACCTGGGATCCTGAAGTTACGCCTTGATGACGACTCTCCATTACGGCTCAAGCACTAAAAATTCCCATTGAATAGGGTCAGAAATGGAAGTACCGCATATGGAAATAGCCATTACGTCGTAGTTATTTCAAATTACCACAAGTACGCGCCATCCGCACGCGCGCACGCCCAACGTCTTAATCACGCTCGGTGATTCAATCCGGTCTATTGCAACATACTCACCATTTGTACACGGAGAGCCGGAGTAGCTTGGTCTCCAGATCGGATGTCGGCAACCCACGTGCGTCACCTAGCCTGCATATGTCCCTCCCGCAGTAATAACCCATACAGCCTAGTTAGGGGTTGCCTTCCTGCCGGGAAGGAATAAAACATGTCCTTATTATTCTCCAAGCCCGTGCCTAGCCCCTCCGCGAACTCATTCCAGTTCTAGTTGGCGCACGGTACCATCTAGTTGTGCACCTGGTGCGAATAACATGTGCTATCCATTCTCCAAACGCCGGGCACCTCAACAGCGTTGCGAGTCACGTAAACTGCTAGGTTTTTTCATCCCTGATTTTCCTCCCGTCTTCGATCACCCCTTATGGTCAAGGTCAGGCCATCCAACCGCGCCTTAAATAATGCAGCCCCAGATTCCATGTGCCCGCAAAGGGTGAGCTTTAATATGAGGCAAGTTAATCTACTGTTTTGGGTGGACCTTTACATTCGAAGTCGGCAGTTGTTCGAAAGCCGAACGCAAGAGTGTTCCATGCCGGCCCTTTGTTGGACATGGGAATGCATACGCGATGGAGGCGTCTGCAGCACGGCCACCTAACCCGGTTGCATTGCTTCTGTACCGAGCTTAGATACGAGTGCAGAAGCAGCTGACTGCTGTATTCATCCACGATCGTTCCCTACCTAGGCACATTACCTCACGAATTTTCGCGACCGGCGTCGATTTCATAAACATTCTCGTAGCATCTGGGATCATTGGTCAGCTCCCGTGAATCTACGCGGTTGACTTTGTGTTTGGAAACTTGACGGCATAGATATATTCTATTGAATCTCGCCTTCGAAGGGCATGGCCATACGAGAACACGGTTGAAGTTGGCTCAGGACGTCACAGCATTTTGGCAGATTCCGTTTCCATATCCCGTGCAATCTTAATTTACTAACCCTACGTCCCAGGTGTTTAAGCTAATTCCATATAATGGACTACTCTCCACGAAGGTCGTTAGTTCTTCCTCACATCGACGGAACGAACGACAGAACCCTGGGATGTCGCCGTATGCGTCGTCAGCCGGTTGAACTTGTTCTTTCCAGCGAAGGGGTATGTTTGGGGCTCGTTCATTTGTTCCGAGCCGATATTGATAAATCTCCACCTCTTGCTTCGTGCAGGTGGCTCACGTTTGATCTGGTCGTATATTATTTTCACATTTGATACCAGTAATTGCAAGTCTCGACCACTGGGATATGTGCTCGGCGATCAATTTACACCCACTCGTACGAAGGCATCTCTGAGCCGCTTGCTGCGCGCATAGCCTTGCTTTATTTACTGCCTCGGACACTAGCATTCCTTGCGGCAATAGAGAGCACAACTTTCCTTCTCGATTCAAAGGTCGATAACATCGTCGAGTTCCTCGCTTAGCGTGAACGCTGAGATATTGTTTCATGTACACTTTCTGGACGGCACTCGACTTTCCCAGCTGTGGGAGTGCTCACCCAGTCCGACGCAACACCGATGGTTCGTGATCCCGCAATGACTCCAGCAACAGAGGTTGCGCCTTCTGTGGTTCCGAATACCCCGTGATCCAAGAAGTGTCGCTTCCACGGAAGAGGAGGTTCGGTTCGGTCAACCCGCGGGTGTTGTGGGAGCTCATTGGACCTGACACCTAGGACTCTGACCCGTACCTATCGCTTGGTGATCCGTTCGGTATGATGGCAGTGGCCACGGCGCAGGGAAACGTCCGGCTCGTTGACTACTAGGTTATAACTGTCGCTAGTACACGTGCAATTCTTACCGAGTTGATGATTTACAGATATTAAGTAGAAAATTCGGGAAAGAGCGAATGCTTCAATTAGAGAAGTATCCCACCACATTTCCCATTCCCCCGGCGAGACCTGCCGGTTTAATTCACGACTATTCCCAAGGTTTGGACGCATAAGTGATGAGCGGCTGTAAGTTGAACACGCAGAATGGAATTACAGTAATAAAGAAAGTTGAGTGGAAAGATAACGACTTGCATGTATGAATCCCTCTTACCTTCCGGGACATCCCTCCCCCGTGAACGCGAAACACGAGGCAAGCCCGGAATGTTGGAATCTCACATCCCACTCAAATCCACAGGACAGGCGAACCACTCAAAGGCGAACCACTCGAAGGCGAACCACTCGAAGGCGAACCACTCGAAGGCGAACCACTCAAAGGCAAACGAATTTGCCTGATATCAACAACAATTGGAGCTCTTCGCTGACCCTGGAGTAGAAATCGAGTTCCGTCTCTGCTGGACTGAGGGCGGTAGAGCCCCATAACATCAGGTGGTACTCGATCACCATACCAGGCACAGGTTTCATGGGGTTCAAAGTCCACTGGAACCATGAGTTCTACACTGCCGTTAATCCACACTGATGAGGACTCGATTAACGGGGTTCTTCCTGTAACAGATGAATGGACACTGGAGGGCAGGGTTCCTCTTCTTGAGATGCTTGGCGAGAGGTCGTAAAATGGACACTCGATCCAGGACTCGTCTTCTGAATCAAGTCCCGCATCCGCCTCGGAATGAAGTGTATAAGCCATCTTGCCTTCTACTAGAGGGGAGGTGGCTTGAGTGAATATAGGATCAGGGATGAGATATGAGCCACTTGGAGGGATGATACTGGGCCTAATAATCCAAGCATCGGACTCCGTCACGCAATAAGATGCAATGAATTCACACGACCTCGTTGACCAGGTGAAAGCTCGGATCCCATCAAAAGCACCAATATATTGTGCCCCTGGTGAGAACCCAAGCGTTCGACGGTGAGGAGTGTGCAACCCGACATGAATAAATGGGGAAGAGGGGGACGAGGGGGAGGGAGGCGAGGCGAGGAGCTGAATGGATGGATCCTCAAAGACAGATATGAGCATCATATTGTCGTACCACGGGTTGTCGAAATTTCGTGGGACTCGTATGACAAATAACCCATTATCTGATACTGCAGTTCCAGCAGAATAGGGACCAGTGGGAAGAGTGCCCAATTTCATGGGGGTCATGCCATGGCCGAGGACTGTGACACTTCCATCAATGTCCTCAGTAGCAACTCGGTGGCTGCCATGGACAAACTCGATCCAGATCGGGGGATTGGCTGGATCGTGCTGCAATCGGCAGACCGTACATTGATTCTCAATATCGACAACTTCAATAATACCGTTGCCAAACCCAAGCGCAACATAGCAACCATCAAGGGAGAGTGCAGCGCATGCCACAATGGCATTACGAATATCAGGTTCGTGAAATTCAGCTTCGTAATTGACCATTTCAATTCCCGGTTCGTTAATCTCTTCAGGTAAACGTAGTTCGCTCAACTTTGCTTGCATAACCTCTTGGGCGCTGAGTAAATCCTCGCTTAATGGGATGGTGTCACCAGAGAACTCGCCAAAAATGGAGAAGATCCGGATAGGGTCCGAGAGAGAACCGTATAATTTGTAAATGGATGATGGGAGTGAAGCAAAAGGGAGGAACGATCGATAGAGATACGATGGCCCATGCTTGGCGATATAGTTGGTTGCTGGCTCCAAATCTCCCAAAGCTTGGATTGAATTGTGATGCTATCAAAAATGACATCACTTCCTTGAAACATGAGATGAATGGTTTCGACTTACGCCGAATTTACGAAATCCTCCGGGAATTTGGATGAAGGGCGGTTGCAACTGCGCTAATGTCAACAAGTTTCGCGTGATGAACAAATCAAACTCGCTCTGTAATTCATTGGACTCTTCAGAAAAGAATTCCGAAGGGTCCAAATGCTCTAAAAAATTGTAGGAACGGACATAATCGTCATTGCCTTTCACTATAAATCCTTCCCATTTTCGTCCATCTCCTAAAGGAAGATCGGTGGGTACCCCAAACGCGTTTCGCTCACAACGGCTATTGAAAAGTCGAAGGAGCGGCAATCCAAGAGAGTATCCTTCTACATCGTTGATGAAGAATACTTCGTCCCTCTCCTCGCCAATTGGATCCCCCATTATGAACTCTTTTGCCGTCGCATGATAGAAGTTGACAGGCTCCGTGTTTCGTGAGGGAAGATGTATTATTGGGCTGATCGGTTCCAACATTGCACGGATCTCATGCTCGGCTATCCCAAAAAGCTGCGATATAAGGGACACATTCATCGACTTGCGCGCCACAACAATCGCGCCCACCACTGAGCGATACTTGGCTACATCTGGGGGAATTTCAAGTGAATCCAGCATATAGGCTTGTCGAAGTATTCGCAAGTACTCCCAGTTGAAGTCGGCAGGCGCATCAGCAAGAGTGATCAAGTTCTGAAATGCCAACTGTAGGGTGCGGCCACGCCGTGTCTGCAGGCGAACGTCGCGAACCCGGATAGATGCCACAACAGGCAACTGGCGACAAGCCCACGCAAGAGCGTCAAGTTCTCCCTCTATTGGTTTCCATGGAGATTCATCAATGAGATCCCGAAGACCTTCCTGGACCATAACGCAGATTGTACGGAAAGTATCATCGTACGGTATCTCATCCACATCTTCACATGGTACGACAAGACCCTTGGTTCGGGCATCAGACCAGGCTAAAATGACCCCTGGCTCAGGACGACAGCTAACTAGTACAGCAAATGACGGTGGCAGTTCCTGAAGGGCAAGTACCAGCTTCATCAGACGCTCAAGCGCTTCATGATTCCCACACTCGTCAAGACCATCCAAGACGATGATGAACTTGCCTGAAGATAGCGTGTCCTCCAGGTCGCGCATCGGCTCAATAATCAGTGCCTTCATTTGTTTTTCTAGGGGGAAATCCTGAACTAGGGCCAGAGCCGGGTGTTGAAGGTGTCTGATAAGCGACGCTTTGAAGTCTTTATTGAAGGACGCAAGTTGGTGGGCAAGGGTAGAGGGGAACTGCTCGATAGAATCCAAGCCTGTTCCTGTCTGGTTCTTGTCCCAAAAGAATGACGCTGCCAGAATATCCTCTTCCTCAAGGGCGGATGCGACACTCATAGAGATCGCAGTCTTCCCCATCCCAGGGGAGCCCCTTAACCAAATAAATCGGCTCTTGGCCTCTCTCAGGTGCTTGTGTAAGGATTCTTGCATCCCAACCCGTGTGCCTGAAAGGCACTTTGATTTGCTCTTCACAGAAGTGTACTCGGCCGGGGCTTGCGCGAGTTTCGAAAGCTCGGCTAGAAGGAAAGGTGATTCAGCGGTCTAAATGCAAATGTTTGGAACAAAATGTACGGAAGGAACGGGGCATCCAGGAGCTGTGGGGGCTCCGGGGTCCAAAAAGTCCTGGGACCTCCATGCTGGAATCAATTACCTCAAGCATCATCATAGTGACGGGCACGTGACTCATCACGTGATATGTCGGAAAAATCCCGTATATCGTTTAAATGCCCGGGAAACGTTTCATGGCGTTTATTTACAACAACTACCCAACAGCCGATGAGAATACATTGGTCAGATGTGGTGGTACTTTATGTGTTATATGAGACGGATTTTTGACGATTTTGATGCTGTAGGAAGCATTTATGACACATTTATTAAGTTATTAAAAACATATTCAGAGCATTTGAGGGGTATAAAAACACATTCAATAATATCAAAAAACGCCATAAACAATTTATCACAACATTTAGATGCCAAAATTCACGTTTAAACATCAAATTTTGGCATTTTAAATGTCAAGTCTCGTGCTTTTGATCGATCTCACGATTTTCTGACATATAAACATGCAAACCGGCCGCTTCAGGCGGCGCTCATCAGTTATATTACAATATCATTCCAAAAAGGCAATACCCACCACTCATCCCGGTGGCCATGAGAAACCATCCAACTGGAAGCTCACCATGCCTCCTTTTCTTGTGTTGCGCTTGCTGGGCACGTTGGCCTCGTGCTTTCTTTTTTCTTATAGTGCGCCCATTTGGTGCATTGGCATCTACTTATGCCCTCTTTCTTGTCTCATGCCCACTGAGCAGATTGCCTTCACCTACTCACTTCCCTTGTGACTGTACTATGCGTCAACCCAATTGCGTTCTTTCTTCATTTGGTCCGCTGCATGCAACGGCCTGACCTTTTACTCATGTCCCACTGGATGCTTGGGCCTCCTTGCCTTCGTGCCTACTGTTGTGCTTCAGTCTGTATGCCTTGCATCCTCTGCATGCAATGACTTGGCCTTTGGCTTCATGCCTTTGTCAGCCTTCATGCCTTGTGTCTGCTGGATGCAATGGCCAGGCTTTCGGCTTTAAAGGGGAATGGAGAATTGGGATTTCAGTGAACAGGAGTTTACATACTTTGTCTTGGCACACCCTGAGAGCCTTGGCTTTCATCACAACCATCTTTTCTCATCCTCACAAGAAATTCTGTCGATTGGCTGGTTTATAGCCTGGCACTTGCTGAGCACTCTGCTCTTTCTTCTTCTATTTTGAGTGCGCTATTTTATTCAGCTTGATCCCTTTACCATTGTCTTGTACCCGATTGACACTTCTTCTGATCTCATCCTTGCCCTCTGTCATTAACCATGTCGTCTGTCTTTAGAACAACTTTGGTGGTTAGTGGCCCCAACCCTTCTTTCACTTTTTGTGCTGACAATGAACCCGGGTTTAAGGTACCTATTCTGGTTTGCTGACTCCGCATATTATTGTCCTCAGATGCTTGTTTGCTCATTTGTGTTTGGTGATAACTCTTTCTGCTCTAAAAATCATCTTTGATGGTCAGAGGTGGGTAGCGTGCAACAGTGGGTGCAAAACTCCGGGGCAAATGATTCAATAATGCTAAAATGCTGTCATTTACAATATGTTCAAACACAATCATATGCAAATGTTCATGCAGGGTGTATCCACAAGTCACAGTGTTGAGTAAACCATGAAACCAACACAGCACAAGCAGTTCAAATCAAGAGAGATGTTCAAGTGATCGCAAGATTGTGAACAAGTTGGGGAATTGTTGGTGGATGTCATTGAAACCCAGCAGCAGGCTTCAAAAGAGGGGGGGGATTGATTAGGGTTGATAGCATAAAGAGTGATGCACACGGAGTACAAAAGGGAATAGTCAAAAAGCGAGGGGACCAGGTTGTAGAGCATGTGGACATGGACAAGGAGGTTTCCAGTGCTTAGCTGATGGTAAGCATGATGAGCTAATATGGTGTGTCAGAAAGCTGAGGTAAAAAGGGGGTATAACCAATAATTGTGCATGGCCATTCAGTCTATGCTTCCATGACCTGCTACAGAGTAGCAGGAATAACTGATGGACGCCGCCTGAAGTGGCAATACCCGCTACTCCTTGCACATCCAGGCAAGCATTGCAGTGCACTTAGAAGTCACTCTGGAACCGGCAGTGTTTCAGAGAGGAAAGGATGATCAGAATATAACGAAAGGAAACCATCACGGACTGCCGAAGCTTTTTAAGTTAAATGTATTTCGAACGATCCAGAGATTACAATCAATACAGAGACTAGGACGTCTGATTGAGCCACATAAAGAGGACACGGAAGGTGACCATTGATTCACACATTCAATCGCAGTTGTTTACTCTCGGTAGTGTTTTGGTAACTGTGAGTTGGAAAATAGTTAGACTATGGTGATATGATGGAGAGACCAGCACATTCCTGAAAGGCATAGCCAACACCAAGGTGTGGTAATGAGAAGCGCCGCGTCTTTGGCATTCTTCGAAAATTATGACGGCCAGAACCAATGAGCAGTTTTCTCTGTCAATCTTCAGGACCTCCAGAGTTCGGAGATGTAATGTGGCACTCACCTGGGCGGAAAACACGGGGTGGACAACCAGATAGACAGGTGATGCTCAAACTGGTAAGTGTATATGCAGCGTAACATAATCGGGTTGGGTTGGATAATCGGGGACACGCTAATCAACGTATGGTAGTGCGAGCTCCCCTGACCTTGAGGTTCTTCAAAGATGTGCATCATCTTGGGCTGGGGGAACAAGGGCTCCCATCTGAACGGAATTTAAAGTCAGAATGGAAGACAGGTTAATGCCTGTTGAACAGCAATGGAAGGTTATACCAGCACTGTGTCATCTGCCAGGAACCGGTACCAAGAGTGAACCTATAACTTGAACCTCAGGTCAAGGGGTACTCACTATCGGCGAATCTCTTCATGGGCCGATTCCGTCTGATGGGCAGGTAGTCCAAGAGACCAGGCGGGCCACTGGATACATAAGTAATGACCAAAGTCGTAATCGCATGTGCTGTGCACGGGAAATGGGCTCACGTAAATGAACCCATGGTGGTGTGAGCTCACGCAGCTTGAGGAACAGATGACACCCGATCCAAAGCCAACAAGGTTTTGGGACTGCACAGAGTCAAGGGCACTTAGCTGTGCCAGCAGTTCTTCCGTCCACACTTGGCAATGCATGATGTATTGAGCATGCAAAAGGCAAACGGTGGTGAACGCAATGTTCAGTCGCAATGATGACAATATATTTGAAATCGAGGCATGAAGTAACTAGATCAGAAAACCCCGAACAGCTAAAACATGTACAGCGAACATCATTGCGAGTGGCAGTACCAGTTAATCATCCCATCCGTTCTCCTTTACTGCTTCACCATTCAAATTCACGTCAGCACCGATGGTGATCGAACTCCTGCAGGCATAGTCAGTCAGATTTCAGACCACCATTCAACCGAAATGCCTCACATGAACACATCCTCCTCTTTTCCTTTACCCTTTTCCACCTTTTCAACTGTGCGCACCTCTACATCCACTTCCTCTTTGACCACCAAGTTGTCTGTGCACCCATTGCCAGCATGTGAGAGTGTGTGGGAGGAACTTTCACCGTGCATTGAGCCACTAGTGAAAAATGGACCACGCTTTTTGACAGGACCAGGAAGCTCTGAATCCGCAGCGCATTTCTTGGTGGAGGAAGAGACAGCCAACGGGTCAGTGGCTGACGCTTTGGTTTGACCAACCACTTGAAGAGCTGTCCAATTCAACTGAAAAGAACGAATTTCGCCCTTAGTGGTATTGCATGCTCGCATGCTGGAACAAATGATTTGTTTGTTAAGGATTGGTAGCTTAGTGTAGCAATAAATAACACTCACAAATGCAGGGAAACCGTGCTGATGACCGCCATACCTTCCGTGAACAGCAAGTCCAAACCATTGCAGGGAACATCAAGTCCATTGTCATCGAAGGCATGAACGTCCACATGAAATTTGAAGTCCTTCTGTGTTGTGACTGAAGGCAAAGCTCAGCGAAAATTGCCTTCCGGGTCCCATTGAGGCTGGGAAAACACAGAAGGTAGAGCGTGTTCAATGGCCCCCGTGCTGCCCTCTGAATCTTCAGCTAAAGTGGAGGGTCCAAACATCAAACTGAATTCACATCACAACAGGACCTAAACCATGAACCCTTTTCCAATGCCAGAGACACTTTCACTTTCCTGGACTCTTTCACTGGACTACTGCGGCCTTCCAAAAACATAGGGTGCAAAATCCGAAAGTATGGTCCATTCTGGTCATCCAAGTAAGCCCATCCAAACTCATTCTCTCTGATTTCAATGATATCCTCTGATAAGGCAGTCAGCAGTGCTCTATCACACCACGAAATGCAGGACATTACCGTCAGAGTGAATACTTAAACCTGATGCATTCTTAATTCAATTCAAAGCATGGATTTGGTCGGCAAATAACTTTTTGATAGAGCATGGTGCCAAAGGAGGAATCCCAAGATTCATCAGGTATTTCGTCGTGTTGACTTTCGCACACTGCCAAGGAGGCCACTAAGACCAAAACTCTCCAAAATAATCAGATAAAATGCACCCCCTGTTCACGCCAAGCCGTAAAGGGTGCAGCAAGTTGGTTACCATAAAACCCCACTTCAGCATTGGAGATCACACCAAAGAAGCTACACTCGGCCAGCACATTCCGGTCAGTGTGAGAAACCCAAGATCCACAAAGGGTTTGACCATTGGTGGAGGCTGCACTCTTATAGCTCAAAGTGGCAGCATCAATTGAACCAAGAAAGTTGTCAGATTTGGCATGAGCGAGAAGATGAGAGATGATTGCTGAATCCATAGAACAAGCAGTCCGATGTTGAAGAGAAAGCAGTTGCGGCGCTGAACAGCAATGTCACCAACTTAAATAGTGGTGGAATACCAGGTTGCATGCCTGAAAACACATGGAGGGAGAGGGGATTGGATTGGATTTCGGCTAGACTAGGGGCCATGTGAATCAGTCAGCTTTCCCCTTCAGGAATGGAATGCATGACAAACCTAAGCCTACATAGGAACCACTGTTGATTGGGTCAACCCAACTCAACGCCTTTTTGGGTTCCGTGGCATGAGATCATGAAGGGGTGTGGACACTTGCCCTAGGTTGGAAAAGGTTCCAAAGGCATGTGCCATGAAGAAATGAGAATGCACACCTGATGAGTGGACATTGGCGGACAATTCTGCCTTCAATTCCACCACTTCTGTATGTCTAAAGCTTTGGGATGTGGTGCGCAAGATGGTGTCACATTCCAACAGTTGTAGACGGGACAATTCCTTGCGCAAATCTCCATTCATGTGACAAATAATGCATCTGGAGTTGAAAGGGCGCAAAATTAGCAAGTTCTCAAGAGCTGTAGCTCGTGAAAGCATTACATAAGCAGACTGGATCGAGCGTGCACTTTCTAAATCAATGATAACCTTGGGTAGAGTCCTCCCCTGAGATTTGTAGTCAGTAATGCAAAATGCTGGCAGCAAAGGAAGTTGGGATCGCCTTACACTAGTCATTTCGCCGCTGCATGGGTGGGAAACTTTCATGGTCACTTTTTTTGGCAAAATCACGCAGTCATGAGGTGGAAGATCAGTGAAAGGATCAGCACATGAATCTTCTATTCTGACTACACAGCTTGTAGCCATATGCTGCCCATTGTCATTCATGGTATAGCATACTGACTGTACAGTGCCCTCGCTACCATTTACAATACTGCCAGCAACATCGAAATTTTCACAGACCAAAACTGGCATCTGAGGCAGCAATGGTAGACGGCCAATAGTGTATGCTGTTTGAGAATCTGATGCGAGGTTCAAGAGCCAATCATTCAGGGTGGTGTCATGTATTGGTTGATTCTTGAATTCATGAGTGGCATCATAAGTGGCGAGAGTCAGATTCCTCTGTGCTGCGAAAGTTTTCACTGCACACCAATTCAAAGCATCCTTCACTGCATTTGAAGCACAGATAATGGGGGCTGATTGCCATACAGTCAACGATAGATCTTGATGGAATAAGTTCTGAATCAGGCGTGTATCTAAAAGTGCTTTATCAGCAGCAGTGCAGGTTCCAAATCGCAGATGGTTCAAGAGTTCCTGAATGTTGGAGGAAGGGATCAAGTGATCTCCCAAACCATCAGGGAAGGGGTACCCCCCCCCTGGCATAACGGGCGAGTAGTGTATGGATGCACGCTAGAAGTCCTGGGTTCGATACCAGGCTTGTCCATTTTATGTCATTTGTCCAGTCATGCTGGTTTACGTCATAAGAATTTGGAGCTCCGGATAAGTCCAGTAGTCGCACCGGATACAAATTTCCTCACTGAAATGCCCGGTTGCTCTCTCCACCTTGGTGCATGGATTGTTTTAAAAATACCACTGTGTTTACCAGCAACCATAGGTGACAACCCATCAGTTTCTTCTGTCCATGCTCTGTTTGAGAGTGCGAAGCCTTATTCATCAACATCTTGGAGGCAGTGTACAGCCTGGTGGAGCCCACAGGAGGTAGCTGACAAAAATCTCCTGCAAAAATCAAGTTGATACCCCCAAAAGCCTCAGGATTCTCTTTTGCCAGCGAGAGAGCTGCACTTATCTCAGTCAACAGCTTACAACCAATCATCAAGACTTCATCAATGAATAAGTAGTCTACTCCATTCCAATACTGCACTAAATCTGCACGACTTTGAGATCCATTGGACTTTGTCATTTTGGTCAGTTGAGACAAATTCAGTGCAGAGTGCAAAGTGCTACCATTGATGTGTCGAGCTGCAGCCCCAGTGAAAGCACACAAATGCAGTCGACGTGATTGATTAATTGCATCAAAGAAGGCAGTAAGTGCTTTAATGACTTGAGATTTACCAGTCCCTCCTGCACCGCCCATGTACATGTATAATGGCTGTTGTTGACCACTACAAATGGTTGCATGAACAGCGACCAGAGTGAAAGCATGCTGTTGTTCCATATTGAGTCCATATTGTGATGACACCAATTGAAGCTTCTCTGCAACAGCAAGGCCAGGGGTCTTGGAAGCATGAGAGGCAATATCAGCTTGGAAATCCAGCACTGCATTGTCCAAGTAAGCATCATTGTTGATTAAAGTGGCTTGGGGAGATGCAGTGAAATCCAATTGTGTAGGAACAGTTGGGGAACTGAACCCCTGCAGTCTCAATTTCAATGCATCTTTAGCTGCCTGCTTATGAGATTTGTAATTGTCCACCCACAACAACTCTAATGCACCATGATCCATGATATGTTGTGCAAAGCTATTACTGCTAGTGGGCAGTGAGGAGTCTGACATAAAAGCAAGGGAGTCAGAGATCACCTCCTCAGAAACTTCGTCTATAAAAAGACCACCTTTGATGGCATGATGTACAGCACTATGTGCATCCAAGTCCACACTCTTCTTGCTAATGACATTATTGTCATTATTAAGTAATTGTTGTAGAATAGACTCATCTTCATCTGTACCCATATTCAGAGATCCCTCAGCCACAAAAAGTCCAGGGTTTGAAAGCACAACACTGGGACGAGATCTGGATGACTGCTTTGCATAGTCCAAATCCTGACTGTCCTTGCACTCATGCAGAACCTGAATGTTGTTGATTAAGTCATGCAGTTGAGTAGAAGCAGATGAGAAAAAATCCTCAAAGGCTGCAGACCAAGAAGAAGCATGTCCCAACAGATCCAGTGGGGAATGCCATGGTTTGAATAAAGTCAGCATAACACATGAGTAATGTTCAAAATTTGCAACATTGTCATGATGTGGTAGCCCAGGGCCAACTGGAACTGGAATGAGCTGATGCTGTCGCTTTCGAAGAAAGTGAGTGGTATGATGTGGATGGCTCTGATTAAGGTGTGAACATGGTAGGCGATGAGCCCCACCATCCACAGGCTGTGTCTCCTCTTCATTCATTTCTTCTGCTGAGGAACGTCCACGAATGCTCACTTTGTCAACCCAGGACACAAAGTCCCAAACATTCATTTCCCTAAAAAGGACTGAGTCATCTCGAGCAAGGTAGTCCATCAATTGAGTTGGTGGGTGATTGATTTCACTGGATGCAGGATTCATTGTCAGAATGCAGGTGCGATCAGCTGTAGACCCATTCTCACCACTGTCCACATCAGAACTGGGAATGATCTGTTGCACATAAGACACCAATGGAGTCCATGCCAAGCTGTGGAACTTGTGACTGGTGAAGAAGTCCTCATACCCAAGTAAGTACGAAGCCACCTGTGGGGCTGCTAGCTCTTGCTTGGCAATAAGAGCATTGGCACATTTGATCAAAGTGCTTTTAGCGAGCTCTGTGGAGGCCATTTCTTTCCTTGTTGTAACTTTTTGCAATTGGGAAACTGCAGCCTGGAGAGCAGCATAGGCCACATGGGTCTTCAGTGGGGACTTGGTAATATAATCTGTGATGTAGTACAGAATGGCTTTTGCAGAGACACCTGAGCCAATAAATTTGATGTCCATGTTGCATCTGACTGCTTTAATTATAGTCTCACAATAATTGTTAATCAGGCCATCAGAAATTCGTAAATTGAGCTCACCAGTCTCCATGTCCATGGAGCTGGATGCACAGGTTCTATCTGAAGATCGGTTGAAGCGGCAGTCAGTGTCACCATATTTGTAGCAAGTCGCAGTATGTTTATGCACCTGGCAAGACTTAACAAGATTATACAGATCTTGTTCACACTCAAAAGCAGTGTGGGTTTCAGGATGGCAACGCACACTACATAGATGAAAAGAATCAGATAAACAATGTGACTCAGCATGGCCTTGGGGAAGAACATTTGCAATTGTGTCATCCAAGAACTCGAGTTATCACACTGTCAGGGCACACACCCTGACTAGCCCGGACCCGGACCCGCGTCCGGACCCGCTTCCACCCGCTGTGCTTCCCGCATGCGTGCACGCTCCGCGTGCCGCATGCTCCGGGCCCGGTTCCTACTCCTTCATGTGACTTCCGGGTATCCCTGGAAGTTTTCCTGATATGGTGGCCACTGTGGGAAGATGAGAAGTTAGCTTCCCTCTCATCTTCTTACCCACAGTAGGATTGTGCCCTGGATAGGGCTGGCCAGACCTGAGGCTGTGGGCCATAGGGGAGGGTCATGGGGACCCGGGAGTCGTCCCCTGACACACACCAAGCAAAGTCATGGTCCTTGAGAACCCGATCCTTTATTTCTTGTGGATTCAGTGCCCCTTCAATCCATATGAGCATATGACAGTGTAGACTACCCCTGCCTTGTGATTCTACAGTCCCATAATAAGCACTACAGGGCCCTAGTATACCATCTTCACATATTTCATCTGCATTAGTGTGGACCAAAATTGCAGAGATAAATGCATCGATCACAAGTTTGAAAAAACATGCTGCTAAAAAGGGATTGCATGCCACAGCAGTTGCTTGTTCCCAATAACATGGTACTTGGTCAGGCAACAATTCATCAATGTCAATATCTGCTTCAGACAAGAATTTTAGGATCAGACTGTAAACATCAGCTGTGTCATATCCATCCCTGGCCAACGACTTCCGGTACCTCCGATCCCTCTGGTCTACCTCCACTCCTTCTTCACTAACCTCGGAGCTCCCGTATTCCGCAATCCCCTCGGTACCCCTTGATGGTCACCACCCCCTCCTTTCAATTTATTACCTACACCTCCCTAAGTACGGAGCCCCAAAGACTTCCGGACAGCTCCGACGTCCGCTAGCGCACTCCCACCTCCGCTGGGCAATACACTCGCCTGCCCTGCAGAGCCCACCTTTGGGCCTATCCCTCCTTTCCATTTCTGGGTTATCGCCTGCCTTTCCGTTAACCCCGTAACCTGACTCGTCGGTAATATTCAGTCGGCTAATGTTTAACCCCGTTAGCTCTGCTCCACCATTTGCAGACCCATCTTCGCTGTAACTATATATATATCCAACTTGTACATAGGTTACACTTCAGTAATAAAATCGACTAGAGTTTACCTGTCATATCCGTGCATACCCGACCCCGACCCGACTTCCGGACCTCCACCCTCTTCACTCCGGAGTCATAACCTACCGCTGCCGTTCCGATACTCACCTTCAGTCCTGGCAACACACCTCCTCCTTACCTCTCGCCACGCTCCTACTACTCCGCTCCCCCTTCACAACACCTCCACCCTCCCATTATCCTCCTACGCTTCCCCCGTCCGCTCCGATACTCACCTTCGGACCTGACTACTCTCCTTTCCGCCACTCCTTCTCCCCTTACCTGTCCCCTCTCTCCTCCCTCCGCTACTCCTCCGCCACCCTTCCGCCAAGTTACGACCTTCCACCGCTGTTCCGTACTTCGCACTCGGACACCGCTCGTACCTTACACCGAGCCTCCGTCATAGTCCCTACCTCGGACTTTGACTCCACCTCGGCCTTAGTCCATTGCATTGGTGACCTCATACTACGTCAACACCATTGCCAATATTCCTCGGACTTCCAACCCCGCTTCCGTAACCTCCGTAAGCTCCGCAACCCCCGAGCTTCGCGGACCGCCTTTGGCACTCTCGCCGCCTGTAATGTATTTCTCGCGTTTTCCCTTCATCCCTATTTGGACTACTGCTTCTTTCTATTCTAGCCAGTTAGTCATCATCCCCACTTCCCCTCATCCTCCTGCCCCTCTGGGCCTCGCCCTCTCTACCTCCTTTCGGACGTATCACAGGTCTTGCCCTATGACCTTCGGTACCGCTCCGCTCCCCCCACCCTTTGTTCCCGTTCAGACGTCTTCATTCCGATTCGGTCACCCTTTGTTCTCTTTGTGCTTTTGCCCCTTCCATTATATATATCGGCACTTGTACATACTTGTCTTGGTTTCAGTCCGAAATCGACCTGAAATGCCCCCAAGAGACTTCCTGCTCACCTACTGTGAAATTAAGGACCAAATGGACAAACAGCAATGGCACAGCGCTCCACTTGAGTCGCTGAGGCCAAGGTCCCTCCACGCTAAGTCTCCGATTCCACTCCGGAGTCGTCCGTTTCCGCCCCGTTCTAACATTACCCCCCTTCAGTTCTGGTTGCCAGTTAGTAAGTTAGGGCACGGACATGTTACTTGGCACAGCGCTCCTGGCATAAGTTGCTAAGGCCGAAGCCCTCTGCCACGGAGACTTTCCCTCATCTCAACCTGGTCTCTGACAGTATTTTATTACTCCCTGACTAGTACACGTCTTGTATGGCACCAAAAACCCTTTGCACTCGTTCGCAACTACGCACATTAGTTCCCAACTCTGCCTTACCGTCCCCAGAACCCTCACAGCCTGGTCCTAGTCGATTGGCGAGAAACCCAGTTGAGTTTCGAAGCTTTTCTAACCTTGAAACCTGTCAGGGTCACGTCTGGGGTCGAGGCAGTCCGGGCGTAGCGTCCGGTGCTAAGGACCTCATGGGGGGTGGATCGGGCGTGCGTACTGGCAGGCCCGATGTGGGGCAGCGATCCCTGGCCACTTAGACTGAAGTGGGAATGTTGAGAAGAAGGTTACTTCTTCGGTTCCCACCCCAGGTGTGTTTATATACATGCGGCTTGGGTCACATGAGGTCTGCCACGTCACCCCGCATACAGCCGCAGTCACCCAGGTGTCCCCGTGGGGGATCCCGAGGGTGTATGCTGCACACACGCACACTAGGTTGCGCCCTAGAGCCGTCCAGGGTCGTCCGGGGCTAGGCATGTCGTGTGCACGTCGCGGGCGGGTCAATAATACATGGATATAAGGGAAAGGTCATCCGTGTGAAATAGAAATAGAAATAGAAATAGAAATAGAAGTGGGAGAGGGATAGAGGGGGAAGGGGTATGAAGGAGGGGTGCAGGGTGGGAGAAGGGGTACCGGGTGAAGTGGGCCCGGGTGGGGGCGGGTCAAGCGGGTGTGCCCTGACAAAACCCCTCTCCCATCGACTCCGATCATGCACCCCGTTAGGAATCGATCACCAGTTGCAGATTCCGACTCCGGAGACACCACGGAACAACCCATAGACCCTGTCCACTTCTTTGGACTCGGTTCCGAGGTCCCCGACTTCGTCGATCCTCCTCCTGCTGATCCTCCCATCCCCACTGTCCCAACCGCCGACGATGCTGAACCCACCTCCAACGTGGCTATTGCACAATTGGCCCAAGCCATTGCCAGTCTGGCTCGTCACACTGGACGTCCACCACCACCACCATCCTCTGCTCTCCGGACCAAGGTCCGTGAGCCCAAACAGTTCGACAGGAAGGACCCCCGAGAACTCCGAGTATTTCTGGTCCAATGCAAACTCAATTTCCAGGACCATCCCCTTGCTTTTGCTAGCGACTGCACTAAGGTCATCTTTGCGCAGTCCTACCTCAAGGGAATGGTCCTCGATTGGTTTGAGCCGGATCTATTATTCGATCAAAATTCTACGCTTCATCTGCGATGGATGAATGACTATCAAGAGTTTGTTAATGAACTTCAAACTAACTTCAGCCCTCACGATCCTGTGGGCGATGCCGAAGTTCAACTAATGACCCTGGACATGAAGGACGGGCACCACATCAATAAATACATTGTCGAGTTCAACCAACACGCCTCTCAACTTCATGGTTATGGAGAAGTTGCACTTCGTCGTTTTTTCTATAACGGATTGCCGGAGCGTATCAAGGATGATATTGCCAGAGTAGGTAAACCCTCTACTCTTTCTGAACTTCGCACCTTGTCAGAAACTCTCGATGCGTGCTATTGGGAGCGTAAATCTGAGGTTACATGTCATGCGAAACCCTCTTCCTCTAACGTTTTTGACAAGTCCACCGCCGCTTCTCATTCCGACCCCATCCCTTCCTCCTCCTCTTTCAACTCCGCTTCTGGTAGTAGGCCTCCAAAGGACAATAAGAAGTCCGAGGCCAGCTCCGCTAAGCCGGACCTTTCGTCTAAACTCGGAGACAATGGCAAGCTCATGCCACAAGAGCGTAAGCGTCGTCTTGATGAGAAACTTTGTATGTTCTGTGGTCAGTCTGGCCACATGGTCAAGGACTGTCCCAAGTCTTCTTCTCGCGCATCTAAGGCCTGTTCGGCCCAGACCGAGGAGCAAGGATCCGCTTCCACAGAAGCAAAAAATTAGTCCGCACCCCCGTGGACTCCGCACGGACTGGGGGTTGCGATCCTTCCTTCCGTGCACTCAAAGAAGTGCGTTTAAACGCGTCTTCCATTTCTGATTTATCCTCCCTCCATATTCCCATTTCTTTTTCTCTTTTACGGATACAGAGTCTCCAACGACCATATCCGTCGCATAGTCAAAGACTTCTCCTCTCTATCGCTCCCCCTCTTTCTCCCTTTCATCCTCTACCCCTTCCCCCCCCCTCATGCAAAGCTTTCCCCATTGGGGTTTTGGTGCTGGCCGAGGTTACTTGTATTTTGCGGGATTTCCCGCGACCTTACCATTTGTAGATAGTCACACATCTTGTACGGAAACCGCCGAAGGCAGTTCCCGCTAACTAACAACTGCTCTACAACTGTCTTGTGTGTCGTCTTCTGTAACAACCCTCCCTGTGACTCAACTGAACCCATGTGACTGTACAACTCACAACATGTCTTATAAGTCTGGTTATGTTGAGTCCTCTAACGGCCCTCGCCGTGAGAACTCGAGGTCGAGAGTCGAAGACTCTCGACATGTGTATCATCCTATGGAATCTGTACCCTACGGGACCTCATCACTCTGCTCTCCCCCCAGTGCTCGACATACGACGTCACATCATGATCATGGAGATTGTTAGAACTGTGCGGATTCGGACGACTCCGGAGTGGAATCGGAGACTTAGCATGGAAGGACCTCGGCCTCAGCGACTCAGGCGGAGTGCTGTGCCATTGCTGGTTGTCCTGGGGGTCCCTAATTTCGGATCTAGCAGAGGGAAAGTCTCTTGGGGGGAATTCAAGTCGATTTCGGACTGAGGTTACAAGTTACTAGGTACATTGTATATAAGGAGGGGTCCGGAATCAAAAGGAACAAGGGTAGGATGAAAGGAGACAAAGGGAGATGGAAAGAGGAACAACACCGAGGGTCAAGTGTTTGACTCAATGGTGTTTCCCAAAGGAGGAATGAAGGGCCAAGGCCCAAGGAGGAAGGAAGGAGGTTGGGAGTGGGGAATGGCTAGCTGACTGAATAGAAAGGAAGCAGCAGCCCAAATAGGAATGAGGGAGAATAGCGGAATTGAAATGGACAATGCAATAGTTGCAAGGTCCGGAGTAAGTCCGGAAAGTCCGAACTCGGAGGTTAAACTCCGGAATATTGGCAAAGGTAATTAAATGGAATGAGCTAACCAATACAATGGGTATAAGTGGAGGTGGGGTCAAAGTCCGAGGTTGGAGCTAAGACCGGAGGTTCCGGAGACAAGACGTGAACGGGATACCGGAGCGGAGGTCCGGAGTCGGGAGCATAGGTTTTGCATACTCATCTGGAAGGTGTCGAGGTTGGGGTCGGACCCGGAATGTTCCGGAGTCGGACCGAAGGTGGTGTCCGAGCCGGAGGTGGGATAACCTCTTGGGAGTCGGCAAGGAGAAGGTGACGGAAGGGAAGTAGGGCTCCGGAAGTCGGAGTTCGGAGTTCCGGGAGCCCGGAGCGGAGGTCGGGATTGTATGGATATGACAGAGATCGTGAATACTCTGAGGCCCACTTTCCCATGATGCCGGCATGTTTGCTATGCGAATGCCAAGTAGCTGCCCATCCACCATCTGTTCCCTCCTTCGTCAGTCATCATGTTTCCCCGCCAACAGTACGTTCCCTTTGGGAATGCCAAGTCACCGAAGGCCCTGTTAGTCAATCCTCATTGCACGCTTATGATATCAACCCGCTACCGGTACGTTTGCACTGCGAATGCCAAGTACCCGATGGCAGTTATACGAAGTTCTCACCCATCTCACAAGTCGCGACCTTGCACACAGTACACTCCATTGAGGAGCGCCAAGTACCCGTGGCTGACCCATCTGTCCTGGCATCTCTGACTACCTACCATCAATCCCTTAATAGCTCACTACATCACCAATCACGATCAATGGGAATTCGATCGTCCACTCCCAGGCAAGACTGGGATCACTCATCGATTACATATCCCATTATGGTACAGACTAGATACGACCTTCGTCATCCCACTATAAGAACGGATCGAGGAATGGGGATTTTCCCCCATCCCTGTAACATTCTCTTTCAAATGGTCTATTTTCTCCTCTCAATGTTGACCCTTTGGTTAATGTTCTACCCGTTGTAGATAGTGTTGCTGATGTACCACTCTCTCCTCCGCCCCCTCCGACTACTTCCGTAGATCAATCCACCTCTCTCCGCTTCTCTTCCTTCTCTTCTCCTGTTTCTCCTCCATCCAATGATAGGACACGAAATAAACTTTTCCGCTCCTATGAGAACGTACCCGCACTCATAGACTCTGGGTCTTCGGACTGCTTCATCGACGACACATTCGAAAAAAAGTTGGCCTTGTGTTAGACACTGGTCCGGGGTCGGCACCGAAGGTCGCCGATGCGGGCCGCTATAGGCTGCGATGGCTGTGATGCCACGAACAAGGCCCAGGGGTAGGGCATTTGGCCTCAGCAACTCTAAAGGGAGTGCTGTGCCCCCTAGCTGTCTCTTGGCCCCTCATTTCAGACTCACTGGGGTTGCCTTGTTGGGGTCAGGACTTAAGGGTCGTGGTCACATCGATATTAGAGCTAAGGTACAATAAAGTATCATACAGGATATATATAGGAAGAAGAAATGAATGGAAGCGGACCCGGGCCGGAGGCCGAAGGGTCCGGAAGCAAACAAGAATAAGGAGCGGGGTTGGCCGCATAGCGGCCGGCAATGACCGAGGGTCAAAACAAACAATAACAGATAAATAAAGGAAAGAGCGTAGGGCCGCGATAGCGGCGATGGTATCGTAGTGGCGCCGGACTCGGAGTTGGGCCAGAGTCGGGCGCGGGAATGGTAGCGGCCCTGTAGGGGCCAAGTGAGCGGGGTAGGGGAGTCGCGCTGGGCACGGTGCCGGAGGCGGACTCAGGGTGGGGAGGTTGGTGCAGCAGTGGGGGAGTCGGCCAAGCATAGGGGAGCCTAGGGGCAAGCGGGGAAGTGAGCAGGGAGTCCTCAGGGAGGATAGGGCTGAGGTCGGGGCTCGCGCTCATGCTCGCATAGCGGTAACGGGCTCGGGTGGCATCGGGACAGGCAGGGAGCGGGCCGGAATGCACGGCCGTGACACCTTGAAGACATACCAGATTAAACCCCTACAACTACGCCTATTCGACAGTAGCACCAACTCAATCATAACCCGTGCCATTGATATTCCCCTCCGCTTCGCTTCCGGAGACATCACCCCCATGACTTTCTTTGTCACATCGCTGGATGGATCATGTTCCCTAGTCCTAGGACACAACTGGCTTACCTGCTACAATCCGTTGATTGACTGGGTCTCAAGCAGTATTACGTTCCAAACTTCCAAACCTACCAAGACAGTTACTCTGGGCACCACTGCCGTCGTCCGACATCCAACCATCTGATGTTTTGCCAGCACCTCAGTCACAGGCTCCCACTCCTCCGTTACCATCTATCGAGTTCGTCAGCCGTTCCGCATTCGCGAAGGCTTGTCGACTTGAAGGATCGGTATCCTTCAGCCTAACCGTCCCTTCCGAGGATAGCCGCTTGAGGGCTGCCTCATCCCACACCGATTCTGTTGACCTCTCAGCCATTCCGAAGGAGTATCACGAGTTTGTGGATGTGTTCAGTAAGAGCAAAGCCTCGACGCTGGCACCGCACCGTGAGCACGACCTAAAGATCGACCTTGAGGAAGGCACTTCCCCACCCTCGGGTACTATGTACTCTCTCTCTACTTCGGAACTCGAGGCCCTCCGGGCGTTCTTAGATGAACACCTGGCCTCTGGGTTCATTCGCCCCGCTACTTCCGCTCACGCGGCACCGGTCCTCTTCGTCCACAAGAAGGACGGATCCCTACATCTTTGCATTGACTTCCAAGGGCTGAACAAGATCACCAAAAAGGATCGCTACCCACTCCCCCGCATCTCCGACCTCCTTGACGCACCTAGCCGTGCCATGGTCTACACCAGACTCGACCTCCGGCATGCTTACCACCTGGTTCGCATTGCAGCAGGCGATGAATGGAAGACCTCCTTCCGCATGCGCTATGGTTCCTATGAGTGGCTTGTCATGCCATTCGGTCTCACAAATGCACCCGCAGCCTTCCAGCAATTCGTCAACATGATCTTTGCCGACCTCTTGGACGTTTCTGTGGTAGTCTACCTAGACGACATCCTTACCTACTCGGAAGACATGGCTTCACATCAGGAGCATGTCCGAGAAGTTCTTAGGAGACTCCGCAAACACGGCCTATACGCCAATCCGAAGAAATGCGAGTTTCATATGGACACTACGAAATATCTCGGTTACTGCCTCTCTCCTTCCGGACTCACCATGTCCATCGAGAAGGTCAAAGCCGTCCAAGATTGGCCCGAGCCCTGTAAAGTCAAGGATGTCCAATCCTTCCTTGGCTTCGCTAACTTCTATCGGCGTTTCATCCACCAATACTCTGACATTGTGGTCCCCTTGACACACCTCATGCATAAAGGAGCCCCCTGGCTATTCTCTGACGAGTGTCGCTCTGCTTTCAACACCTTGAAAGAAGCCTTCACTTCTGCTCCTATCCTCACACATTGGCTACCCGACGCCCCCCTCATTGTAGAAACCGATGCCTCCGACTACGCAATCTCCGGAATCCTGTCCATCCGCTGTGATGATGGAGAGATTCGCCCCGTCGCTTTCCACTCTAGAACACTCTCAGCGCCGGAGCTCAACTACGACACCCACAATAAGGAACTGCTCGCCATCCATGATGCATTCCGATCGTGGCGTCATTACCTTGAAGATTCAGGAACCCCAATCGACGTCGTCACTGACCACAAGAACCTCGAGTATTTCTCCACCACCAAACTCTTGACCTGGCGGCAAGCCCGCTGGTTGGAGTTCCTCTCCCAATTCCACATGACTGTCCGATTCCATCCCGGAAGACTCGGAGTAAAACCAGATGCGTTGACTAGATGCTGGGATGTCTATCCCAAAGAAGGGGATATGGACTACACTCGCATCAATCTGCAGAACTTCCGACTGGTCTTCACTTCGGAGCAGCTCACTGCGTCCTTACGAGCTATGTTCCTAGCTGCCACAGTAATCCGGGCAGCTGTACTCATCGACACAGAGGCTCTTCATCGAGACATTTTAGCCTCCCTCTCCTCCGACACCACAATCTCTTCTCATCTCGCTTCCCCCAACCTCCCCAATTCCTGCTGGTCCGTTGATGCTGAAGGCCTTTTAAGGCTGGACAACCGCATTTACGTTCCGGATTCTAACAATCTCCATCTCCGCATTTTGCGAGACAAACACGACCACCAACTTTCCGGACACTTCGGTCAAAACCGGACTCTGGATCTAGTACGTCATGAGTATACCTGGCCGGGCATCTGTAACTTTGTCAAGAGTTACGTATCCTCCTGCACTTCTTGTGCCCATGCCAAAGTCCCCCATCATAAGCCTTATGGCTTACTCAAACAACTCCCCATCCCTGAACGTCCTTGGAACTCCATCTCCATGGATTTCATCGAACAGCTACCCTCCTCTTCCGGATTCACTTCCATCTTGGTCGTCGTGGACCACCTGTCCAAACAGTGCATTTTCATCCCTACCCACGACACCATCACCTCTCCGGAACTGGCCAAGCTCTTCCTCCTCCATGTGTTCTCCAAGCACGGAGTTCCTTCCCACATCACCTCCGACAGGGGTCCGGAGTTTGTTTCTCATTTTTTCCGTTCACTTGGTAAGGCCCTTGACATCTGCCTCCACTTCACCTCCGGTTATCATCTGGAAGGAGACGGTCAGACTGAACGGATGAACCAGACGCTCAAGCAGTACCTGCGCATCTACAGTAACTACCAGCAGGACAATTGGTCCGAACTCCTGCCTCTCGCAGAGTTCGCATACAACAACGCTCCGAATGCCACCACAGGCGTCTCCCCGTTCTTCGCCAACAAAGGCTACCATCCGAACATCACCGTTCACCCAGAGCGAGACCTGACATCAGTACGCGCCCAAGAGTACTCCGTAGATCTTGACTCCCTCCACCACTTCCTTCATGAGGAAATGCATCTCGCTCAGATCCGTTATCAGGGCCTGGCAGACTCCCGTCGGAGTCCTGCCCCAGCTTTTGAAGTAGGAACCTCAGTCTATGTAAAGGCCAAGTATTTCTGCTCCACCCGACCTTCCAAAAAGCTCTCCGAGAAAAATCTCGGTCCATTCGAGATCATCGCCCGCATTGGAACTCACTCCCTCACTCTCCGCCTGCCAGAAAACATGCGAGCCATTCACCTGGTATTCCATGTCTTGCAGATCGAACCCTCCATCCCGAACATCATTCCGAACCGCCACCAGCCACCTCTGCCTCCCGTAGAAATCGAAGGCGAGATGGAGTACGAGATCGAGGAGATACTCGACTCCAAAATCGACCGATGTAGACACAACATGTTGCTCTACTTGGTCAAGTGGCTAGGCTATGAAGGGACCGACGAGGAGACACAATGGCTCCTTGCTGGTGAACTCAATCACGCCTCCGACCTCGTCGAAGCATTCCACTCTCGGTACCCAGATAAGCCTGGACCCAAAGCTCCTTAGGAACCCTGACTCCTCTCCCATTTCTCCTTTTCCCTCCACTCCTCACTTCTGTTTCCATTTTCTCATTTTTTCTTTCTGTAAGTACAGCTCCCCTCACCTTACTAATTCTGGGCCTTCAAGGGTTCAGGCCTAAGAAGGGGATACTGTCATATCCATCCCCAGCCAACGACTTCCGGTACCTCCGATCCCTCCGGTCTACCTCCGCTCCTTCTTCACTAACCTCGGAGCTCCCGTATTCCGCAATCCCCTCGGTACCCCTCAATGGTCACCACCCCCTCCTTTCAATTTATTACCTACGCCTCCCTAAGTACGGAGCCCCGAAGACTTCCAGACAGCTCCGACGTCTGCTAGCGCACTCCTGCCTCCGCTGGGCAATACACTCGCCTGCCCTGCAGAGCCCACCTTCGGGCCTATCCCTCCTTTCCGTTTCTGGGTTATTGCCTGCCTTTCTGTTAACCCCGTAACCCAACTTGTCAGTAATATTCAGTCAGCTAATGTTTAACCCCGTTAGCTCCGCTCCGCCATTTGCGGACCCGTCTTCGCTGTAACTATATATATATCCAACTTGTACATAGGTTACACTTCAGTAATAAAATCGACTAGAGTTTACCCCCCTTCAGTTCTGGTTGCCAGTTAGTAAGTTAGGGCACAGACGTGTTACTTGGCACAGCACTCCTGGCATAAATCGCTAAGGCCGAAGCCCTCTGCCATGGAGACTTTCCCTCATCTCAACCTGGTCTCTGACAAGCTGGATTAATGGTCACAAAGAAGCTAGGAGGACCACGGTCAACAATTAGGGCACGAATCTCATTTTGCATCTGTGCACGTGCACTTTGGGAACCAGGTACTTTGGATGTAATGAGGGAGACATCTTTCATCAATTGGAAAATAGCATGCTCATCAGCACTCTGTGGCAAAAAATGCCCTCCATTGGATAATCGTGCAAGAGTGGCATCAAAAGTCTGAGCAGATATTTGAGAGATGCTATTAGCAACCCGATCAAAATTTCGGTGTGTTGTCTTCAATCGGCTGTGAAGAGAAGTCTTTTGTCGCTGAATGATGTTGAAGACAAGAAAAAGAAAAGAATAATGTTCTTGAAACCTTTGATCAGAGAGGGCAAAAAGGTGCTTAGCCATTTTCTCTAAGCTCAAGGGAGTTCTCCTAGACAGATGAAAACCTCCAATTCCATAAGGGAACAATGTGGGGTACAATAGTGGTAATAAATGAGGATCTGAATAGTGGTTCACAGGGTCAGAAGAATGACCCACTTGAATGTGGCTCCCAATCTCACCATTTGGACGTTTGAGATGGCGAATTGCAGCAGCAGCCATTTCAGCAGTGTTTGACCCTTGCATATCAATGTCTGTCACAACCACACTTTGTAGAATGCTGTCCTGTTCAAGCCTGGATCCATTGAGCATTGGATCATCACTGAGTGAATGATCATAACGTGCACCTTGGGCTTCACCTGCCACAGTGTTCTCATGCTGCTCAATGGGCACGGGTGCGATATCATCAAGTGGAAGCTCATTTAAACATGAATTTTGCAAAATCACATCAGCATACAAGGGGTTGTTGGAAGTCAACCATTCTAATGCCAGTCGCACTTTCTCACGTCGCACTAACAAGGGACGAGCATTTTTCATTAGCCAATCCTTTGTGGGCATTGTGGAACCCACAAAGACGACACACATTGCAGTTACCACCTCTCCCAAGGGTGGAGGCAAGAAGCGAGAGAGAGCTTCAGGCTTTGCTGGAAATACAATAACATGTCCCCTCAGTGCTCGTTGAGAGGTGGGATTAGAAGAGGAGAAGGCTGCTCCAGTAGCACGAGAGTTTGTTGCAGAATCGTCATGCAAATGAATAATCCAAGTTTTCGCATGACATCTGGCTATTAAAGCTTCCTCAATCAAAGTAAGATCACGAAGACAGGGAGGTACTGGACCAAAATACAAATCATTGGCAATGGCTGTGGGTGGTAATCGATGTCGGTTCAAACTGGGATGACAAGAACGGCAGAGGAGAATATGAACACATGAATCATTATCATTAACAATTCCCTCTGGGCAGAGTGACAAGTTCTGAAGTAAGGGTACATTTGGGATTGGGTGTGGAACATTTGACGGGATATTCAGGACAAGGAGTGTCTCATCATAGGAGTCCAACTTTACAGGATTCGGCAGCATCTCCTGTGAGTACTTGGCTTCACCGCATACAGCACAAACGGAAGTTGAAAGATGTTTCACATCAAGCAACATATGGTATTTAGAAAGCAAATGTGTTTTCGCTGCTGCTGTAAGTGTCTGAGGCCAATGGCTGCCACATTGTTGCTTCCAATGATTGTATTCAAATGCTGTAGGGAGAGTGGGGGGCAGAGCCAACTGATTTGCATGATCGTCTCAATCCACGTTCTCGGATGTCAACAGAGACAAACCATCGAAGAAAATGAGCACGATAACATAGCCTTTGTTCCTGTCATATCCGTGCATACCTGACCCCGATCTGACTTCCGGACCTCCACCCTCTTCACCTCCGGAGTCATAACCTACCGCTGCCGTTCCGATACTCACCTTCGGTCTTGGCAACACACCCCTCCTCTTACCTCTCCGACCCTTTCTCCGTCTGTTCCGATACTCATCTCGGACCGAACATCCCCCCACTCGCCACCCTTCCTACAACTCCGCTCCCCCCTCACAACACCTCCACCCTCCCATCATCCCCCTACACTTCCCCCATCCGTTCCGATACTCACCTTCGGACCTGACTACTCTCCTTTCCGCCACTCCCTCTTCCTTACCTGTCCCCTCTCTCCTCCTTCTGTTACCCTTCCGCCAAGTTACGACCGTCCACCGCTGCTCCGTACTTCACACTCGGACACCGTTCGTACCTTACTCCGAGCCTCCGTCATAGTCCCTACCTCGGACTTTGACTCCACCTCGGTCTTAGTCCATTGCATTGGTGACCTCATACTACGTAAACACCATTGCCAATATTCCTTGGACTTCCAACCCCGCCTCCGTAACCTCCGTAAGCTCTGCAACCCCCGAGCTTCGCGGACC
The DNA here is from genome assembly GCF_015039405.1 of Cantharellus anzutake. NCBI lineage: Eukaryota > Fungi > Basidiomycota > Agaricomycetes > Cantharellales > Hydnaceae > Cantharellus > Cantharellus anzutake. The sequence goes on along the minus strand of NW_024066985.1, from coordinate 531,524 downwards.
GCCTTCGGCACTCTCGCCGCCTGTAATGTATTTCTCGCATTTTCCCTTCATCCCTATTTGGACTACTGCTTCTTTCTATTCTAGCCAGTTAGTCATCATCCCCACTTCCCCTCATCCTCCTGCCCCTCTGGGCCTCGCCCTCTCTACCTCCTTTCGGACGTATCACAGGTCTTGCCCTATGACCTTCGGTACCGCTCCGCCCCCTCTACCCTTTGTTCCCGTTCGGACGTCTTCGTTCCGATTCGGTCACCCTTTGTTCTCTTTGTGCTTTTGCCCCTTCCATTATATATATCGGCGCTTGTACATACTCGTTTTGGTTTTAGTCCGAAATCGACCTGAAATACCCCCAAGAGACTTCCTGCTCACCTACTGTGAAATTAAGGACCAAATGGACAAACAGCAATGGCACAGCGCTCCGCTTGAGTCGCTGAGGCCAAGGTCCCTCCACGCTAAGTCTCCGATTCCACTCTGGAGTTGTCCGTTTCCGCCCCATTCTAACAGTTCCACTGATCTTGGCAACATGCAACATTGGGAATGAAATTTCGCTGAGGATGTATTGTTATCATCAAAATTGCAAGGGGCATCAGATACTATATGTTCAAAGACAATAGTGTGCAATTGTTCTCGGTGGGGGAAAAGAAGAATGAAGTGTGTTTATCAATGATGATTACAACACAGCGCAAGCAATTGGACTCGGGTGAGCAGTTCAAAAGATTGCAGTATTGTGAAATGATTGGGGAATTGGAGGTGGATGTTACTGAACACAAGTAAAATGTCCTGACAGTGATCAAGAGAGGGGGGTGATTGGTTTGGGTCAATAGCAAGGAGAGCAATACACACAGTGTGTAAAAGCGTGCGAGAGGCCTGAGAGGACAGGAGGTAGTCAAAAAGAAGATGGAAAAACAAATCACAAGAGGGATATTGAGATTGGAGTGCAATACATGCACCTTGCATGCTGGAGTAACAATCACCAGTCAGGGCATGGCGTAGGAGCAAATTCCGTTGATCATTGATTGACAATGAAAAATCATATAAGCCATGAGCGATTGTTTCTTTGGTTAGACGATAATCACATTCAGCTTCAGTGGTAAGGAGTTTAAATGGCCACAGGCCATGTAAAAAAACTCGGTGGGCAGAGGACGCCATAGAGTGGTGCAAAAGTTTGGGCAGGAAGGAGTGGGAGGGTGGAGGTTTGGGTGTAGGCCCAAGTGGTGAGTTAGGATCCGCAGTGGTGAGGGACAACTTGGGTTAGCTCGAAATAGTGTGGTAAGCATGTTGCGGTAATCTGGAGTGTCATGCAGATGAGGTAAAAAAGGGGAATAACCAATAATGGTGCTCAGGTATTGTCAGGGGACGGACCCCGGGTCCCCATGACCCCTCTCTACAGTCCACAGTCTGGCCTGTAAACACAGCCCATCTCAGGGCATAGCTACTGTGGGTAAGAAAGTGTATAGATAAATAGAAAGTAGGCTACACTTGCCTACTGTGGGTAAGAAAGTGAGAAGAAGGTTAACTTCTCACTTTCCCACAGTGGCCCAACATGGCGAAAACTTCCGGGGATACCCGGAAGTCACATGAGGTGGGATCCGGGGTCGGATCATGCGGTGTGCGGAGTGTGCGGCACAGGAAGTGCGCAGGAAGTGGAGCGGGTCCGGATGCGGGTCCGGGTCCGGGCTAAGTCAGGGTATGTGCCCTGACAGGTATTCAGTTTGTGCATGCAAGACCCACTACAGAGTAGCGGGAATTGTAATATTTTTGGGTTGGTGTCAGGGCACACACCCTGACTAGCCCGGACCCGGACCCACACCCGGACCCGCTTCCACCTGCCATGCTTCCCGCATGTGTGCATGCTCCATGTGCCGCATGCTCCGGGCCCGGTTCCTACCCCTTCATGTGACTTCCGGGTATCCCCGGAAGTTTTGCTGATATTGTGGCCACTGTGGGAAGATGAGAAGTTAGCTTCCTTCTCATCTTCTTACCCGCAGTAGTTGTGCCCTGGACAGGGCTGGTTACACCACAGGCTGTGGACCATAGGGGAGGGTCATGGGGACCCGGGAGTCGTCCCCTGACAGTTGGTTGGTTGGGTTGGTGTTGCTGACCTCGCTCCCTTCCGTTCGCTGTCAACTATCCTTGTAGAATGCGCCACCCCAAGCAAATTACCCCCAAGTCACCATCCAATGACACACCGACTGCAGGGGACTCAAACCCCTTAGACCTTCAGATCTGTTCCTGTTGAAATCTCTTTTTTCTTGGTATGCTGTGGACCATCCATTGAGTCCGTCGGACCATATTTCTTGCACATGGACATTTCCTTGAAGGATTGCCTGATGCTTCCGTTTTTTGGAGTCCATGTTGATGGACACAGTTGTGGATGGCTTAAAAGCCACGAGAACGACTTTTCTCTCTCTCTCTCTCTCTCTCCCTCAGTTCATGTATCTAGAACTGAGGTGAGACACTCTTCATCTAACTGCACAATTGTCAGGGATGCGTCCAGGGTAGAGGGGGTCCGGATGTATCGCCTGGCAGAAGGGCCCTCATGGGGTGCGAACCAGGCATGCGTACTGGCAGGTCCGGGAAGGGACAGCAGTCCCTGGCCACTTAGACTGAAGTGGAGAATGTGAGAAGAAGGTTACTTCTTCAGTTCCCACTTCAGGTACATTTATGTACATGCGGCTTGAGTCACATGATGAGTGCCACTGTTATGGGAATGGGGGGAAATCCCCATTCCACGATCCGTTCTTATAGTGGGATGACGAAGGTCGTATCTAGTCTGTACCATAATGGGATATGTAATCGATGAGTGATCCCAGTCTTGCATGGGAGTGGACGATCAAATTCCCATTGATTGTGATTGGTGATGTAGTGAGCCATTAAGGGATTGATGGTAGGTGGTCGGAGATGTCAGGACAGACGGGTCTGCCACAGGTACTTGGCACTCCTCAATGGAGTGTACTGTGTGCGAGGTTGCGACTCGTGAGGTGGGTGAGAACTTCGTATAAGTGCCATCGGGTACTTGGCGTTCGCAGCGCAAACATACCGGTAGCGGGTTGATATCATGAGTGTGCAATGAGGATTGACTAACAGGGCCTGCAGTGACTTGGCGTTCCCAAAGGGAACGTACTGTTGGCGGGAGAACATGATGACTGACAAAGGAGGGAACAGACAGTGGATGGGCGGCTACTTGGCATTCGCATAGTGAACATGCTGGCATCACAGGAAAGTGGGCCTCAGAGTATTCACGATCTCCATGATCGCGATGTGATGTTGTATGTCGGGCACTGGGGGGAGAGCGGAGTGATGAGGTCCCATAGGGTACAGATTCCATAGGATGATACACATGTCGAGAGTCTTCGACTCGCAACCTCGAGTTCTCACAGCGAGGGCCGTTAGAGGACTCGACATAACCAGACTTATAAGACATGTTGTGAGTTGTACAGTCACATGGGTTCAGTTGAGTCACAGGAAGGGTTGTTACAGAAGACGACACACAAGACAGTTGTAGAGCAGTTGTTAGTTAGTGGGAACTGCCTTCGGCGGTTTCCGTACAAGACGTGTGACTATCTACAAATGGTAAGGTTGTGGGAAATCCCACGAAATACAAGTAACCTCAGCCAGCACCAAAACCCCAATGAGGAAAGCTTTGCACGAGGGGGGGGAAGGGATAGAATGAGTAGGAGGGTAGGGTATCAGGATAGAGGACGAAAGGGAGAAAGAAGGGGAGCGATAGAGAGGAGAAGTCTTTGACTATGCGATGGATATGGTCGTTGGAGACTCCGTATCCATAACAGCCACGTCACCCTTGGAGACAGCCGCAGGCATCCGGGTGTCCCCGTGGGGGATCCCAAGAGCGTCCGCTGCATGTGCACATGCTGGGCACAGTGGGAAGCTGTCTGGGGTGTGTGGGCCGGATGGGTCAATAGTACATTGATACAAAGGAAGGTGGTCCGTGTAGATAGAAGGAAATAAACAAGAAAAGGAAGATGAGAGGAATGAGATAAAGAAAGGAGAAGAAAGAGAGAAAGGAAAGGGGAAGAGAGGGAGGAAGGAGGAGGGAGAGGGTTGGACAGCGGGGAGCGGGTGTGGTGTGGCCGGGTGGGTCCGGGTGGACCCGGGTCCGGTGGGTGTGCCCTGACAACAATGTAGTAATAGCTAACAATGTGTAAATATGTTACCAGCGCTTACATGATGCTAGGTAACTACAATATATCCTTGAGTTCACATATCTAGAACTGAGCGCTTACACAACACTAGTTCATAATTCCAATAGGTTATTTGCCCAGTCAACTCTGAACCTAGTGAACTCCGGACCCTATCCTTCCTTCCCCACTCCCCATGTCCCAAACCAGCTCAAACCCAGCTGCTACTGCAGCCGCTACCACCACTTCCTCATCAATCGACAACCCTAGATTTCCTATTATGGCCTTAGATGCCGAGGGTAAGAATTATCGAATATGGGCATTGAGAATGGAATCCATCCTCAAAGTCGGGCATATGTGGAACGTAGTCAAAGCTGTGTCGGACGGTGGAGAACCTACACCGTCAACGATGGATCAGAATGGATGGAAAAGGACGAATGTGTGTATGCCTACATCAAATGTCACATCAATGACGAGTGTATGACTTTGATTGATAATGCATCTCACATGCGAGAGGCCTGGAAGATACTTCTGGACCATTATATCGGTACAGGCCCCAACCAGGCAAACATGCTACATACCTCTCTCTATCAATTCCACATGGAAGATACCAGACTGCTGGAACCTCAGATCAATGAGATATGATGAGTACGTGACCAATTGGCAGCTATGGGCCACAAAGTTGATGACCAAGACTTTGTTGCTGCCCTCTCCTCAGCCCTCCCTGGTACTTACCACAATCTCAAAACCTTTGCCATCGTTGAGATGAAACACTCCAGACACCTAGATTCCCTAACCTTCATCGACCACATACTCGAAGAGGAATGCATGAGACAAAATGATCCCACTATCAGTGCAATGTTCGCCAACTTTGTGAAGTCCAACCGCTGGGAAAAGGAAAAGGCGAGTCAAACTCTAACAATGCGAAGTCGACAGTCCACTGTATGAATCCCAAGTGTGGCAAGGAAGGCCACACTTTCGAGCGATGTTGGGTGGAAGGTGGCAGGTCTGAGGGTAAAAGACCGAAAAGGCCGAAGGGGAAGCATGGTAAATCTTCGGGAATGCCGAAGGAATCAGCTAAAGTGGCAACCTCTTCGGAAGCCAATGATCAAGTCTTGATTGCTGGTGTATCGGAGATGCTAAGCGTGGCACTCATGGAAGCTCAGCAAGGACGACCTGAGTGGATCGTTGATTCTGGAGCTACCACTCACTTATGTGGTAACCGTGAATGGTTCACCACTTATCATAGTCTGAACCCCCCTCAGAGGATCGTTCTGGGAAATAAGAAGGCGATTTTAGCACCGGGTATTGGACAAGTAAGAGTTACGTTCAACTCTGGACACTCACCACAAAATGTGACAATACACAACATCCTTTATTGCCCCAAAATAGCCCACAACCTCCTATCTGCCATCCAACTCAATTCTTCTGGTGTGTATGCAACTTTCCAACATGGAAATTGTCAAATCTTCAACTCAGCAGATCAACTAATTGCTGTTGCATGCACCGAGAATGGTCTTTATAGACTACCCATCACCGTCGCTGCCCTTGAAAAGGCTTACATAACTACCTCCCACTCTGACGATGCTGCTAACATGGCACACACCACTACTGCGAGTGCTTCTATCGATGTATGGCACAAATGACTAGGCCACATCACAAAAGACTCTATTTTTAAAATGATGCATAGTGGAATGGTTAGAGGCATGGACGTGATCGGACACAGAAACAATGACGGAGCGGCTTACTGTCCAGAATGTGAGGCCTCATCCCATCACTGTAACCCCATCCCTTCTGAAACCCATACTCACTCAGACAAAATCCTTGGTCGAGTCTTCTCCGATGTCTGCAAAATGCAAACAGTGATGCATGAAGGGTTTAAATACTTCATTACTTTCGTTGATGATCACTTTCGTTGATGATCACAGCCGATATCTTACCGTCTATCCGATGAAGAAGTCTGATGCACTCAAGAAGTTCACACCATGTTGAAGAGTGTTGAGTCGAAACTTGGCCACTCTGCTTGGCCCTATGCGGTGCAACATGCTGTGCTAATAAAGAACGCTGTTAGAACCGGGCGGATTCGGACGACTCCGGAATGGAATTGGAGACTTAGCGTGGAAGGACCTTGGCCTCAGCGACTCAGGTGGAGCGCTGTGCCATTGCTGGTTGTCCTGGGGGTCCCTAATTTCGGATCTAGCAGAGGGAAAGTCTCTTGGGGGGGAATTCAGGTTGATTTCGGACTGAGGTTACAAGTTACTATGTACATTGTATATAAGGAGGGGTCCGGAATCAAAAGGAGCGAGGGTACTCCGAAAGGAGACAAAGGGAGCTGGAAAGAGGAACAACACCAAGGGTCAAGGGTTTGACTCAATGGTGTTTCCCAAAGGAGGAGTGAAGGGCCAAGGCCCAAGGAGGAAGGAAGGAGGTTGGGAGTGGGGAATGGCTAGCTGACTGAATAGAAAGGAAGCAGCAGCCCAAATAGGAGTGAGGGAGAATAGCGGAATTGAATAGGACAATGCAATAGTTGCAAGGTCCGACGTAAGTGTCAGGGCTCGGTCCTCGATCAGGGACAGCCCGACCTCAGGCCTAGGTGTGTGCGGTGTTCCGGGTGGTTGGGCGCTAGACCCGGTCCTTAGCTCCTCAAACTCACTGAAGGGACTAAGCGGGGATTGAGTTGTCATGTATTACAGAGGGTAACTACAACTTGCCTAAGCGGGGATTGAGTTGAGAAGAAGGGTAAGTTTCCCTATTCCCCGCTTGGCTACTATAAAAAGGAAGTGTACTGCACAGTTCATAACGTGACTCCGGGTAGAAGCCGAGCATGTTCCTGCGACTCGGAAAAGGTGTCACATGGGTTAAGGCGAGTTGCTCGCCTTAACCCACATGATTTTTCCCGCGGGCTCATATGCGGGCTGAAGTTGTGAGAGGTATGTAGGGATGGGGAGGTCTGGGAAGGTGGTTCTGGGGTGTGGTTGGGTGCCCTGACAGCAGGGTCAGGGGCCGATCCCTGACAGTAAGTCCGGAAAGTCCGAACTCGGAAGTTAAACTCCGGAATATTGGCAAAGGTAATTAAATGGAATGAGCTAACCAATACAATGGGTATAAGCGGAGGTGGGGTCAAAGTCTGAGGTCAGAGCTAAGACCGGAGGTTCCGGAGACGGAGACGCGAACGGGATTCCAGAGCGGAGGTCCGGAGTCGGGAGCATAGGTTTTGCGTACTCATCTGGAAGGTGTCGAGGTTGGGGTCAGACCCAGAATGTTCCGGAGTCAGACCGAAGGTGGTGTCCGAGCCAGAGGTGGGATAACCTCTTGGGAGTCGGCAAGGAGAAGGTGACAGAAGGGAAGTAGGGCTCCGGAAGTCGGAGTTCGGAGTTCCGGGAGCCCGGAGTGGAGGTCGGGATTGTATGGATATGACAAATGCCTCTCCCCACTCCGCATTACCTGACAACATCTCTCCCTACAAATGTTACTTTGGTAATAAACCAAACCTTTCAACACTATGTACCTTTGGCTGCAAAGCCACACTCCACATTCATCACAACCTCCATCATAAGCTGGATGACCGCTCCATTCCCGGCATTCACCTTGGATTGGCCCAAGGGAAGAAGGCATTCTGTCAGAGACCAGATTCGAGACGAGGGAGAGTCTCCGTGGCGGAGGGCTTTGGCCTCAGCGACTTATGCCAAGAGCACTGTGCCTAGTGACACGTCCATGCCCTAACTTACTGACTGGCAATCAGAACTGAAGGGGGGGTAACTCTAGTTGATTTTATTACTGGAGTGTAACCTATGTACAAGTTGGATATATATATGGTTACAGCGAAGATGGGTCCGCAAATGGCGGAGCCGAACGGAGCGGAGCTAACGGGGTTAAACATTAGCCGACTGAATATTACCGACGAGTCGGGTTGCGGGGTTAGTGGAAAGGCAGGCGATAACCCAGAAATGGAAAGGAGGGATAGGCCCGAAGGTGGGCTCTGCAGGGCAGGCAAGTGTATTGCCCAGCAGAGGTGGGAGTGCGCTAGCGGATGTTGGAGCTGTCCGGAAGTCTTCGGGGCTCCATACTTAGGGAGGCGTAGGTAATAAATTGAAAGGAGGGGGTGGTGACCATCGAGGGGTACCGAGAGGATTGCGGAATACGGGAGCTCCGAGGTTAGTGAGGAAGGAGCGGAGGTAGACCGGAGGGATCGGAGGGAACGGAAGTCGATGGCCGGGGATGGATATGACACATTCATAATTTACAATCCCAAGACTCGGAAACTTCATGAGTCCAGGGATGTTGTTAGAACCGGGCGGAAACAGACGACTCCGGAGTGGAATCGGAGACTTAGCGTGGAGGGACCTTGGCCTCAGCGACTCAAGCGGAGCGCTGTGCCATTGCTGTTTGTCCATTTGGTCCTTAATTTCACAGTAGGTGAGCAGGAAGTCTCTAGGGGGCATTTCAGGTCGATTTCGGACTGAACCAAAACGAGTATGTACAAGCGCCGATATATATAATGGAGGGGGCAAAAGCACAAGGAAAACAAAGGGTACCGAATCGGAACGAAGACGTCCGAACGGGAACAAAGGGTAGAAGAAGCGGAGCAGTACCGAAGGTCATAAGGCAGGACCTGTGATACGTCCGAAAGGAGGTAGGGAGGGCGAGGCCCAGAGGGGCAGGAGGATGAGGGGAAGTGGGGATGATGACTAACTGGCTAGAATAGGAAGAAGCAGTAGTCCAAATAGGGATGAGGGGAAAACGCGAGGGATACATTACAAGCGGCGAAAGTGCCGAAGGCGATCCGCAAAGCTCGGGGGTTGCGGAGCTTACGGAGGTTACGGAGGCGGGGTTGAAAGTCTGAGGGATATTGGCAATGGTGTTTACATAGTATGAGGTCACCAATGCAATGGACTAAGACCGAGGTGGAGTCAAAGTCCGAGGTAGGGACTATGACGGAGGCTCGGAGCAAAGGTACGAGTGGTGTCCGAGTGCGAAGTACGGGACAGCGGTGGAAGGTCGTAACTTGGCGGAAGGGTGGCGGAGGAGGAGCGGAGTAGGAGGAGGAGGAGTAGTAGGAGGGTGGCGAGAGGGGCGGCGTTCGGTCCGAGGTGAGTATCGGAGCGGACGGAGATAGGGGAGGAGAGGGAAGGAGGAGCAGAGGCGGCGTGGGGGGTGAGAGGAGGTGTGTTGCCAGGACCGGAGGTGAGTATCGGAATGGCAGCGGTAAGGTATGACTCCGGAGGTGAAGAGGGTGGAGGTCCGGAAGTCGGGGTCGGGTATGCACGGATATGACAGCAATGAGGCCAATTCAGAGAGCAATGCCAGTTCAGTTCAAGAATCTGGCATGAGACCTAGTGTCACTCAGCATTCTCCTGATGAGTCAAAATCTACTCCATCTCTCCTGCAAAGTCCCTTCAATGTTCAACACATCGACCATCAGTGGTGATAAAGCAGTTTTCCATCCACAGCCAGTTGCAAAAAAAGGATTATTTGGCAGTGCCCATGTCAGACTCATCATCCACTGCCTCGGCTGGTGATGGGACGAAAACGGTCCTTGGTGTGATGAAACTTTCCCTGCAAACTGCAACCTCTGTTCTCAAATTTGTTCCTGTCGCACACCTCAACGAGATCCCAACATTGCTTCTGAGCTGGATTCAAATCTACGAGGTTTGTGGATTATCTAGGGTTGGTCACTGATACTGAGCCTCTGTCAGACTGTTTGAGGGAACGCTGATGGCCTAGATGGGTTGTGCAAAGGGATTCAGGAAGCATGGCACTTGATGGTGGAACCCATCCAGAATTGGTGCGGTGACAGGCCATCAGGACTGGAGACGCTAGTTGTCAGGGTTCAGCACCCTGCCTTAGGGTGCCCCGGACTCCCCACCTACTTTACCCCCTTTTATTCTTTGACTGTTGCCTTGTTGTTGCCTTTGTGTGTTGTGTACACGCGCGCACGGGATAGCGTGGGAACTTTCTGAGCGAGCAGCTCGCCCAGAACGTTCCCACGCTTACTGGGCACTGCCACCTGGATGTTCCCTCCGGGTCACACTACACAACTCTAGGAGCTGTATAGTTGTGGGCATGTGACCCATTCCTTTATATAGCAACCATGCGGGGAGATGAGACCTTTACCCTTCTTCTCATCTCATGCCCCGCATAGGCAAGTGTATATACTCTCTTCCTTTTTACTATACATCTCATGCCCCGCATAGTGTGAGGACAGGCCAGATGGGGGTTGAGGTCAGGGAGCCTCCGAGTCCGAGGCCGGGCCCTGACACTAGTGTCCAATTTCTGTAGGTACATGTCTAATCCCTGTTCATTCCCTTCATTGAATTCATCATGCAGGGTCTTGGAAAGACAATTTGGGAATATCATTATGCTACTGGGCCAAAATGTTGTCAAGAAGACTGTTCAAGTGACCGATACAGCTCAGCAAATCACTGCCATGAAGACCTGCCTAAACGATGCTATATCTCGCTGTTATGGAAATGGAGAATCTTATGGTCCGTGACAGGCAACCAGACCTTGAGGCCCCTTGCTATGGAAATGGGCCTAGACTCCTATAGACCAGGCACACAGGTAAGATATTTCTTACTTCTTCTCACTTCTGTCATATCCATCCATGGCCATCAACTTCCACTACCTCCGATCTCTCTGGACTACCTCCGCTCCTTCTTCACTAACCTCAGAGCTCCCGCATTCCACAATCACCTCCACTTCCCTTGATGGTCACCACCCCCTCTTTTAAATATATTACCTATGCCTCCCTAAGTATGGAGCCCCAAAGGCTTCCGGACAGCTCCGACGTCCACTAGCACACCCCCACATCTGCTGGGCAATACATTCGCTTGCCCTGCAAGCCCACCTTCAGGCCTATCCCTCCTTTCCATTTCTGGGTTATCGCCTACCATTCTGCTAACCCTGTAACCCGACTTGTTGGTAATATTCAATTGGCTAATGTTTAACCCTGTTAGCTCTGCTCCACTCAGCCCCGTCGTTTACGGGCCTGCCCCTGCTGTAACTAAATATACTTGACTTGTAAATAGGTTACACCTCAGTAATAAAATCGACTAGAGTTGACCCCCTTTAGTTCTGGTTGCCAGTTAGTAAGTTAGGGCATGGATGTGTTACTTGGCACAGCGCTCCTGGCATAAGTCGCTGAGGCCAAAGCCCTCCACCGCGGAGACATTCCTTCATCTCGATCTGGTCTCTGACAACTTCATTCTCTGCCAAACCCCATGCCAAGCTGTCCCACTAGGTTTTGGTGCTGGCTGGGGGATTTGTTGATTTCCAAGGGACTTCCTTTGGCCATTATAACATTTGTATTAGATAGATACAAGTCATATGACATGTATGGTAATTGCCAAGATGTTTTCTCATTATCAAATACATAACCCACAAACCTTGTACTGCGATTGTAACATCCTCACCATTGTGCCACCACTGTAAACTCAACCTGTAGCCCTGGAACCATGTCCACCTCCCTATTCATCCTCTCCATGACAAAACCGCAATGAGGAGGGCATTCCCATGCCCAACCTCCTGCTGCCCGCTCCCCCCAGTCCACCAGGTGGTTGATAACGGAATAACCGCTTGCTCTAATGCTAAAGCTATAAGGTAATATACAATGAGTTACAATGTATAAGGAATAAGAGTAAAAGAATGTTGTAACTAACCTCAGTCTCAAGCTAATGTGCGAGAACTGAGGGAAAAAGGAAACTAATCCAAATGAATGAATATAGTTTGTGGACTTTGCGGATAAGTCCGAAGTGACCAAAATAAGTAAGAAGAAAAGGTGTTGTGACCAAGTAGTCACACTACCGTGGGAATGTGGCTGTCTGGGCGAGTTCCTTGCTCGGGTGTGGGAATGTGGCTGTACAAAAACTCATCCGGCCTCCCATAGCACACGGTTCCTCCAACAGTTGAGTGGTCACTCCCATCCAACCAGGAGTTCCCTGTCAGGAACTGTAACCTATCCCACCTCCCTAGGAGAGGGATATGGTCCAGGCAGCTCCAGGATGCCTGGCCACGCACCTGCGGGTCCCACTTCCCATGGTCACCCACTACCATGCACTGGTCCACCAGCCCGCTTTCCCCAACAACTCCTGCTACCGGTACGCTCCTGTGAGCGCCAAGTCACCAATAGCCACCAACTGGGTGACTCCCTTTGCGAGTCCCAGTATCCCACACTACCGGTATGCTCCATTGAGCGCCAAGTCACCGCTAGCCAACCACTCCCAGCACACCCACTACCGGCATGCTCCCAGGAGTGCCAAGTCCCCGTTAGCAGACAGCCAGGTGGCTCCCTCAAGGAGCCCACATCATACTTGCTACCGGTATGCTCCCAGGAGTGCCAAGTTACCATTGGCCAACCCACAGGTTGTTCTTCCAGACACTCATCCCATTCCGCTCTCCCTCCAATGTGTCATATCCATACAATCCCGACCTCCGCTCCGGGATCCCGGAACTCCGAACTCCGACTTCCGGAGCCCTACTTCCCTTCCATCACCTTCTCCTTGCCGACTCCCAAGAGGTTATCCCACCTCTGGCTCGGACACCACCTTCGGTCCGACTCCGGAACATTCCGGGTCCGACCCCAACCTCGACACCTTCCAGACGAGTACACAAAACCTATGCTCCCAACTCCGGACCTCCGCTCCGGTATCCCGTTCACGTCTCGTCTCTGGAACCTCCGGTCTTAGCTCCGACCTCGGACTTTGACCCCACCTCCGCTTATACCCATTGTATTGGTTAGCTCATTCCATTTAATTACCTTTGCCAATATTCCGGAGTTTAACCTCCGAGTTCGGACTTTCCGGACTTACTCCGGACCTTGCAACTATTGCATTGTCCATTTCAATTCCGCTATTCTCCCTCATTCCTATTTGGGCTGCTGCTTCCTTCTATTCAGTCAGCTAGCCATTCCCGACTCCCATCCTCCTTCCTTCCTTCTTGGGCCTTGGCCCTTCATTCCTCCTTTGGGAAACACCATTGAGTCAAACACTTGACCCTCGGTGTTGTTCCTCTTTCCATCTCCCTTTGTCTCCTTTTGTCCTACCCTTGTTCCTTTTGATTCCGGACCCCTCCTTATATACAATGTACCTAGTAACTTGTAACCTCAGTCTGAAATCGACCTGAAATGCCCCCTAGAGACTTCCTGCTCACCTACTGTGAAATTAAGGACCAAATGGACAAACAGCAATGGCACAGCGCTCCGCTTGAGTCGCTGAGGCCAAGGTCCCTCCACGCTAAGTCTCCGATTCCACTCCGGAGTCGTCCGAATCCGCCCAGTTCTAACACAATGGCTATGCAGCCACCTCCATTAGTGAGCTGAACAGTTCAGGTTGGGTTCCCCGGAACCCATTCCTGTAACACCCGCTTCCAGGTATGTTCGATCCACTAATGCTGTTACAATGGTAGCCCAACCCAGCCTTTTCCATGAAGTTGAGGATTTCTACCTTGGACTTCCTCCACACTCATCATTTATTCACGCAATGTACGCCTCCATGTTCATGCACCAAACTTTCTAATCAATGCTATCCCCAGTGGAACTTTGGAAACTCACACGACTCCCTGTTGATTACAAGCACATCCAGAGTAAATCAGAGTGCCTTTGAACCACACAGGGTGTGATGCGGCAATCTGTACTTGAACATCTGGGAGAAGTCCAAAACCGATGCTTCTGGCCACACGATTCTCCTGGAACTGGCAAGACCGCAATTTCTCTAAGCATCGCTTCGACTCTTGCTAATCAAGGAAGACTGGCAGTGTCATTCTTCTGGGATAAGAATCAAAAAGACAGTGGGCTCGACTCCGCTGAAATGTTTCCATCTACACTTGCGCAACAACTTGCAATCTTCAGTGAGGACTTCAAATTGTCACTTGTAAAACATCTTCAGTGGGAGGACCTAGAATTAGCTTCAGAGCAAGTGAAGGCTCTCATCATCAGCCCAATGTGTGATCTGGAGGAGTTGTGGCTGTTGAGCGAGAAATGCTTCATTATCATTCTTGACAGCTTAGATGAATGTGGGGATCAGGAAACACTTGAGAACTTGATGAAGGCTGTGCTACTGCTGGATGGTCTACCGATCAACTTTGCAGTGTTTGTTGGTTCTTGTCCAAAAACACAAATAATTTTGGCTTCGACTGCAAAATTTGGTCCTGCCTACAGAAACCTTCCTTGCGAGGATCTGGATAATTACAAGCACAACCCCACCATCCTGAGGATGGTCCAGGAGAAGCTCGTTGACTGTATCCAAAAATCAGAGTGGAAACTGTTAGAATGACACCTTCATTCTTTCACCTCAGCTTGTTGTGGGTTGCCCATTATTGCTGAAATATGGATTCATGATGTTTGCATCTGACTCAACATGGTGCTGACCTTCAATCCAAGTTTGAATACTTTTGCAATCTCCAAGATGCGCCTACCGATGTTCATTCTGAATACCTGTGGGTACAAGTGTACATGTTCAATTCTGAAATCCATCCCCATGTTGCTGACACTTACTGCCAAGTCATGGGGATTGTCATATCCATACATACCCGATCCTGATCCGACTCCCGGACCCCCATCTTCATCACCTCTGGAGTCCTACCCTACCTCTATCTGCTCCGATATTCACCTTCGGACCGAACATCACTCCTCTCACCACCCTCCTCCTCTTACTCCTCCTCACTCCTCATGTCACCTCCACCCTTCCATCCCTCTCCTACCCTACTTCCGTCTGCTCTGATACTTGCCTTCGGACCTGACACCATTCCTCCTCCACTCCTCTCCCCACTCCTCTCCCCACTCCTCTCATCACTCTCCTTCCTCTGACCCTCTTCCACCAAACCTCTGGCAAGTTACGACCTTCCACCACTGTCCCATACCCTGTACTTGGACACCGCTCATACCTTCGCTCCGAGATTCCATCATAGTTCTGACCTCGGACTTTGACTCCACCTTGGCTTTAGTCCATTGCATTGGTGACCTCATACTATGTAAACACCATTGCCAACATTCCTTGGACTTTCAACCCCACCTCCGCAACCTCCATAAGCTCCACAACCTCCAAGCTCCATGGACCTTACTCAGCACTTTCGCCGATTGTAATGTATCTTTTGCACTTTCCCCTCATCCTTATTTGGACTGCTGCTTCTCTCCATTTTAGCCAGTTAGTCATCATCCCCACTTCACCTCATCCTCCTGCCCCTCTGGGCTTCACCCTCCCTATCTCCTTTCAGATGTACCACAGGTTCTAACCTATGACCTTTGGTGCTGCTCTGCTTCCATCATCCCTTTGTCCCCATTTGGACACCTTTGTTCCAATTCAGACCCCCTTTGACTTCCTTGTGCATTTGTCTCTCTATTATATACAGGTGCTTGTACATACTCATTTTAGGCCCTCAGTCTAAAATCGACCTGAAATGCCCCCTAGAGACTTCCTGCTCACTGCCTCTGAAATTAAGGACCAAATGGACAAACAGCAATGGCACAGTGCTCTGCATGAGTCGCTGAGGCCAAGGTCCCTCCTTGCTAAGTCTCCAGTTCCCCTCTGGAATTGTCTGCCCTCACCCAGTTCTAACAGGGATGATCATCGCTGCATATGATCCACAGGTGAACAGCACACATTCCCTGTCATGGCTCCTGGAGATGACAGAGGATAAAGTGTGGAAGTCTTTGGAGCTGATCACCTCCATACTCAATCTTCCCTTGGACAACACTGAAACCATTGATTTCTACCATGCAACAGCAAGGGAATTTATCACTGGTAACCCCATTGTCACTGACAAGACTTCTTCATTGATGATGTGGAGGGATACTTCATCGGCTTTTGACTCCTTGCACTTGTGAATGACATCATCGATTGGAACCTGTATGGCATCCCCATGGAGATGTCATCTGGAGGTGCGAACAAATGGAAGAATTTTCAGGAACAACTCAGGAATCTTCCTGGACATGTCAAATATGCCCTAAGGCACTTGTTTGACCATTTGGATCCATCTCAACTTTTCTCCCGCAATGAAAATGAATTGCAGCACAAGTTTGAGTGCTTTATTATGTGCAACCTATTGTCATATCTTGCACTGAATCCTCGGTTCCCATCTTCTCACATGCCTGATCGATTGCATCACCAAGTCCAGGTGAGTGTCCACATCTACTTGATGTCAGGGCACACCTGCCTGACCCCGCGCCGCACCCTGCACCGTACCGCACTACCCCGTTATCACTCCCCGTCTCCCCTCCCCCATTTTCCCCCTTCTCTCTATCTCTATTTCTATTTCTATTCTACAGTCGATTTCCCTTTCTCCATGTACTACTATATACCTGACCCTGCCCCCCTGATCGCCGCACGTGCCGCGCACACTCCTGCCTACTGAGCGGCCACCTCTGGGATCTCCCACGGAGACACCCAGGGAGGTGTGGCTGTGTGCGGAGATGACGTGGCTTCTTCCACATGACCCTAGCCACATGTATATAATAGTGCCTGGGGTGGGAACAGAAGAAGCAGCCTTCTTCTCAACTTCCCACTTCAGCTTAAGTGGTTGGGGACGCTCACCCCGTGATGGGATCGCCACTACGCACAGCCGCTATTTGTCCCACCGAGTCCCGTGCGCAGGGACCTCGCCGCTTTTGGAGCTGTCCCTGACAGCAGAAGAAGGCTTCAACCTCATCTCCTCCACCTCCCCCGCTATGGTAACCGAAGAGCAGTACGATGAACTGCTGTCCCGATTCCACGAGCTCCAGGCCATCGTAGAAAGCCAAGCTCAGAACCAACCCCCAGCCGTGCCTGCACCGCCACTGGTCCCCGCACCAACACCTGCACCTGCCCCTAGACCCAAACCGCCTAAAGTCGCCCCCCCCACTGCCTTCTCTGGAGCAGCCGAAGACCTTGACCGCTTCAAGGCCGAATGCGGCATATATCTCCACATCCGAGCAGCGGAATTCCCCAACCCCCTCTCCCAGATCCTCTTTGTCCTGTCCTATATGAAGGGAGGGACTGCAGGGGCGTGGGCGATGCAGCGCACCATTGTGCTACTGACGACGGGCTCCCCCCGACTCACCATGGATGAGTTCAACACGGAACTCGATGCCATGTTCCAAGATCCGAACCGGGAGGCCACAGCCAGACAGAAGCTGGCCACTCTGCGGCAGGGCAGCAACTCCGTGGATAAGATCATCCAGGAGTTTGAGATCCTTGGACCCGCCTTGCGGCTAGGGGACGTGGGGCTAGTGGACCGCTTCGAACAGGCGATCAACTCCCGGCTCCACAAAAGCATTTACTGCCTCCACCCCATGCCAACGACCTGGGCCGAGTGGAAACGCGAGGCCAGCCTCCTTGACAACCAGTGGCGGCGTTTCCAGGCAATGCAACCCCGCTTAGCCCCCACCAGGCCCCCACTCTTGCCCCTGAGACCCCCACTCCCTGCCACTCTCCCGCAGCCACGCCCCTTACCCACTGCCGCCACACCCCAGCCCCCCACGCCCTGCCCTGCAGCAGGAGCAGGGCCACAATCCATGGACCTCGACCACTTGAGGATCGACCAGAGGCGAAATGGGCTGTGTTACAATTGCAACACACCAGGGCACATCGCATGGGATTGCCTGCAACCGAAAACCCGCCAAGCCAGACGGATGCACCCCAAAGATCTCAGAGTGCTCATGGAGGGGCTGAGGAGACAGCTGGTAGATAGACCAGAGGCAGAGGGAGAAGGGCAGGAAGTGGAGGCCCAAGAGGATTTTCAGGAAGGTGACCAGTGAGGGACGCGTCCCGGCTGCCTGCAGGCGATAGTACCAACTCGTGTAGATACTGTGAGGCACCTAAGTCGGCGCTGATGCCTAAATTCCACCAAGTCATCACCAAGAAAAAGAGGAAAACCGCGTCCTCAAACAGAGAGATACCAAGCATGGCGCCGGAGGTAGCGGTCCCACCACCCGCCATCTATGTGCTGTTGAAGCAACCCCCCAGATCCCTCAACCTAGCCGTAAAGCTAACCACCTTGACTTCCCTCGCTACTGTCTCTGTATCAGCCCTCTTAGACTCAGGAGCCACCAGGAACTTCGTGAGCCCCGAGTTCGTCAGAAAGCACGGGCTTGAGACAACCCCGCTCCCCCAACCCATCCCTGTCCACAACGTTGATGGGACCCCAAACGAGAACAGGGCCATAACTGAGGAGCTAGAGGCCCTTCTGACATTTGGACGGCACACGGAGCGGGCCCACTTTGCCATCGCAAACCTAGGGCGGCAGTCCCTCATCATAGGCCATTCGTGGTTGCTGCACCACAACCCAGAGGTAGACTGGACACGGCAAAAGGTCAGTATGTCTCGCTGCCCATCCTCCTGTCAGTCGACACGAGGACACGCCGACCAGGACCCCGTAGTGGAACCAGGGGACGGGATTTACGCCGCTATCATCCCTCCGGGGTGGGGACACAAACTGAGAGCAACCACGACTCCATCTCAGCGGATGGCCCAGGAAGCCCGCAAACCGGAAGCAGAGCCTGCACCATTCAAGGCGCTGGTCCCAGAGCAGTACCAGGACTTCCGGGATGTATTCTCGAAAGAGGCCTTTGACCAGCTGCCCCCACGGAAGCCCTGGGACCACACGATAGACCTGGTGCCAGATGCCAAGCTCCCGAGAGGGAGGACCTTCCCCCTGTCACGACCAGAGCAGAAGGAACTAGACGAGTTCCTGTGCAAGAACCTGCAGAACGGGCGCATACGGGCGTCCAAATCCCTGATGGGAGCCCCAGTCTTCTTTGTCAAGAAGAAGGATGGAATGTTGCACCTAGTCCAGGATTACCGGAAGCTCAACGAGATCACAGTCAAAAACTCATACCCCCTCCCACTCATTTCGGACGTCCTCGCACGCCTCCTGTCAGGGCACACCCGCCTGACCCAGGCCCACCCGGCCACACCACACCCGCTCCCCGCTGTCTATCCCCCTCCCCCCTCCTTCCTCCCTCTCCTCCCCTTTCCTTTCCCTCTTCTTTCCCCTTTCCTTTCCCTCTTCTTTCCCCTTTCTTTATTTCATTCTTCTCATCTTCCTCTTCTTGCTTATTTCTTTCTATCTACACGGACCACCTTCCTTTGTATCGATGTACTATTGACCCGTCCGGCCCACACACCCTGGACGGCTTCCCGCTGTGCCCAGCACGCGCGCATGTAGCGGACGCTCTCGGGATCCCCCATGGGGACACCCGGATGCCTGCGGCTGCCTCCGAGGATGACGTGGCACCTGTCATGTGACTCAAGCCGCATGTACATAAATGTACCTGAAGTGGGAACCGAAGAAGTAACCTTCTTCTCACATTCTCCACTTCAGGTAAGTAGTATAGTTTTCCCCTTTAATAATAATAACACATTCTCCACTTCAGTCTGAGTGGCCAGGGACCACTGTCCCGGATCGGGCCCGCCAGTACGCACGCCCGCTCCACACCCCGCGACGGCCTCAGTGCCGGATATTACCCCCAGGCCCTCTCGACCCCGGACGCGTCCCTGACAGCAGAAGAAGGTTTTAACCTTATCTCCCCCGCCTCCCCCACCTCCCCAGCCATGGTGTCAGAAGAACAGTATGACGACCTGCTGGCCCGCTTCCAGGAGCTCCAAGCCATTGTGGAGAGCCAAACCCGCAACCACCCCCCACCTGCACCTGCACCCGCACCCGCCCCTGCACCCGCGCCCGTACCCACACTCGCGCCCAGACCCAAACCACCGAAGGTCGCTGCCCCCACTCCCTTCTCGGGAGCCAGTGAAGACCTCGATCGTTTCAAAGCCGAGTGCGGGATCTACTTCCACGTCCGCGCAGCCGAGTTCCCTACCAAACTATCCCAGATCCTCTTCGTCCTCTCCTACATGAAGGGAGGACCCGCAGGGGCGTGGGCGACACAACAGACGATCACCCTGCTGACAGCCACCTCCCCCACCATAACCATGGACGAGTTCAACACGGAACTCGACGCCATGTTTCAGGACCCGAACCAGGAGGCCACAGCTCGGCAGAAGTTGGCAGTCATCTGCCAAGGGACTGACTCCGTGGATAAGGTCATCCAGGAGTTCGAGATATTGGGGCCCGCCTCGAGGCTAGGCGATGTCAGGCTGGTCGACCGGTTTGAGCAAGCGATTAACTCACGGCTCAGAGAGAGTATATACCGCCTCCGCCCCATGCCCACCACTTGGACTGAGTGGAAGCGCGAAGCCACGCTTCTGGACAACCAGTGGTGACGTTTCCAAGCCACCCAACCATGCGCACCCCCACCTAGACCCCCATTCCTGCCAGCTCGACCTCTGCTGACCGCGACCCCATCCCAGACCCGACCCGCGCAGACCCCCCCACGACCTGCTCCCGCACCTCCACCCCCCACCCCAGCAGCCCGTCCTACACCAGGGACGGGCCCCCAGCCGATGGATCTCGACAGGTCGAGGACTGACCAGAGACGGTGCTACAATTGTAACACCCCGGGTCATCTTGCGCGAGAATGCCCACACCCCAGGGTCAGCCGAGTACGACGTCTCCACCCGGAAGACCTGAGAACATTGATGGAAGGGCTGAAGAGGCAGTTGACCGAAGGGACAGAGACGGTGGAGGGGGAACCAGAGGAAGAACCCCAGAGGGATTTTCAGGCAGGCGACCGGTAAGGGATGCGTCCCGGCCGCCCGTAGAAGATAGCTCGTGTAAATACCACAGCATGCGTAAGCCAATGCCAATGCCAAAGTTTCACCGAGTCATCGCGAAGAAAAAGAGGAGAAACGCATCCTCCACCCGTGAGAACAAGAAGACTCCAAGGGCAGCAACGCCCGAGGTAGCAGTCTCCCCCCAGCCATTTACGTCCTTTCCAAGCAGTCCCCCAGGTCTCTTAACCTCACAGTGAAACTGACCGCCCTAACCTCCCTCGCGTCGGTATCTGTATCAGCCCTCCTGGACTCAGGAGCCACCGGGAACTTCGTAAGCCCCGAGTTCGTCCGAAAGCACAACCTAGAGACAACCCCCCTTCCCCAGCCCATTCCCATCCGTAATGTCGATGGAACCCCGAACGAAAATGGAGCCATAACAGAAGAGCTAGAAGCCCTCCTGACCTTTGGGCGACACACAGAGCGGGCACGTTTCGCAGTTGCAAATCTCGGGCGCCAATCCCTCATCATAGGACACTCGTGGTTGCTGCACCACAACCCAGAAGTGGACTGGGTACGACAGAGAGTCGTCATGTCCCACTGTCCGTCCTCCTGCAGACAACCGCAAACACAAGACGATCAGGACCCGGTACTGGAGCCTGGGGATGGGATCTACGCTGCCATCATTCCCCCAAGCTGGGGCCATGACCTGAGAGCCACCACGACCCCCTCGCAGCGGATGGCCCAAGAGGCCCGCGACCCGGAGGCTGAGCCTGCGTCGTTTGAGACGCTAGTACCAGAGCACTACCAGGACTTCCGGGATGTGTTCTCCAAAGAGGCCTTTGACCAATTGCCCCCCCGGAAGCCCTGGGACCACGCTATAGACCTGGTACCGGATGCCAAACTGCCCAGGGGGAAGACCTTCCCACTCTCGCGCCCGGAACAGAAAGAACTGGACGAGTTCCTACGCGAGAACCTACAGAACGGGCGCATACGGCCGTCCAAATCCCCCATGGGAGCACCAGTCTTCTTCGTCGAGAAGAAGGACGGGTCCCTACGCCTGGTCCAGGACTACAGGAAGCTGAACGAGATCACGGTGAAGAACTCGTACCCGCTCCCCCTCATCTCAGACGTCCTCGCCCGCCTCCGCAACGCCAAATACTTCTCAGCCTTGGACCTACGCTGGGGGTTTAACAACGTCCAGATCAAGGACGGAGACGAGTGGAAGGCAGCATTCGCGACCAACCGGGGGCTGTTCGAGCCCATGGTGATGTTCTTCGGCCTGTGTAACTCCCCGGCAACCTTCCAGACCATGATGAACGACATCCTGAGGGATTTCATCGACCGGGAGGTTGTCATCTGTTACATGGACGACATCCTGATCTTCATGGCCACCCTGGAGGAACATCGAAGGGTTGTCCGAGAAGTCCTAGAGATGCTGAGGAGAATGAGGCTCTTCCTCAAGCCAGAGAAGTGTAAGTTTGAGCGAACCCGGATCGAGTACCTGGGCCTTGTTATCTCGGAGGGTAACGTCGCGATGGACGCGGTGAAGATCCAGGGTGTCCTCGACTGGCCCCCCCCAACCAAGGTGAAAGAAGTACAATCCTTCCTAGGATTCGTAAACTTCTATCGCCGGTTCATCAGAGACTTCTCTGAGAAGGCCCGCCCCCTCCACAGGCTGACCCGGAAGACCCAAACCTGGAACTGGGGCCCGGATGAAGACGATGCCTTCCGTGCCCTCAAGGAAGCTGTCACCACAGCCCCTGTCCTCTCTTTCCCTACCGACCACGGCCGCTTCAGGCTCGAGTGCCATGCATCCAACTTTGCAACCGGCGCGGTCCTCTCCCAGCTCCAACCGGATGGAGAGTTCCACCCGGTAGCATTCATGTCCAAAAGTTTCACGGATGTAGAGCGCAACTACGAAGTGTACGATAAAGAGATGCTTGCAATCGTCCGAGCCCTCAAGGAATGGCGACACTTCGTGGAAGGTGCTGAGGAGAAAGTCGAGATCTACACCGACCACCGTAACCTGGGCTACTTCCGGACGGCCCAGAGGTTAAATCGACATCAGGCCAGATGGTCCCTTTTCCTCTCCCGCTTCCATTTCACCCTCGTCCACCGCCCAGGGAAGCTCATGGGGAAACCAGATGCACTCTCTCGCTGCGCTGACCACCCGAAGGGAAGGGACGACAATGAGGGGCTGACCCTCCTCCAACCGGCCTGGTTCGAGGCCTGTGGGACGGAAGCAGTCTCAGTGGAAGGTGAGGAGGCGGATATCCTAGAGAGGGTACGAGGAGCGAGAGATCATGACGAACAGGTGGTAAAGGCCATGAGGGAACTGGGAGAAGGAACGTTGAGGTCGGACGAGTGGGAGAGACAGGGAGAGTTGGTCCTCTACCGAGGCAGGGTGTACGTTCCAAAAGACCCACAACTCCGCCACGATCTGGTACGGCTACACCATGACGTGCAGGCGACGGGACATCCAGGGCGATGGAAAACCCTAGAGCTCGTCTCCCGCGACTACTGGTGGCCTCGGATGGCAGAATATGTCGGGTGATACGTACATGGATGCGACACCTGTAACCGCGTCAAACCCTTCCCCGCACGGAAGGTTGGGAAGCTCACCCCAAATAAAGTTCCCACCCACCGTTGGCAGGTGATCTCGGTAGACATGGTGGGAGAGCTCCCAGAGTCGAAAGGTTATAACGCCATCCTAGTTGTAGTGGACCGTCTGTCCAAACGCATCCACGCAATCCCCACCGTGACATCTGTGGACTCGGCTGGTATCGCCCGGCTCTTCCTAGAGCACGTCTGGAAGCACCACGGGCTCCCGGAAGAGATCCTTAGCGACAGAGGGAGCGCCTTCGTCTCGTGCTTCTCGAAAGAACTCGCAGATCTCCTGGGGGTCAAGCTAACCCCTTCAACACCCTACCACCCCCAGACTGACAGACAGACAGAGCGGGTTAACCAGGAAATCGAGGCCTATCTTCGGGTGTTCGTCAACCACCGCCAGGACGACTGGGCGGACTGGCTCCCACTGGCAGAATTTGCCTACAACAACCGCGTCCACTGGTCCACCCGTCGAACCCCCTTTGAGCTTGACACCGGGCAGCATCCCAGGATGGGGACGGAGCCCACACGTACGTCCGAGGTAGAAGCCGCCGACGCCTTCTCATCCAGGATGATGAAGATGCAGGAAGAGGCGAAGGCGGCCCTGGAGCACGCAGCGGACGAGATGGCCCGCTACTACGACCGAGGTCGAGAGACAGCCCCCAAGTATCAGGAGGGTGACCGAGTCTGGCTCAGCGCCCAAAACTATACGACTGACCGCCCGACCAAGAAGCTAGACCATAAGTGGCTAGGCCCCTTCAAAGTTGTCAAGGTCGTCTCCCCGGCTGCCGTCAAGCTCCAGCTCACCGCACGGCAAAAGGGAATTCACCCAGTCGTATCTGTGACGAACGTAAGACCCTACCGCCCGGACGAGATCGCAGAACGACCCCCCAACCCCCGCCCGGGCCCAGAACTCGTAGATGGAGAGGAGGAATATGAAGTGGAAAAAATACTGGACTCTAAGTGGTTACGCCGGAAGCTCTGGTATTTAGTAAAGTTCGCGGGTTGGCCGAACTCAGAGAATGAATGGCTCCCCCGAGACCAACTAATCCATGCCCCTGACCGGATCGAGGAGTTCCACCAAACACACCCCCACACCCCAGGAAGGGAGAGAACGAACCCCCTGGCCGCTTCGAGGCGAAGCGGCTTAAGGAGGGGGTGATGTCAGGGCACACCCGCCTGACCCGGGCCCACCCGGGCCCACCCGGCCACACCACACCCGCCCCCGCTGTCTATCCCCCTCCCCCCTCCTTCCTCCCTCTGCTCCCCTTTCCTTTCCCTCTTCTTTCCCCTTTCTTTATTTCATTCTTCTCATCTTCCTCTTCTTGTTTATTTCTTTCTATCTACACGGACCACCTTCCTTTGTATTGATGTACTATTGACCCGTCCGGCCCACACACCCTGGACAGCTTCCCGCTGTGCCCAGCATGCGCGCATGTAGCGGACGCTCTCGGGATCCCCCACGGGGACACCCGGATGCCTGCGGCTGCCTCCGAGGATGACGTGGCACCTGTCATGTGACTCAAGCCGCATGTACATAAATGTACCTGAAGTGGGAACCGAAGAAGTAACCTTCTTCTCACATTCTCCACTTCAGGTAAGTAGTATAGTTTTCCCCTTTAATAATAATAACACATTCTCCACTTCAGTCTGAGTGGCCAGGGACCACTGTCCCGGATCGGGCCCGCCAGTACGCACGCCCGCTCCACACCCCGCGACGGCCTCAGTGCCGGATATTACCCCCGGGCCCTCTCGACCCCGGACGCGTCCCTGACACCTCCGAAACACCAAGTACTTCTCAGCGCTAGATCTGTGCTGGGGATTTAACAACGTCCGCATCAAGGATGGCGATGAGTGGAAGGCAGCGTTTTCGACCAACCACAGGCTATTCAAGCCCACCGTCATGTTCTTTGGCCTGTGCAACTCCCCAGTGACCTTCCAAACAATGATGAACGACATCCTCCGGGACTTCATTGACCAGGAGGTTGTCATCTGCTACATGGATCACATTTTGATCTTCACTGCCACCCTGGAGGAGCACCGGAGGGTCGTCCGAGAAGTCCTGGAGACACTGCAGAAGCGGAGACTCTTCTTGAAGCCGGAGAAGTGTAAGTTTGTGTCATATCCGTGCATACCCGACCCCGACCCAACTTCCGGACCTCCACCCTCTTCACCTCCGGAGTCATACCTTACCGCTGCCGTTCCGATACTCACCTCCGGTCCTGGCAACACACCTCCTCTCACCCCCCACGCCGCCTCTGCTCCTCCTTCCCTCTCCTCCCCTATCTCCGTCCGCTCCGATACTCACCTCGGACCGAACGCTGCCCCTCTCGCCGCCCTCCTACTCCTCCTCCTCCTCCTACTCCGCTCCTCCTCCGCCACCCTTCCGCCAAGTTACGACCTTCCACCGCTGTCCCGTACTTCGCACTCGGACACCGCTTGTACCTTTGCTCTGAGCCTCCGTCATAGTCCCTACCTCGGACTTTGACTCCACCTTGGTCTTAGTCCATTGCATTGGTGACCTCATACTATGTAAACACCATTGCCAATATCCCTCGGACTTTCAACCCCACCTCCGTAACCTCCGTAAGCTCTGCAACCCCCGAGCTTCGCGGATCGCCTTCGGCACTCTCGCCGCTTGTAATGTATTTCTCGCGTTTACCCCTCATCCCTATTTGGACTACTGCTTCTTCCCATTCTAGCCAGTTAGTCATCACCCCCACTTCCTGTTACGGATACGGAGTCTCCAACAACCATATCCGTCACATGGTCAAAGACTTCCCCTCTCTATCGCTCCTCTCCTCTTTCTCCCTTCCGTCCTCTATCCCGATACCCTATCCTCCTTACCCGTTCTACCCCTTTCCCCCCCCCTCGTGCAAAGCTTTCCCCATTGGGGTTTTGGTGCTGGCCGAGGTTGTTTGTGTTTCGCGGGATTTCCCACGACCTTACCATTTGTAGATAGTCACATGTCTTGTACGGAAACCGCCGAAGGCGGTTCCCGCTAACTAACAACTGCTCTACAACTGTCTTGTGTACCGTCTTCTGTAACAACCCTCCCTGTGACTCAACTGAACCCGTGTGACTGTACAACTCTCAATATGTCTTATAAGTCTGGTTATATCGAGTCCTCTAACGGCCCTCGCCGTGAGAACTCGAGGTCGAGAGTCGAAGACTCTCGACATGTGTATCGTCCTACTGAATCTGTACCCTATGGGTCTTCATCACTCCGCTCTCCCCCCAGTACTCAGCATACGACGTCACCTCACAATCTTGGAGATCGTGAGTACGTTGAGGCCCATCTTCCCGTGATGCCGGCACATTCGCTACGCGAACGCCAAGTCGCCACCCATCCACCGTCTGTTCCCTCCTTCGCCAGTCATCATGTTTCCCCACCAACGGTACGTTCCCTTTGGGAACACCAAGTCACCGAAGGCCCTATTAGTCAGTCCTCATTGCACGCTTATGACATCAACCCGCTACCGGTACGTTCGCACTGCGAACGCCAAGTACCCGATGGCAACTATATGAAGTTCTCACCCATCTCACAAGTCATGACCTCGCACACGGTACGCTCCATTGAGGAGCACCAAGTACCCGTGGCTGACCCGTCCATCCTGGCATCTCCGACTACCTACCATCAATCCCTTAATAGCTCACTACATCACCAATCGCGATCGATGGGAACTCGATCGTCCACCCCCAGGCAAGACTGGGATCATTCATTGATTACATATCCTGTTATGGTACAGACCAAATATGACCTCACTCATCCCTCTATAAGAACGGATCGAGGAATGGGGAATTTCCCCCATCCCCGTAACACTTCCCCTCATCCTCCTGCCCCTCTGGGCCTCGCCCTCCCTACCTCCTTTCTATCACAGGTCCTGCCTTATGACCTTCGGTACCGCTCCGCTTCTTCTACCCTTTGTTCCCGTTCGGACGTCTTCGTTCCGATTCGGTTACCCTTTGTTCTCCTTGTGCTTTTGCCCCTTCCATTATATATATCAGCACTTGTACATACTCGTTTTGGTTTAGTCCGAAATCGACCTGAAATGCCCCCTAGAGACTTCCTGCTCACCTACTGTGAAATTAAGGACCAAATGGACAAACAGCAATGGCACAGCGCTCCGCTTGAGTCGCTGAGGCCAAGGTCCCTCCACGCTAAGTCTCCGATTCCACTCCGGAGTCATCTGTTCCCGCCCGGTTCTAACAGAACTGAGGACTGAGGCTAACTGGGGTTGGAACCTACACCAACCCCTTACAGCCCCATGCTGTGCACAGGGTCCTCTGTAACCTAAGGTCCTCTTTCCCATTATGACAATGACAATATAATTCACTCCCTTATAACTCCATTAGCTAACACCCAGTCATCTCTATACGACTTCTGTGTGGAAAACACAATTGTGAAGAATGTACTGAAGAGAGAAGGGGGAAAGTGTTCTGAAATAGTGATAACACAAAGAATGAAGACATATCCAAAACCAAATGTTGAAAGGCAGTTGTGAGGAGAGTGGCAGGCCCTTGCCATGACAGGCAGTGTCCACCAGTTATTATTCAAATGTCAGGGACAGCTCCGAAAGCGGTGAGGTCACTGCGCACGGGACTCGGTGGGACAAATAGTGGCTGTGCGTAGCGGCAATCCCATCATGGGGTGAGCGTCCCCGACCACTTAAGCTGAAGTGGGAAGTTGAGAAGAAGGCTGCTTCTTCTGTTCCCACCCCAGGCACTTGTTAGAACGCGGGGATTCGGACGACTCCGGAATGGAATCGGAGACTTATCATGGAAGGACCTCGGCCTCAGCGACTCATGCGGAGCGCTGTGCCATTGCTGGTTGTCCTAGGGGTCCCTAATTTCGGATCTAGCAGAGGGAAAGTCTCTTGGGGGGGAATTCCAGTCGATTTCGGACTGAGGTTACAAGTTACTAGGTACATTGTATATAAGGAGGGGTCCGGAATCAAAAGGGACAAGGGTAGGACAAAAGGAGACAAAGGGAGATGGAAAGAGGAGCAACACCGAGGGTCAAGTGTTTGACTCAATGGTGTTTCCCAAAGGAGGAATGAAGGGCCAAGGCCCAAGAAGGAAGGAAGGAGGATGGGAGTCGGGAATGGCTAGCTGACTGAATAGAAAGGAAGCAGCAGCCCAAATAGGAATGAGGGAGAATAGCGGAATTGAAATGGACAATGCAATAGTTGCAAGGTCCGGAGTAAGTCCGGAAAGTCCGAACTCGGAGGTTAAACTCCGGAATATTGGCAAAGGTAATTAAATGGAATGAGCTAACCAATACAATGGGTATAAGCGGAGGTGGGGTCAAAGTCCGAGGTCGGAGCTAAGACCGGAGGTTCCGGAGACAGAGACGCCAACGGGATTCCGGAGCGGAGGTCCGGAGTCGGGGACATAGGTGTTGCGTACTCGTCTGGAAGGTGTCGAGGTTGGGGTCGGACCCGGAATGTTCCGGAGTCGGACCGAAGGTGGTGTCCGAGCCGGAGGTGGGATAACCTTTTGGGAGTCGGCAAGGAGAAGGTGACGGAAGGGAAGTAGGGCTCCGGAAGTCAGGTTCGGAGTTCCGGGAGCCCGGAGCGGAGGTCGGGATTGTATGGATATGACAGCACTATTATATACATGCGGCTAGGGTCACATGGAGGAAGCCACATCATCTCTGCACACAGCTGCACCTCCCTGGGTGTCTCTGCGGGAGATCCCAGAGGTGGCCGCTCAGTAGGTGGGAGTGTGCGCGGTGCATGCAGCGATCAGGGGGGCAGGGTCAGGTATGTAGTAGTACATGGAGAAAGGGAAATCGACTGTAGAATAGAAATAGAAATAGAGATAGAGAGAAGGGGGAAAATGGGGGAGGGGAGATGGGGAGTGATAACGGGGTAGTGCGGTACGGCACGGGGTGCAGTGTGGGGTCAGGCAGGTGTGCCCTGACATCACCCCCCCCTTAAGCTGCTTCGCCTTGAAGTGGCTGGGCGGTTCTCCTTCTCTCTCCCCAGGGTGTGGGGGTGCGTTCGGTGGAACTCCTCAACTAGGTCGGAGGTGTGGGTCAGGTGGTCGTGCGTGAGCCACTGGTTTTCTGAGTGTGGCCAGCCTGTATACTTTACCAGGTACCGGAGTTTTCGGCATAGCCACTTAGAGTCCAGGATTTTCTCGACCTCATACTCCTCTTCTCCATCTACGAGGTCTGGGCCAGGGCAGGGTTCAGTGGGGTGTTCCGCAATTTCATCGGGGCGGTGCGGTCTGATGTTCGTCATGGATACAACTGGGTGGATCCCTCTTTGTCAGGTGGTGAGCCGGAGTTTGACGGCGGCGGGGGAGACGACTTTAACGATCGTGAAGGGGCCAGTCCATTTGTGGTCTAGCTTCTTGGTTGGGCGGTCAGTTGTGTAGTTCTGGGTGCTGAGCCAGACCCGGTCGCCTTCTTGGTACGTAGGGGCCACCTCGCGGTTCCGATCATAGTAGTGGGCCATCTCATCCGCCGTGTGCTCTAGCGCCACTTTCGCCTCTTCTTGCATCTTCATCATCCTCGATGAGAAGGCGTAAGCGGCTTCTACCTCGGATGTGCGTGTGGGTTCCGTCCCCATCCTGGGGTGTTGGCCAGTGTCAAGCTCAAAAGGGGTGTGGCGAGTGGAGGAGTGGACGTGGTTGTTATAGGCGAACTCCACTAGCGGGAGCCAGTCCGCCCAATCATCTTGGCAGTGGTTGACAAATACCCGGAGGTAGGCTTCTACCTCTTGGTTTACTCTCTCCATCTGCCCATCTGTCTGGGGGTGGTAGGGCGTTGAGGGGGTGAGCTTGACACCGAGGAGGTCCGCGAGTTCCTTCAAGAATCGTGAGACAAAGGCGCTCCCTCTGTCACTGAGGATTTCCTCAGGGAGGCCGTGGTGCTTCCAGACATGTTCAAGGAAAAGCCGCGCGATCCCTGCCGAGTCCACCATTGTCACTGTAGGGATTACGTGGATGCGTTTGGATAGGCGATCCACTACGACCAGGACTGCGTTGTAGCCCTTCGACTCAGGGAGCTCTCCAATCATGTCCACTGAAATCACCTGCCAGCGGTGGGCAGGGATCTTGTTCGGGATGAGCTTCCCCACTTTGCAGGAGGGGAAGGATTTGACACGGTTGCAGGTGTCACACCTGTGGACATACTGCCCGACATACTCCACCATCCATGGCCACCAGTAGTCGCGGGAGACGAGTTCCAGGGTTTTCCACCGTCCTGGGTGTCCCATCACCCATGCATCGTGGTGTAGCCGCACTAGGTCGTGGCGGAGCTGTGGGTCTTTCGGGACATATATCTTCCCTCTGTACAGAACCAGCTCTCCTTGCTTCTCCCACTCGTCCGACCTCAGCGTGCCCTCTCCCAGTTCCCGCATCGCCTTCACCACCTTTTCATCCAGGTCCTTTGCCCTGCTAATCCTCTCGAGGATAGTCGTCTCCTCACCCTCTACCAAGACCGCCTCTGCTGCACGGGCCTCAAACCAAGCAGGTTGGAGGAGGGTTAGCCCATCATTGTCGTCCTTGCCTTTCGGGTGGTCTGCACGGCGAGAGAGCACATCCGGCTTTCCCATGAGTTTCCCAGGGCGGTGGATGAGGGTGAAGTAGAATTGGGAGAGGAAAAGGGACCACCACGCTTGGCGCCGGTTCAGCTGTTGCGTGGTGTGGAAATATCCTAAGTTGTGGTGGTCGGTGTAGACCTCGACTTTCTCCTCCGCTCCTTGTAGGACATGCCGCCACTCCTCGAGGGTGTGCACTATTGTGAGCATCTCCTTGTCGTACACTTCGTAGTTACGCTCTACGTCTGTGAAACCCTTGGACATCAAGGCTACGGGGTGGAACTCTCCATCTGTCTGGAGCTGGGATAGTACTGCTCCGGTGGCGAAGTTAGAGAGGTGTCGCACTCGAGTTTGGAGCGACCTGTATTGGCGAGGAAGGCGAGGACCAGGGTGGAGGTGACAGCGTCTTTAAGGGCGCAGAAAGCATGGTCTTCGTCTGGTCCCCAGGCCCATGCCTTGGTTTGCAAGTCAGCACGTGGAGGGGGCAGGCGGTCTCGGAGAAGTCTTTAATAAACTGGTGGTAAAAGTTGACAAACCCCAAGAAGGACTGTACTTCTTTGACCTTGGTTGGGGTTGGCCAGTCGAGAACTCTGCGGACTTTCATGGGATCCATCGCGACGCTTCCCTTGGAGCTGATGAGGCTGAGGTACTCGATCCGTTTCCACTCAAACTGTTAGAACGGGGCGGAAACAGACGACTCCGGAGTGGAATCGGAGACTTAGCGTGGAGGGACCTTGGCCTCAGCGACTCAAGCAGAGCGCTGTGCCATTGCTGTTTGTCCATTTGGTCCTTAATTTCACAGTAGGTGAGCAGGAAGTCTCTAGGGGGCATTTCAGGTCGATTTCGGACTAAACCAAAACGAGTATGTACAAGCGCCGATATATATAATGGAAGGGGCAAAAGCACAAGGAAAACAAAGGGTAACCGAATCGGAACGAAGATGTCCGAACAGGAACAAAGGGTAGAAGGAGCGGAGCAGTACCGAAGGTCATAAGGCAGGACCTGTGATACGTCCGAAAGGAGGTAGGGAGGGCGAGGC
This sequence comes from Cantharellus anzutake, assembly GCF_015039405.1. Classification (NCBI taxonomy): domain Eukaryota; kingdom Fungi; phylum Basidiomycota; class Agaricomycetes; order Cantharellales; family Hydnaceae; genus Cantharellus; species Cantharellus anzutake. Next base: position 499,612 of record NW_024066985.1, on the reverse strand, counting down.
CCAGAGGGGCAGGAGGATGAGGGGAAGTGGGGATGATGACTAACTGGCTAGAATAGGAAGAAGCAGTAGTCCAAATAGGGGTGATGGGAAAACGCGAGAAATACATTACAAGCGGCGAGAGTGCCGAAGGCAGTCCACGAAGCTCAGGGTTGCGGAGCTTACGGAGGTTACGGAGGCGGGGTTGAAAGTCCGAGGGATATTGGCAATGGTGTTTACGTAGTATGAGGTCACCAATGCAATGGACTAGGACCGAGGTGGAGTCAAAGTCCGAGGTAGGGACCATGACGGAGGCTCGGAGTAAGGTACGAGCGGTATCCGAGTGCAAAGTACGGAACAGCGGTGGAAGGTCGTAACTTGGCGGAAGGGTGGCGGAGGAGTATCAGAGGGAGGAGAGAGGGGAAAGGTAAGGGAGAAGCAGTGGCGGGAAGGAGAGTAGTCAGGTCCGAAGGTGAGTATTGGAACGGACGGGGGAAGCGTAGGGGGATGACGGGAGGGTGGAGGTGTTGTGAAGGGGGAGCGGAGTAGTAGGAGGGTGGCGAGAAGGGCGGTGTTCGGTCCGAGATGAGTATCGGAGCGGACAGGGTCGGAGAGGTAAGGAGGAAAAAAGCTTAGTTGCCTTTTCCCAAATTCCCACATTATCGTAATTACATTGTTTGTACATGTTTAATGCAAGACAAACGAACAATAAGATAAGAAAGTAAAGGGTGGGGTTACCACTCCTTACAGGGGCCTAAATTTACAGGACCCACTATGGAGTAGCAGGAATTAAAGCTCCACTTTTGTTGCATCCAGCACCATTCAATTAGGCTTCTAAATGAGACTTCATATTACAACGAGCACTTGCTTTCAATTCCTCATCATCCTTGGCACTATCATCCATCTTCTCTTTGTTTCATCCCACCATCATCCTGTTCAAGCAATATGGCCATCTCTCTGATTCTTGCATCCACATCTTCTGTTTTGGTGATCAGCTTTCTCATGGCAACACCATTCCACTAAGCGAGGCCACACTCATGCTGCAAACTGTTGTCTCTTCCAATAACCTGAAACGAGAACCATTCCGGTCAAATCATGATCGTGGTGGCCTGCTCACAAATTTTTTTTTTGGTGGAACCCTCTGTAGCTTTCATGGGCAGAACCTGCCTGGGGGTTTGTAGGGGAAGGCTAGTCCTTCTGGGAAAGATTGGGTTGACACGTTGTTGTGGGGACAACTCTGTGTACCGCAAAAAGTCGGATTCTGCGGAATTTGGTCACCAACATGCAGTACATATCCGCTGACGCTCCTGATACTCATTCTATCACTATCCAACACTCCATACACTCACTCCATATTTTTCCTTATTTTCCCCATCATTCCCGACAGCCCTAAGCCAAATTCCCATGCCCAACCACGCCGCCAATTTCACCCCCTCTCCAGATCTCCATAACCACACATACAACCCAGCCATTTTTCTACCCGTTGGTGATGCTATACCTTCCTCCTTTACCCCCAGAGCACTTCCCAGAATGGCAACCCCATATTCGGATGGCTCAGCACTGTGTATAGCCTCACGTGGTCTTGACAGCACCTGTCAATGGCCACATCTCAAGAAGTACTGCACCAATTGGGATGAATGAGGGCTCGTTGGAAAGCTGGAGACGAGGAAATTGCTGACGGGATGATAGGCGGGCGCTGCGGCGAAGTATTGCGGAGTTAGCCTTCACAATTCCCATTTCGGACCCGTTGTCACATTTTCCCCATTCATTCATATTTCTTTTATTGTTTCTTTGTTCTCAATTAGATATTTATCATTTACGGTTGCCTAACGGCCCGTTTACATTCCCCCACTCCATTCATTCTATTTCCAACTCATATAAACTAGATAATAGCTTGTACATAACAAGTAAGTACTGAATAGACCCGTGAAGGGACAAGCTGTTAGATTATGGGTACCCAGGATGTGGGTGCATATGGACGTGAATGTATAATACAAGGTCATGCACTAGTACTATATACATGTGATCCTCACGTGATGTCCTTGGCTTACATATCGCTAACACCCCCCCCCCAAGCCCAGGACAAAATGCCCAACTGTCAGGGCACGCCCGCCTGACCCTGCGCCGCACCCCACGCCGTACCGCACTACCCCGCTATTACTCCCCGTCTCTCCTCCCCCACTTTCCCCTTTCTCTCTATCTCTATTTCTATTTCTATTCTACAGTCGATTTCCCCTTCTCTATGTACCACCACATACCTAACCCTGCCCCCCCGATCGCTGCACGCACCATGCACACTCCTGCCTACTGAGCGGCCACCTGTCAGGGGACGACTCCCAGGTCCCCATGACCCTCCCCTATGGTCCACAGCCTGTAGTGTAACCAGCCCTGTCCAGGGCACAACTCTACTGTGGGTAAGGAGATGAATAGATAAAGCAGTAGGTAAGGTACAGGATACCCGGAAGTCACATGAAGGGGTAGGAACCGGGTCCGGAGCATGCGGCGCGCGGAGCGTGCGCGCATGCAGGAAGCGCGGCGGGTGGAAGCGGGTCCGGGTCCGGGCTAGTCAGGGTGTGTGCCCTGACACCACCTCCGGGATCTTCTGCAGAGACACCCAGGGAGGTGCAGCTGTGTGCGGTGTAGGAGAAATAACGGCCACACTATGGAAACCCATTATGGAAATATGCCAGATAAATCACAAAACCTCATACGACAAGTAGATATGAGAACATAGAAGGACCTGAATTTTAACGAATTTTACGAATTTTTACGAATTATTATGACTATACACGATAAATCGAAAGAAAGAAAAATAACAAAAATACTTCAAGCTTACCATCAACGAGACGGAATTCTCGGGGGAATTTATAGCAAATATTAAACCAAGAATTAGGACAATCGACCAAGATTTGACTATAAAAATAATCAGAGAACCTCCACGGAAACTACTTTCCCACGTCCGCACACGTAGCAAGGATGGAAGTACCACGGAACAAAGATTCCTCAGGAACTAATGCAAAAGTCAAAGTCGTGTTTATGATAGGAAATGTAGATGTCACCCAAACGGAACCAATGAGAGTAATTACAGGGGAAACTACCCATAAACGACGGAGATATGACTAAAACTCCTGCAAAACGAGGACAATGTCTAAAAAGCAAGCGCGAAGATTAACTAGTAACGACCGAGACAAGCTTGATAGCCCATTAGAAAGGAAAGGATCTACTCTTAATCCTCCCAAATTTTCATAATAAAAGGATCATGCGTTAATGAGAAATCCAATAACGGGAATAGCGACATCAAAAGTCCGAGCTCAGGGACAAGACGATGATTGCGTAGGATCCATAATTAAAACATACAACGAAATTTACACGGAAATTATGAAAAATAGGAAACTATAGTTATGCAAATTCTCAGCCCAAACGGTCCAGCCGTTGTGAAGTTATACCCATGATGGGAATATAGGAATCTGCATCATGTGTAATGACACGTGAAGGTGGCGATGCGCAGGGAACCAGCCGTCGGAACCGAGATCCGCACTTCAGCAGATCGCGAAGACCAATTTCCGTCCAAATAAGGAAGAGCCCGGTCAAAACAAAGCACGGAAAGTGCAAAACAACCTTAGATCATGAGGGAAAAATCTGAAATAAATCACAGAAGCCCATATGAAAGAAATAAACACCCGCGCATATCATAAATCCCGAACAAATAAACGAAAACGGCTCCCGCATACGAACGACGCACGTGATTACCAAATGTGCGCACGAATCTTTGCTAACTCAACGAATACCAGGAAATAGGACACAATATTAGTACCATTGGAAAGGTGGGAATAAATGAAAATTTATGATACTAAGAACGTGAGAAAACATCCAGAAACGAATGAGATACAAGGACATGAAGTTAGAAACCTGAAAATGCGCGGGAAAACAGCTTCAAGAGGTCCAGAGTCCTAAATAAAATAGATAAAAATATGATATCTTCAAGGACAACCTACTATAACAACCAACGATACATATGGAGGATTAGGATGTGATAATACAAAAGGAAATCAGAGAATATGAACAAAATTCACGAAAACCACTAAACTACGATGGACCATGGCGGGAATTTTAGGGAATGATATTCTAATGAGGTGGAGAGCTATAACACATTCGTTTGAGTAATTCTTGACTACTAGCAACTTTTTCTTTCAGTTTCAAACCTGAATAATTCACTCATTTACCATTTCAGTCTCATTTTAACTAAATGTCACTAAATAAAAATGGAATAAATCAGCTGAAGGTCTCAGCACAGCCGTACGCATAGTAATGCGAAGTTTGAATTCAGAGTCATCGAGTCATAGCAAATTTAATGGTATATATATAGAATTTGAAATAGGTAACTGCGGCAAATGCAGCGCAGCCAAGTTCTAATTAACCATTAAAATAGCTTAGGCGAGGGAGGACAATAAGAATTCTAGGCGCAGTCTGACTGCAGTAGAACCGCAGTTCAGTGCAGCAAAAGCACAGTAGAACTATAGCATGAAAATTTCATTTTTATTCAGTTTGAGAAAAATACCCTGTAAATAAATCCTGTAAATAGAAGGTAGAGCGTGAAAAAGGAAGGCGACCCAAGGAGTATAAAAGGGAGACCCTTTCTGCGACTTTTCGCCCCCCTCAGAGAAGTAAGAAAATAGAGTATTATTTTTCTCAAGCATTTCTGGTTGTCACTCCAGTGCGAAAAAGTGATATACAGTTAAGATTGCCACTGTAGTAAAAGGCAGCAATTAAGGAGAGAAATATTAAGTAGATATTTCAACAGGAGAGCTGGTTAACACTCCAGATTTCAAAGTGTAAACACAAAACAGTTATTTTGCTACTGTTAAAACAAGCGATAAAATAAAGACAAAAATAAAAAAACGAACTCAAGGGACACTCCAGACACCATCCAAATTCATTAACTGAATAGAATCTTTGAAACTTCACCAAGTAGAAGATTAAATTCAAGTTTAAATCCAAATTAAACAACGCTACACAGAATTACACCTAGACAAATTAATAAATTTCAATAAAGAAACAGCTCCGCAGGGCTCGGTTTATCTGTAAGTCAATTCCCAGGAACTTTAAAACTAACCCATAAAAATAGAATTAGCCAAAACACTCGGATTGGTACTTTATTTACAATAAATAACACTAGTACACTTCCCCATCCTAACTAAAGAACCAGGGAACAGCTTGGTGGTGGTCTCGTTTGAACCTCCCAACTGACCTTCCTTCGTTCTCTCCTTCAGCGGAGATGACATGGCTTCCTCCACGTGACCCTAGCCGCATGTATATAATAGTGCCTGGGGTGGGAACAGAAGAAGCAGCCTTCTTCTCAACTTCCCACTTCAGATTAAGTGGTCGGGGATGCTCACCCTGCGATGGGATCGCCGCTACGCACAGCCGCTACTCGTCCCACCAAGTCCCGCACGCAGGGACCTCGCCGCTTTCGGAGCTGTCCCTGACACCAACTCCCTGCGGAAGTGACTAAACCTGGGTGCCGGAAGCACCTTGGTAAGTATATCTGCCATCATCTCGTTAGTGGGGCACCAGAATAGCTGGACTTTACCATCTTCAACACAGGTTCATATGAAGTGGTGGTGTATATCGATGTGCTTGGATCTGGCATGGAATTGGGGATTGGAGGCCAGTGCGATGGCCGACTGATTATCGAGATTGAGCTTGGAAGGGAATGGTTGGATGAAGTTGAGTTCGTTCAATAAATTTCTTAACCATATCGCTTGTGTGGTGGCGTTTGAACTTGCCATGTACTCCACTTCCATAGATGACAGCACGACGGTTGGTTGTTTCTTCGATGACCAAGCCATGGCGCCACCACCCAACAGGAAGACATACCCTGACACCGATCTTCAATCGATCAGTGATGATCCCCAGTCCGCATCAGAGAAGCCCGACACATATATGTCGGCATACCTGCTCAGGTTGTCATACGTTATTCCCAAGTCTCCTGTGCCATGTAGATATCTGAAGATTCTCTTAACACCCCTCCAGTGTTTGTTGGAAGGTCATGAGCAAAACTGGCTGAGTGTTTGGACTGCATAGCTGATATCTGGTCTCATAGCCATAGATGCATATAGGAGTGCCCCAATTGCTTCTCGGTATAGGGTCGAGTGCTCAAAGAGGTCATTGTCAGTTGCCTGCTCCAGTTTACTTGAGGGGTCCATTGGGGTCACCACTGTGTCCACGTTCACCATCCCAAATCGTTCTAAGATCCGGTGGATATATGATCCCTGGTGGATTGTGATGCATCTCTGCTCCCTTTCCCTGGATATTTGGATTCCTACAATGATGTGGGGTTTGTCTCCTTGGTCAGTGATTTCCCATTTCTCTGCGATTTCTCGTTTGTTTGTTTCAGTTCTTCCCTTTGTGCAGAATAGGGCAAAATCATCGACCCACATACTAAATATGTCGAAGACTTGTGGAGTTTCTTGTCGGATATGAACACAATAGTCGGTGTTAAGGCATCGATACCCAAGGGATTTAAAGTGAGCATCAAGGGTCTTGTTCCACACACCCCAGATTGTTTTAGACCATAGAGAGCATGGAGAAGCTGGCATGTCCATGGTGTACCATCTTTGAACCCTTCTGGTTGTTCCATGTAGATGGGTTCCTCCAGTTCTCCATACGGGTAAGCACTTTTGACGTCCAGAATGCTCATCTCTAAATCACATATGGCAGTAATGGCGATCAGGTTCCGGAGCGAGTCTAGGCACATGACGGGGGCAAAGGTCTGGTCAAAATCTTGGCCTGGGATTTGAGAATAGCCCTTAGCAACAAGACATGCTTTATATCAAATGGGGTTGCCATCAGCATCAAACTTCATGGAGTATACCCACCAGCACCCCATCAGTTTCCTCCCCAGTGGTAAACTCACGAGTTTCCATGTCCCCATCTTCTTCAGCTGGTCCATCTCTTCCACCATTGCCTCCTTCCATAATGTCCACTCCGGTGATCTTTGTGCTTCAGCCAGGGTCTGCGGTACCCCAAGTGTGGTTGACTGACATGTGAGTAGTGCAAATGCAAATGACGCGATTTCTTGCTGTACTTCTGGTTCGAGTCCTTCAGTACCTGGAGGTGGTTTTGTCGTCTGGTGTGACCTTTCGGCTGGTTTTCTGGCAGCCAGGTTATTTGCAAGTTTGTAGTCAACGTTCTTCCTTGGGCACAAGGTTGCATGTTGTTCAGTTGGGTTTGAAGTAGTGGGAGTAGTTTGGGCTTTGGTTTCATCAGATGAGTGATTGTGTTTTTCCTTCTCTATCCCCCTTCAATCACTGCCTGATCTTCTTCGGTTTTTACCCCATTTGTCACTTCTTCATCTCCCCCATCATCCTCCCTCTATCCAAACAGATCCGAAATCCCTTCTGTGTCCTCCTTTTCCATCGCATCCCCTCTTCCATCCAAGAACTTATAATTCCGTGATATCATGACTCAATGTGATTCTGTGTTGTAGTACCTGATGCTCATGGTCCGTCTTTGAAACCCACAAATGTATGCTTGATTGCCTTGGGGTCGAGTTTTGACTTCGGGCGTGTTTTGCCAAGTACATATACGTCACAGCCAAAGGGGCGGAGATGGGAAATATTTGGTTTCTTGTTGAACATGGCTTCATATGGTGTTTTTCCAGTGAAAGCAGTCATCATTGCACGGTTCCTGATATAGGCTGCATGGCTAACCGCTTCTGCACACAGACTTTTTGGCAGGTGTGCATCAATCAGCATTGCACGCATCAACTCCACCAGTGTTCGATTTGGGCATTCCGCTACTCCATGTTGTTGTGGTGAGTATGGCGCTGAGGTTTGCCGTTCTATACCTCTCTCATCTAGCCATCCTTTCAGCTCGTTCCCCATGAATTCTCCTCCTGCATCAAACCGGAATGCTTTTACAGTCCATCCCAGCTGTGTGGACAACCATTCAGCATACTCCTTCACCTTCCGGGCTATATCCGATTTGGCATATACAAATTTAACGGTGATGCGAGTAGTCGTTGATAAGTGTTATGGATACAGAGTCTCCAACAACCATATCCGTCACATAATCAAAGACTTCTCCTCTCTATCGCTCCTCCTCTTTCTCCCTTTCACCCTCTATCCCGATACCCTACCCTCCTTACTCGTTCTACCCCTTTCCCCCCTTGTGCAAAGCTTTCCCCATTGGGGTTTTGGTGCTGGCCAAGGTTACTTGTGTTTCGCGGGATTTCCCGCATCTGTTACGGGGATGGGGGAAATTCCCCACTCCTCGATCCGTTCTTATAGTGGGATGACAATGGTCATATCTGGTCTGTACCATAACGGGATATGTAATCGATGAGTGATCCCAGTCTTCTCTGGGAGTGGACGATTGAATTCCCATCGATCGCGTTTGGTGATGTAGTGAGCTATTAAGGGATTGATGGTAGGTAGTCGGAGATGCCAGGACAGACGGGTCAGCCACGGGTACTTGGCGCTCCTCAATGGAGCGTACCGTGTGCGAGGTCGCAACTTGTGAGATGGGTGAGAACTTCGTATAGTTGCTATCGGGTACTTGGCGTTCGCAGTGCGAACATACCGGTAGCGGGTTGATGTCATAAGTGTGCAATGAGGACTGACTAATAGGGCCTTCGGTGACTTGGCGTTCCCAAAGGGAACGTACCGTTGGCGGGGAAACATGATGACTGACGAAGGAGGGAACAGATGGTGGATGGGCGGCGACTTGGCGTTCGCGTAGCGAACGTGCCGGCATCATGGGAAAGTGGGCCTCAAAGTGTTCACGATCTCCATGATCGTGATGTGACGTCGTATGTCGAGTACTGGGGGGAGAGCGGAGTGACGAGGACCCATAGGGTACAGATTCAATAGGACGATACACATGTCGAGAGTCTTCAACTCTCGACCTCGAGTTCTCGCAGCAAGGGCCGTTAGAGGACTCGATATAACCAGACTTATAAGACATCTTGAGAGTTGTACAGTCACACGGGTTCAGTTGAGTCACAGGGAGGGTTGTTACAGAAGACGATACACGAGACAGTTGTAGAGCAGTTGTTAGTTAGCGGGAACCGCCTTTGGCGGTTTCCGTACAAGACGTGTGACTATCTACAAATGGTAAGGTCGTGGGAAATCCCGCGAAACACAAACAACCTCGGCCAGCACCAAAACCCCAATGGGGAAAGCTTTGCACGAGGGGGGGGAAAGGGGTAGAACGGGTAAGGAGGATAGGGTATCGGGATAGAGGACGGAAGGGAGAAAGAGGGGAGGAGCGATAGAGAGGGGAAGTCTTTGACCATGTGATGGATATGGTCGTTGGAGACTCCGTATCCGTAACAGCGACCCTTCCATTTGTAGATAGTCACGCATCTTGTATGGAAACCACTGAAGGCGGTTCCCGCTAACTAACTACTACTCTCTACAACTGTCTTGTGTGTCGTCTTCTGTAACAACCCTTTCCTGTGACTCAACTGAACCTGTGTGATTGTACAACTCACAACATGTCTTATAAGTCTGGTTATGTCGAGTCCTCTAGCGGTCCTCGCCATGAGAACTCGAGGTCACGAGTCGAAGACTCTCGACATGTATATCATCCTATGGAATCTGTACCCTATGGGACTTCATCACTCAGCTCTCCCCCCAGCGCTCGACAGACAACATCATATCACAATCTTGGAGATTGTGAATACCCTGAGGTCCACATTCCCGTGATGCTGGCACATTCGCTATGCGAATGCCAAGTAGCCGTCCATCCATTGTCTGTTCCCTCCCTCATCAGTCATCATATTCCCCTGCCAACGGTACGTTCCCTTTGGGAACGCCAAGTCACCAAAGGCCCTGCTAGTCAATCCTCATTGCATGCTCATGATATCAACCTGCTACCGGTATGTTCACGCTGCAAATGCCAAGTAACCGATGGCAGTTATACAAAGTTCTCACCCACCTCACGAGTTGCGACCACACACACGGTATGCTCCATTGAGGAGCCCCAAGTACCCATGGCTGACTCGTCCATCCTGACATCTCCAACTACCTACCATCAATTCCTTAATAGCTCACTACATCACCAACCACAATCGATGGGAATTCGATCGTCCACTCCCATGCAAGACTGGGATCACTCATCGATTACATATCCCATTATGGTACAGACTAAATACAACATTCGTCATCCTGCTATAAGAACGGATTGAGGAATGGGGATTTCCCCCCATCCCTGTAACAATAAGGGCCATGTAGTATAAGCTTCTACTGATGCTTTCTACCCTAGCAGGGCCCCATACATCAGTGTGTGTAAGGGTTCCGGGTTCATTTGCTCGGGTGGCCATACTTTGGGTAGGGTGTCCTAGCCAACTTGGCCTCAATGCACACTTTGCATTGGAAATCCAGGTTACTTTCCGGATCAACACTTATCCCATTCACCAAGTTCTTTCTCAGCATCTTGCATAGTCTGAATACAGATGCATGACCAAAACGTCGGTGGAGTTCCTGCCAAGATATTGGTGGGGGTTGGGATGCCGTGTTCACCATTTCACCTGGTATGATTGCTTTGGCATCCATGAGGTAGACTTGTCGGACCCGTTTCCTGACTGCCTTCAGACTACCATCTCTATGTTTAATGGTGACTCTGCCATTCCCAAAGTCTACAGAACCCCCTTGTGAGTCAATTCGACCCACAGCCAACAGACAGTTGAGTGCATTGGGTGCATAGATGACGTCTTGGAGAATTATGGTGTGTGTCTTTCCATTGACTAGTGTCTGTAATTTGACAGTTCCTTGACCTAGTGCCTGACCAACCATCCCTTCACCAAAGCCCTTAATGCTCGAAACCTGTCAGGGCACACCCACCTGACCCCACTCCACCCGGTCCGACCCCACCTGATCCCACTTTCCTCACCTGCTGCCCCCATCCTGCCTCCTCCCTTCTCTCCTTCTTCTTTCCTTTCTTTCTCCTTCTTTCCTTTTCTACTACATGAATGACTTCCTTGCTCGATGTACCATTAACCAGGCTGCGCAATACACCTGGACCCGGACACACCGGGTGACACCCTACACACCGGACGCTCCTGAGACCTCTTACAGAGATACCTGGGCGGACATGGCTGTACGCATAGATGACGTGGCGCTCCCCACGTGACCTCCAACCGCATGTACATAAACACAGCCTAAGTGGGAACTGAGAAGTAACCTTCTTCTCACACTTCCCACTTTAGGCAAGTAGCTCACATCTCCCTGCTAATAATAACACACTTCCCACTTTAGTCTAAGTGGCCAGGGACCCTTGCCTGCTTCGGGCCCGTTGTTACGCACGCCCGCGCTGCACCCTACCGGGCCCTCAGCCCTGGGCGATATACCCGGACGCTCTTGACCCTGGGTTGGTCCCTGACAGCATGGCGTTTTACGCTTTCTGTTGCCAGTTGTGTGAGGATGGAGTTTCTTTTTATCTGTATGCATGGGTTAAACTCTGGCTTTAGGCCCGCTATTAACTTTCCTGCTGTCTTATAGCAGGCCCCAAGGTGCTTGCACCCCATTGTTTTGTATTCTGAGCATTTGGGGCATGGGCAGGGTCTGTCATTGCCTTGGATGTGGTCATCGTTTGCTGGTATTCCTGCTTGGTAAAGGAGGTCTATCATCCTTACACAACTGTGTGTGAGTCTCAGACACTTCACTGTGGGTGAGTTCTCGCTAATTTTGGTGTTATCCTTCTTTCCTACATGGTACCATGCTGGGAGGTCAAGGTGGATATCTAAGGGGATATTGACATCTTCAATGGCAAGGTTGTATTTGGCTCTGGTGTTCAAAATGGCTTTCAGTTCTCTGGGGAGGGTTCTGCTTGAGTAGTGTTTTTGTCATATCCATCCCCAACCATCAACTTCCGATCCCTCCGTTCCAACTCCGCTCCTCCCTCACTAACCTCGGAGCCCCCGTATTCCGCAATCCTCTCGGTGCCCCTCGATGGTCACCACCCCCTCATTCCAATTTATTACCTACGCCTCCCTAAGTACGGAGCCCCGAAGACTTCCGGACAGCTCCGACGTCCGCTAGCGCACCCCCACCTCCGTTGGGCAATACACTCGCCTGCCCTGCAGAGCCCACCTTCGGGCCTATCCCTCCTTTCCGTTTCTGGGTTATCGCCTGCCTTTCCGCTAACCCCGTGAACCGACTCGTCAGTAATATTCAGTTGGCTAATGGTTAAACCCCGTTAGCTCCGCTCCGTTCGGCTCCGCCAATTGCGGAACCGTCTCCGCTGTAACCATATATATATCCCACTTGTACATAGGTTACGCCCCAGTAGAAAAATCAACTAGAGTTACCCCCCTAGGTTCTAATTGCCAGTCAGTAAGTTAGGGCACGGACGTGTCACTAGGCACAGCGCTCTTGGCAGAAGTCGCTGAGGCCGAAGCCCTCCGTTACGGAGACATTCCTTCGTCTCGAGTCTGGTCTCTGACAGTTTTTTCCTGAAGACACTTGGGCAAAGATATCTATTATTTTCAGGTTGCATTCTTCCTCTTCCTGGATGTGTTTTGGGAGGGAGTGCATTAGTATCGCCTCTTCAGCATCAGCTGTGGGTGGTCTACTTGGTGATCTATCGACTATCTTCTTTAGTTTTATCAGCCTTATTGCTTCGTTCCTTGATCTTATGTTTAGGATATTTCTCTTGCCTTTGCCTGGTGTAAGGGGTTGGTGTAGGTGCCAACCCTGGTTAGCCTGGTTCCTCAGGCTGCCAACAAAAGTAACTTGTATGAAGTTATTATTTGCAACAGTATGGGAGGAAAGGCTAAGTTGCACCTTCCACTTTCCCACACTATTGTATGTACTTTGTATATACATGTTTATTACAAGACAATTATACAATTATGTAATGGGAAATAAGGGGTGGGGTTACCACTCCTTACAATCTTCTGGTTGACCCACTCTGTCTGTCCATCTATCTGGGGGTGGTAGGGCATCAAAGGGGTCAACTTGATGCCTAGGAGGTCTGCGAGCTCTTTCAAGAAGTGGGAGACAAAGGCACTCCCCCTGTCGCTGAGGATTTCCTTGGGGAGGCCATGGTGTCTCCAGATGTGCTCCAGGAAGAGTTGCACGATACCCTCTGAATCCATGGTCATCACGGTGGGGATTGTGTGGATGCATTTGGACAGATGGTCCACTATGACCAAGATGGCATTGTATCCCTTTGACTCTGGGACCTCTCCTATCATATCTACTGAGATGATCTGCCAATGATGGGTGGGGACCTTGTTTGGGGTGAGCTTCCCAACCTTCTGTGAGGGTGTCAAGAAGATGTTCCTTGGATAGGTCTGACCACTATCCAGGCGACGCTGTTGGGTGGAGCTCGTTGTTCCAGGTTGTCCAACAGTGGGTTGGAGACAGACTGGAGGTGGGGTGGAGCTCTGAGGGTGACAGGGTGTTGAAGGGACTCGGCTTCAGTGACTTGGAATGGAGTGCTGTGCCTGGTACGTTCTCATTGTCCCCAATTTGTCAGGGGGCTGGAAGCCCCCCCCCCTCACTACTTAACAAAGGAGGCATTAGAAGGGTCAATCGTTCGTCACACGATTCTTTTGGGTTTTATACCAAGGCATCTCTAGGAGCGCCTGTTACTCAGTTCTTTGGAGCAGCAGACGAGTGGGACACAATAGATGTCCTGGAGGAGGTTTTGGAGGGCTCAAGACTGTTTATATTATAACTGGGGAAACTATTTACTAGAGGGGTATGCACGTACATATAGTGGAAACAATTGGATCTGAAGGTAAACAAAGGTTACCAAGGGGAAGGGGAAGTAAATAGAAAAGAATCCTCAAGACAAATAAGGAATAGGCAAAATGCCTGAATTATGTCTGAGGTTTGTGGAGTGAGAGAATTAAAAGCCAACTGAATGGAAAGGCCTGGAAACATCTATGAACAAGCAGGGAACTACAGAGAAAGGTGTCCAGAAAGGTCCGGAGCCCGGAAGTTGTAGTCCAGAAGATTGGGGTTGTAGAAAATATCAAATGATAAAACAATAAAGATTATCAAGACCAGAGGTAGTATAGGAATGGGGAGGTACCAGAGGTAAGGAGGTACCGGAAGTGAGGAGGTACCAGAGGTGTGGAGACTGGAGGTAGGAAGGTGGGCGGATAGGCAAGTTGAGATTTATCAACAACAAGCAGGTACATCTCCTTCAAACAAGGGGTCCAAGGAGGTGGAGGTATGGTGGTGGAGGTCTGGAGGTTATGTGGATGTAAATGGGAGGCAGAGTGGGAGAGAGTCAAAGGAGGAGGTAGTCCTAGGGCTGTTGGCATCAACCAGAGGCAGCAGAGAGAGATTGGGAGGGCTGGTGGAGGTCATAGGAGTCATGTAGGGTGTTAGAACTGGGGGACGATTCCAGAGGGGAACCAGAGACTTAGCAAGGAGGGACCTTGGCCTCAGTGACTCATGGGGAGCACTGTGCCATTGCTGTTTGTCCATTTGGTCCTTAATTTCAGAGGCAGTGAGCAGGAAGTCTCTAGGGGCATTTCAGGTTGATTTTAGACTGAGGGCCTAAAACGAGTATGTACAAGCACCTGTATATAATAGAGAGACGAAAGCACAAGGAAGTCGAGGGGATCCGAATTGGAACAAAGGTGTCCAAACAGGGACAAAGGGATGACAGAAGCAGAGCAGCACTGAAGGTCATAGGTTAGAACCTGTGGTACATCCAAAAGGAGATAGGGAGGGCAAAGCCAGAGGGGCAGGAGGATGGGGTGAAGTGGGGATGATGACTAACTGGCTAGAATGGAGAGAAGCAGCAGTCCAAATAAGGATGAGGGAAAAGTGTGACAATCCCGACCTCCACTCCGGGCTCCTGGAACTCCAAAACTGACTCTGGAGCCCTACTTCCTTCCCATCACCTTCTCCTTGCCGACTCCCAAGAGGTTATCCCACCTCTGGCTCCGACATCACCTTTGGTCCAACTCCGGACCATTCCGGGTCCGACCTCAACCTTGACACCTTCCAGACAAGTATGCAACTATGCTCCCAACTCCGGACCTCCACTCCGGAATCCCGTTCGCATCTCCATCTCGGAACTCCGGTCTTAGCTCCGACCTCGGACTTTGACCCCACCTCCGCTTATACCCATTGTATTGGTTAGCCCATTCCATTTATTTACCTTTGCCAATATTCCGGAGTTTGGCCTCCAAGTTCGGACTTTCCAGACTTACTCTGGACCTTGCAACTATTGCATTGTCCTATTCATTTCCACTATTCTCCCTCATTCCTATTTGGGCTGCTGCTTCCTTTCTATTCAGTCAGTCAGCCATTCCCCACTCCCATCCTCCTTCCTTCCTCCTTGGGCCTTGGCTGTCATATCCATGCATATCCGATCCCGACCCGACTCCCGGACCTCCTTCCTTCACCACCTCCGGAGTCCTACCCTATCGCTGTCTGTTCCGATATTCACCCTCAGTCCTGACACCACTACTCCTCTCACCCCCCCATGCCACCTCCACTCCTCTGTCCCTCTCCTGTCCTATCTCCATCTGCTCCGATACCTACCTCGGACCGAACACCACCCCTCTCGCCACCCTCCTACTACTCCACCTCCACCCTTCCATCACCCTCCTACTCTTCTCCCGTCCGCTCCGATACTCACCTTTGGACCTGACACCTTTCCTCTCCTCCACACCTTTCCTCCTTCCTCCTTCCTCTCTCTTCCCTCTGGCCCTCTTCTGTTGATCCCCTGCCAAGTTATGACCTTCCACCACTGTCCCGTACTTTGTACTCGAACACCGCTCGTACCTTTGCTCCGAGCCTCCATCATAGCTCCTACCTCGGACTTTGACTCCACCTCGGCCTTAGTCCATTGCATTGGTGACCTCATACTACGTAAACACCATTGCCAATATCCCTCGGACTTTCAACCCCACCTCCGCAACCTCTGTAAGCTCTGCAACCTCTGAGCTCCACGGATCACCTTCGGCACTTTCGCCGCTTGTAATGTATCTCTCGCGTTTTCCCCTCATCCCCACTCCCCCTCATCCTCCTGCCCCTCCGGGCCCCGCCCTCCTTACCTCCTTTTGGACGTACCACAGGTTCTGCCTTATGACCTTCGGTACCGCTCCGCTTTGGTCTTCCCTTTGTTCCTGTTCGGACGCCTTCGTTCCGATTCGGATCCCCTTTGTTTCCTTGTGCTTTCGCCCTCCCATTATATATATCGGCGCCTGTACATACTCATTTTGGACCTTAGTCTAAAATCGACCTGAAATGCCCCCTAGAGACTTCCTGCTTGCCTCCTATGAAATTAAGGACCAAATGGACAAACAGCAATGGCACAGTGCTCTGCTTGAGTCGCTGAGGCCAAGGTCCCTCCTTGCTAAGTCTCCAGTTCCCCTCCGGAATTGTCCGCCCTCGCCCAGTTCTAACATTGGCCCTTCACTCCTCCTTTGGGAAACACCATTGAGTCAAAACCCTTGACCTTTGGTGTTGTTCCTCCTTCCAGCTCCCTTTGTCTCACCCTTGCTCCTTTTGATTCCGGACCCCTCTGTCATATCCATACATACCTGATCCCAAACCGACTCCCGGACCCCCATCCTCGTCACCTCCGGAGTCCTACCCTATCTCTGTCCACTCCGATACTCACCTCAGACTGAACATCACCACCCTCCTCCTCTTACTCCTCTTACTCCTCACAACACCTCCACCCTTCTGTCACTCTCCTACCTACTTCTGTCCACTCTGATACTCACCTTTGGACCTGACACCTTTCCTCTCCTCCACTCCTCTCCCCACTCCTCTCTTCTCTCTCCTCCCTCTGACCCTCTTCTGCCAAACCTCCAGCAAGTTACGACCTTCCACCATTGTCCCGTACCCTGTACTCGGACACCACTCGTACCTTCGCTCCGAGATTCTGTCATAGTTCCGACCTCAGACTTTGACTCCACCTTGGCTTAAGTCCATTGCATTGGTGACCTCATACTACATAAACACCATTGCCAACATTCCTCAGACTTTCAACCCCACCTCCGTAAGCTCCGTAAGCTCTGTGACCTCCAAGCTCCACAGATCATACTCAGCACTTTCGCTGTTTGTAAGTATCTTTCGTGCTTTCCCCTCATCCTTATTTGGACTGCTGCTTCTCTCCATTCTAGCCAGTTAGTCATCACTCCCACTTCTCCTCATCCTCCTGCCCCTCTGGGCTTCGCCCTCCCTATCTCCTTTCGGATGTACCACAGGTTCTAACCTATGACCTTTTGGTGCCGCTCCGCTTTCGTCCTCCCTTTGTCCTGTTTGGATGCCTTTGTTCTGATTCGGACCCTCTTTGTTTCCTTGTGCTTTCGCCCTCTCCATTATATACTGGCGCTTGTACATACTTGTTTTAGGCCCTTAGTCTAAAATCGACCTGAAATGCCCCCTAGAGACTTCCTGCTCAATGCCTCTGAAATTAAGGACCAAATGGACAAACAGCAATGGCACAGCACTCTGCATGAGTTGCTGAGGCCAAGGTCCCTCCTTGCTAAGTCTCCGGTTCCCCTCCGGAATTGTCCACTCTCACCCAGTTCTAACATGCTGCTCCACCCTGATGTCAAGAACACATGAGGAGGGCAGTGTTCCTGGACCTTTCCCCGGAAGGAGGCCAGAGGTAGAGAACAAGCAGAAGGACCGCAGCCTCAGCAACTCAGAGAGGAGCGCTGTGCCTATGTTCAGTAACGCTTAGGAGTCTGGTCCTTAATTTTGGAACAAGAGGGCACGAACTCTGGGGGGTAGTCTAGTCGTCAATTTTGCACTGGGGTGCCATCAACTACAGTACAGGACTTATATACATAATAGAAGACAAATGGGAACAAAGGGGAAAACCCAAGGGGGACTTACCCACTTGCCGGGTCAGCGAGCTCATGAGAGAATTGCCTTATTGGGCGTTGTGGAGTGGGTAGGTGAAGGGTGGAATTAGCGACAGCTACTAGAAGTGGGAAAACCTTTGTGGAGTGGGTGGAGGTCCTAGGAGGTCCATAGTAATATTGGGTAGAGAGAAATATTAATAATCATGTAGGATGAGGATAAGAGGTACCGGAGAAGGTACCGGAGATCGGAGGCAGAGGTGAACCGGAGGTGAACCAGAGGGTATAGCAGAGGTGTGAGGGGAGGATGGACCAGAGGTGGACCAGAGGCATGGCGGAGTAGAGTGGAGGTGAGGCGGAGTTGGTATGGATATGACACCTGAACCAAGAACTGAGTAACAGGCACATCTAAAGGTGCCTTGGTATAAAACCCAACGAATTGCATGACGAATGATTGACCCTTGCTAACGCCTCCATCATTAAGTAGTGAGGGGGGCTTCAGGCCCCCTTCCACTGGTGGCCTCAGTTCCTCTGTCACCAGCCCCCCTGACAAATTGGGGACAATGAGAACATAATGGGCACAGTGCTCCATTCCGAGTCCCTGAAGCCAAGTCCCTTCAACACCCCATCACCCTCAGAGCTCCACCCCACCTCCGGTCAGTCTCCAACCCACCGTTGGACGACCCGGAACACCAAGCTCCACCAGACAGCACCCACCTGGGTAGCAATTGGATCTATCCCCAGGTGGGTTCATGACAATATATGTGTGTAAAATGGCCATTGTCATTGCTCTGAAAGCTCTATGAGTCAGCACCTTATTTGTTTATTGCTATTTACAAAATTTGAGGAAAACTCTGAAATTCAAAAATTTGCACTTTATCTTTCATCTCATTTCTTGCTCAAAACTCAACCAATTTTGATGATTCTATGTGAAGTGGAAAGCACTGAAGTGTGACAATGTAACCATGCATGTTATGTAGGGTATAAATCAGTTTGAAAAAGTGTTCCAAATGAAGTAAATTAAAAATACCACCCAATAAAGCAAACAAAAAGCTGATGTATCCTTCCAATATCATCCAAGCCTTTGACACCCAATTTCCCATGGTCAAAAAGCCATAGTTATTTGGCTCACCAAAGCATGGTGGGAGACTTTTTTAACACTGAAACATACATTGCTACATTGCCCCACCTTGGCACTTTCCAATGCACATTGAATTATCAAAAAAGTGATTTTAATTTTTTTCCAATTATTCCTCATTTCCTGAAATATCACTCCCTAACTTATCCCAAGATTTCCGATTTTCCCCTAATTTCCCCTGATTTTTTGGACATTCTCCTTTTTTAGAAAGTCCCCCATTTTCTGAACTTTCCTTAATTTTCCCTGACTTTGTTTCAAAATTTTAGAAACCCCCCAGTTCCCCCTCATTTTCCTCTCATTTTCCCCTTCATTCCGCCCCTCATTTTCCCCCCATTTCCCCCCAGTCATATCCATACAACTCCGGACCTCCACTCCTGATTCTGGACCTCCATCTCCTCCTCCAGAACTCCACATCTGTCATATCCATACAATCCTGACCTCCACTCCAGGCTCCCGGAACTCCGAAACTGACTCCAGAGCCCTACTTCCCTTCCGTCACCTTCTCCTTGCCGACTCCCAAGAGGTTATCCCACCTCTGGCTCTGACACCACCTTTGGTCCGACTCTGGAACATTCCAGGTCCGACCTCAACCTCAACACCTTCCAGATGAGCATGCAACACCTATGCTCCCAACTCCGGACCTCTGCTCCGGAATCCCGTTCGTGTCTCCATCTCCGGAACCTCCGGTCTTAGCTCTGACCTCGGACTTTGACCCCACCTCTGCTTATACCCATTGTATTGGTTAGCTCATTCCATTTAATTACATTTGCCAATATTCCGGAGTTTAACTTCCGAGTTCGGACTTTCCGGACTTACCTTGGACCTTGCAACTATTGCATTGTCCTATTCAATTCCGCTATTCTCCCTCATTCCTATTTGGGCTGCTGCTTCCTTTCTATTCAGTCAGCTGGCCATTCCCCACTCCCATCCTCCTTCCTTCCTCCTTGGGCCTTGGCCCTTCACTCCTCCTTTGGGAAACACCATTGAGTCAAACCCTTGACCCTCGGTGTTGTTCCTCCTTCCAGCTCCCTTTGTCTGCTTTCGGAGTACCCTTGCTCCTTTTGATTCTGGACCCCTCCTTATATACAATGTATATAGTAACTTGTAACCTCAGTCCGAAATCGACCTGAAATGCCCCCAAGAGACTTCCCCTCTGCTAGATCTGAAATTAGGGACCCCGAGGACAACCAGCAATGGCACAGCGCTCTGCCTGAGTCACTGAGGCTGAGGTCCTTCCACACACTAAGTCTCCGATTCCACTCCAGAGTCATCCGAATCCGCCCATTCTAACAACATCCTCCACCGCCTCCTCCCCCTGTTGGTTGTTGGGGCCCACTCTGCCTCTGGCTCCGGCGCGGGGTCCAACACTACCTCCAGTCCGACTCCAGTTTACTCCAGGTCTGATCCCAACTCATACCTTCCAGACCAGAGTTTGTGATGCTCCACACCTCCGGCTCTGGACTCCTGTACCGAAACCCCATCGCACCTCCACCTCCGGAACTCCGGTCACATCTCTGCCTCTGGACTTTGACCTCCTCTCCCAGACTTTGACTTCCTCCTCTGTCTTATCTCCTTGTATTCCTTATTGCATTTCATTTATTATGTCTAGCCAATATTCCAGACTTTGACTTCCAACTCCGGACCTCCAGAACTTACTCCAGACCCTGCAGTCTCTACTGTATGGTGTCATTTAATCCTCTTGTTGCCTCTTCCTTATTTAGATGGCTGCTTCCTTTCCATATTAGTCAGCTGTCATTCCCCACAACCCACTCCACTCCTTCCCCTCTTGGCCTTGCCCTTTTGGGAAGCACCATAGAGTTCCAACCCTTGACCCTTGGGGTTGTTCCCTCATCCAGTCCCCCTTTGTCTTTGTTCCTGTCTGTCATATCCCTGCATACCCGACCCCAACCCGACTTCCGGACCTCCACCCTCTTCACCTCCGGAGTCATAACCTACCGTTGCCGTTCCGATACTCACCTTCGGTCCTGGCAAACACACCTCCCCCTTACCTCTCCGACCCTATCTCCGTCCGCTCCGATATTCATCCCGGACCGAACATCGCCCCACTCACCACCCTCCTACTACTCCGCTCCCCCTTCACAACACCTCCACCCTCCCGCCACCCTCCTACGCTTCCCCCGTCCGCTCCGATACTCACCTTCAGACCTGACTACTCTCCTTTCCGCCACTCCTTCTCCCCTTACCTGTCCCCTCTCTCCTCCCTCCATTACTCCTCCGCCACCCTTCCGCCAAGTTACGACCTTCCACCGCTGTCCCGTACTTCGCACTCGGACACCACTCGTACCTTACTCCGAGCCTCCGTCATAGTCCCTACCTCGGACTTTGACTCCACCTCGGCCTTAGTCCATTGCATTGGTGACCTCATACTATGTAAACACCATTGCCAATATTCCTCGGACTTCCAACCCCGCCTCCGTAACCTCCGTAAGCTCCGCAACCCCCGAGCTTCGCGGACCGCCTCCGGCACTCTCGCCGTTTTGTAATGTATTTCTCGCAATTCCCCCTCATCCCTATTTGGACTACTGCTTCCTTCTATTCTAGCCAGTTAGTCATCACCCCCACTTCCCCTCATCCTCCTGCCCCTCTGGGCCTCACCCCCTCTACCTCCTTTCGGACGTATCACAGGTCTTGCCCTATGACCTTCGGTACCGCTCCGCTCCCTCTACCCTTTGTTCCCGTTCGGACGTCTTCGTTCCGATTCGGTCACCCTTTGTTCTCCTTGTGCTTTTGCCCCTTCTTTATATATATCGGCGCTTGTACATACTCGTCTGGTTTCAGTCCGAAATCGACCTGAAATGCCCCCAAGAGACTTCCTGCTCACCTACTGTGAAATTAAGGACCAAAATGGACAAACAGCAATGGCACAGCGCTCCGCTTGAGTCGCTGAGGCCAAGGTCCCTCCACGCTAAGTCTCCGATTCCACTCCGGAGTCGTCCGTTTCCGCCTCGTTCTAACACTGTCAGGGGATGACTCCTGGGTCCCCATGACCCTCCCCTATGATCCACAGCCTCTGGTGCAACCAGCCCTATCCAGGGCACAACCTACTGTGGGTAAGGAGATGAGAAGGAAGCTAACTTCTCATCTTCCCACAGTGGCCACCATATCAGGAAAACTTCTGGGAATATCCAGAAGTCACATGAAGGCAGGATCCAGGGCTGGAGCATGCAGGGCTGGAGCATGCAGCATGGGAAGTACGTGCAGGAAGTGTAGTGGGTCCAGATGCGGGTCTGGGTCTGGGCTAGTCAGGGTGTGTGCCCTGACAGTTCCCTTTGGGTTCTCTGACTCCACTCCTGTATTATTATATATACACTCTGTACTTAGTTTCCTGTACCCCTAGTCTGAAATTGACGACAACTAAAGTCAATGACTAGAACCAGAATCGACTGGATTGTCCCCCCAAGAGACACCCCTTGCTAACCTGAAATTAAGGACCACCTTAGACAACAAAGCAGTGGCACAGTGCTCCACTTGAGTCACTGAGGCCAAGTGTCAGAGACGGGAATGTTGTCAGAGACTGAAATATTGTTGGAGTCGAAATATTGTCAGAGTCGGACATACTGTCCGAAGACGGATGGAAGATGGATGGGTCTCTGTCTGAGTCGGGGTCGGAGGTTGTGGCAGAAGCCTGTTGGAGTGTGCACACACGGATATGCAGCGGAAATATGCGGTGCGTCTGGAAGCGCTGTTCAAGGTTAGCAGAGTGGGATCGCGGCCTCAGCAACTCAGGTGGAGCGCTGTGCCCTGAGCTTGACATTTGGGGGAGATCCCATATTTACAGACTGACACTTGCAGCAGACTTCAAACAAGACTTGCAGGCGGAGCGGACCTGTAGGAGGAGCGCAGACTCCGTGAGCACGGACTCAGAGGGGGGGAAGCCCCCTTTGCAGAAGGAGGGACTTAGACCAGAACAGGGGGGGTACTCTAGTTGATTTCAGACTGAGGTCCCCGAAAGTACTTACAAGGTATAAGTAGGTAAGAGAAATCAAAAGAGGGACTGGTCGGTCCGGTGCGGAAATAAGTGGAAATGAGTGGGGACTTGTCAAACTAAACCAAGGACAAGAACCTGGAGGCAAGGAATGAATAAGGTCAAAGCAGATCAAGTACCAATATTGACAGATTAAATGAATGAATAGGAAAGTGCAATAGCACATGGATCAAATGCCAATATTGGGGTGAACATAATAGGCACTTGGCAAGGAATGAATGTTATGTTGCCGAGTGACAAAAATGGCCAGAGGACAAAAGTGGAGGTCAGCATGCGGCACCGATACAAGTCTGCAAATATGCAGGGGTTGGTGCAGTGCCGACACAAGTCTGCGAACAGAGGTTGATCTGTCAGCACTGTCACACAAGGACAGCATGAAGGCCAACAGAGGTACAGAGGGGAGTGGGAGTGTTGACCTGACCAGAGGTGTCAAGGGCAACCAGAAGTGGCCAGAGGGTGCAGAGATGGGCAGAGGGTGCGGAATGCACAGAAGCGGGGCATGGCTGTGACCACAAAGCAGGAAGCAATGAGTGTGGTTCAGATGGAGACAAGGCAGGCATAGGAACTGGAGGGACTGAATGCCGGGAGCGCCAAGGGCTCAGGAACTGGAGGTAAGGTCAGAATACCAGCAGGGGGCCAGACATGGGGTTGGGGGCTGGTTAGGATGGGTTTCGGGTCAGCAGATTCACCTATTGGCATTGGTTTGCCACTGACGGAGCCCCGGGATTTGTTGGTCATGACACCAAGGTCCCTCCTTACTGAGTCCCTCCTCTGCTTCTGGACAATTATGTGCTCTATAACACCCCCATTTCCCCCCATTCCCCCCCTTCAAATCTCCCCTCATCCCCCCCCCCCATTTCCCCCCTCAATTTTTCCCTCATTCCCCACCTCATTTCCCACCTCATTTCCCTCCCCATTCCCTCCCATTCCCCCCCCCCATTTCCCCACTCATTTTCCTCAAGTATGTATATCCCTAAATTTGATCTATATATTAATTTGGCTATATACCCTTGGTGTGTAGTGCCACATTGGGGCTGAAAGTTAAGCTCAGTTTGTTCAGTTTCCTGTATGGTAGGGACTTGGCTGTGACTCATCACATGATGCCAGAGTCAATGCTCTTACATTTTAATTTTAATATCAGGTAAATTAAACACTCAGGGAGCTCATGTAGATAATAGTCCCCTGTGTGCAAATATAGCTCTATGAGCTCTCAGACCTCCACATTCAGGTTTGCTGATGCAGTATGTCGCATTAGACTGCGACAAGGGTTATACATGAGTTATAAAGTAAAATACTGAGGAATAGTTCTCACCTCAGACTCAAATAAGAGTTCTGAGGGAGGAAAGTCTAACTTATATATGCAACATTCCTGAGTGGCAATGTCATCATACAAAGAGTTTTAAGTTGAATAAGAAAGGGCAAAATGCCCCCAATGCCTCATAGCACCCCAGAATAACCACTATGAATAACTGCCACACAGCTTCCTGATGTAAACGAAGTTGGTGTTCTCATAGGGAAGAGCAAAGAAACTCCTCCCCAAATACATTGGGCCTCATGAAATCCTTGAAGCATTCAAAGATTCTTCTAACTATGCACCCCAAGTTCCATGTTTCTCATTTGGCCCCACACAAGCCAAACAACTCATTACTATTCCCAGGTGGAGCTGCCCAAGTCTTCTATGACTTTGGTGAAGATCCTGTGCAGGAATATCAGGTCCAGGAAATCCTGGACCATGCATGGGACACTGGCAGTAGCCTGTGGTTCTACATCAAATGGGGCCTGGGGGATCTCACATGGGAACCTCTCACTCATTGTGACAAATTGGCTTCATTAGATGATTACTGTCATATCCATACAATCCCGACCTCCGCTCCGGGCTCCCGGAACTCCGAACTCCGACTTCCGGAGCCCTACTTCCCTTCCGTCACCTTCTCCTTGCCGACTCCCAAGAGGTTATCCCACCTCCGGCTCGGACACCACCTTCGGTCCGACTCCGGAACATTCCAGGTCCGACCCCAACCTCGACACCTTCCAGACAAGTACGCAAAACCTATGCTCCTGACTCCAGACCTCCGCTCCGGTATCCCGTTCACGTCTTGTCTCCGGAACCTCCGGTCTTAGCTCCGACCTCGGACTTTGACCCCACCTCCACTTATACCCATTGTATTGGTTAGCTCATTCCATTTAATTACCTTTGCCAATATTCCGGAGTTTAACCTCCGAGTTCGGACTTTCCGGACTTACTCCGGACCTTGCAACTATTGCATTGTCCATTTCAATTCCGCTATTCTCCCTCATTCCTATTTGGGCTGCTGCTTCCTTTCTATTCAGTCAGCTAGCCATTCCCCACTCCCAACCTCCTTCCTTCCTCCTTGGGCCTTGGCCCTTCATTCCTCCTTTGGGAAACACCATTGAGTCAAACACTTGACCCTCGGTGTTGTTCCTCTTTCCATCTCCCTTTGTCTCCTTTCGTCCTACCCTTGTTCCTTTTGATTCCGGACCCCTCCTTATATACAATGTACCTAGTAACTTGTAACCTCAGTCCGAAATCGACTTGAATTCCCCCCAAGAGACTTTCCCTCTGCTAGATCCGAAATTAGGGACCCCCAGGACAACCAGCAATGGCACAGCGCTCTGCCTGAGTCGCTGAGGCCGAGGTCCTTCCATGCTAAGTCTCCGATTCCACTCCGGAGTCGTCCGAATCCGCACAGTTCTAACAATTACCTATTATTACATGGGGTCAATGCAGTAGAAAAGCTCAACAAGGAAAGCAAGTTTCCTTCTATTCCCACACAAGGGGCTAATAATGCACCCTGTCCTCCATGCTCCCAATGGACTACCCACTTGGGAATAGTCCTCCATCCTAATGAAGGACAATTATGGCACTAGTTGCCATATTGGGGTTTTTGCCTCCATGGTTTGAATAATATTCCCACAGGTAAAACTTCATCCCCCTTCCCTTCCTCCATCATGTCTGATTGAGTGTGCAACAACTTCAGGAGAGAAATGCCACCCAAGGATGACTGCAGGCAAAGCCCATGATCGAACACCATGCCTATGGATACCAAAACTACTGGGCCTGCTGTGGACAATGCACAACAGGTCTCAACACCGGGTGCTGATGCCCCCAGTGTCAACAACATTCTGTCAGGGCACGCCCACCTGACCCCGCGCTGCACCCTGCGCTGTACTGCACTACCCCGCTATCACTCCCCGTCTCTCCTCCCCCACTTTCCCCTTTCTCTCTATCTCTATTTCTATTTCTATTCTACGGTCGATTTCCCTTTCTCTATGTACCACTACATACCTAACCCCGCCCCCCCCTGATCGCCACATGCGCCGCGCACACTCCTGCCTACTGAGCGGCCACCTCTGGGATCTTCTGCGGAGACACCCAGGGAGGTGCGGCTGTGTGCGGAGATGACGTGGCTTCCTCCATGTGACCCTAGCCACATGTATATAATAGTGCCTGGGGTGGGAACAGAAGAAGCGGCCTTCTTCTCAACTTCCCACTTCAGGTAAGTACCGTAGCTTTCCCCTTTAATGATAATCTCAACTTCCCACTTCAGACTAAGTGGTCGGGGACGCTGTAACAGGTCTATCCAACTAGACTCGCAACTCAGGTCTGGGGGGGTAGGTCTCTCTCTATCTCTCAGGTAGATGTGGGTCCTGCGAGTACGGTGCTGATACTCTGTCTGTAACCTCTAACTGTCTGTACAGTTGTCACAGAAGAGTCCGATACAAATATAAAAGGAAAGTCACATGTGTGAATGAATGAAAATAGTAAGGAAAATAAAGAACAAGTCATATCTCCTCAACCACTCCACAAAATCCGACGATCTTGGACTCGTCAGAACCACCTCCACAGTCGCTACAACTCCTACTATTACCACGACTCACCAATCCTAGTCCCTGATGCAGTAGGGGGTGAAATGTGTGATAAGGGTTGGTTTGACCTGCACGGACTTGTCCCCACAACAACGCTCACCCCATGATGGGATCGCCGCTATGCACAGCCGCTATTCGTCCCACCGAGTCCCGCGCACAGGGACCTCGCCGCTTTCGGAGCTGTCCCTGACACATTCCCATCCACATCAATGCAGTAGAAAAGCTCAACAACTTCTAGCTCAATACAGCCTAGATCTTGACAGCCAGAGGACTGAGGAGTCACCCAGGTCAGAACCCCAACTGACCTTACAGTGAGTAATGACTCTTCCCAGTTCATTTTACCACCTCTGGGAGTCCCAGAGGGAGTTCATGGAGTTATTACTCCATGTTTGCTTTGCCTGGGCAAGGGGGCATGTCCTTGTCATGGCAGAGTCTCATTGCTGACTTTTCCTTACTTCATTGTAAGGCTTCATCAGCAAGCTCTTTCATTTCAGCTTGCATCCTCTTCATTATCTCAGAGACCTCCTCTGAGGTTGGTGACCTTGCCTTTACTGCCATGGCACAGAATCAAGTGATGGGCAGAAGCTCTTTTCAAGCTTCCACATTAGTTCCTGCTCTCAGGGCATTCTGACATGCTTTCTCAGGCTTTTAGCCTGGGGAAGAGTCCTTCATCTCCCATCCTCCATTCTGGAGAAAGTCCAGTAATTTGTTGGACAGTTGATGAGGAGTTTCCTCCCTCTGTTTCCCTTTGGCACTTGATTTGGGGAGACAGGGAGAGGTTCCAGGGGATAGTGGGGCCCAGGGGGCTCCTGTGACTGGGTCCAATCAGCTTTTTGGGCTGATTCTTCAGTGCTTACGCATCTTGTGCATAAGGGGTTGGTGTAGGTGCCAACCCTGGTTAGCCTAAGTCCTCAGGCTGCCAACAAAAGTAACTTTTATGAAGTTATGATTTGCAACAGTATGGGAGGAAAAGGCTAGGTTGCTCTTTCCACTTTCCCGCACTATTGTATCTACTTTGTATATACATGTTTATTACAAGGCAATTACACAATATGTAAGTGGGAAATAAGGGGTGGGGTTACCACTCCTTACAGTCAATCACCTCATCTGGCAATGAGGAGCCTCCCCCAATGTGGGTAAGACTGACATGATGTGGAGTTCTTGGGGTATTGGGCCCTGCAATAAGTTTTTGAACCCTCAGGGACCAGCCCTGGGATGGTTTTTTTGATCAGGTCTTTCTGATCTTCATCATCATCTGATGACAGTTGTTTTTGTGAGTCTCCCTTAATGGGAGACTGTAGTTTTTTTGATAAACTGCTTGTTCTTTTTCATCACTGCAGATGCAACTTTGCCTGTTTGGGCATGTTTTGGCACCATGGTGTCAGGGCACACACCCTGACTAGCCTGGACCTGGACCTGCATCCAGACCTGCATCTGCCTGCTGCACTTCCCATGTTTGCACCCCACCCCACACACTCCACACACTGCATGCTCTGGGCCCGGTTCCCACCCCTCATGTGACTTCTGGATATCTCCAGAGGTTTTTGCCATATTGTGGCCACTGTGAGAAAGTGAGAAGCTAACCTTCTTCTCAGTTTCTTACCCACAGTAGTACTGTGCCCTGAGATGGGCTGTTACAGGTTAGGCTGTGGACTGTAGAGAGAGGGGTCATGGGGACCTGGGGGTCATCCCCTGACACATGGGTGCTACCAAGTCAAAAGTTGAAAGTTTGTATGGTTGTGTTTATTTTAACACACCTCATGCACTTAAAAAAGTGAGGTCTATATGTGTTATGGATATAGACTAGAATCTTATGGTCCGTGGTTGCAAGCAGGTGGACCCAGGGCCTCCCCCCATTTTACTTCTCCATCAGACCCCATGCCAAGCTTTCCCACCAGGTTTTGGTGCTGGCTGGGGGATTTGTTGAGTTTCAAGGGACTTCCCTTGACCATTATGACTTTTATATTAGATAGTTAGAAGTCATATGATGTGTAAGGCAGATGCCAAAAATGTCTTTCCTTATCGAATACATAACCCACAAAACCTTGTACCATGATTGTAACTTCCACACCATTGTGCCACCACTGTAAACTTGACCTGTAACCTCAGAACCATCCCATTCCTATGTCTACCTCAACCTTCCTACATTCTATGATGAAACCCCAATGGCCTGGTGAGTGTTCCAGCACCAGACCTTCCAGCACCCACTCCCATCCATCCACTAGCTCCCTATCAGGAGCTATAGCCTATCCCACCTCCTTAGGAGAGGGATATGGTCCAGGCAGCTCCGGGATGCCTGGCCACACACCTGTGGGTCCCACTTCCCATGGTCACCCACTACCACACACTGGTCAACTGTCATATCCATCCCCGGCCATCGACTTCCGGTTCCTCCGATCCCTCCGGTCTAACTCTGCTCCTCCCTCACTAACCTCAGAGCTCCCGTATTCCGCAATCCTCTCGGTACCCCTCAATGGTCACCACCCCCTCATTTCAATTTATTACCTACGCCTCCCTAAGTACAGAGCCCCGAAGACTTCTGGACAGCTCCGACGTTGTAACGGGTCTATCGCCTAGACTCGAGACAGAGAGAAGGGGGAGGGTGGTAGTGTGCACGGGTGTGGTTCGTTGGGCCGGGTTTTGGTCCATGGGTGCTACTGAGTCTGCAAAAACCTCAAACAAACACTCACCTACGTCTCTCTTGGACGTCAAGGCTGAGTATTATGATGAGAGGGGTCTTAGATGTGAGCAACAATCTCAAGGGGGGCGTTAGGGTCGTGGATGGCGTCTTTGCCACTTGGATGCAACTTCTACTTGTCCCTTCACGGGTCTATTCAATACTAACTTGTTATGTACAAGCTGTTATCTATTTTATATGAGTTGGAAATGGAATGAATGGAGTGGGGGAATGTAAACGGGCCGTTAGGCAACCGTAAATGATGAATATCCAATTGGGAACAAAGAAACAATAAAAGAAATATGAATGAATGGGGAAAATGTGACAATGGGTCCAAAATGGGAAATGTAAAAGTTAACTCCGCAACGCTTCGCCACAGCGCCCGCCTATCCTCCCGACAGCAACCTCCTCGTCTCCAGCTTTCCAATGAGCCCTTATTCGTCCCAATTGGTGCAGTGGTTCTTGAGATGTGGAGAGGGGGTGAAATTGGCGGCGTGGTTGGGCGTGGGAATTTGGCTTGGGGCTGTCGGGAATGATGGGGAAAATATGGAAAAATATGGAATGAGTGTATGGAGTGTTGGATAGTGATAGAATGAGTATCGGGAGCGTCAGCGAATATGTACTGCGTGTTAGTGACCAAATTCCGCAGAATCCGACTTTTTGCGGTACACGGAGTTGTCCCCACAACAACGTCCGCTAGCACACTCCTGCCTCTGCTGGACAATACACTCGCCTGCCCTGCAGAGCCCACCTTCGGGCCTATCCCTCCTTTCCGTTTCTGGGTTATTGCCTGCCTTTCCACTAACCCCGCGACCCGACTCGTCAGTAATATTCAGTCGGCTAATGTTTAAACCCCGTTAGCTCCGCTCCGTTTGGCTCCGCCAATTGCGGACCCGTCTTCGCTGTAACCATATATATATCCCACTTGTACATAAGTTACACCCCAGTAATAAAATCAACTAGAGTTACCCCCCCTTCGGTTCTGATTGCCAGTCAGTAAGTTAGGGCACGGACGTGTCACTAGGCACAGCGCTCTTGGCAGAAGTCGCTGAGGCCAAAGCCCTCCATCACAGAGACTCTCCCTCGTCTCGAATCTGGTCTCTGACATCAACCAGCCCGCTTTCCCCAACAACTCCCACTACTGGTACACTCCCATGAGTGCTGTCATATCCGTGCATACCCGACCCCGACCCGACTTCCGGACCTCCACCCTCTTCACCTCCGGAGTCATAACCTACCGTTGCCGTTCCGATACTCACCTTCGGTCCTGGAAAACACACCTCCCCCTTACCTCTCCAACCCTATCTCCGTCCGCTCCGATATTCATCCCGGACCGAACATCGCCCCACTCACCACCCTCCTACTACTCCGCTCCCCCTTCACAACACCTCCACCCTCCCGCCACCCTCCTACGCTTCCCCCATCCGCTCCGATACTCACCTTCGGACCTGACTACTCTCCTTTCTGCCACTCCTTCTCCCCTTACCTGTCCCCTCTCTCCTCCCTCCGTTACTCCTCCGCCACCCTTCCGCCAAGTTACGACCTTCCACCGCTGTCCCATACTTTGCACTCGGACACCGCTTGTACCTTACTCCGAGCCTCCGTCATAGTCCCTACCTCGGACTTTGACTCCACCTTGGCCTTAGTCCATTGCATTGGTGACCTCATACTACGTAAACACCATTGCCAATATTCCTCGGACTTCCAACCCCGCCTCCGTAACCTCCGTAAGCTCCGCAACCCCCAAGCTTCGCGGACCGCCTCCAGCACTCTCGCCGTTTTGTAATGTATTTCTCGCAATTCCCCCTCATCCCTATTTGGACTACTGCTTCCTTCTATTCTAGCCAGTTAGTCATCACCCCCACTTCCCCTCATCCTCCTGCCCCTCTGGGCCTCGCCCCCTCTACCTCCTTTCGGACGTATCACAGGTCTTGCCCTATGACCTTCGGTACCGCTCCGCTCCCTCTACCCATTGTTCTCCTTGTGCTTTTGCCCCTTCTTTATATATATCGGCACTTGTACATACTCGTCTGGTTTCAGTCCGAAATCGACCTGAAATGCCCCCAAGAGACTTCCTGCTCACCTACTGTGAAATTAAGGACCAAAATGGACAAACAGCAATGGCACAGCGCTCCGCTTGAGTCGCTGAGGCCAAGGTCCCTCCACGCTAAGTCTCCGATTCCACTCCGGAGTCGTCCGTTTCCGCCCCTATTCTAACAAGTGCCAAGTCACTGATAGCCACCAACTGGATGACTCCCTTTGGGAGTCCCAGTATTCCACACTACCGGTATGCTCCATTAGGGGGTTTCATGATGGGCTAAACTGCATCAAAACTGCCAATCCTTAACTGCACCTAAACTGGACAGAACTGGTTCTAAACTGTCAGTTTAGCTAAATTCGAAAACAGGCCTCTGAAGGCCAAAGCTGTACTTTAGAGTAGTCCAAACTCAAATCCCAAACTCAGGCTTAGTATAGTCCATTTGGATAACTGTACAGATCCTTCACTGAATTAGTCTCTCCATCGCTATCAGTGCCATTGTTGCAGTCAACCCCACCACATCATGCCATCAACTTAGCTACCGACTGTGAATTCAAGCTATTGCATCACCATAACTTGTGCCTCCATAGTGGGGGACTTAAGTGGGACTGCAAAGGGCAGTGGCTGTCATATCCATACAACTCCGGACCTCCGCTCCTGTTTCTGGACCTCCATCTCCTCCTCCAGAACTCCACATCCTCCACCTCCTCCTCCCCCTGTTGGTTGTTGAGAGCCCACTCTACCTCTGGCTCCAACACAACGTCCAACACTACCTCCGGTCTGACTCCGGTGTACTCCAAGTCCAATCCCAACCCCATACCTTCCAGACTAGAGCTTGTGATGCTCCACACCTCCGGCTCCGGACTCCTGTACCATAACCCCATTGCACCTCCACCTCCGGAATTCCGGTCACATCTCCATCCCCAGACTTTGACCTCCTCCTCTGTCTTATCTCCTTGTATTCTTTATTGCATTTCATTTATTATGTCTAGCCAATATTCCGGACTTTGACTCCCGACTCCGGACCCTGCAGTCTCTACTGTATGGTGTCATTTAATCCTCTTGTTGCTTCTTCCTTATTTAGACAGCTGCTTCCTTTCCATATTAGTCAGCTGTCATTCCCCACAACCCACTCCACTCCTTCCCCTCTTGGCCTTGCCCTTTTGGGAAGCACCATAGAGTTCCAACCCTTGACCCTTGGGGTTGTTCCCTCATCCAGTCCCCCTTTGTCTCCTTCCAGTTCCCTTTGTTCCCTTTGGGTTTCTGACTCCACTCCTGTATTATATATATGTACACTCTGTACTTAGTTTCCTGTACCCCTAGTCTGAAATTGACAACTAGAGTCAACGACTAGAGAACCAGAATTGACTGGATTGTCCCCCCAAAAGGCTCCCCCTGTTAAAACTGGGCAAGGGGGGATGATTCTGGAGGGGAACTGGAGACTTAGCAAGGAGGGACCTTGGCCTCAGCGACTCATGCAGAGCACTGTGCCACTGCTGTTTGTCCATTTGGTCCTGTCAGGGACAGCTCTGAAAGCGGCAAAGTCCCGGCACGAGGGACTCAATGGGACAGGTGTCAGCTGTGCATAGCGGCGATCCCGTCATGGGGTGAGCATCCCCAACCACTTAGTCTGAAGTGGGAAATTGAGTTATCATTAAAGTGGAGTTCTACAGTACTTACCTGAAGTGGGAAATTGAGAAGAAGGCTGCTTCTTCTGTTCCCACCCCAGGTGCTATTATATACAGGCGGTCAAGGTCACGTGAGGGGAGCCATGTCATCTCCGCACACAGCCACACTTCTCTGGGTGTCTCTGCAGGAGATCCTGGAGGTGTGCCGCTGTGTGGATGGGGGATGCACACAGCAGGTGCAGCAATTGGGGGAGTGGCCTAAGATGTGTAGTGATACATAGAGAAGAAGGACGTTGACCATGGAACAGAAATAGAGGGAAGAAGAAAAGGGAAGGAGGGGGAGTGGGGAGTGGTAGCAGGGGAGCGGAGTAGGGCAGAGCGGCATGGGATGCAGTTTGGGGTCAGGTGGGGTATGCCCTGACAGGTCCTTAATTTCAGAAGCAGTGAGCAGGAAGTCTCTAGGGGGCATTTCTGGTTGATTTTAGACTGAAGGTCCAAAACGAGTATGTACAAGTGCCTGTATATAGTAGAGAGATGAAAGCACAAGGAAATTAAAGAGGGTCCGAATCGGAACAAAGGTGTCTGAATGGAGACAAAGGGGATGATGGGAGCAGAGTGGTACTGAAGGTCATGGGTTAGACTCTGTGGTACATCTGAAAGGAGATAGGGAGGGTGAAGCCCAGAGGGGCAGGAGGATGAGGTGAAGTGGGGATGATGACTAACTGGCTAAAATGGGAGGAAGCAGTAGTCCAAATAGGGATGAGGGGAAAGTGTGAAAGATACATTACAAGTGGCAAAAGTGCCAAGTATGGTCCATGGAGCTCAGAGGTTGCGGAGCTTATGGAGGTTGTGGAGGCAGGGTTGGAAGTCCAAGGAATGTTGGCATTGGTGTTTATGTAGAATGAGGTCACCAATGCAATGGACTTAAGCCAAGGTGGAGTCAAAGTCCGAGGTCAGGACCATGATGGAGTCTTGGAGCGAAGGTACGGGCAGTGTCTGAGTATGAGGTATGGGACTGCAGCGGAAGGTCGTAACTTGGTGGTGGTTTGGCAGAAGAGGGTCGGAGGGAGGAGAGTGATGAGAGCAGTAAGGAGTGGAGAGAGGAGCGGGGTCACGTCCGAAGGTGGGTATCGGAGCGGATGGAGGTAGGGTAGGAGAGGGATGGAAGGGGAAGTGGTTGTCAGGGGACGGACCCCGGGTCCCCATGACCCCTCTCTCTATAGCCCACAGCCCTGTGTGTAAACAGCCTATCCTAAGGCATAACCTACTGTGGGTAAGAAAGTGAGAAGAAGGTTAACTTCTCACTTTCCCACAGTGGCCCCAATATGGCGAAAACTTCCGGGGATACCCGGAAGTCACATGAGGGGTAGGAACTGGGCCCGGAGCATGCGGCACGCGGAGCGTGCAGGGCGGAGGCGCACATGCAGGTCCAGGTGTGGGTCCGGACGCGGGTCCGGGTCTGGGCTAGTCAGGGTGTGTGCCCTGACAGTGGTGTGGTGTTTGGCCCAAAGGTGGATATTGGAGTGGATGGGGGTAGGGTAGGACTCTGGAGGTGGTGAAGTGGAGGGTCCGGGAGTCAGATCGGGATCAGGTATGTACGGATATGACACCCCCTTGCTAACCTGAAATTAAGGACCACCTTAGACAACCAAGCAGCGGCACAGCACTCCACTTGAGTTGCTGAGGCCAAGGTCCCTCCTTACTGAGTCCCTCCACTTCCAGACAATTATGCATGCTCTATAACAGCAATATAAGAATGGTAGATACAAAAGGAGGATGTGGTGTTGTAGGAGGGCACAGCAAGTACCACACAAACAAGACCAGAACCACGTTTTTCGAGGCTCCAACGAGCACCCTCAAGCCTCCGACACATTCACAATGCCCACGGCACATTTCCACATTTTTTCCAATTTTTTCCATGCTTTTTTCTCAAGACTCATATTGCCACTTCCCCAAAATTCACAGATATCCACCATTTCCCCCATATCTCCACCAATTTTCCACCAATTCACACGATTTTGGGCTTGAAGGACAGCGACGGGTCGGGAGAAGAGGATAGAATGACGGGATGGGAGTTAGGGAGACAGATACGCGGTGGAGAAGCGAGATTAATGGTTGATATTGACCTTATGGGCCTCAATTATTGATTTTATTGTTACCTTGTGGACACTTTTTTTTGCCTTATTGTTTCTTAGCCGAGTTCTCAACATTCTTCCTGTTTCCATTGACACCATCCATCGGCTTTTTTTGTTCTGATTTCTCTTTTTTCTATATATACACCCAGTCTGTGTTGTACTTACAGTTGTTGGACCCCTCTTCTGTGCTACAAGGACTGTGGTGTTGAGCGACCCTTCCACATGTTTACAGAGCTTAGTTTGACTCCCTGACGACTGTCCAAGAAGGACCAGGGTGAGTTCTGAGTTTAAGAGAATTTATTAGTATCGTGCACTTGCACTGGGACCATGTGCAGCCTTACCAGTAGTAAGATTTTCTTTGCCCCCTTTTTCTTTTCTTGTTTGCTGCTGGGTTACATCCCTAGCATGCTTACAGTGTATGTGCTGGTGATACATTGAACAATGAGAAAGGTATGTAGACAGAAGGGAAGAAAGAGAGGAAAGGAAGGTGTGGTGTGGTGCAGAGTGGGGGGTGGCAGAGTGGGGGGTGGCAGAGTGGGGGGTGGCAGAGTGGGGGGTGGCAGAGTGGGGGGTGGCAGAGTGGGGGGTGGCAGAGTGGGGTCAGGTGGGGTGTGCCCTGACACTTTAAAGGGTGAGGCTCAGATTTGGTTTTGGCCTTGACAATGGGTATGGTGTGTCAGGGAACACACATCAGTCTGCACTAACAGTGGTCCCAGTAACCTAGTCAATAACAAGAGCAAGGGACAAACCCACTCACTATACTCTTGTATACTGTCCCATTACAACCATAGGTTCATTCCCACAGTTTTCAGGGATTGCCAGCTCCGACTTCCCTGGTTCATCTCTTGGCCCATTGTGTGACGTTCACTGCTCGAAGTTCAACATTGCTGTTGTTGTGGGGACAAGTCCATGCAGGCCAAACCAACATTTATTGCACACTTCACCCCCTACTGCATCAGGGACTAGGATTGGTGAGTCATGGTAATAGTAGGAGTTGTAGAGACTGTGGATGTGGTTCTGATGAGTCCAAGATCGTTGGATTTGGGTGGATGGTTGAGGAGATATTCATTTTCTTTATTTTCTTTACTATTTTCATTCATTCATGCATGTGACTTTCCTTTTATATTTGTATCG
Source organism: Cantharellus anzutake (assembly GCF_015039405.1). Lineage (NCBI taxonomy): Eukaryota > Fungi > Basidiomycota > Agaricomycetes > Cantharellales > Hydnaceae > Cantharellus > Cantharellus anzutake. Next base: position 463,198 of record NW_024066985.1, on the reverse strand, counting down.
GCTACTGCCAGACAACTGTACAGACAGGAGAGACATAGTTTGTTAGAGTATCAGCACCATACTTGCAGGACCCACCACTTCTATCTGACACAGAGAGAGACACCTACCCCCCAGACCTGAGTTGCGAGTCTAGATTGATAGACCCATTACACCATCACTTATACTTTCTTTGGCATGATGGCACAGTGTCTACCAGCCAAGCCTAGGGTGGAGGATCATGTTTCAATGGATAAATAGGCTGGAAAGTGTCTAGGGGAGGTAGGTGTCCATGGATCCCTTCATGCTTGCTAGTCATATTGAAGCACTCACAGCAAAACCATGCAACTTTGATGTTCCACCATTTCTCATTGGAACCCTTTTGCCAGACCCCCAACTGTCCTTGACCTCCTTTCTCGAATTTTCCCTCCCACAAATTCCACTCAATGATGTGCCAAACCATGTGACATACAGTTCCCTCCCTCCTGCCACTCTATTCGATTCTGATGCTGTCGAGTCTCTTCCATGGCCTCCATCAGATATTTCGTTTCTCTGGATCCCCCCCTCAGTAGTCAATGTCCAGTATCCCTTCCACTTAGCACCTGTACTGAAATCTGTACTGCTGGTGTGCCTCCAGGACCTGTGGTGTACTGTGCTCAAGTGGCCAGCTGATGGTCTGCACCAGGAAGCCCTATCACTCGATGTGGAAGTGTCAGGACATGTCTTTGGGTCAGCAGCATAAGTAGCACATTACCACATGACCTGTATTCCCATCAGCTTTTACTTCTTTTTCACTTCTTCATCTCCAGTTTGATCCAGTCTGCAGCTGTCAGTTATGATGCCACATGACCTATCTTCTTTGATTCGATACTACCAGTTATTAGTTAGTCAACTAGTACCATCTCTACCATGTACATAAGACCATGTGCTGGCATGGGCATGTCCCCCAGCTTTGCTATCAACTAGGTTTCTGGGACTTTCCTTGTTGCAAGCATGCCCAACCCTGACAGGAAGAGGTTGTGTACTCATTGCTTAGGATGACCATGTGGTCTTATAGAAAATATAGGGTTATGGCAGTTCCAGGGCCGGGGTCGGACAAGATGACAGTAGACCACTAAATAAAATTGTTGGCACAAACATATGTAAATACATGTTTCAAGGCTGTCCTCCAACACACCCTCTCAGACGAAGGAACATGCATGCATCTAAACATGAATTCATGATATGGTGAAACTGATGTGAAGGAATTGAATAAAAAGAATGAACAACAATTGAAATGGAAAAAGTGGAAAAAAGGAATGTGAAGGGGGTGAATCCAAAGGATGCATGGTCAGGGGGTGCTTGTCCAATCGTGATTTTGTCTCCAAATCTAAATAGATGCCATGCCTGGCAGGTGGTGTTCTCAGTGATCCCAGATGTCCAACTTGTCCGATGTGCATATGAGCATCAATCTTGATGTGTGTGAAAAATCACCCTCTGAATCCACAGTGTGCCATGGGAAAGGCAGTGGGGGTATGGTCCTGATGGTCTGCCCATGCCAGGTGCAAGGTGAAGTTGGGTTGCTACCTCTGAGCACACGTGATTGGACCGTGGGAAAAAAACGAAAATTGATGATGTGGCAATGAAGGAATGGGGAGGAAAGGGAAATAAGAAGTTGCATGCCTGTCATATCCATGCATACCCGACCCCGACCTGACTTCCGGACCCCCACCCTCTTCACCTCCGGAGTCATACCCTACCGCTGCCGTTCCGATACTCACCCCTGGTCCTGGCAACACACCTCCTCTTACCCCCCCACGCCACCTCTGCTCCTCCTTCCCTCTCCTCCCCTATCTCCGTCCGCTCCGATATTCCCCTCGGACCGAACGCCGCCCCTCTCGCCACCCTCCTACTACTCCCCCTCCTCCTACTCCGCTCCTCCCTCACAACACCTCCACCCTTCCGTCACCCTCCTATGCTTCCCCCATCCGCTCCGATACTCACCTTCGGACCTGACAACTCCTCCTTTCTGCCACTCCCTCTCCCTTACCTTTCCCCTCTCTCCTCCCTCTGGTACTCCTCCGCCACCCTCCCGCCAAGTTACGACCTTCCACCGCTGTCCCGTACTTCGTACTCGGACACCGCTCGTACCTTTGCTCTGAGCCTCCATCACAGTCCCTACCTCGGACTTTGACTCCACCTCGGTCTTAGTCCATTGCATTGGTGACCTCATACTACGTAAACACCATTGCCAATATCCCTCAGACTTTCAACCCCGCCTCCGTAACCTCCGTAAGCTCCGTAACCCCCGAGCTTCGCGGATCGCCTTCGGCACTTTTGCCGCTTGTAATGTATCCCTCGCGTTTTCCCCTCATCCCTATTTGGACTACTGCTTCTTCCTATTCTAGCCAGTTAGTCATCATCCCCACTTCCCCACATCCTCCTGCCCCTCTGGGCCTCGCCCTCCCTACCTCCTTTCGGACGTATCACAGGTCCTGCCTTATGACCTTCGGTACTGCTCCGCTTCTTCTACCCTTTGTTCCTGTTCAGACGTCTTCGTTCCGATTCGGTACCCTTTGTTTTCCTTGTGCTTTTGCCCCCTCCATTATATATATCGGCGCTTGTACATACTCGTTTTGGTTCAGTCCGAAATCGACCTGAAATGCCCCCTAGAGACTTCCTGCTCACCTACTGTGAAATTAAGGACCAAATGGACAAACAGCAATGGCACAGCGCTCCGCTTGAGTCGCTGAGGCCAAGGTCCCTCCACGCTAAGTCTCCGATTCCACTCCGGAGTCGTCTGTTTCCGCCCCGTTCTAACAATGCCTGTCTAAGGACTTACAGCCATGAGAAGGGGGGTTGCCTATTACTGCCTTCAAGCACTTTGAAGGAGGGTGCATACTACACCGGAGGGGGGGGGTTGCCGATCACAACTTTCCTGGACTTTGAAAGAGGTTGCCGCTTACTGCCTTCCTGAACTTTAAAGGAGAGTGCCAATTACAACCTTCCTGGACTTTGAAGGAGGATGCCAGACTGGACTTAAGAGGGGGTGGGTATAGTGTGAACCAGAAAACCCGGAAGGTGACCAATGGAGGATTTAGCCACTGCTGTGAGGGTCATGCAAACTTTGATTGATACTTCAGCGAGCCATTATGTTACAGGAATGGGTTCCGGGGAACCCAACCTGAGCCGTTCGGCTCACTAATGGAGGTGGCTGCATAGCCATCGGAGGGAGAGCAGAATAGGATGAGTGTATGGAAGTACAACCTGTGTGTCGGCTGACGGTAACTTGGCGCTCCTGGGAGCATACTGGTAGCGAGTATGATGTGGGCTCCTTGAGGGAGCCACCTGGCTGTCTGCTAATGGGGACTTGGCGCTCCTGGGAGCGTGCCGGTAGCGGGTGTGCTGGGAGTGTTTGGCTAGCAGTGACTTGGCGCTCAATGGAGTGTACCGGTAGTGAGGGATACTGGGACTCCCAAAGGGAGTCACCCAGTTGATGGCTATCGGTGACTTGGCGCTCATGGGAGCATGCCGGTAGCGGGAGTTGTTGGGGAAAGCGGGCTGGTGGACCAGTGCACGGTAGTGGGTGACCGTGGGAAGTGGGGCCCATGGGTGCGTGGCCAGGCATCCTGGAGCTGCCTGGACTGTATCCTTCTCCTGAGGAGGTGGGATTGGCTACAGTTCCTGATAGGGAACTTCTGGTAGGATGGGAGTAACCACTCGACCACCCAGTGGACTGGTGGGAGCAGGCAGCAGGAGGTTGGGCATGGGAATGCCCTCCTCGTTGCAGTTTTGTCATGGAGAGGATGAATAGGGAGGTGGACATGGTTCCAGGGTTACAGGTTGAGTTTACAGTGGTGACGCGGTGGTGAGGATGTTACAATCGCAGTACAAGGTTTGTGGGTTATGTATTTGATAATGAGAAAATATCTCGGCAATTACCATACATGTCATATGACTTGTATCTATCTGATACAAATGTTATAATGGCCAAAGGAAGTCCCTTGGAAATCAACAAATCCCCCAGCCAGCACCAAAACCCAGTGGGAAAGCTTGGCATGGGGTTTGGCAGAGAATGAAGTGAGAAGAAGTAAGAAATATCTTACCTGTGTGCCTGGTCTATAGGAGTCTAGGCCCATTTCCATAGCAAAGGGCCTCAAGGTCTGGTTGCCTGTCACGGACCATAAGATTCTCCATTTCCATAACACGTTAGGCTGGCTGGGCACATAACCTATAGAAAATATAGGGTTATGGCAGTTCCAGGGCTGGGGTCAGACAAGATGTGTCAGGGCAATAGCCCCGAACCCCAAGCCACATGTAATTAAGATACATATAGTCATGTGGGTAAGCGGTGAAGGAGCGGAGCTGGATCACCTTATGTAACCAGTTTCCTACGTCCAATAACGATATTAGAGTTTGTGCTGATTTGCGTACTGACTGTGTTTTGGTTGCCAAATATATGATTGTTCACTGTCTAAACAACAATAAACACCCCCCAACGATCTCACCTGACGTATAGATCGTCTACGGATAAAATTCTATATTGACTTTACTATGATTTCTAGTCAATATTACACCTATATTTACCACTTTTCAGTAGGATGTGATTTTCCTGATAATTTACTGAAGGAAAACTGCTAATAAAATAATTCCGAAATAAATGTTACTCAATACAGGAGTGACCAAACTGCTCTTTCTATCGCTTAGAGTGCGTGCTAGTCATCCAGCAGGTTCAGGATCGCTCACTTTTCTCCTGTGGTGTGATAACCAAAAATTGCTGAGAGATTATTCAATTAAGAAGTCCCTCCACCAAATTCTCACTATGACACTTTTGTTCAGCTGTGTCTAACTGACCCTAACTCACGCTTAGAGTGACGTGTTAGTTTTATATTAGCTAACAACTAATATTTGCTTTTATCTTTTGGAGCAAACGAACCAACCACTGGTGAGGAGAATTAAACTTTTATTTCTACCTGAGGTTTGAGAGGGAGCAGAAGCGGTGGCCTTTTATGCTTTTAAGAGGCCTCTCTACTCCCACGCCTCGCACTAGTTACATGTGCTACATTTGTATTATAGATAGTTCTAGAATGATATAGGGGCTTGGGCTGTGTAAGCTTAATAATGGACTTAGGACATGACTCAGCAATAAGTAATTCATTTCTTTGTCTTTTGGGCCGATCTTAGCGGGATCTTGTAGCGCTGAAGCTATGCTCTACACCGCCTTAATTACGAACGGTTATCTTTAGAAATGACTCGGCTATAAAGGAACTTTCTAGACTGTTCTCTAATTGACCCCTTTTTGTGAAGCCGCATCTGTTAGAATGGGCGGATTCGGACGACTCCGGAATGGAATCGGAGACTTAGCGTGGAAGGACCTCGGCCTCAGCGACTCAGGCGGAGCGCTGTGCCATTGCTGGTTGTCCTGGGGGTCCCTAATTTCGGATCTAGCAGAGGGGAAGTCTCTTGGGGGAATTCAAGTCGATTTCAGACTGAGGTTACAAGTTACTAGGTACATTGTATATAAGGAGGGGTCCGGAATCAAAAGGAACGAGGGTAGGACAAAAGGAGACAAAGGGAGATGGAAAGAGGAACAACACCGAGGGTCAAGTGTTTGACTCAATGGTGTTTCCCAGAGGAGGAATGAAGGGCCAAGGCCCAAGGAGGAAGGAAGGAGGTTGGGAGTGGGGAATGGCTAGCTGACTGAATAGAAAGGAAGCAGCAGCCCAAATAGGAATGAGGGAGAATAGCGGAATTGAAATGGACAATGCAATAGTTGCAAGGTCCGGAGTAAGTCCGGAAAGTCCGAACTCGGAGGTTAAACTCCGGAATATTGGCAAACATAATTAAATGGAATGAGCTAACCAATACAATGGGTATAAGCGGAGGTGGGGTCAAAGTCCGAGGTCGGAGCTAAGACCGGAGGTTCCGGAGACGGAGACGTGAACGGGATTCCAGAGCGGAGGTCCGGAGTTGGGAGCATAGGTTTTGCATACTCGTCTGGAAGGTGTCGAGGTTGGGGTCGGACCCAGAATGTTCCGGAGTCGGACCGAAGGTGGTGTCCGAGCCAGAGGTGGGATAACCTCTTGGGAGTCGGCAAGGAGAAGGTGACGGAAGGGAAGTGGGGCTCCGGAAGTCAGGTTCGGAGTTCCGGGAGCCCGGAGCAGAGGTCGGGATTGTATGGATATGACAGCATCATTACTAATGTTCTAGAGCCTTCCTAATTAATTAACTGATCCGCGGACTTCTGAATCACTTCATGCTTATGATCCGAGATCCAGATTCCTTTGTTCCGATTTATTTGAGCTTAAAATCAAAAAGTTTTGATGAATCATGGGAAAATATACAAGATCCGGTTTTTTAGCATTTTCTCCTCTTCTGATGCGATCAAAAACTGTCCGCCCGCGCCGGGGAATACTCTATCATATGGTATTTGGTCCGCCAGACTTCCGGGCGCCAATATATTTCCCTTGAGTCACATTACTTTTTGTAAGAATTAGCAAATAAATATATATGAATTATAAGGTGTTTCGCCGTTTGAGCGATATCTCCGTCAGTTTTGAAGCTTTTAGAATGAAACAAAACCGTGGATAAAGTTAAGAAACAGTCCTTTCAGATGGTAAAGAGATTACAGTCAAAAGTTAACTAGTTCCCGAGATATTCACATTTCTTTCCCAATGTTCCTTCTTATTCTGCCGTCTATGTGCTATTTTCTTGTTGTAGGGTTATATTCTTTGAATATTACACCTATGCCAAGTCTAGGCATGATTGTAGTAGATTAAATCTCATACTACATGGGTGTAGATAATTTATAATGATCTAATGTCTGTCCAGTCTCATGAAGATCATGAGATCTGTTAAACGTCTGAACTTGTCACCTGTTCGTTGACTATTCTGATAGATCATTGTTTTATTCTTTGAATATTATTTCTCCTACAGCGGGAACCTGACCTCACACTTTTTTAAGTGTATGAGGTGTGTTTACAACACAACCCACCAAAACTTAACATCTTAACAATCTGACTTGGTAGTGCCAATGGCGCCTAAACATGCCCACAAGGGCAAGGTTGCATCTGCAGCAACACTAAAAAGAAATGAGCGGTTCATTAAGAAACCGCAATCTCCCATCATGGGAGATTCAAATCAACAGCCATCGTCAGATGACGACAAGGATCAACACGATCTGGTAAAAGCAACCACCTCAGGGCTGGCCCCTGAAGGTTTTAGAAACTTATGTGGAGTAAGTGTGGGGCCCAATACCCCTAGAACTCCACAACATACCGATCTAACCCAAGCTGGGGAAGATCCCTCACCTCCTCAGGAGGTGATCGACTTGTGCAATAAACATGTAAGCGCCGAACGATCAGCCCAAAAAGCTGATCGGATAGAGTCGCAGGAAACTCCAGGGCCCAACTATCCCCCGGAGTCCTCCCCCATGTCCCCAAGTCAAGCCCCAAAGGCAGACAAAGGGAAACAAAGGGAAGAGCCTCTGCATCGGCTATCCAAAAAACTACTGGACTTGTTCCAGGTTACATCTGAATGGAGGACAGAAAGTGAAGACCAACTTCTTCTCAGGCTGGAAGCCCAAGAAGGCACGAAAAAACGCCCTGAGAGCAGGATCTCCCAGAGCATGGAAGCTCCAAAAGAACTTCTGCTGTTTACACTACCCCACGCCATGCCAGACAAGTGTCAGGGACGCATCCAGGGTAGAGGAGGCCTGGGTGAGACGCCCAACACTAGAAGTCTTGTGGGGTGCGGAGCGGGCGTGCATACTGGCAGGCCCGGCTCAGGAGGCAGTCCCTGGCCACTTAGACTGAAGTGGAAAAGGCTGAGAAGAAGGTTACTTCTTCGGTTCCCACTTCAGTTATGTTTATATACATGTGGCTTGGGTCACATGACGGGTGCCACGTCATCCTCACATACAGCCGTAGTCACCTGGGTGTCCCTGTCGGGGATCCCGAGGGTGTCCGCTGTGAACGCACAAGCTGGACATAGCGGGGGTTCGCCCAACGTGCCTGGGCTGGGCATGTCATGAGCACGCTGCAGGTGGGTCAATGGTACATTGATACAGAGAAAGGTTGTCCATGTAGAATAAAGAGAAAATAAAGAGAAAGTGAAATAAATGAAGAGGAAGTGAAATGGGGAAAGAAAGGAAGAGGAAGGGGGGAGGAGGTAGGAGAGGACTGGGTGGCAGGGTACCAGGTGAAGTGGGGCCAGGTGGGGCCGGGTCAGGCGGGTGTGCCCTGACAACAAGGCAAGGTCGCCAACCTCAGAGGAGGTCTCCAAAATAATGAAGAGGAGGCAAACTGAAATGAGGGAGTTCGCTGAAGAAGCCTTATGGAAAAGTAAGGAAGAACCAGCGAACAGACCCCTCTATGAAAGGGAAGCACCCTCTGCAACGGCCTCGCCTAAACAAAGCGAGTGTGGAGTGTTCACTCCAAGAACCCCTTCTGGAACCCCCAGAAGCGGCAATGTCAACTGGGGAGAGTCATTGCTCACCCAACCAAACTTCCTCCTGGAAAACCAGGAATCGCACATAATAAACACAATAAACTCAATCCAAAAAAAGATCAAGGAAACAAACCACAATAGCATGGCTTGTCTAGAGATAACTCTAGAAAGAATGGCCAATGCAATTGATGCGTTGACTGAAAAAATCAGCGAGCAGACAGACTTGCTGAAGGAGATAAACTTCTCACAAAATAGTGAGGAAACAAAAAAAATACCCCTGGGCCATGGGCCAGGACAAAAACAGAAATCATGAAAAATTCATGAAAAGAACCACCAGTGAAGCACACTGGAGTATCATCAGCGACTTGACAGAGATGCTAAGGAGATCCTTCTCCCAAGGATAGGAGAAGACAAAGCCGAAAGAAGGCATCATTCAGAAATTAGGAGGAGAATCGGCACGTACCAAAGGTTCGGCCAAACATCCACCTTCAACGAACCTCTGTTAAAAACCCGGGTTGTGTGGGAGGGGGGATAAAATGCGTGAGTCCGAATGCAGGCAGGGCTCAACTAGAGGGGGGTCCGAGGGCTCCGGTAGTGAACCGAAGCTTCTCAGGGAGCCCGGTTCTGCTGGATGGTACAAGAGGCTCTAAGAAGGATGCGGCCTCAGCGACTCGGAGGGAGCGCTGTGCCTCTGTTATGTCTCAGTTAGTCCTTGTATTTCTTATGTCTGAGGTGTCTTGTAGAACGAGGACAGGAATCACTCAGAGGGACTTTCGGTGGCATTTTAGTCGAGATTAGAACTGAGGAACTACAGGTTCCAATCTACGTGTATTTAAAAGGAGGATGGGGAGGACTTTAGTCAAAGTCCGAAATGACAAAATGGGAAAACACCAAAAGGTACCGAATGATACCGAGAGGTACCGAAAGGTCCCTAACGATATCTAGACGGGGAACCGAGGTGTTGGGCCAAGGAGGGCGGAGTTGGAGGCCGGAAAATGAATGGGGAAGACAAATGGGTAAAGGGGGTTAGCCGACTGGATGGTAGTAAAAAGGTAGTCGTGCTAAGAATGGAAGGTGACTAATAAATGACAACGTGAGGGAGATCACCGAAGGATGCGGGTAGCTCCGAAAGCGGAGTTGCATATCCGAAGGATGTTAGGTGACTCAAATAAATGAAATGGGTGGAGGAAGGGTTTAAGGGCATGTCACGGGATATCGGAGGTCCGTTGGGGTATCAGAGCAAATCCGGGGTCTCCAAATGTTCCGACTCGGGACCGAGGTTCCGGGATGGGAGTGGAGCTGAGACAGTCAGGAGGGAAGGTGACTTGGAGAGTGGGGAGGCATGGTGTAGGGGATGGTGAAGTTGTTAGGAAGGTGTGATGTGGTGGGAGTGCGTGGGGTCGGGTTTCCGGGATATGACAACCTCCTGAACAGAGAGGTAACTCAACCACACACTCTCAAAACAATGAGAGAATACAAATACAACTTCAGGCAAATTCGCCTGAAACCAAAGAAACGCTGCAAGGAAGATTCCCCCCAGCAAAAACCCCCCCAAGGAGAGATCTCCATTGGATAGCGACCCTGTGAAGGCAGGGGAGCAAGAGGAGTACCTAGAGAAATGGTACGAAAAGGCCATAAGAATGGCCGAAGTGAGAATACTCACTCCCTACCCAGAGGGAGTGAAGCCTGAAGCTCTAAAAAATGGGCCAGCTTTTCCTGACAAGAAATGGTCAGGAGAGAACAACATGGAATCGTTCTGGCAGTGGTTCACAGAACTACTGGGATTCCTTGCCTCGCAAGGATGCAAAGGTCCCCAATTTGACAAAGTCCATCTGGACTGCTTGATTCGTGGATTAGGGGGACCCACTTTCGACCTCAGAATAAGACTCCGAGATGAAACTCTCCTCAGAGGAGACGAGGGCATGTTCTCAACATATTGATGAGAACCTTCATTAAAGCCTCTACCGTGTTGAATGTGACAAAGAAGTACTGCAACATTAAATACGAAGCGGAAAAAGGCCTAAAACAGTTCTACTTAGAACTGTCTAAAGCAGCATCCCAGATGGTGACGCCACCAGACCAGGCATCCTTCAATGCCAGGTTCCTAAACTACATTCCCCTCAAATGGAAGAGGGAAATGATTGCTCATGACAGAATCAGAGTGGACTTCTCCTCAAATGAGGAGATGTTAAAAGCAATATCTTGTGTAGATGAGATAATCGATGGGCTGAAGATGTCTTCAGCCTACAAATCGGGATATTATACCCGAACAACTACCACAGCAACCATGAGCTGCAGTAGAGCTCTCCCATCAGGAAAGAAGGCTGAAGAGCTGGAGTCCAGATGGAAAGAGTGTCATATCCATTCCTGGCCATCGACTTCCAGTCCCTCCGATCCCTCCGGTCTACCTCCGCTCCTTCTTTACTAACCTCGGAGCTCCCGTATTCCGCAATCCTCTCGGTACCCCTCGATGGTCACCACCCCCTCCTTTCAATTTATTACCTACACCTCCCTAAGTACGGAGCCCCAAAGACTTCCGGACAGCTCCGACGTCCGCTAGCGCACTCCCACCTCCGCTGGGCAATACATTCGCCTGCCCTGCAGAGCCCACCTTCAGGCCTATCCCTCCTTTCTGTTTCTGGGTTATCACCCGCCTTTCCATTAACCCCGCAACCCGACTCGTCGGTAATATTCAGTCGGCTAATGTTTAACCCAGTTAGCTCCACTCCGTTCAGCTCCACCATTTGTGGACCCGTCTTCGCTGTAACCATATATATCCAACTTGTACATAGGTCACACTTCAGTAATAAAATCGACTAGAGTTACCCCCCTTCAGTTCTGGTTGCCAGTTAGTAAGTTAGGGCACGGACGTGTTACTAGGCACAGCGCTCTTGGCATAAGTCGCTGAGGCCGAAGCCCTCCGCCATGGAGACTTCCCTTTGTCTCGAACCTGGTCTCTGACAAAGAGGATACATCCTCGAAAAACTCGAGGAAAACTGACCAAAAGTCAGTTCCAATTTGCGGCAAATGCGGCAAAATAGGGCAAACGAAAGATTGCCCAAGACACAATGCAACAAGCGATGAAAAACCAAGGCGCATAGCCGCCATGGAGATCGCAAACACAACAGAAGAAGAGTCGGAAGACTCATCAGATGAAAAACCAGAGAGGAACTCTGGTAACTCCGGAGCATCAAGCTTCGAAGTAGAGGACCCATACGAAGGACCTCAATACTCACCCAACTCAGAGGGTGAGGAAGTCAACGTCAGGACCATAAGGATGGGCCCAATGTCAGTCGTCGATCATGACGACATAAATTACAAAATCAAACTGGCTGTAGCACACCAGTTAGAGAACACGGCAGATGAGAAAGTCGCCGAAGCCTTGGTGGAAGCACCAAGAAAAGGGAAATACACCAAAGTACCCAAGGAAAACAAGGAGAAAGGGAAGAAGGACCAAAAGTCCATCGAAACCCAGACCCCCTTGTTTGATGCGAAATTCCGCATCTTGAAAGACGCAGGAAAATACCCCACAAACAGACCGCTCTCAACAAAGAGAACACTGATGGCTCACATAAAAATAGCAGGCGTAAAAGCCTATGCGCTATTCGACAGTGGAGCCAAAATGGACACTATATCACCGGACTTCATCTGCATGGTCCACATCCCAATTCTCCAATTGGAGAACCCAGTCGTCCTTCAAGTGGGGATGAACGGAACAAGATCACAGATCCTGTTTGGAACAAACGTGGACATTGAGATCAATGGCCACATAGAAAAACACTACTTCAATGTGATTAACATCGATAGATATGACACCATATTTGGTGCCCCCTGGTTAAACAAAAACCAGGTAAGCTTAGACTTCCGGTCCCACAAAGTGAGAACGGTGAACAAGGGCAACATAGATACCCTTGGAGTCAGCGAAGACCATGTGACGAGATCACACGGATGGAAAACTCAAGCAAGAACTCAAGAACAACCAAAAAAGAAGCCCCCTGACAGGGAGGTGGGATTGAAACACACCTCAGGGTAATCGAAAGAAAGTACCCTGAAGATTGGCCCAATCCTAGTCCGGAAGGACTAGAACTTCCAGATGTACCACATCTGGAAGGTCTCTCCATGAACAACCCTGAGTTCGAAATACTCAGGGAGTGGTGGAGAGAGAAATTCGAAACTGTAATGGCGCTGGAAATGCCTCCCTTGAGGGAGGTGAATGTCAGGGTTCAGCACCCTGCCCTAGGGTGCCCCAGACTCCCCAACCAATCCCTTCCTTCCATTCCTTCATTGTTGCCTTGTTGTTGCCTTTCTGTGTTGTGTACACACGTGCGCACGGGATAGCGTGGGAACTTTCTGAGCGAGCAGCTCGCCCAGAATGTTCCCACGGGTCACAGCCACAGTTCTGGGCGAGCAACTCACCCAGAACGTTCCCACGCTTACTGGGCACTGCCACCTGGATGTTCCCTCCGGGTCACACTACACAACTCTAGGAGCTGTATAGTTGTGGGCATGTGACCCATTCCTTTATATAGCAACCATGCGGGGAGATGAGACCTTTACCCTTCTTCTCATCTCATGCCCCACATAGTGTGAGGACAGGCCAGATGGGGGTTGAGGTCAGGGAGCCTCCGAGTCCGAGGCCGGGCCCTGACAGTGAACCATCAAATCCTGCTAAAGGATCCAAACAAGAAATTTCGGGAAAACACCCCGAGATGTCCTGCAGCACTGCAGGAAGCACTAGCAACCAAAATAGATCGCTATGTAAAAGCAGGATGGTGGTATCCCATGAACAGTGAGTGAGCATGCCCACTACTGTGTATCCGCAAAGCAGATGGATCTTTGCACATGGTAATAGACGCGAGGAAACTCAAACATGATCCTCGACGTCACACCAATGCCAGACATGCGACTGATCCAAGAATCAGTCGCCAGAGCAACATACTGATCCAAGATCGATATGTTGGATGTGTATGAACAAATACGCATGGATCCAGATGACATCCATAGGACGACATTCTCTATGCCCCACAGGACATACAACTCAAACACGATGCAGCAAGGAGACTGCAATGCTCCCTGTACTTTCCAGCACGCGTTGACCTGGGAACTACGAGGAGAAGTAGGCAGATGCCTACACGTCTGGTTTGATGATATATTCACCAGCACAAGCTCGGTGGAGAACCACAATAAAGCATTTTGTTCACTCGCCTCAAGGGGGCGAAGTTCTACATAAGCCGGAAAAAATTCCAGCCATTTTCCCCAATCCTAGATGTTCTAGGAAGCCATGTGGACGAACAAGGCATCCACGCTGAAGGAGAGAATGAAGGAAGGTCAGTTGGGAGGTTCAAACGAGACCACCACCAAGCTGTTCCCTGATTCTTTAGTTAGGATGGGGAAGTGTACTAGTAATATTTGTTGTAATTATAGTACCAATCCGAGTGTTTTGGCTAATTCTATTTTTATGGGTTAGTCTAAAAGTTTCTGGGAATTGACTTACAGATAAACAAAGCCCTGCAGAGCTGTATTGTAATTTCTCAATTTGTCTGGGTGTAATTCTGTGTAGGATCGTTTAATTTGGATTTTAACTTGAATTAAATCTTCTATTTGGTGAAGTTTCAAATATTCTACTCAGTTAATGATTTAGATTGTGTCTGGAGTGTCCCTTGAGTTTGTTTTTATTTTTGTCTTATTTTATTGCTTGTTTTAACAATAGCAAAATAACTGTTTTGTGTTTACACTTTGAAGTCTGGAGTGTTAACCAGCTCTCCTGTTGAAATATCTACTTAATATTTCTCTCCTTAATTGCTGCCTTTTGCTACAGTGGCAATCTTAACTGTATATCACTTTTTCGCACTGGAGTGACAACCAGAAATGCTTGAGAAAAATAATACTCTATTTTCTTACTTCTCTGAGGGGGGGGGGGGGGGAAAAGTCGCAGAAAGGGTCTCCCTTTTATACTCCTTGGGTCGCCTTCCTTTTTCACGCTCTACCTCGTATTTACAGGATTTATTTACAGTGTATTTTTCTCAAACTGAATAAAAAAAATGAAAATTTCACGCTATAGTTCTACTGTGCTCTGCTGCGCTGAACTGCAGCTCTACTGCGGTCAGACTGCGCCTAGAATCCTTATTGTCCTTCCTCACCTAAATTATTTTAATGGTTAATTAGAACTTGACTGCGCTGCATTTGTCACAGTTTCCTATTTCAAATTCCTCATATTTACCATTAAAATCGCTATGACTCGGTGATTCTGAATTCAAACTTCGCATTACTATGCATACAGCTGCACTGAGACCTTCAGCTGATTTATTCCATTTTTATCCAGTGACATTTAGTTAAAATGAGACTTGAAATGGTAAATGAGTGAATTATTCAGGTTTAGAACTGAAAGAAAAGGTTGCTAGTAGTCAAGAATTACTCAAACGAATGTATTATAGCTCTCCACTTCATTAGAATATCATTCCTGCCATGGTCCGTCATAGTTTAGTGGTTTTCGTGGATTTCATTCATCTCCCTGATTCCCCTTTGTATTATCACATCCTAATCCTCCATATGTATTGTTCATTGTTATAGTAGGTCGTCCTCGAAGATATCATATTTTTATGTATTTTATTTAGGGCTCTGGACCTCTTGAAGCTGTCTTCCCATGCATTTTCAGGTTTCTAACTTCATGTCCTTGTATCTCATTCATTTCTGGATGGTTTTTCACGTTCTTGGTATCATAAATTTTCATTTATTCCCACCTTTCCAATGGTACTAAAGTTGTGTTCTATTTCCTGGTATTCGTCGAGTTAGCAAAAGTTTGCATGCACATTCAGTAATCACATGCATCGTTCCTGTAGTCGTTCGTATGTGGGCGCCGTTTCTGTTTAATTGTTCAGGATTTATGGTATGTGCGGGTGTGTCAGAGACTGGATTATTGTCGGAGTCGGGCAGACTGTCAGAGTCGGAACACTGTCAGGAGGCGGATAGAAGACGGATTGGGTTCTGTCTGAGTTGAGGTCAGAGGTGATGCAGAGGTCTGTTGGAGCGCATGCACGGATATGCAGGCGGAAATATGCGGTGCGTCCGGAAGTGCTGTTCAAGGTTAGCAGAGTGGGATCGCGGCCTCAGCGACTCAGGTGGAGTGCTGTGCCCTGAGCTTGACGTTTGGGGAGATCCCGTATTTACAGACTGACACTCACAGCGGACTTCAAACAAAACTTGCAGGCAGAGCGGACCTGTAGGAGGAGCATGGACTCTGCAAGCACAGACTCAGAGGGGGGAAGCCCCCTTTGCAGAAGGAGAGTGTTAGACACTGGTCCGGGGTCGGCACCGAAGGTCACCGGTGCGGGCTGCTATAGGCCGCGATGGCCGTGATGCCGCGAACAAGGCCCAGGGGTAGGGCATTTGGCCTCAGCGACTCTAAAGGAGCACCGTGCCCCCTAGTTGTCTCTTGGCCCTCATTTCGGACTCACTGGGGTTGCCTTGTTGGGGTCAGGACTTAGGGGTCGTGGGAACATCGATATTAGAGCTGAGGTACTATAATGTAGTATACAGGATATATATATGAAGATAGAATGAATAGAAGCGGACCCGGGCCGAAGGCCGAAGGGTCCGGAAGCAAATAGGAACAAAGAGCGGGGTTGGCCACACAGTGGCCGGCAATGACTGAGGGTCAAAACAAACAATAACAGATAAATAAACGAAGGGGTGTAGGGCCGTGATAGCAGCGATGGTATCATAGCGACGCTGGACTCGGAGTTGGGCCGGAGTCGGGCGCGGGAATGGTAGCGGCCCTGTAGGGGCCAAGTGGCGGGGTAGAGGAGTCGCACTGGTCACGGTGCCGGAGGCGGACTTGGGGTGGGAAGGTTGGTGTGGCTGTAGGGGAGTCGGCCAGGTGCAGGGGAGCCTAGGGGCAAGTGGGGGAGTGAGCAGGGAGTCCTCAGGGAGGATAGGGCTGAGGTCAGGGCTCGCGCTCACGCTTGCATAGCAGTAACAGGCTCAGGCGGCATCGGGACGGGTGGCTAACGGGCCGGAATGCACGGCCGTGACAGAGAGACTCAGACCAGACAGGGGGGGTACTCTAGTTGATTTCAGACTGAGGTCCCCAAAAGTATTTACAAGGTATAAGTAGGTAAGAGAAATCAAAGAGGGACCGGTCGGTCCGGTGCAGAAATAAGCAGAAATGGGCAGGGACTTGTCAAACTAAATCAAGGACGAGAACCCGGGAAATGGGAGGCAAGGAATGAATAAAGTCAAAGCGGATCAAGTACCAATATTGACAGATTAAATGAATGAATAGGAAGTGCAATAGCACACAGATCAAATGCCAATATTGGGGTGAACATAATAGGCACTCGGCAAGGAATGAATGTTATGTTGCCGAGTGACAAAAATGGCCAGAGGACAAAAGCGGAGGTCAGCGCGCAGCGCCGATACAAGTCCGCAAATAAGCGGGGTCGGTGCGGTGCCGACACAAGTCCGCAAACAGAGGTTGATCTGTCAGCACTGTCACACACAAGGACAGCATGAAGGCCAACAGAGGTACAGAGGGGAGTGGGAGTGTTGACCTGACCAGAGGTGTCAAGGGCAACCAGAAGTGGCCAGAGGGTGCAGAGATGGGCAGAGGGCATGGAGTGGGCAGAGGGTGCAGAATGCATGGAAGCAGGGCATGGCTGTGACCACATAGTGGGAAGCAATGAGTGTGGTTCAGATGGAGACAAGGCTGGCATAGGAACTGGAGGGACTGAATGCCGGGAGTGCCAAGGGCTCGGGAACTGGAGGTAAGGTCGGAATGCCGGCAGGGTCTAGGTTCTGATTGTTGGCCAAGTCTCACACAATAAGGCAGGGGGCCAGACACCGGGTTGGGGGCTGGTTAGGATGGGTTTCAGGTCAGCAGATTTGCCTATCAGCATTGGTTCACCGCTGACGGAGTCCCGGGATTTGTTGGTCATGACAGGGTGTTTGTATCCTTCATATGGGCTTCCGTGATTTATTTCAAATTTTTCCCTCATGATCTGAGGTTGTTTTGCACTTTCTGTGCTTTGTTTTGACCGGGCTCTTCCTTATTTGGACAGAAATTGGTCTTCGCGATCTGCTGAAGTGCGGATCTTGGTTCCGATGGCCGGTTCCCTTCGCATTGCCACCCTCACGTGTCATTAAACATGATGCGGATTTCTGTATTCCCGTCGTTGGTATAGCTTCACAACGGCTGGACCGTTTGGGCTGAAAATTTGCATAACTATAGTTCCCTATGTTTCATAATTTCCGTGTAAATTTCGTTGTATGTTTTAATTATGGATCCTACGTAAACATCATCTTTTCCCTGAGCCCGGACTTTTGATGTCACTATTCCCGTTATTGGATATCTCATTAATGCGTGATCTTTTTATTATGAAAATTTGGGTGGATTAAGATTAGATCCCTTCCTTTCTAATGGGCTATCAAGCTCGTCTCGGTAATTACTGGTTGTTCTTCACACTTGCCTTTTAAACGTTGTCCTCGTTTTCCGGAGGTTTCAGTCATATCTCCGTCATTTATGGGTAGTTTTCCCTGTAATTACTTGGGTCCGTTTGGGGGACATCTACATTTCATATTATAAACACGACTTTGAATTTTGCATTAGTTCCTAAGGAATCCTTGTTCCATGGTACTGTCATATCCGTGCATACCCGACCCCAACCTGACTTCCGGACCTCCACCCTCTTCACCTCCGGAGTCATACCTTACCGCTGCCGTTCCGATACTCACCTCCGGTCCTGGCAACACACCTCCTCTCACCCCCCATGCCGCCTCTGCTCCTCCTTCCCTCTCCTCCCCTATCTCCGTCCGCTCCGATACTCACCTCGGACCGAACGCCGCCCCTCTCTGTTATGGAAATGGGAATTTCCCATTTTAGACTCTTATGGGTTCTGTATCACATGATTTGTATAGTAATTAAGTTTAACCAATCAACAATTACCAAAAAACCCGCTGTGCTAACATCTGTTAAACCTCATGTTACAACATCTGTGAAACCACCTGTAAAACCTATGAACCACCTCACCTCCACTTTCCACTTTCCTGCGCCAAGAATGGACGAAAATGGGCGCCTTCGGCCCCATTTTTGTAACACTCTCGCCACCCTCCTACTACTCCTCCTCCTCCTACTCTGCTCCTCCTCCGCCACTCTTCTGCCAAGTTACAACCTTCCACTGCTGTCCCGTACTTCGCACTCAGACACCGCTCGTACCTTTGCTCCAAGCCTCCGTCATAGTCCCTACCTCGGACTTTGACTCCACCTCGGTCTTAGTCCATTGCATTGGTGACCTCATACTATGTAAACACCATTGCCAATATCCCTCGGACTTTCAACCCCGCCTCCGTAACCTCCGTAACCTCCACAACCCCCGAGCTTTGCGGATCGCCTTCGGCACTCTCGCCGCTTGTAATGTATTTCTCGCATTTACTCCTCATCCCTATTTGGACTACTGCTTCTTCCCATTCTAGCCAGTTAGTCATCACCCCCACTTCCCCTCATCCTCCTGCCCCTCTGGGCCTCGCCCTCCCTACCTCCTTTCAGACGTATCACAGGTCCTGCCTTATGACCTTCGGTACCACTCCACTCCTTCTACCCTTTGTTCCCGTTCGGACGTCTTCGTTCTGATTCGGTTACCCTTTGTTTTCCTTGTGCTTTTGCCCCTTCCATTATATATATCAGCGCTTGTACATACTCGTTTTGGTTTAGTCCGAAATCGACCTGAAATGCCCCCTAGAGACTTCCTGCTCACCTACTGTGAAATTAAGGACCAAATGGACAAACAGCAATGGCACAGCACTCCGCTTGAGTCGCTGAGGCCAAGGTCCCTCCACGCTAAGTCTCCAATTCCACTCCGGAGTCGTCTGTTTCCGCCCCGTTCTAACAGGTACTTCCATCCTTGGCTACATGTGCGGACATGGGAAAGTAGTTTCCATGGAGGTTCTCTGGCTGTTTTTATAGTCAAATCTTGGTTGATTGTCCTAATTCTTGGTTTAATATTTGCTATAAATTCCCCCGAGAATTCCGTCTTGTTGATGCTAAGCTTGAAGTATTTTTGCTAATTTTCTTTCCCCCATTTTATTGTATGTAGTCATAATAATTCATAAAATTTCGTAACAATTCAGGTTCTTCTATTACCTCATATCTACTTGTCGTATGGGGTTTTGTGATTTATCTGGCATATTTCCATAATGGGTTTCCATAGTGTGACCGTTATTTCTCCTACAACACTCAAGCAGATAAAATGGAAAAAATCCGCAACTGGCGAGAGCCAGTAGACCACACAGGAGTCCTAAGATTCCTGGGAATGGTAGAATATCTATCGATATTCATGCCAAACGTCAGTGGCTACACAGGGCCACTGCAAACAATCTGCTCAAACAAGCAGACATTCAGGTGGACACCACTCCACCAGAAATGCTTTGACGAGATCAAACATCTAGCATGCAGGGCTCCGATCCTGAAGCCTGTCCAGTGGAATCCACTGGAAAGCCTCTCAGAAGAAGAGAGGAGCAAACTCCATGTCTGGGTCATAACAGATGCATGCCCAGCAGGCATGGGTGCACTAATTGGACAAGGTGAAAAGTGGCAGACTTGCCGCCCGGCCACATTCATGTCCAAAAAGTTCACCAACACACAACGTAGGTACTTCACCTACGAGCTCAAGGCACTGGGCATCCTCAAAGCACTCATGAGATGGCAAGACGATCTCATGGGAGGCCATGAATTCACAGTAATCATGGACCACAAAGCTTTGGAATATTTCAAAGCGAAAAACCACAACTCAGGTAGACACCTGAGATGGCAAGCCTTCTTCGCAAGCCTTAATTGCAAAATAAAATATGTGGAAGGCCACAAGAACAAAGTGGCAGATGCACTTTCACGGTACTACGACTTGTCAACTGACGAGGATCTGCATTTCGACGACTACATGTCAGTGGACATCCATCTGGACAAAAATGCAGAAGATACTATCCCCGACAGAATCGAGGAATATGAAGAACTGCTGCTAAGCAGTACCCTGAGTAAAAACTCAGAGAAAAAGAGACTTGCAGCAATACACGCAAGAAATACCCTAGAGGAAGCTCTAGGGGGGAGCACCCAAAACCTGGAAGAAATCATAATTCCGGAAGAGAACCTTCGAAAACAATTTGAAGGAAAAGACCTCATTGAGGCAATAAAATCTGGATACTCACAAAGCCAGATCCACCGGGAAATCCTAGAGAACCCGGGGAATTTCAAAAACTTCTCCATAAAAGATGGGCTGATAACCTGACTTGGAGAATGAGGAACGACCCAAATAGTAGTCCTGAAAGGGAACTATGAAAGGAAGTCCATTCGAGGAATAATCCTTGAAAACATCCACGAAACACTTGGACACTTAGGATCCAAGAAAACAGTGGAAACCCTCCGTCGACACTTCTGGTGGAAGTCGATGAGGAAGGATACCCACAAGTTCTGCAGGTCTTGCGGAACTTGTCAAACAACAAAGAAAAGCACCAGGAGAAATCCCAGACTGCTTCACCCACTCCCAACCCTGGAGACACTGTGGTTGTCAATAGCCATGGACTTCACAGGTCCATTCCCAACAAGCTTGGGATATGATTACCTCTGGGTAATCATCTGCAGGTTGACTGTTAGAACGGGCGGATTCGGACAACTCCGGAGTGGAATTGGAGACTTAGCATGAAGGACCTTGGCCTCAGCGACTCAGGTGGAGCACTGTGCCATTGCTGGTTGTCCTAGGGGTCCCTAATTTCGGATCTAGCAGAGGGGAAGTCTCTTGGGGGGAAATCAAGTTGATTTCGGACTGAGGTTACAAGTTACTATGTACATTGTATATAAGGAAGAGTCCGGAATCAAAAGGAGCAAGGGTACTCTGAAAGGAGACAAAGGGAGCTGGAATGAGGAACAACACCGAGGGTCAAGGGTTTGACTCAATGGTGTTTCCCAAAGGAGGAGTGAAGGGCCAAGGCCCAAGGAGGAAGGAAGGAGGATGGGAGTGGGGAATGGCGGACTGACTGAATAGAAAGGAAGCAGCAGCCCAAATAGGAATGAGGGAGAATAGCGGAATTGAATGGAGCAATGCAATAGTTGCAAGGTCCGATGTAAGTCCGGAAAGTCCAAACTCGGAAGTTAAACTCCGGAATATTGGCAAACGTAATTAAATGGAATGAGCTAACCAATACAATGGGTATAAGCGGAGGTGGGGTCAAAGTCCGAGGTCAGAGCTAAGACCGGAGGTTCCGGAGACAGAGACATGAACAGGATTCCGGAGCGGAGGTCTGGAGTCGGGAGCATAGGTGTTGTGTGCTCGTCTGGAAGGTGTCGAGGATGAGGTTGGACCCAGAATGTTCTGGAGTCGGACTGAAGGTGGTGTTGGAGCTGGAGGTGGGATAACCTCTTGGAAGTCGGCAAGGAGGAGGTGGCAGAAGGGAAGTAAGACTCTGGAAGTCAGGTTCGGAGTTCCGGGAGCCCAGAGCAGAGGTTGGGATTGTACGGATATGACAGTTGATGTCCAACATCCACCTAATTCCAATAAAAACAACAATGAACGCATTAGAACTAGCATTCATATTCCTTCACAAAGTTGTAAGACTTCACGGTCTACCACACTCAATCATATCAGATCGAGATTTGAAATTCACATCAAAATTTTGGTGCGAACTACACCAAATACTCGGTGTGCAGTTGAAATTCACAACTGCATTCCACCCACAAGGTGATGGCCAAGTGGAAAGAATGATACAAAAAGTAGTACAGATACTACATGTGATGGTCAGACCAGATCAATGTGACTGGGCAGCAAAGCTGTCGATGGTGGAATTCGCGATCAATGCGAGCTCGAACACATCGACAGGATTTGCCCTGTTTGAATTAATCTATGGCCACATGCCAAAGATGTGCCTAACAGCACCACCCTCGGACTACCCAGGAGTAAACGACTTCGCCCAAAAGGCAAAGGAAAACCTCATGGCAGCACACGACGCTGTAGGTGGGATAATTGCCCACGCACAGAGCCGGCTCAGATACCTGCTTCCAACATTCAGAAATCTACTTTTATTCATGCAATGACTCGGTACGGAATTGGTATCTAAAAATAGTGCTAATTCGTACGATTCCGACGATATCAAGAACATCCTAATCGGTGGAGATTTGACGGAGTTCTAGGTTAGGCACGGCAGGTCACGAGTATGTGCAGGCATGGGAATCTCAATCGGCAACCCAGAATTCCAGCCTCACTCGTTCCCACAGCGTCTAATAAATTGGTAAAAATGCTTATCGGTTGCGTGAGAGTTATCTCCGGCTGCATTTCCAATTTTGGCCCACAATTTCGCAAACCCGTTGAGATATCGCTTATTTTCATATATTTTCATATTTTGCATCATTTCAGTTATTGATCAATATTCTTTTATTGATAGTGTTATCTTTTTTTTATTATTTCGCCTAATAAGGTATGCAGGTGCCATATGGTACCAATATTCACCATCAATTATTTCTAAAAATAATTGTTCCTTATATCCTGTACATACCAGATTTTGGAAAAGAAGTTCTCCCCTCCCCCAAATTTCTCTAAGGTGCTAGGACGTGCTAGAGTTGGAGTGAGTGTGTGGAATCCAACAGTAGGAATAAGGGCAACTGTCTAGCCCACAATGAGTGGGTAGTAGATTAGTTGAGCCCGGACCTTGCGGAAATCCCGGAGAACTCACCACGCAGAGTTAAGGATCGAGAGTCGAGCAAAGTCTAGAGAGAAAGTGAAGTTTTAGGAGAGTTTGGCCCCACAAGCCTAGTCAGCATAGAGAGCCGCTAGCCCTCTTGCAACGCAATAATACACAATTGTGCTGCTCAAACAATCAGAAAAGACGCCCGGACCTGCCTTTGAGAAAAGGCGAGCTTGCATACTTATCCACAGATAAGCTGAACCTACCCAAAGGGAGGGCAGGTAAACTAAAGCCCTTATACATAGGGCCTTATGAAATTCTGGAAACATTTCCAGAGACATCAAACTACGTCCTCAAGTTGCCACCACAACTTGAACAATGCAGAATCCACCCAAGATTCCATCCCAGCTCATACCCCACGAGCTGAATGACCAAGAAATCTTCCTGAATAGGGAAGTAAACATATTCTATGATTTCGGGGAAGACCCCAATCGTGAAGCAGTAGTTCACGAAATCTTAAACCACGTGTGGGTTCACAATGAACTCTGGTTTAAGGTTAAATGGGAGCTAGGGGACACCACATGGGAACCCCTAGGAAATTGCAATGACCTCGTCCACCTGGACAAGTACCTCACACTACAAAATGTGAGGGAACCAGAAAACCTCCCTATCAAAGAAGACAGGGAACTCTCGGCATCACTACGCCCCCAAAAACGGAGGCAGAGGAAGTAAAGCCGAGGGATGATCGCCCACAGCCAAGAGTGTGGGAAAGTTCTGGGCGAGCAACTCACCCGGACAGCCACACCATGTGCTAGAGATCACATGGGCCAGGCGAGTAACTCACCTAGACCACATGAACCACAGGCTCACATGTAAAAGCACACACAACTGCAGCAAATCCCATGCATGCAAGAACTAAAACCCCTCCCACCACCACGAGAAACATAATGATGAAATGTCGTTATCTGGGGGAGGTAACCCTCAATTTGATCCAAACAAGCCACCAGACATCAAGATATGACAACCCAGGGAGCAAGGCTCCCCAGAACAACAACAACACCAGGTGCAGATAAGTGCCATGGACTACACGATGCATGCAGCACAAATGAGTGCCGCGAACCAACAACCATCCGCATTGCCAACAGGCACTGCATACCCCCAGCCTCCTCAAAGGGGCTTCCAACCATACATGGTGCAAACTGCACCGATGGCACAACAAGTGCCATTCCAGGGGCAGCATTTGCTGCTGCAGCCCCAGGTATACTCCCCAGGGAACGTCCCTGGCCAGATCAACCCCTGGATTGGCCAATTCGGCCCAGGTCCAACAACACCCCAGCCAAACGCAGGCTGGGAATCAGTAATCACATCAGTGGTAGCTGCTCAGACAGGTCAGCTCTGCCAGGAGCTGAAAGAAATGAAGTCCCTCGTAGGAGGGAGATGAGGGAGCGACAGTGGCTCCTCATCCAGACTGTCCAAATGGGCACGGTCTGATAACTCGAGGGCGTCAGAAGATGCCTGCGACAATTGCACCCATTGGAGGTGCGAATACAACAGAGCACAAAGAGATGCTGAGGGCATCTTTGACTCTCTGAAAGACACAGAGAGAGAGGTCGATCTCCAAAAGAGGGAGATCAAATTACTAAAATGCAAGCTCAGAGAGGCATGCGCACTGGCAGACCTCGCTGCCAAACCCATCATGACAGGGGCCTCCCAGGTCAGGGGGAGGGGATACGGTGCTGGGGCACCGACTATCCCACCACCCCATGGGCAGGTGACCCTGTCCGGGTTGCATAAGGGCCTGCCCTCAGAAGGGCAAACCCATGTCAAGGGGAAGAGGGAGAGCGGTAGGCAACCGACGGCAGACCCTAAAACAGGGACCACTGCCAGAGGCAGCGGGCCGCTGAGTACCTCAGCACCCTATGGGCAAGCTACCCTGCAGGGAAGTGTCCACATGTTATATGAGACCACTGAACTCAACGAGTCCGGCAAAGTCGAAGCTCCAGTCGACATAACAATTGACCCCAACCTCCCCATGAGGAGAATAGCAGGGTCAGAAGCAGCGCACAACGCGGCATATGCTTGGTGGACAAGCGTGAGTGGGAAAGAATTTGTACACTGGTACAAACAGGCTGAAGCCACCTTCAAAAGCGGCAAGGTACATAGAGTCCTTTGTGAAAAAGCGAAGGAAACCGAGAAATACTTCTTGGGACTCCCGAGTATTGCAAGACTCACAGAGGAGTACAATTCCCCAGAGAACAAGGGAAAAATCTCCTGGGAAAGTCTAGGCAAAGCTGCCTATATAAAGTCCCAGTTCAAACCACTCAGGACTCCTGAGGAACGTGCTGCAAGAACTGCAGAGTGGGAAGCGAAAGCTTCCAAATACCGGGAAAGAGACGCAAGTCTCCATGCTGGACAACCAGGCCAACGACCACCCTTCCCCACAGGAAGAACGGTAGACCTACCGTACTCTACACCTGAGCCAAGTAGCCCAGGAACACAACAACCTGCTCCCACCCAGGGAGCGCCCACTTCGTCGAGCCCACAGCTTGACAATGTAGCCCAGGCTACGTCATTGCATCCGACACAGCAATCAGATGTCCAGATGAACAACCTGGAGGAAAACCCTCCTCTGGGGCAATAACTCCACCCTTGAGGAAAGGGAAAGTGACACAGTAATACGCCATCAAGGCGCCCGTGAAAACACCTTCCCCCAACTCGAGGCCCCGCACACAATATTGTATGCAAGGAACCACAAGTAACAATTGCGGAAATCTCTACTTTGTCAAAAAAAAAAACCCATATCCACCACCACTCGTGTGTAAACACCATTTACACACAAACCCTCACAGAACAAGTGAGGAACACCAAAGACATACAACCTTTGGGTCGAAATTCATTTTCGACAAAATCTATTACTTTCCTCTCTGCGATACCCATGTATTGCCGTTCACTTCAAAGTGACAGCCCACACTCACTTATTCCTGTCATGGCCGCGCATTCCAGCTCGTTAGCTGCCCGTCCCAATGCCGCCCAAGCCCATTCCCGCTACATGAGCATGAGTGTGAGCCCCAACCCTCATCCCTATTCTCCTTGAGGACTCCCTGCTCACTCCCCGCTTGCCTGTGGTTCCCTGCTGCCACACCAACCTCCCCACCCTGGGTCCGCCTCCAGCACCATGCCGAGCGCAACTCCTCTACCCTGCCCACTTGGCCCTACAGGGCCGCTACCATTCCTGTGCCCGACTCTGGCCCAACTCCGAGTCCAGCACCACTATGATACCATCGCCACTATCGCGGCCCTACACTCCTTCCTTTATTTATCTGTTATTGTTTGTTTTGACCCTCGGTCATTGCCGGCTGCTATGCGGCCAACCCCGCTCCTTATTCATGTTTGCTTCTGGACCCTTCAGCCTTTGGCCCGGGTCCGCTCCCATTCATTCTTTCCTCCTATATATATCCTGTATGCTACATTATAGTACTTTAGCTCTAATATCGATTTGACCATGACCCTCTAAGTCCTGACCCCAACAAGGCAACCCCAGTAAGTCTGAAATGAGGGCCAGGAGACAGCTAGGGGGCACAGCGCTCCTTTAGAGTCGCTGAGGCCAAATGCCCTACCCTCAGGCCTTGTTCACGGCATCACAGCCATTGTGGCCTATAGCAGCCCACAA
Organism: Cantharellus anzutake; assembly: GCF_015039405.1. NCBI lineage: Eukaryota > Fungi > Basidiomycota > Agaricomycetes > Cantharellales > Hydnaceae > Cantharellus > Cantharellus anzutake. The sequence goes on along the minus strand of NW_024066985.1, from coordinate 436,467 downwards.
CGGCGACCTTCGGTGCCGACCCCAGACCAGTGTCCAACAATTCCCTAAACCTTTTTCTCTCTCCTTCACCGACATGTACAAATCGCCCACTTTAAAGTGGCGACAATAAAACACTCATTGATAATTTCAAACTCAATGTAAATCAATTCTCAAACTTTATTTTCTTCACCATTAACCTTGTATGCATCACAAATGCAATGCAAGGGGGGAGAATGTCAGGGCAATAGCCCTGAACCCCAAGCCACATGTAATTAAGATACATATAGTCACATGGGTAAGTGGGAACCTCCGGGTAACTGCTTACACACTACCATAAAATACACACCCTTGTATCACTTACAGCTCTGTGTGCTGAGCTACCCTGAGACCTCACAAGATGACAGTAGACTGCTAAATAAAATTGTCAGCACAAACATAAATACATGTTTCGAGGCTGTCCTCCAACAGGTCTGACTGCATGCAAGGTTTCAGGGACACACTGGGGGTTGGCTCACTGGTATGGATTGCATCACATGCATGTCTCAATGACACCGATCATGAACAGTACTGATTATGATGGCAATGAAGCACCTGATTCAAATTGGGATCCGGAGCCAGCACATTGAGGGGGAAGGGTGAAGAAAGTTGTTGATTTGGCAGCATGCAATAGGTGGTGGGAGGGGTGGTAAGAGTGATTTCTCTTGTATTTACAATTTATGTGCCCACTTCTGCTTTGTTAGTTCAAAGTCCCATTGTGACATGTGACATGAACCTATGGTCATAATGGAACAGTATACATAGAGACTGTATGGACTACCTAATCAATACAGTGGAGCTCAGATCAAATCAAATCGGCTAGATGATGGTCTCAGATGGTTCTGGAATGGAATTGGAGACTCAACAGGAAGGACCTTGGCCTCAGCAACTCAGGTGGAGTGCTGTGCCATTGCTGGTTGTCCTGGGGGTCCCTAATTTTAGATCTAGCAAAGGGGGAGTCTCAAGGGGAATCTCAAGTCAATTACTGACTGAGGTTACAAGTTACTAAGTACATTGTATATATAGGGGAGGTCTGGAGTCAAAAGGAGCAAGGGTAAGCTGAAAGGAGACAAAGGGAGCTGGAAGGGGGAACAACACTGAGGGTCAAGAGTTTGACTCAATGGTGCTTCCCAAAGGAGGTATGAAGGGCCAAGGCCCAAGGAGGATGGAGGGAGGATGGGAGTGGGGAATGGCTAGCTGACTGAATAGAAAGAAGCAGCAGCCCAAATAGGAATGAGGGAGAATAGCAGAATTGAATGGGACAATACAGTAAGAACTGCAAGCTGTCAGGGGATGACTCCCGGGTCCCCATGACCCTCCCCTATGGTCCACAGTCTGTGGTGTAACCAGCCCTGTCCAGGGCACAACTCTACTGTGGGTAAGGAGATGAATAGATAAAGCAGTAGGTAAGGTACACTTGCCTACTGTGGGTAAGGAGATGAGAAGGAAGCTAACTTCTCATCTTCCCACAGTGGCCACAATATCAGCAAAACTTCCGGGGATACCCGGAAGTCACATGAAGGGGTAGGAACCGGGTCCGGAGCATGCAGCACACGGAGCGTGCGCGCGTGTGGGAAGCGCGGTGGGTGGAAGCGGGTCCGGACACGGGTCCGGGTCCGGGCTAGTCAGGGTGTGTGCCCTGACACAAGGTCCAAGAAAGTCCGAACTTGGAAGTCAAACTCCGGAATATTGGCAAAGGTAAATAAATGAAATTAGCTAACCAATGGACATAAGCAGAGGTGGGGTCAAAGTCTGAGGTTGGAGCTAAGACCAGAATTCTGAGATGGAGATGCAAACAGGATTCCAGAGCAGAGGTCTGGAGTCAGGAGTGTAGATGTTGTGTACTTGTCTGGAAGGTGTCATGGTTGAGGTTGGACCCAGAATGGTCTCTGGAGTTGGACCGAAGGTGGTGTTGGAGCCAGAGGTGGGATAACCTCTTGGGAGTTGGCCAGGGTGAAGGTGATGAAAGGGAAGTGGGGCTCCGGAGTCAGTTTTGGAGTCCAGGAGCCTGGAGCAGAGGTCAGGATTGTATGGATATGACAAGATCAGGCTGATTGGAAACATCAAGGTGACCAGATCTCTCCAGATCAGAGCAGAACAATGGAGATCAGGCCTGTGTGTCATATCCATACATACCTGATCCCGATCCGACTTCTGGACCCTCCACTTCACCACCTCCAGAGTCCTACCCTACCCCTGTCCACTCCGATACCCACCTTCAGATGTGATGTCACCTCCTCTCCTCACCTCCTCACATCACTCCTCTCCCTCTGACCCTCTTCTGCCAACCTCTGCCAAGTTACAGCCTTCCACCACAGTCCCATACCCCATACTCAGACACTGCTTGTACCTTTGCTCCAAGATCCTGTCATGGTTCTGACCTTGGACTTTCCACTGCATTGGTGACCTCATTTCACATAAACTCCATCACCAATATTCCTCAGACTTCCATCTCTGTCTCTGTAACCTCCATAAGCTCTGCTACCTCCGAGCTTTACGGAATGTCCTCAGCACTTTCGCCACTTGTACTGTATCTTTCGCACCTTCCCCTCATCCCTATTTGGACTACTGCTTCCTTCCATTTAGCCAGTTAGTCATCAACCCCATTTCACCTCATCCTCCTGCCCCTCTGGGCTTTGCCCTCCCTACCTCCTTTCAGACATACCATAGAGTCTAACTCATGACCTTTGGTACGCTCCACTTCCATAACTCCCTTTGTCTCTGTTCAGATGCCTTTGTTCCAATTCGGACCCCCTTTGATTTCCTTGTGCTTTCATCTCCCCATTATATACAGGCACTTGTACATACTTGATTAGACCCTCAGTCTAAAATCGACTAGAAATGCCCCCTAGAGACTTCTCGCTCATCACCTCTGAAATTAAGGACCAAATGGACAAACAGCAATGGCACAGCGCTCCCCTTGAGTCACTAAGGCCAAAGTCCCTCCTTGCTAAGTCTCCAGTTCTAACACTGTGCCACTGTCTGTGCAGACCCAAAGTGGTGCTCTGACATGGTGGCAGACTTGTCATCCTTGATTGTGCATGAGCAGTGTCCAGACCATGGCTGAAATGGTGTGGTTGGTCCCTCCTCAGGGTTCTTTCACTTGGGGGGCATGATGGTAACACAGACTCAGGGGGGTGTCAGGGCACACCCTGCCTGTGCCTACCCTGCCACCCCTGCTCCATGCTGCACCACTCCCTGCCCCCTCTCTGTCAGGACACATACCCTGACCTAGCCTGGACCTGGACCCGCATCTGGACCCACACCTGCCCACCGCACTTCCTGCATGTTGTCATATCCATCCCCAGCCATCGACTTCCGATCCCTCCGATCCCTCCGATCCCTCTGGTCTACTTCTGCTCCTTCCTCACTAACCTCGGAGCTCCCGTATTCTGCAATTCCCTCGGTACCCCTTGATGGTCACCACCCCCTCCTTTCAATTTATTACCTATGCCTCCCTAAGTACGGAGCCCTGAAGGCTTCCGGACAGCTCCGATGTCTGCTAGCGCACTCCCGCCTCCACTGGACAATACACTTGCTTGCCCTGCAAAGCCCACCTTCGGGCCTATCCCTCCTTTCCATTTCTGGGTTATCGCCTGCCTTTCTGTTAACCCTGTAACCTGACTCATCGGTAATATTCAATCGGCTAATGTCTAACCCCATTAGCTCCGCTCCGCTCGGCTCTGCCATTTGCGGACCCACCCTTGCTGTAACTATATATACTCAACTTGTACATAGGTCACACTTCAGTAATAAAATCGACTAGAGTTTACCCCCTTCAGTTCTGGTTGCCAGTTTAGTAAGTTAGGGCACAGACATGTTACTTGGCATAGCGCTCCTGGCACAAGTCGCTGAGGCCGAAGCCCTCCACCACAGAGACACTCCTTCGTCTCGACCAGGTCTCTGACACATGTGCACCCCATGCTGCACACTCCATGTGCCACATGCTCCAGGCCCTGGATCCCATCCCCCTTGTGATGTCCAGGTATCCCCAGGAGTTTTCCTTATATTGTGGCCACTGTGGGAAAGTGAGAAGCCAACCTTCTTCTCACTTTCTTACCCACAGTAGTACTGTGCCCTGGGATGGGTTAAGCTGTGGGCCATAGAGAGGGGTCATGGGGACCTGGGGGTCATCCCCTGACACACACTCCCCTTTCCCTTTCTCTTTCTTTCTCCCTTTCTTTTTTTCTTTCTTTCTACATAGACCACCTCTCTCACTATCAATGTATCACCAACATGCATGCCACATGCCCTTCTGATACCCATAACCCCCACACCACCATCACCACTGCTGCGCTCACCTTGCACCCACAGTGGACTCCCAGGGAACTCCTGCAGAGACACCTGGGGAGCCACAGCTGTGGGTGGGGATGACATGGCACTTCTCACATGACCAATTCTGCATGTATGTAATAACAGCTGGAGTGGGAACTGAAGAAGTAGCCTTCTTCTCACATTCCCACTTCAGATTAAGTGGTTGGGGATGCTCACCCCATGATGGGACTGCCACTACACACAGCCGCTTCTTGTCTCATCGGGTCCCCAGTGCCGGGTGCTATACCAGGACTCCACCGCTTTCGGAGCTGTCCCTGACAGGGGGGCAGCATTGGTGGCAAAGATGGTAGTGCTGCAAAGGGAGAGGAGGACAGGTGACCTGGAAGGTAGGACTGTACAGTAGGACTCATGGATTTAGTAAGCGGTAAGGCCGGCTTTAGGTGCAGTTTAGAAACCTGACTTTAGGCCAGTTGCCACTAGCCCCAAGTCAAAGTGGCCAGTTTAGGTCCAGTTTTGTCACTCATGTGTCACTTTAGATATTTCACTTTAGATCCACTTTAGTCAACTGTGAAGCCCCCTAATGAAGAAAATATCACGAAACAGTCAAAAACCAGACCAAAAATGGTTTTTTACGGCCATGTAGTTCCCACAGTGCAAGCCGGATGCAGGCCGGTATGGCCTTGAGGACAAGTCATCCCTGTAAGTGCAAGACAACAGGGCACCCAATTAAACTACCAGTGAAAGGGAATAAGCTGGATGGAATAAGATCATCCTAACTTTCAAAGGAGCATTCAAGCAGGTGTCACCATTCAATAAACGTCCCTGCCGCATCGCTCAAAGGACGTATAAGTGAAGGAACGATAATTAATACTTCGAATTACACCGATGCAAGGCATCGCGCGCCTCCCAGCTAACTCAAAGGCGTGGGCACCACCATACATCAACAACAAAGTAACATCGGCCTCTCCCAATCGACAATCCCCTTCCTATACCCCCCATTTCTTCGCTCTCCGACCTCGTCACCTACATACTCATTAATCCCATATTACCCCTCCCCATCCCGCCTCTGCCCGCCTTTCCACCATATCGAAAGGAAACAAATCAATATAAAATAAACACGGACTAATTTGTGAGAGGCGAAAAAAGTGAAAATGCGAAGAGAATATATACGAATGCATTTTGTCGACGAATGACGTCCAGCATTCAGAACACAAACACCCCTGCACACCAGAAGACACACACACACATAGCGCAATGAGTAGAACTGATGGAATAAGCCGATTATTGTCTTGGGCGACGAGGGTTTGGGAGTAGGTGATAAGGACGAAAATGTTGGCGGGCGATCGGTGAGGTGGCTTGATGCGCAAAAAAATGGTCATGTCATCATGCTGGACAACGTCAACGAGAAGAAGAAAAGAAAAAGAAAAATTAGAAAAAATAAAGTTAAAAAAACTTATTCAGCCGGAATTTCGTTCGAGACCATTGGATGCCATCATGAAACGTATGTCGAGAGAAGGAGAAAAGAGAAGAGAAAAAAACATTGCCCTGGATGATGTGCTTGTGCCAATTGACCTTGTCGTTCTTGCTAATGCAAAAGAGAGAGAAGAAAGAATACGTATACGCTGTCATACGAAACGTGAATGTCGGGAGTGCGCGAATGACGTCGTCGAAGGGTGGGGGGCAGGACGGTTGGGAAAGAACAATAAATATAAATGAGAAAAAATAGTTCCTCCCCCCCCAGTCATGTAACCCACCAAATCGACGACAACGCAAGTCAGTCAGGTGTAGTATGTATATGCCAAAAGAAGGCGACCCATTATCCATATACGTAGGTTGCCAAAAAAAAACAGGGAACAATATGGAGGCGGCAAAAAAAAGGAGTTGGGAAAGTGTGAACTTGCGCGAGCAAGCGAGCGAGCGGGTACCTCGGGAGTTCCTCGGAGTGTTACAACACCATGCGTCGAGACGAAGAGTCCAAATCGAGGAAAACCGAGGGGGGAGATAAGGGAGAGAGAAAAGACGTGGGCAGGGAGATGGGGTAAAAAGATGAGCAGCACGAAAGGAACAAGCCTTTCGTGTCAGACGAGACGACACGAGAGATGGAACCTTTCCACCTCCCTCATCGTCCCCCCTCAAAACTCCCTTCACTAAAACTCTCCACGTCCACATCCTCATCCATACTCCCCCTCCTACTACTCTCCCCACTATCCCCACAACGTCCACCCTTTCCTCCACTCTCCCATTCACTCGCGTTTCCACGATCTGCAACGATCTTCCTCCAAAACGCCCATTTACTCCCCGTCCGTTTATGTTTATGATGTCCAAAAAAGGGACGACGAGAATGACTATCATCGCTCCCAACAACGGTCTGTTCATCACTCTCATATTCACTTCCCTTCCGTCCTCCAAACACCATCTCCGTCTCCATCTTCCCATCACCCGACTCCTCCTCACCAGACGAACTGACCAACGCCTTCAACCTCCCTCTGAACAGAACGGGGCCAAGACTCAACGCGGACAAGAACACAAGTTTCGTCACCACGGCAGGTGATGCCAAAACAGACGACAAAGTCTGCGGGGTCGCAGCCGACGCGTCATATGGAAGGAATGTACCCGATGTTGATGAAGCGTTCGTTGTAGAGGCAGCTGAAGCAGCGAACGAGGTTGCTGACAACGTTTGTATGATATCCCCGATCTATAAAAGGAAATAAATGAATTCTTGGGTGCCCTGGAGTAATGGAACGAAGGATGTTGACATACCTGACAAGTGACGGCCGTCCAAGGTAGCGTCCCGATAAAGCTCCCCACGAAACAATCCCAAAGGCTCACTCCTACCACACCACACGCAACGTTAATCCCACTCCAGGGAACGACACCCACAACTCTCATCACCACCAACCTCACCCACGTCGGCGTCGTCTTCTTTCTACTTCCTTCCATCATCCCTTCATTCATCCTCTTCCCAGACATAGGAACAACAACCCCTTGTCGCCTAACGACGACCATCCGTCCAAGTTTCTCATCCCAAACTCCTTCCTCAAAACCTTCCTCTCCACCACTCCTCGAGCTGATATCCCCTTCCAAAGCACCCCTCGTAAGAGCTACAGCCTTTGGGAACAGAACGTTGACGATCCCTCCCAAAGGCCTACTCAACAACGTCGCAAACACGGTCCCACAACTCGTCAGAAAAGTCATATAAATCGTCATCATCCATACCCATCCACTTCCCTTACCCATCAATCCACCCGCCATCACGTTCAATAATACACTCCCTGGTATGCTCCATGCGTGTTTCCACATTGTGGTCAGGCTGAGCACTAACAGCACGTGCATCCTGCCCCCTCCACCTCCACCTCCACCAATATTCCCATTCCCATTCCCGGCATAGGTCCTAATTTCATTTAACAACGTCGAAATATCACCCAACGTCTTCGGGATGTGTTTAAGTGAAGGAATAGGTAGCGACCAAAGCGAAATGAGTACGGGAGTTGTTGTTAAAACGAAGGTGAGAAGGAGGAAGAAGAGAGGTGCATAAAGGGAACGAGGGTGACGTTTGTGGAGGGACCAGTAGCGACGATGATGGGAGTGTTGGAAAGGGGGAGTTGGAAGGAGAGAAATGGGGGATGGAGGGGATACGAAAAGGGACGTGAAAGGTGATTGGGGAGGTGTGGAGTCTTCGTCAGAGTTGGAGCGGACGTTTGTGTAGACGCCCGGCGAGACGTGATGGGTAGTCTGAAATTGAGTACCCCATGAACGTTGTTGAGATTGAGCTTGTCGTGGAATAGGTTTATGAGGTTTATAGGTATATCCATTCGACACTCCACCGTTGACGTGTGGAGACAATAGTGATGAATGGTTAGTAGAACTAGCTGAGGAAGATGGAGGAGGTTGGGATTGGGAGCGCACAAGTGGAGGAAGAGGGATTGAAGATGTTGCAGCTGCACCCAAAGATAATAAAACAGATAACATTGAACGATCCAGCGTTCCAGGGTGTTGATCAGACATGGACGTGCCCGTACCATTCGTTGTCGTCGTTGTCGTTGGTGCAGAACCAGAACCCGCCAAACTCAGTCCAAGACCAGAGGTTGCAGGAGTAAGAGAACCGATCGTTGTAGTAGGTGCTGTATCTTTACGAACGAGAGCGGAAGGCGTTTGAGGTTCGGGGGGTAGGTTGGAATTTGATCTGATTCTCGGACTTAGACCGTTGAGCGACAAACCATTGCTTACAGAAGAAGCGCGTGGGCGAAGCTGGGACGCTGGGGGTGTGAGTAGAGAGGAAGAACTGGCAGTCGTCTGCGTGGCGTGGTGTGCATGAACGGTTGATGACATTGCGTAATGCTTAACACCTCCCTTTTGTGGTTAGTTTTTTGGTTTTCTGTGAAACTACGCAGTCCGCCTCTTCGGGTGATGATGATGATGAGAGGGGGGGGAGGAGAACGGTAAGAGGGGGGGGCTATAGTGAAGGGAACGTTGAAGGGATATCAGAGGTAGCAACAAGTGAGGGTGAAAAAGGCGTGTGGGAGCCGAAAACGGGCCCCGGCACCAAGAACTAAATTAAACTGAATCCTTGTGTCTTTTGCTTCCGTTCTCACGCCACTTCTTGTTTTTTTGTTCGGGGTTCGTACTCAGGGGAAGAAGAGACGGAGAGGTAACTCGGGGCTGGCAAAGTGGGTTGAAGGGAGGGCGTTTAGTTGCACCCGAACGCGCTTTGCGCAGGATTGCTGCGCCCCAGTTCATGTTCCGGGTTGTGTACTGCCACCTTCGACTTGTCAACGATCATGACCAATTTCCTAATGCCCATTCGGCTCCGCTGCTAAATTCGGCATCTCCAACAGATAGCTGTTCATCTTGCAATTTCCCATACATAAACATCTTCTCGGCCTTCCCGGATCACCCGCGGAGCCCTTGGCATGCGTTCTCACATATATTGTTCTCATTTGCTTCATGTCTTCTATATTGTTATCTTTGTCAGCAATCGACCGCGTGACACTATCTACTCCACAAGTTCGCGCCGGGGCTTCTTGGCCGGCATGGCGGTGTTCCAACCCCGATTCTGGAATAGCCTTGTTCCTGATGTTACACTTTGGCGTGACAACTATCAACTTTTCGCCCTGCTACCCCTCTACACTCAATTCTACTCCGCGGCAGCAAAACGCCACGCAGAACAGAAGTTGCAATCAGCCCACACGTCGCTGCCAAGATGGATCCGCTGACTTGGGCAGGTGTTACCAGCTTCTATTCCGCTGACTCCGGGTCCGCCCCGGGTCTGCCCAAGATCTATTAAACGTGTGAAGGCGTTGCATAACCGGTTAGCGACAATTCCAACTGATGCGCTCCCCTGCGGCACAGTTTCGCAGTTTCACTAGATCAAGCCCCCTTGCCAGGGTCAACGTGCCGCCACGAAAGGCCCTGCTATCCCACTGTGGCGTCTCCTTTTCATTTCATCCCTGTACTGCCAGCTTTTCGCATTTTATTATGCATGGGAATGAACCGTGTTGCATTTACACAACGGGCCGGCACAAAGCCTAACATCGTGTTTCAACACGAAACCCCGGACACCCACGTACTTGCCAAGATTTATTAAACACGAACATTTGACTGCCGAGGGGCATTGCATAGCTTCTACGTAATCCGCTGATTCCCGGCCTGTCTACCGGGCGCTGCATGTAGCTCTACCAAATTGAGTCTTTCGCTAAGCGTACCAATATTGTGCAAGTCCCTGTTGTCCGTAGATGCAACCCGTGGCTCCAACGCTCATTCCCTGTCTACTATTGAACCACCTGGTTCAAATTCGATCGGTGCCGTGCTTTCGCCACCGCTTCGTAATCGCACCACCGTTCTCATACATATATACCTTCTCACCTCAACTCTCACGCTCACCTACTTTTGGGTGATTGAATCTCCAAAAGCTGGATGGACTTGATCTCCAAATCGATTGTCTGCCAATTGCCGCTGGCGTCATTTCGTCTGCATCTGGTTCGCCCGCAATAATTGCTCAGTTTTCGCTTAGGGTTGACTTCCTATCGATCGGGAAACGAATGAAAGACGTCTTCGTGTAAAAGTCAATTAAGCTTATATCATACCAAGTTTTCTCTGTGAACCGATTGCAGCCCCTACAGATGAGCTTGGTACTACCACTGGCACTTTTATATGTTACTCATACTCTCAGCTCCGGAGCCTTGCGACTCGTCATGAGGCAAGTGGCAACCACGTGCCCATCGATTGTTCTCCTACTAGTGGTCGTGCTTCGCGGTCCAAGGTTAGACCTTGAATTCGCCCCCTTGGAGGATTCTGCGGTTATTTCCACACCCTTATTATATTGGTGCCACTCAGCATTTAGCCCCATAGGAGCTGTTACGTCATATCAATCAACGCCTTATGGCCAAGCAACAATGAGTTGTGGTGGCGCCGCATTGCATGTGAGAATTGATAAGGTTTGCATCCGCAAAGCCAAGCCGTAAGTCCCCCCTACATGCAATTCAGCTGCTTTCGAAATTGCATATATATATATATGTGCCAGACCTTGATACCAGTTCCAAAGGCAAGCTCTTTCCCACTTTGCACTCATGGACGCAAGCAAACCCATCATTGGACAGACCAACATTGCCCCCTCCCCCGATAACGATCATCAATCGTGTTCGCCTCTTGCCACATTTATAAGGGCATGCACAGTTATCGCAGGGTGCACTGGTGCAATTGTGGTCGCTAGACTTATTGGTGGAATTTGTCAGCTGACATGAGGACGGTCCACATCGAATCCGTGAAGTTCATACACGTACTGTTCATCCAAGTCCCTCAACCGGACGATTTGTTGTTGATCCCAACAAAACAAAAAAAGCGTACAGCCGGTCGAACAATTTGACCCCTCCCCCTCTCTCTTTAGTCCCCTTTTCAGATGCTGGTTTCAAGTAGGTTTTTCCGCATCGGACGTGCCAGGAGAGGCGATAGTCAACAAGAAATGACTGTCCCATTTTCGGACACCTCATGCAGGTAACGATTGCACTGATAAATTGATCCCGTATTTGATTTGTCAGGGGACTGGATAGGGGGGGGGAGCTCTTCTACATACTTCATCAATCCCGCCTCCAACGCTTAGTTCAGTGCTGCGAGTTTTTGTTCCCAATGTTTGGAAAGCTACTTAATTCCCTCGTCCCGTGTGTGTGGATAAGCGTTCAGATAATCCACCACCACCACCACCACCACCGCTGCCCATAACAGTAACCTAACACCAACCTAAGCAGAGCCTGTCGCCTTCAACTTCAGATTAGTTTTGCCACACCCCCATCGCCTCTGTTGTCCTAACCTCCTTTCGTGTTGTGTTTCTTGGCTGCCCCTCGCTGACAAAGCGCGTCGATCGCACTAACCTAGCTTTTTTCCCGTCTCTCGCCCTATAGTTGTCGCCCTAGGACCCTTGCCACTTTTGTCCCCCTATCCCCTACCTCGTTTCACTCCTATTCTATCCTTCTACTATGTCCGACTCCGGAGCCCAGACTTCGAACACAGCTATTAATGAATCCGACTTTGTTTTGCCGGGGGTTGAATCCGTCGACGTCCAATCTAATCTCTCTCAAAACCAGCAAACCCTCCCATCGTCGTCGCTCCAATGCTGCGAATTACTTGTCCGCAACCTCCCAGCCACAACGCCGGATTCCGCCGAGAGTCATCTAAAAAAGGTCGTCGCTGACCTACTTTCCCGTCATACTGATCTCATAAAAGTCGCAGTCTATCGTTCCTCTACGCGTGGGAAATCTGTCGACTACGCCTATCTCCGACCCGACGCGTCGGTAGTCAATTCAGTTAAACAGGCACATCACATGAAGAAATGGATTAAACCACTAGAGGATTTAGCCTTCGGAACAGTATGGAGTCCTATGTTTGGTGTGGATAACCTCAGGATTATTTCGCTGGTTTACGACTCAGATGGCATTACCCCGAAGGATTGGGAAGCCCAGGTCTTGCGCGCTCTTGGCGCGGTAAACATCCGAGCTCATTATGCCAGCCCCACAACGCGAGTATGGCTAAAGTATATGACCAGCTGGCTCAACACCGCCTTCAGGTCGAGACAGTGACTGCCGGAGCTGACCGTGCTATCACCACTCTGACTGAACAGATGCATCAGACTAATGAGGTTGTGAGCTCTATGTCTTCTGTCGTTCAAGCTCAAAGCCACACCGTAGCCGCGCTTAACAGATTGATGGCTGGAATGGTACACACTATCGGCGGACAGATGCAGGTTTCAGGCCTTTGTGAAGAGATTACTCTTCTTGTGTTGGAGCGGGATCACGCAAAGACAGATGCCGAGAAGGATGCCATCACCAACAAAATTATGGTTCTTCACCAACGAGTTCAGTCTGCTTCCGAAATGAATAGCGTGTTGTTCAAGAGCCTCTCAGATCTCCAAATCGGCACCAGCATGACTATCGACTGCCTGTCTCCTCAACAGGCGATTCAGTCATCATCCATCCAATTTGACGATGCCGATATGGCCCTGGAGTCCCCAGGCACACCCGATGATCCTGGCCCATCAGCTAAACACCATCGTAAGGTGCCGTATCTGATGCATTCTTTGCTCTTTCATGCCTCAGTCATTCGACTATGTCGATCCTTCGATGCCCTCTACCATCTAATCTTCTCTGTTCTTGGGCCCCCTTACTCACCCCCTGTTTTTCCTGCTTCTTCAGGGCTGAATTTCCGCTTGGTATCCGATCATGTTTCCTTTTCCCCTACTGCTCCATCTCTTCCGCTAGTTAACTTTCCCTCTGTCTTACCCCCTGCCTTGCTTGCTTCTTCAGGGCTGAATTTCTGCACACTGTCTGATCACATTTCGCTTTCCCCCTCTGTTCCTCCATCTGTTCCTCATGTTAATTTTCCCTCTGGTTTACCTTTTCAGTCAGCACATGCAAGTGGACCTCTCCTGTCTACTGCTCTGACCTGTGTTTCAGTGTTCTGTTCTGCAGCTGTCCCAGTTTCCCTTCCCCATGTCTCAGTTGTTTCGTTGTCTGTGGCCTATTTGTGGGTGTACTTCTCTATACAAACCATTGTACGGGCTTTGGTTTGCAAACCCCCATTTCTTGTTGTTACATTTCCTGTTCTTTCTCTTCTTACCGGGGGCCCAAGTGACTTCAATGGATTTCAGTGTTCTCGTGGCTAACGTGAACGGACTGGGAAACGCTTTCAAGCTCCATCTCATTATGTCCCTCATCACATCCACTCTTCCTCTCGCTTTCGTTCTATCTGAGACCAAATCAACAACACCATCTATGCCCTTGTTGAGCCTTCCCAACTATATGGTATATGAGAGTCCAGCTTTGCCACTAGCCTGGCAATGTGGGAAATGGGGTCTAGCTTTGGGAGTGAGGAAAAACTTCCAAGTTTTGCATCATCTCTCTGTCCCTCCAGTTTTACAGGGCAGGGTAGTTGCTCTCGATGTTATCCTAGCCTCCTCCTCTCTAGCCCCCAAGGTCCTATGGCTTTTGGGAATATATGCCCCTTGTAATGCTGTGTGGGAATCCCTCCATTCTTTCTGGTCTGAAATTCGGAGTCTCATATCGCAAGAACCATTCCCTCACCTGTGGATGGCTGCTGGGGATTTCAATGTGACCATGGCCCTGAGGGAATGGTCATCAGGTGCTCTTTCACCAGAGGCTCTGATCTACCAAGATTTCCTCGCGGCTTTGGACGCTCTCGATTTATGGTCTCTGAAGCATGAGGTGGATGTCAACTCAGACTACATGCTTAGGTCTTATGCAAATGGGGCCAAGTCAGTAGTGGATAGAGCAGTGATCTCATCCTCTCCAATCTTCTCCGCATCCATCCAGACCCAGCGGGATTTCCTGGGTGCCACAGATCACCATGCCATTCACATCTCTGCTCACATACTTGGCTCAGAAGGCCCATCTCTTGTGCCTTTCTTACCTCAGCGTTCCCTTCCACCTCCGCGTCTGCTCTATCCTTACCCCTCCAGCTCTACTAAAGCGAAATTTGATGATTTTGCTGGCAGGGTGGACTGTGAAATAGCGGACCAAGGGCTCCTCACTCATGAGATTGTGTCCCTAGATGAGTTCGAGTTTGTCTATCGTGCTCTCTCAAAAATTCTACTCTCAGCAGGGGATGATGTATTTGGTCATCGAAGAGCTTTTTCACCTCAATTACAGCCTCCTGCAATCTCCTCTCCTGAGATTAGACAAGTCAACTATTGCATTCGTGCTGTTGGTGGTTTGTTGTTCCAACTTCACCAAGGTCCTCTGCCTTCTGTTCACTTTCTCCCTTTGCGACTGCACCCAGAGTTCTTGCATATCCCCTCTTCGATGGACCATGAACATGCCATTGTTCTCCTCTGCCAATGTCGGAAATATCTATTCAAGGAGCGATATTCCCATTCAAACAGACTGGCTCATGAACTGTCAGGGAACATACCCTGACTTAGCCCGGACCCGGACCCGCATCCGGACCCGCTCCACTTCCTGTGCACGCTTCCTGCGCCGCATGCTCTGGTCCCCGGATCCTACCTTCATGTGACTTCCGGGTATCCCCGGAAGTTTTTGCCATATTGGGGCCACTGTGGGAAAGTGAGAAGTTAACCTTCTTCTCACTTTCTTACCCACAGTAGGCAAGTGTAGCCTACTTTCTATTTATCTATACACTTTCTTACCCACAGTAGAGTTGTGCCCTGGACAGGGCTGTTCACAGGTTAGACTGTGGGCCATAGAGAGGGGTCATGGGGACCCGGGGTCCATCCCCTGACATGAACGTGCTTCATTGGCACACTGTCAAAAGGTGCTTGCCATTCTTAGAGGCTGCTCAGCGAAGTCTCTCATGCCATATGAGTTGGCAGCCGACTCGCCCTTGGTGGTAGAGGATCCTGACACACATCAGTTAGTATCAGGAGAGGAGGCAGTGAAGGATGCAACCATTCGCTACTTTACCAATCTCTATCATCATCCTCCTACCCCAGAGGACAACAAACCTTGGCTCGATTGCTCCCCAGTTCGTGCACTGAGAGATCAGGTCCTACACTCTCCTTTCATATGGCCCCGCTGTGTCTCCTTACCTGAGCTTCGTTCGCTCCTTGTCGGGGTAACCCTCACCCAGCCCCAGGCCCAGATGGGTGGGAGAAGTGGTGTGTTAAGGCACTGTCAGACTCCGCATTATCCCTGGTGCAATCCCTCCTAAATTTCCAAATCACTCATTCCTTCATTCCAGCTTTTCTCAGAGATACAGTCCTGGTTACGCTTCACAAATGGGGGCTCACTACACAGCTCCAGAATAAACAAGGAATCATGTTCTCAAATCTTCTCGCCAATCTTCCTTTTGCCTGGCTGAGCTTACAATTGAATTTGTACAATGTTAAGGTTCAGCTCATTCCTGAAACTCAAGTTGCAACTCAGCAGGGTGTTCAGGGTAGAGACATGACCAGCTTCCTTGCCCAAGTTGAGGCCTGGTCCAACCGTATGTCTACACCCCTCTTTATTCTGAAGCGCAACCAACAGAAGGGCTTCGATTTCCTTTCCCCCATGGGTTTTCATGATGCCATCCTAGCCTACGGGCTGCCTGAGAGCATAATCGATCTAGACCAGTCATCCCAGCTCGATGTTCACTGCTCTCTTCGCACCGCTTATGGTGATACTCCTCCAATCATCATTAATGGGGTAACAAAACAGGGTGGCTTGCTATCTCCTTTCAAGTTGGCCCTTACAACTAGTCTAGGTCATCGTTGGTTGTCAGAGGAGCACGGGGTCAAGATTTCGTCTATTAAGGCGTGCAATGCTGACCCCCATCATCATGCCGATTCATTGTCTATTAGAATCTCTATGGTGGAGGCGACAGATGACTCCCTCCTTTTTACATCTTCCATCTCTTCCATCTGCTCAATGTGTCTACTTATGGAACATTTCCAACTGGCTTATGGTTGGTTAATGGCTTGGGAAAAATCAGAGGTTGTTGTGCTCAATTCGAGTTCCTTCAAGGCCAATTCCATCTCTATGCCAACAATTTCACTTTCTTGCCCTTCATCTCCTCTAGTCCCAATGGTCCAGGTCCCAGTTTGTCGTGATCATATTCATTTCCTCCATGTATCCATCAATGACCCAAACTCACAGTTCATTCATTTATCATCTTTGATTTCATCTTTTATCATTCCAAAATCCTATCAACATTTCCCTATCACAGTGATCCAGAAAATTGTTAACCAACTATTGATATCAAAAGTTCAAGCTCATTTGGCCTTGCATCCAGTGTCCCCATCTCATGCCTCATCCCTTCAGTCACAAATCGCATCTCTCGTCCACTTGTCAGGGGACATAGCGTAAGCGGTTCTCTGTTACCCTATTGATATCATGTAAGACTATATCACCACATGTAGCCACATCGGCCCTCATATATCGTAAATCCCTCACCTTCTCCTGATCCGACTCTGCCCCTTTGATCCAAGTGTTCCTTCATTTCTATTCACTTCGTTTTCTATCGGATCACTGTTTAGTTCCTTTGATCCTATCTCTTCCGATTGATTGATGTCACTCGTGTATATAGCTCTATGTGCCGCTGAGGGTTGGAACCTCAGCTTTGTCTATGACTAGGTTTTCAGGCGATATTCGACTCGGACTGATGAGCGATCCCTGACCCCACTCTTATCTTCCTTTCCCATTTTCCCCTTTCACTCAAGTGCTTTCTCTCCCCTCGAATCACTATGGCTTCGGTTTCATGTCCATTCCACATCTCAATGCTTCTCTTGCTCTGGCTGGACTACTCCGTGATTTGAACCACCATCTTCTGATTTTCAGACATGTCTCTCATATCTTTGGCAGATTGGGAGTGTTCTGTTCTTGTTAGACACTGGTCTGGGGTTGGCACCGAAGGTTGCTGATGCAGGCCGCTATTGGCTGCGATGGCCGCGATGCCTTGAACAAGGCCCAAGGGTAGGGCATTTGGCCTCAGCAACTCTAAAGGGAGTGCTGTGCCCCCTAGCTGTCTCTTGGCCCTCATTTCAGACTCGCTGGGGTTGCCTTGTTGGGGTAAGGACTTAGGGGTCGTGGTCACATCGATATTAGAGCTAAGGTACAATAAAGTAGCATACAGGATATATATAGGGAGAAAGAATGAATGGAAGCGGACCTGGGCTGAAGGCCGAAGGGTCCGGAAGCAAAGGAAACAAAGAGCGGGGTTGGCCACACAGCGGCCAGCAATGACCGAGGGTCAAAACAAACAATAACAGATAAATAAAAGAAGGAGCGTAGGGCCGCAATGTCAGGGCACACCTGCCTGACCTGGCTCCACCCACCCTGACCCGGTATCCCGCCCACCTCTACTCCCCACCCTTCATCAGGGTTCCTCAACTCCTGTTCTTCTTTCTATCCTTTTGTTCTTTTATTCCTTTGTTCTTTGTCCTATCTTTATCTACACAGACAACCTTTCCCCATACCTATGTATTATTGACCCGCCCGTGACACATGCATGACACACCCAGCCCTGGACGACCCGGATGGCCTCGCAGTGCAACCCAGCACGTGCGCGTGCTGCACATGCCCTCGGGATCCCCCATGGGGACACCTGGATGACTGCGGCTGTATGCGGGGTGAAGTGGCAAACCTCATGTGACCCAAGCCGCATGTACATAAAGGTACCTGGGGTGGGAACCGAAGAAGTAACCTTCTTCTCACAGTTCCCACTTCAGTCTGAGTGGCCAGGGACCATTGTCCTGGATCGGGCCCGTCAGTATGCACACCCGCTCCACACCCCGTGATGGCCTCAGTGCCGGGCATTACCCCCAGGCCCTCTCGACCCCGGACGCATCCCTGACATGCGATAGCGGCGATGGTATTGTAGCGGCGCTGGACTCGGAGTTGGGCCGGAGTCGGGCGTGGGAATGGTAGCGGCCCTGTAGGGGCCAAGTGGGCGGGGTAGAGGAGTTGCGCTGGGCACGGTGCTGGAGGCGGACTCAGGGTGGGAAGGTTGGTGTGGCTGTGGGGAAGTCGGCCAGGTGCAGGGGAGCCTAGGGGCAAGCGGGGGAGTGAGCAGGGAGTCCTTATGGAGGATAGGGCTGGGGTTGGGGCTCGCGCTCACGCTCGCATAGCGGGAACGGGCTCGGGTGGCATCGGGACAGGCAGCTAACAGGCTGGAATGCATGGCCGTGACAGTTCTGCCTTGTATTTTTCCTTATGATTCAGTTGGCTTACGTTTGTCTTTTCTCCATCATTGGCATTCTTTACCTTTTCTTTTTACTGTGGCTCATGACTGTCTCCGCCAACTTGACCTCCACATCCGACACATGGACCAGTCCGATATCTTTGATGGTCATGTATCACTTTCCCACCTGGCTAAGAAGTCATCACGGGCACTGCATTCATCGATTGTTCGTTGCTATCGAGGGACATCTCATGCTTTCCTTGGGGCTTGGGGATCTTTGGGTCATCCACCTGTGCAGAATTGTTCCCCTCCCTCTTTTGGTGCTTCCCTTCCTAACACATTCCAGTTCCCTTCGCCACAGTTCTACAATTATCAGGTTACATGCCATTGGCTCGGAATTTTGTCATTGTCCGACTTGGTGACAGGTCCGGTCTCTCTCTCCCTGCCTACTCAAGAACAACAACTCCTTGCAGAGAACAGTATTGTGGCCTCGGCTAGATTGAAAGCGTTGTTGGATCCTGTTATGTGGGCAACAGATGGTTCCTGTCGAGAGGTTGCAGGTTCAGTAACATCTGCGGTGGTTGGGCCTCATCCTGTGTCCTTGAGAATTGTTGGGGTCAATGCTTCCAGCATTCAGGGGGAGGTTCTGGCTCTCATCTCTGCTGGCCTGCTCATTTCAGCACTTGGTGTCAGGCCTTCGCACGTTTACTCAGATCATCTACAATCTGCTTGGCTCACAGAGGATATTCGTTCACACTCTCTCCCTCCAAACTTCTGGGCATACAAGAATGCACATTCGTATTACTGTTGGTTCGAGGACATTTTGACTCGGCTAAACAGCATTCATTTCGATCATGTTAAAGCTCACACTCAGGCTGTGGACATGCCCTCAGTCTTAAACTGTGCTGCTGATCATGCTGCTTCTCTCACACACTCTCATCCTTCAATTGTTCCGTTGGCTCCATTGCCAACTTTCACCATGGATGCTTTTCTTTTTCTCTTTGGCATCCTTTCCTGGGTTTTATCGAGAATAATGTGTTATCCTTTGCATCTTCTCAGTGGTCTGAGAAGTCAGCGAGGCACTTATTCTGCACTTCACACCAGCGAATGCCTGGTTTTCAGGCAATGACGAGCCCTTCTTTCCCATATGAATGAACGAGTGCGGGTTTTTCAGCATGTGTTCAACTGTATGCTTGTTCGGGGCAGCTTCCAACTCATGCTCTTCTGCATGCAAGAGGGTTGGTTGCATCAGCGCAGTGTAGATGTCAGGGACGTGTCCGGGGTTGAGGCGGTCCGGGCATAGCGTCCGGTGCTGAGGACCTCACAGGGGGTAGATCGGGCGTGTGTACTGGCAGGCCCGATGCGGGACAGCGATCCCTGGCCACTTAGACTGAAGTGGGAATGTTGAGAAGAAGGTTACTTCTTCGGTTCCCACCCCAGGTGTGTTTATATACATGCGGCTTGGGTCACATGAGGTCCGCCACATCACCCTGCATACAGCCGCAGTCACCTGGGTGTCCCCATGGGGGATCCCGAGGGCATATGCTGCACGCGCGCGCACTAGGTTGCGCCCTAGAGCCGTCTGGGGTTGTCTGGGGCTAGGCATGTTGTGTGCGCGTTGCGGGTGGGTCAATAATACATAGATATAAGGGAAAGGTCGTCCATGTGAAATAGAAATAGAAATAGAAATAGAAATAGAAGTGGGAGAGGGATAGAGGGGGAAGGGATATGAAGGAAGGGTGCAGGGTGGGAGAAGGGGTACCGGGTGAGGTGGGTCCGGGTGGAGGCGGGTCAAGTGGGTGTGCCCTGACAGTAGATTGGGTTGCATTTCCGCAGAGTCCATGCACCATTTGTTTTCTGAATGCCCAGTGTTCCGAAGTTTTTGCATGTCTGCAGTGTCAGGGCTCTGTTCTAGAACCAAGGAGTTACTGGAAGACAAAGCTTCCAACGCATTGCAAAGGGCAATCATCAACTTCATTCCAGTTTTGTTTTCCCCTCAGTGTTCTTCTCACGACTCCCATTTTTGGCCTCATGGAGCAAATTTGTGGTATTTAGGACACATCCCTTTCATCCATCATCACTTTCCAGCTTTGTCCTCGTGTTGCACATTGTTAGAACCAAGCGGATTCGGACAACTCCGGAGTGGAATCGGAGACTTAGCGTGGAAGGACCTCGGCCTCAGCGACTCAGGCGGAGCGCTGTGCCATTGCTGGTTGTCCTAATTTCGGATCTAGCAGAGGGAAAGTCTCTTGGGGGGAATTCAGGTCGATTTCGGACTGAGGTTACAAGTTACTAGGTACATTGTATATAAGGAGGGGTCCGGAATCAAAAGGAACAAGGGTAGGACGAAAGGAGACAAAGGGAGATGGAAAGGGGAACAACACTGAGGGTCAAGGGTTTGACTCAATGGTGTTTCTCAAAGGAGGAATGAAGGGCCAAGGCTCAAGGAGGAAGGAAGGAGGATGGGAGTCGGGAATGGCTAGCTGACTGAATAGAAGGAAGCAGCAGCCCAAATAGGAATGAGGGAGAATAGCGGAATTGAAATGGACAATGCAATAGTTGCAAGGTCCGGAGTAAGTCCGGAAGTTAAACTCCGGAATATTGGCAAACATGATTAAATGGAATGCTAACCAATATAAGTGGAGATGGGGTCAAAGTCCGAGGTCGGAGCTAAGACCGGAGGTTCCAGAGATGGAGACACAAATGGGATTCCGGAGTGGAGGTCCGGAGTTGGGAGCATAGGTGTTGCATGCTCGTCTGGAAGGTGTCGAGGATGAGGTCGGACCTGGAATGTTCCGGAGTCGGACCGAAGGTGGTGTTGGAGCCGGAGGTGGGATAACCTCTTGGAAGTCGGCAAGGAGGAGGTGGCAGAAGGGAAGTAGGACTCTGGAAGTCAGGTTTGGAGTTCCAGGAGCCCGGAGTGGAGGTCGGGATTGTACGGATATGACACACATCCGCTATGGGGCATGTGTGGCATTCCGGGTTCATTCATTTGGCAGGGAGAATTTGGGGTTTTATTTTGGGTTTGGGGGAGATGGTTAAGGGCCGTTGAAAGTTAGGAAAGTAGTTAAGAAATTGTGTTGGTTTTCACTATGTTTTCTATGCATTGTTATGGACCAACGAGGTCGGCTTGTATGTCTTACCTTAGCTGCTTTGTAGCGGAGTTGGCCAAATTTATTCGTTTATTCATTTAATTAATTATGTTCAAAACAGTTTCAATACCATTGCAAACAGCATTGCAGCAGCTGGCTGCACTGCCGACTACAAAATGGTTCTGCATGACAATAACTAAGGAAGAAGTGAGCAGAGCTCCCTGGACCTAATTGCTTGGACTATGTATTAGATTTGATCTTCTTGGTATAATGTATACTAACAGCTTGTTGATTGTGGGTATGGGGACGATATTCGTCTCTGCAGTTCCCACTGAGTTTTTGTTTTACAGACTATCAACAGATCGAGGATTCAGTGTTTGTCAACGGAAAAACCAACATCCCATGGGGGAGAATTACAGAAGAATCCCATATATTGCATGGGAGTTTACATTAATCTTATCTGGAGTCTCCTACGGATGACTCATTGTTTCTGCCAATGTTGAGTAAGCATACACCCCTGCTTTCTTGCTAACGCTTCGAATAGGCACACAAGTGATGAAGTTGAGTCATCAATCTAACATATAAATAATCATGGTCGGTCTTTTACAAGATCTGATTGGCTTGGTTTACCCCAAAGCCAGGTTTCAAACTGTTTTGATTGGCTGCTCTATCTTACCTAATTGGTGCTGAGGGTTCTAACTTGCTTGCATCTCCTTCTCCCCCCTTAGGCCTTTTATATGCCCCAGTGTACCTTACATCACCTATCACCCTGGTGATACCATCACTCCGTTGACAACTTCATCTCAACTTTGACTGGTGATGTTCAGTGCATCACTGGTTAACTGGTGAATTGGCTCCCTGGTGCATTGTAAGATAGACAACATTCAAACCTGGGTACTATCCGGAATTATCCGGGTGTGGCAGTGCAGGGTCACAAGCGGCAAATATTTCTGAGGTCACTACAACAAAGGCTGGATTGATGGAAAATTCTTTATGGATGGCATGGATTAGTTGTTTTGAAATTACTTATGCATGTCCTTTGGCTGAAAGAAATGTACCGGGCCTTCTGGGAGCAAATCAAAGAATTTTGTTTTATCTCTGACTCTATTTCCAGGCAGCTCCATTCTTAACACCGCTTACGTCCACAGCCAGAAGGCCTGGGACGAAGGTATAGTTTCCTTTTATAGGCTCGGCAATCCCCATAATTCAGTTTCACACTGTCCATGCCGGCAAAAACTTGGGACTGGTTTTTTTTGCAGTATTCTGGTTAGGAATCAAAAGAAATACCGATTCCAGCACTATAAAGTATTTCGGGATTTATTTCACAATGCCGGTGAATATTACACTGAGAACTTATAAAAGAGGCTTGCTTCTACTGCTTTTGAGTGCCAGATTGGCCTCAATAATGTTGAGGTGGGAATGAGCAGCAACGCGAGCTTTGCAACAATTTGATTCCAGATAGTTACGAGGTTTGAATGTCATCTATCTTAGCCATATTTCACCTCATTCGCTGGCTTTATCACGGTCTTAGACAGGTTTCTGTCATAATGACATCGCTCCGGAAACAGTGCTTCAGATTGGGCACAATGTGGCTTGCATACCACACTTGGCCGACACTTCTGCAGGCATCTCAGCCCCAGTCTTCATCTGCCAATCATTTCCATGTTTCGATAGGCACTTTCTGGCCATTTAGAGTGCTTGACAACATTCGGGTTGCCTTCATTCACAGCACATTGGTGGCATTCTCGCCCCACTGCGGACTTTGACCTCTTGACATCGCTCTGATGTCATGTTGAAAGTCAACAGCTACAGGAAATCCAGCGACAGCATGAGAAATCCCACACTCACCTCACATCGGTGGTGTCTACCGCTCTCACTTTGAGCAACCACTTCGGCAAGTGACACACCCCCTCACCATCTTCGTCTGTCATTTTAACCCAGGTGACAACTAACCACTTTCTGGCTATATCTGATGAACACACTTCGATGTCATCAACAACAGAGCCTTAATTGGGTCTCCTTATGTATAAGTACCAACTCATCAGTTTGCATGCTGTGTCACCCCTTTGTCTCTCTTTGCTTTCACCAATGCTGCCCGACTTCTCACTGGGCTTTGACTTCATGCTCTCATTGGTTGATCCCATGACTTTCAGATTCTCTGGCAACTTTCACATTGTCTCCGCTTGCCTCACTCAGGCAGTATCTATGTACACAAGAATCACTCATCTTCAGTGCTGCAGATTTGACTTGTGAGCAAGAGACTGCACAGCAATGTCCATTGGACATGCAGATGGCCTTAAACCCTGATGTGTACCTCAACGACGACCGGCCCTCAAGTTCCTACCACCAGTCCCTTCGGGTTGGCGCCCATGTACACCCAGACTCCCTTTGTCCACAGTCGGGTGATTGAATCTCCACCGCCTTCGTCTGTGCTGCAAGAGAAGATCGAGGCTGGTCAAGACATTGGTCCGAGAGACTCCGCAGTGCCAGGCTGAGTTCCAAGTTGGACGTACCCTTCCTACGACTCTGAAATATGTGATATCTCCCAAATGTCTTCCCATGGGAACTTAGAAGCCGAAATGAGGGAAATATGAATATGGGGTATGTAGTTTCATTTTGCGTTGGGCCTGTATTCTGTCTTCTCTACTTGGGGAATCGGGACGCGTTTCCCCTACTGGTTTTCCAGTGGTGACTGGACGCTTCCCAACTTCCTCAGTGGATGAAGGCCCTCCTCCCGACATTCGCTTGGGTGTCTTCAATAGTGCTGAGTATTGATGACAGGGATCTAAGTACATTGTGTTGGGGAGGGAAGTTGAGACTATTGATACGTTTGGATATGGTTATGATGAGGTTTACTGCGAAGCTCGTCTCCCTGCTGGGAAAGAGCATTGACCACTGGCGTTCCATGGATGCCTTTTCATTTGAGAGTGACAGTTTTTAGAGACATGCATAGGTTTGCCCCTCGGTCATCCAACTTTATCATCAAGTTTTCCGAAAACATAATATCAATTCATTTGGTTACAAGATAGACTTTCTTTGAGAGATTCTATATTTCGGTTCATCTTCAGGCAGGTGAATCGGTAATTCTGAAACCGACAAATATGTGATCGACCGTAATGGCAAGCTAAGGCAATTCCACAATGGCAAGCAATACAACCCATGGCCCGGAAGTTTGCTGAATATTACTCGCCAGATTCCATTCTAAAAATGCAATCCAATTCCAAGACACAAGTGGAGTCGTGAGTGATACGCTCCCCCAAATGTTTACATACTATCCATCTATGTGCGTTTCTTGCCGAGTTCTCAGAGAGAGAGAAAGCGACTTAAGGGAAAGACCACTTGGTGCGTATTGCCCAATTGACACTTTTACCATTATCTTGGCATTCGGGCACAAAAAGGCATGTAAACAATTGGGGGGCCCACAACTCAACTGCGCTGAATTTGTACCCTTCAACATGGTGTAGGTGCATGTTCTCCCTACTAATCGTCGACCTTAGTGCCATACTGGAAAGATTAAAGAAACGCAAAATGATGTTGCGACACACCACACGCATTCGAGCCGAACGAAGGGGATGCCAAGTTTCTTACAGTTTCATAAATTCGGCATAATTCCAACCCCCTCCAGATGAGTGCATGGAATCTGTGTTAGGCTCAAGTACGAGGGGGCGTATCGTACTGTACAAGTCCGTCACCACTCGACAAGAACCTGCCAGTGTGTACAACTACCATCATCCCCCTCACATACTCCGGGTGTCATGAAGGTGGACTGTGAATTTCGTATTGACTTGTGTCCTCATGCTTCCAGTCATTCCAGTCTTAGGGAGTCCACAATATCCGATGAAAGTCTCTGCCATACCCAGAGCCTTTATTAATGATCCCATCCGGCAAGGAGCAAGCAAGGCTAGGTCATAAGGGGCAATGCTAGTCCGTCCAATTGTGGCTTGCTTACGGATGCGAAACCTTTTGGCCATGAAGGCGGCGTAGGGGTTATTCTCTGCCAGAACCAACTGACCTTCCAGGGCTATCGTGAACGCATAGGCACCATATTCACATGTTATTCGCTTGAGTTTGCGCCATGAACAGCTATTTGGTAGGACAATCACTGAGACATATCAGAATGCCGCAGGGAACTCAATCGACTAATTTCACAGTACCTACACCTCCCTAAGTATGGAGCCCTGAAGCTCTCTGGACAGCTCCGACATCCGCCAGCGCATCCCCGCCTCTGCTGGGCAATTCACTTGCTTGCCCTGCAAGTCTACCTTTGGGCCTATCCCTCCTTCCCACTTGTGGGTCATAACCCATCATTCCGTTAAACCCACAACCCGACTCGTTGGTAATATTCAGTTGGCTAACATCTATCCCTGTTAGCTCCGCTCCACTCGGTCCCACTATTCATGGGCCCGCCCTTGCTGTAACTATATATATACTTAACTTGTACATAGGTTACACTCCAGTGATAAAATCGACTAGAGTTGATCCCCCTTTTAGTTCTCATTGCCAGTAAGTAAATTAGGGCATGGATGTGTAACTTGGCACAGCCAGCAGTAGGGCAGGACTCCGGAGGTGGTGAAGAAGGAGGTCCGGGAGTCGGGTCAGAATCGGATATGCATGGATATGACAGAGGGTGAAAGCACGAGGAAACAAAGAGGGTCCGAATCGGAACAAAGGCATCTGAACAGGACAAAGGGAAGACAAAAGTGGAGCGGCACTGAAGGTCATTGTCATGACCATGCACTCTGACCTGGATGCTGGCCCCTTTTTGTTTTATTTGTCACCTGACCCATTCAGTTTCCTTACTATATATACTTGTATATTACATCATCATAACTTTAGTCTGAATATCAACTTGGTTTTCACCCCCTCAACAAGGCAGCCTCAAGTCACCTCGAAATGTGGGCACTGAGATAGTAGGTGGGCACAGCGCTCCTTCAGAGTCGCTGAGGCCGAAGCCCAACCCCCCAGGGCCTTGTTCCTTGAGCCGCCGACCCCATACCTAACTGAAAGGTTTGCTCACTATTTTGGGGACGGTACATTCCGTTCCCCCATTCGCCTCAGGCCTCAGGTAGTCCGTCTAAATATAAGCTTTAATGTGCTGTATATTCAACGGGGTAGAGGTAAAAGGCTTCCGGGCCTTTACAACTACTCCGAGGTATATATATGTAATTTACATATCTTGGCGCAAATAAATAAAGAAATAATAGCATCACTATAATCGGAATTATAGTGAAGTAAGGTTAATCCCTTACACTAACAGTCATAGGTTTAGAACCTGTGGTACATCCGAAAGGAGATAGGGAGGGCGAAGCCCAGAGGGGCAGGAAGATGAGGCAAAGTGGGGATGATGACTAACTGGCTAGAATGGGAAGAAGCAGCAGTCCAAATAAGGATGAGGGGAAAGCGCAAAAGATACATTACAAACGGTGATAGTGCCGGGTATGATCCATGGAGCTCAGAGGTTGTGGAGCTTACAGAGGTTATGGAGGCAGGGTTGAAAGTCCGAGGAATGTTGGCAATGGCGTTTATGTAGTATGAGGTCACCAATGCAATGGACTTAAGCCGAGGTGGAGTCAAAGTCCAAGGTTGGAACTATGATGGAATCTCGGAGCAAAGGTACGAGTGGTGTCCGAGTACAGGGTATGGGACAGCGGTGGGGGTCGTAACTTGCTGGAGGTTTGGCAGAAGAGGGTCAGAGGGAGGAGAGAGAAGAGAGGAGCAGGGAGAGGAGTGGAGGAGAGGAAAGGTGTCAGGTCCAAAGGTGAGTATCTGTCAGGGACGCGTCCGGGGTCGAGAGGGCCCGGGGGTAATGCCCGGCACTGAGGCCGTCGTGGGGTGTGGGGCAGGTGTGTGTACTGGCGGGCCTGATCCGGGACAGTGGTCCCTGGCCACTCAGACTGAAGTGGAGAATGTGAGAAGAAGGTTACTTCTTCGGTTCCCACTTCAGGTACATTTATGTACATGCAGCTTGAGTCACATGACGAGTGCCATGTCATCCTCGGAGGCAGCCGCAGGCATCCAGGTGTCCCCGTGGGGGATCCCAAGAGCATCCGCTGCATGCACGCGTGCTGGGCACAGCAGGAAGCCATCCAGG
This sequence comes from Cantharellus anzutake, assembly GCF_015039405.1. Classification (NCBI taxonomy): domain Eukaryota; kingdom Fungi; phylum Basidiomycota; class Agaricomycetes; order Cantharellales; family Hydnaceae; genus Cantharellus; species Cantharellus anzutake. Next base: position 408,873 of record NW_024066985.1, on the reverse strand, counting down.
GTGTGTGGGCCGGACGGGTCAATAGTACATCGATACAAAGGAAGGTGGTCTGTGTAGATAGAAAGAAATAAACAGGAAGAGGAAGATGAGAAGAATGAAATAAAGAAAGGGGAAGGAAGAGGGAAAAGAAGGGGGAGGAGAGGGAGGGGGATAGACAGCGGGGAGCGGGTGTGGTGTGGCCGGGTGGGTCCAGGTGGACCCAGGTCAGGTGGGTGTGCCCTGACAGTATCGGAGTGGACGGAAGTAGGGTAGGAGAGTGACGGAAGGGTGGAGGTGTCGTGAGGAGTAAGAGGAGGAGGGTGGCAAGAGGAGTGATGTTCAGTCTGAGGTGAGTATTGGAGCAGACAGAGATAGGGTAGGACTCCAGAGGTGGTGAAGATGGGGGTCCGGGAGTCAGATCGGGATCGGGTATGTATGGATATGACATCGTGAAACTGTGTTCCAAGTCCCAACAAAAACCTAGAGAGTGTGAATATACAATGTAAAGTATGTACTGAGCGCTCGATCAGAAAAATCGATGCATTATAAAATGAGCATGTAAACAGACCAGTTATGGTGCCTCAGATAGCAGATCCTGGCGACTCTACAGATCGTGCATTATAGCATTTTACAATATCCTGGAGTAGTGCCTTCCGGGGCCCAACTTGTACCTTATTGACTGCTGTTCAATTAGGAATAAAGGTGTCCTTAGGGGCCAGCCAACAATGCTTGTTGATCTGTTCAATTAGTTTTTCCCCCATCATTGCAGCAATCACTGCAGCACCCAACTGGAGTATAGTACACTCTAGTTTCTCCTCCACTCTCTTCTTCTCATCTCGTGCCTTCTGGGCTTCATGGCTGGCAGTGGCTTTTGCTGCCTCAACTTTGGCCATAGTTTCCTCTCAAGATTCTGTGTGTTCTCGATGCTGAGCTTCCTTCCTGAGAAATGGATGATGGGCTTCACTGAAATTTGCCCTTATGAAGCCCTCAGTGTTGTTACGGCTATACATCGCCAATGAATTAAATGGGCAGTTGATTTTGATTGTTTTGTATGCAACAAATTTTCCGTAATACTAATACCAATCACTGACAATGTAAAAGGGTATAAGGAGCATGGTAGGAAGTTGTTCCAAAGTCAGAAGAGCATCAATTGAGCTGAGTGTGCCCCAGGCATCTCCAGAATGCGCTATTGAGTGCGATGATGTACAGACGAATAAACAAATGATCACCCAACAATTTCAGGCTTGTCACACAGCAGCTAAGCATGTAGAAATTCTCCTGGATGTGTAGAGGGTCTTTTTCTATAATTCGGACTGTTGGATTTTTGTAAAACGCTCTGGTTGTCGAGAACGGTTGTAGAGCCATGAGAATTCATTTTTTTTACAATTCCTCAGTCCAATTATCAGCTTTTACAATTCCAAGTAACTTTTGATTCAACTTTTTGTTGCATGAGACATTTGTGATGAGTTATAAAACTATACTTCCACAGGCTGCTCTGTGGCCAGTCTAGCTTACATAAGCAGTCCCATGGGCAAGCTTCGCTTACTGTCATGCTCCAACCCATGCAGTTGTTGGTCATGTGAGTACAGTATTTTTGCTTTCGGCACATGATCTTTGCGGGACGTGCTGAGGGAATCACTGCGTTTAGAGCAAAATTATCCTGTGTACAATTTCCATGCTGAATAATACAGAAGCAGTGTTATCCTGAGCTATCCCCTGAGAAATCCCAGGCTTCTGAGCAGGTGCAGGTTGAACTTATGAGACGTGCAAAATCACAACCAAGTATTTGCCCAGAATACAACAGGGCTGTGCACCTGCGTGCTATATTCTCTGTTCTGTCCCTCGTTTCTGCAGTATCCTGTACCAAGCGCTGACATTTTATGGCGGAATTATTTAATCACTGCCTCATTGCAGATCACTCACTGGTTTTTTTTCCCCCTAAGTCCCTCATTTTCTCTGCACAGTGTCAAAGCGCCCTCCGGCAAAGGTGAAGGAAGATGTTCAGCCTCTGGCTTTTTCACATTACAGCTGATCACATCATGTAGTACCTTTCACACTGGATCCTGGGCACCCATGGCTGGCCCACAGCTCGTCCACTGGCTGGCCACTTGTCCTTTGCTTGGCGCTTCTGTTGCTTGGCTGAGCTAGTGTTTGCAGTAGCACTGGTAGTATTTGCCTTCACTCATTGAAACACTCATTCTAATCGCCCTGCCATAGTTGCACTTTTTCGTCTACCTGTTGGACAAGGTCCTTGACCAACTCCTCGAAAAATTCCTGAGGGAGTGAAGGTCCGCGTGGCACAGAGCTATTAACCAGACCTGCATCCTGGAAGTGAGTACCAGCGCTTGCAAGACTTTGACTCATGGAATAGTACTGTTGCGTCGCGATGTTGTGTGTAGCGGGGGTCGGAATGCATGAGAGTATATCACGTAAGTGCTGATTTCTCAATGGTTTGAGATGACTTACCAGGTGAATTCTGGTCGTAGGTATGTCCTCCAATATTTTGATGATGATTTGCGTGAGTTGGAGCAGTGTTTGGGATACCTAAGATGCGTGCACTAAGGAATTTTCACGGTCTTTTTATCTGTTAACACTCACCGATGTTTAGTCCATAATAACCTGATCCTGTCCATGGAAGCGGCAATGGAGATGAGGAAAGTGCGGCATGTGCTTGTATTGGTTACGTGTACGGTGTCTGTACAGATCAAGCTGTAGCAAGGGTGAGGTGGATGGGCTCCTAGTACTGCTGTTTGATGTATTTATCGCTCAGTTGTTCTGTATGTACTCTAGCCTCCAACAGGAGGCACGGGAATAATAATATTTGAATAATTAATAATTGTGTCAGGTTCGTTTCGGACTCTTATTCCGAGTCTGTAATATTCAGAGAAGTGTTCAGTCACGGTTACTACCAGACGTGGCTGTTGCCCCACTAAATCCGGTCTGTGCTATCACTGTGCTATCCTCTGTCAAAGTATGTGGGGTTTTCAGAAATATTCTGCGCTTGTGCTGCGATCACTAAGTGTGCAATATAACAGAGAATAATACAGATATTCTCTGTACTATTCGGCTACGAATAATCTTCTCTTAAACGCAGTGAATGTTTTAGGGTTAGTGGGGGGTCGTAACCTTGGTTGCCGACCCCCAATGTCTGCAAAGTGTACAACAAGCAAAGGACAACATTCAAATGCACATTCTTTGTACTCCAACCGTCTGGACGTGCATCGCGCAATTACCCAACTTGAAAGCAGTCCACTCACCATTATTCCAGGGGAGATTCAACAACTATGCATTCGATTCCTCGGCCTGGCATGGTATCGGACCCCCCACATTAGACACTCCATTCCCATCTCTTCGCGCTATCGAGATGGCAGTCCCGTCTCAGTTAGCAGCCATCGTCCTGGGGTATTATCCCTTAGATGGCGTACGTTCTCTCGGACTGCTACTGATTGACTATAAGTACAATCCACCAACAGAGCAGTCGCTAATCCAAATAGTCACAACGTGCAAATGCTTGCATCGATTACTCCTCATCACCCCTCATTTCAGGCTCCCTGTACTGAAATTGCCTCTGTCTCCTGAGCTCACTCATTTGGTGGTCTGCACTGACGGCGTTGAGACGATTGACAATGCCGACTTGATGTATATATGCTCTAAGATGCCCAACCTTGAAGTTTTGGATTTAATCCCGACACAAGTCTGTAGAAATCATCCTCCGGGCCTAACGCTGGAAGTCATACGATCGATCGCAGGGATATGCCCTCGTCTTGAGCGCGCTTCGTTGTACATTGATATGGACATCTCGGGTATCCAATTTTCCTTCGATGACCCTCCTTTTCCTTTGAATCATCCACTTTCCACTCTATACTTTACGCCATCCCAGGTCCTGAACCGTACTGAGGTGGCAATGTATTTGTGCACTTTGTTTCAGGACCCTCAACGTGCACCGGCGATTAAGGCACCGAAAGTTAGTTTCCGTCAACAGCTCGGATGCTGGGATGGGCCACATTTCCATTCCACTGAGCAGAATCCTGAGGAGGAATGGAAGTGCGTTGGGGAGATTATGGATACGCTTAGAAGGCACGCCATCGCTTCTTTCCAGACTCGATTGGCACAGAACGATGCAGAATTGAAGGCATTACGGGAGAAACTCCGATTATATACCGCCGTGGAGCACCTAATGAAGGGACTTCCTGGCGTTTGAATCCTCTTCGGTGGTTACAACGATACACGGAACTAGCGTTTTGGGGTGGAGATGAAGCTTTTAGGTTCTCCTTGTACTTACTCAAAGCACTCTGACCCACAATGCCATAAGCCGTGGGATTCAGGCTGTTCGCTATAGTGTTCGTGTTGCTTCACCCAACCCTGCACAGTACCGGTGCACCAACAGCACCCACTACAACAGGGCGAACATCATTGGACTGATCATAAAGAAAAGGACGAAACAAGACGGACGGTTGGGAGGGGAGTGTATGGGGGAGACATTTGGATGTGTCCCAAACTCCGACCAACTGAAGGAGGGGGAATCGCGCTTCGAATTTGGGTTGTACCTGGGAAACGATGTTATTTGACTCGTGGCCAGAACAGCACTGAGGAAGACTGGAGTGAATGCTTTGGATGAATTGCGATCGCAGGACGAGGAAAACATCATCCAATTGCAAGCAGTTAGCAGGAGGTACTGAAGGAAGACATTGAAACACGATGAGAAGGGATACGCGAGTAGTGCTGATGCCATGTCGGGCAACCCATAGTGAGTCAGAGAATGACAGTGCGATTAACTGTTCTGAAAAATAAACGAAACTAGAGGAAGGTGGACAAATTCTTATTTACCAAGTTTTGCCCACACGCTGGACGTATCTCCAATCCAATCCAGCCTAAGAGCAACTGATCTGTCAGCAGCAGATTTGGGGTCAGAGAAACTAGTGGACTTCAAGTCCAGTCATCATAATTAACCACGAACGGATGAACGGTACTCGACTGCGATTGCTGCATCATATCTGAACTCCTATAATTCTCGGCGAGGCAGAAAGCCAGAGAATAGCTGGCATTTGCTGCATCATTTCATTGCGTGTCAGAAGATGAGCATGTGATCCAGCTCCTGAAACACCCACACCTGAGCAGCCTGAAGCTCTGCAGGTTAAATATCCAGAATAACAAAAAACACCCACAGACACCACAGAACCCGAGGATCGCCGACACCCCTCATGTACGCCAAGCCACACTATCAATAAGAGAGATTCATCATCATCATCCTCTCCTGAAACCAGCGAACGCAATGGCTCATTGGCAAATGCAAGGGATGGCCCAGTCAGGCCCTGTCCTGTCCTCTGCTTTGTCAGCAATTAACCGACCATCATCTTCTCCACACCTCATTGAGCCAAACTTCCCGGCCAGCAGCATCTCATCTACATATCCTCGATTGTGCTGCTCCATGGACTCTGGCCCATATACTACATAATCTGACTCCATGTGAATTTCATAGAACAGAGTTGCATTAATGCACGACTACTCGAATCGTGTCCCCGGGTCCGCCCTTATGATCTATTAAACACGTACATTGACTGTGACGAGAGGCGTTGTATGGCCGACCAGCTGAAATTCAACTGATATCCTGCCTGCAGCACAGTCCTGCTGGCTCCCCTTGCTGGGGCCAACGTACCGCCATGGAAAGGCCCTGTTGTCCATGTAGCCCATAGGCACCCACTTACTGATTGATTGAACCACTGGGCCCCGGTGTCGCGCTTGAATCCTGCCACTGCTTCCCATCGCTGCGTCGTTACCATACATGTGCATCACTCTGATTCACATGCCTCACCCTCCTGAATCCTACCTCTGGAACTTCAACTCCTATGCTCTCTCACCATGCTTACCACCTACAAGCCATGGTAACACGATCCTACCCGATATTTCTATTGCAACGAATCACCCACCTGGGAACGGGGAGCTGCTCTCCAGATCGAGTGTCCACGCATGGACGTTATTTAGTCTGTATTTGATCCGCCCGCAATAATAGCTCTGTTTCGCTTAGGGTTTCATATAGATGGGTTTGTCCTGAGTCCCGGTCTCTGTGAACCCACAGCTGTTGCCACAGCTAGCGTTAGGAGTCACCGCTAGTTTAGCTGCATGCTCATGACTCCACTGATGCTTGGTCACCTCGCCTCCAACTTGAAGCGAGAACTTATCCCGGCGCTGACTTGTGCTACTTAGACTGAAGCTCCAGAATGAACAGCTTTGCGAGTCATCATTGGCAGCACATGCCACATAACAAAGATCCGAATATATTGAATTAGAGAGGTGGTGACCATCGGGGGGGTCAGAGGTGATTGCGGAAACCAGAGGCTCCAAGGTTAGTGGCAGAGGAGCGGAGGTAATCTGGAAGGATCGGAGGTAGTGGAAGACAATGGCCATGGATGGATATGACACTGTAGAAGAACCGGAAGGTGTTGATGATCCTGGAGAAGTGCAGGATTATATGCCTGACGATGAAATGTTCGATGATAAACTTGTGGATGACTGTCAGGGACTTGTCTGGGGTCGAGGGGGCCTGGGTGTAGCATCCGGGGCTGAGAGCCTGGCGGGGGGTGGATCGGGCATGCATACTGACAGGCCCAATGCAGGACAGTGGTCCCTGGCCACTTAGACTGAAGTGGAAAGTTGAGAAGAAGGCTACTTCTTCGGTTCCCACTCCAGGTTCGTTTATATACATGCAGCTTAGATCACATGACAGGTGCCACATCACCCTTGCACACAGCCGTAACCACCCGGGTGTCTCCATGGGAGATCCCGAGGGCATCCAGTGCAGGCGCGCATGCTGGGCATAGCAGGAAGTCGCCCGAGGTGCCTGGGCCAGGTACATGGTGGGCATGCTGCAGATGGGTCAATGGTACATTGATACAAAGAAGGTTGTCCATGTAGAATAAAGAGAGAATAAAGAAGAAGTAAGATAGGAAGAAAGTGAGGAAGGAAGAATGAGGAGAGAGGAAGGGAAAGGGGGAGGAGGTAAGGAAGGGTGGACAGCGGGGTACCGGGTCAGGTTGGGCCGGGTGGAGCCGGGTCAGGCAGGTGTGCCCTGACAATGACCCGTACGATCCCAACCTCCTCACTGAGGCGGATGAGGAGTATGTTGAGGTGGATGCCAACATGTTCATCGGTGCTATGACGTTCATGGACCCCACAGATGAAAATTTCTCCATTAAATTAGCATCTGCTCAGCAAGCAGACAAACTGCCATCTGATGAGCAGATAGTGGCTGAGCTTGTCGACGACGCAGTAAAATCTTACAAAAGGGATGGTGTAATACTGGTCCCTAAATCTTCATCCACCAAACCGTCAACACAAAGTGTGATGAGTTCTTCAGTGCCTAACAAACTTCTGAAGAAAATCCCGCCAATATTCAACATGAAGTGTAGAACCTCATGAGAGGTGGGTAAATACCCTGAAAACCGCAGCACCGACTTAAAGCGGATGCTCACTGGCGAGGTTAACATCACCGGGGTAAATGCTTTTGTCCTATTTGATAGTGGCACTGAAACAGATGCCCTATCTCCAGATTTTGTCCGAGCAGTGCACATTCCACTGCTCAAGTTGCCAAACCCCTTGGTTCTCCAAATGGGGACCAAAAACAGTCGTTCGTGCATAATGTATGGCACAAATACTCCCGTAACCATTCATGGGGTTATGACTACTCACTACTTTGATGTCATTAACATTGACCACTATGACACCATTCTCGGAGCTCCTTGGCTGAATGCCAATGGATCATCCCTCAATTTCGAAACCCACACCATCCACATAAAGATGGGCGACATCAAAACATTTGATGTCCTAACGGAATGGGGTAAAACTTCTGTGGGGGCTGCTGCACATGGTCGCCCCAAACTTCCCTGTGCACTGAGATCTGAACTGCCACCTAAACAGACGGCATGATGCAATACGGTGAAGGCTGTAAACCCTTTGCCATGTGTACTTGCCATGTCCGCTCAAAAAGATGCAGACACCCCCCAGTGGCCCAATCACTGGCCAAGCCCGAGGTCGAAAGACCTCAGGCATCCCAACTGTTCCCATCTAGAAGGGCTGCCAATGACAGACCCTGAATTTGTGCCACTCAGGAATTGGTGGTGTGAACGTTTCAAGGACATCATGGCACCAGCCCCTGAGGTCCTACCTCCATTCAGTTAACCACCAGATCAACTTGATTGATCTGAATAAAAAATATATAGAAAGGAGGGCTACGTGCCCTCAAGCTCTTGAACCACAGCTTCGAGAGAAAATCGCTCATTATGAGTGAGCCAAGTGGTGGGAACACAAGGCAGTCATGATGGCTGCCCCACTTCTTTGCCTTGCAAAGAAGGACAGTTCTTTACGAACTGTAATTGATGCAAGAAATTGCAATGCGAACTCTATTCTCGATGTCACTGTCACGACCCGGCATATCCGTCACTTCTGTCAACGCATCCTAGTGCCACTTGGCCCGTCCCACCCGCTATCATCATCATCCATCCACCCGTCACCCTCATCCGCACTTCCTCCCCTGCGCACGTACCTTCCAACCAAGGTTGCCTGCTCGAGTAGCTCATTGTTGTCCGCCCACCAGCCAGATGGCTTGCTAGACAGCTGGATGGCCTTTTTCTCTTTTGTTCACTTGTGGACTATTGTTCCTCCTTTACCACTCATTGTTCTTGCTTGCCTTTTGTTGACCAAGTTTGCTGATATTAACTATTTGTCTCTTTCTTCATTCATTAATATCGCGCTTGATCCGCCACTCCTTCTGGGCTGGTCCTATTTAGTTACTTGTGTTTATAACATGTGTAGGTTACACCGGATGTACCTCAGTTCGTATATCGACTTGGATTTACCCCCCTTGTCTCTTCTCCTCATTGTAAGGCTTCTGTCTGAAATTGGGACAACAATGTAAGAACGAAGTGCAGCACTCCACCTGAGTCGCTGAAGCTGAAGTCCCACCCCTCCGACCTTACAAGCCCAGATGACTTTGCACGCCTTGCGGATCATCCGGATACATGTCCGACACATTCCTGACAGTCACGCCCATGCCTGACATGTGTTTCATCATGGACAGTATGGCTCAGGTTACTTATTGATCGAAAATCGATATGACAGATGCGTACGAACAGATTCATATTGAACTGGACTGCATACAATACACTGGGATGAGTACCCCATATGGTACTTTCATATCCAATGTGCTGCAACAAGGGGACTGTAGTGGCCCCTCCACGTTCCAGCACATTTTGACTTGGATCCTAAGGGACCAAATTGGTCGAGTGTCAGGGATGTGTCCAGGGTCGAGGCGGTCCGGGCATAGCATCCAGTGCTGAGGACCTCACAGGGGGTAGATTGGGCATGCGTACTGGCAGGCCTGATGTGGGGCAGGCATCCCTTGCCACTTAGACTGAAGTGGGAATGATGAGTTGTTATTAAAAGGGGGAACTATACTACTAACCTGAAGTGGGAATGATGAGAAGAAGGTTACTTCTTCGGTTCCTATATACATGCGGCTCGGGTCACATGAGGTTTGCCACATCACCCCACATACAGCTGCAGTCATCTGGGTGTCCCCATGGGGGATCCCGAGGGTGTATGCTGCACGTTGCAAGCGGGAATCGGCTACTGTCTCCAGAAAACGGAAGGTAGCACTCCAACTCACTCCCCAAAAGCTAGGGAAGAAAGATAAAGGGGGTGTTGCAGTATGAACAGGTCCATATAATCAATGGGAGGGGGGGGGGAATGAGGGGAAATATATATAACTCTGATAACTCTTGCTTATCTTCTTTCTGTGGTAGATTTTCCTAAAGGTCACGATAGCCCTTTACCAATCGTGTGGCCACTCACAGCACCCAAGTGCACAGACTTCAAAAGTAGCAGGAGGGGGAAAATCTCTGATCTGTGTCACGACCCGGCAATTCCCACGGTCAGGTGATCACTCCCCACACCTTCTCCCTCCCCCGCTTCGACCCCGTCAACTCCGCTGCCCGCCCGACACCGCCTGAACAAGCCTGTCACCCTTCCCCATCACCACTACCTGTTTCCATGGCCCATCACGGGCCTACGAGTCTTTCTTTATCACGCTTGTTTCCTTGACGGCCGTACATGGCCGTCCTTCTCCCACACCCTTTTGTTTGTTTTCGTTTCTTCTTAACCCCGCCTGCAATCTCCGTGAGATCTGGCAACTTAATTCCATTCATTCCGTTATACTTAAATACCGCTTGTACACTACCTCGTACTTTAGTTCGAAAATCAACTAGGGTTACCCCCTGCACTCTCTGTCTGACCCAGTCGCACCTCCTGCCTCCTGAAATATTGGGGCCGCGTCAAGTACGAGGTGCAACACTCACGAACGAGTCATTGAAGCCGAAACCCCTTTCCGCCACGATTGTCATCCCCACCCTTGACGGGCTGTTATGCCGAAGCAGCGGACCTTAACGGTCGCCGACGGCGAGTCACGGTAACGTTTTCCCACGCCCTGACAGTATTTTCGAACTCCCCTCGCTCTTGACATTAAACGATGTCTCGCAAACCCAGAACCCGTTCTCAGACCCGCCAACCAGTGGCTGGTACTTCCGCATCACCATACATGCAGTACACCTCGCGCGTATTATTTGATAGGGAAGAGTCAGACGAACCAATTTTCGAGAGCTTCATGGCAGACCGGGCAGGCTTACGGTCCTCAATGCCGGTGAAACGCCGTCGATACCGCTGGCAATGAACGCCGAGCGAAGTTGACAGCGATTCACTTGTAGATGAGGCTGAGTCAACGGCCCAGGTACCAATCGAGCCGGTGCCAGAACCCGAACCAGAGCCCGAGCCAGCGCCACAAGAGGAGCTACCTGCTGATCCGCCGGTTACGGTCGATGAGATCGAAGAGATCGACATTGACCAAGCAGAGCAAGCCCTGCTGAAGGGACGTATGGCCTTCATACTCACCAAGGCAATCAGCGATCTTGCTCGAACCACTCGCGACATCCGCCAGATGATCCCGCCGCCAGCACCACCGCCAGCTCCCCCACCGCCGCCTTGACCTGAACCAGCCCGTAAGAAGGTCCGTGAACCCGAACCGTTCGACAGCTCTGACTGTAACAAACTCCGTACGTTCTTCGTCCAATGTGAAGTAAACTTTATGACCCGTGCCCAAGCCTTCCCGACCGAGGCTGACAAAGTCCTATTCGCCGTCTCATACTTGAAGGGGGTGGCACTGGACTGGTTTGAGCCCGATATCCTTCGCGGCCACCGGCCCGGTCGACAACCACGGTGGATGAACAACTGGACAAGGTTTGTGGGAGAACTCGAATGTAACTTCAGCCCGTGCGACCCCGTCAGCGAAGCTGAAGAGCATTTGTTCAACCTAACAATGAAGGATGGACAGACCATCGGGAAGTACGTCACCGAGTTCAACCGCTACACGGGTAAGTTGGACGACTGGGGTGAAGGAGCCCTCTGCGCCCTGTTCTACTGCGGTCTGCCCGATCGTATCAAAGATGAAATCACTCGGTTTGGTAAGCCAATGTCGTTATACGACCTACGAGACCTCGCCAATGAAATCGATACACGCTACTGGGAACGAAAGACCCAGACCGATCGGCGCCATAAACCCGCCTCTGACACCTATGATAAAGGCTCCCCAAAACCACCCCCCACCAAATCCCACCGATCCGCCGCACCTTCCCCCACCACACCATCCACATCCGCTACCAATAAACCAAAGGACAAGTACCCCGACGGTAAGCCTAAGTCTGACCTCGCCGCAAAACTCGGGAAAGATGGCAGGCTGACCAAGGAAGAGCGTCAACAGCGCTTCGACAATAACTTGTGCATGTTCTGCGGTAAGCCGGGACATGTAGCTAAAGAGTGCTACAAGGCCGGGTCAAGTGCGGCTAAGGCCAGAGCAGCCAAAGTCGCCACACTGGAACCGGCCACGACACCAGAGCCGGAGTCAGACTCATCGTCTGACGCAAAAAACTAACTGGCAACCCGCCGACGAAGATGGCCTAATAAAGCCGGTAGCTAGGTGCTCGTCAAGAAATGCTCGAAGGGCCTCAAGCTCGGTCGGGGATAGGGAATACAAGGTTCCCAATGGGGGGTGCGTACCTTCCTCTAGCTCGATCCTCAGGTCGAATTCACGATGTGGTGCCAGAGTGTTAGCCTTGCTTTTGCTAAACACATCGGCGTATTCGTGATAGGCCTTTGGTACGGCGTCGAGGTCGGCAGGCTCAGAGGTCGTGGTTGCGCGCAGCTTGCTTGCTCGAGACGGGATCCTCAGGCTGAAAGTTATGGAGCCATCAAGTTTTGCGGCCCAGGCAAACGCCGCTGGGCTAACAAACTCGATGGAAGGGGCCTGGTGGTCGGGGTTACATGGCGTGTTGGTGGCAGGGACCGGTGTGTCCGCTGGAGGGACTACACTCGGCGGGGTTACAGGAGAGCTCTGGGGGGTCGGCCTGGGTTGTTCAGACGTCCGGAAAGATATACTGCTCTTTGCCCAATCAATCAATGGATTGTAGCGGGCGAGCCAGTTGTGTCCCAGGACGATAGCACAAGAGCCATCCAACGGGGTGACATAGAATGTTGTCGGGGTAACATCGCCGGTAGCAAAGTGGACGGGGAGATCGACGGCGCACGTTATCATGTGATTTGTCGTGCCGTCGAACAAGCGGAGCTGCATCGCGGGTACGGAGTAGGTCTGTAAATTGTGTTTATTAACAAGCTTAGTATCAATAAAACAATCGGAAGAACCTGAATCAATTAGAGCGGGAAAAACAAAAGAGGGATCACAGTTGGTAAGAGAAAATGAGGGTGGTCCATTAACGGAAAACATTTTAGAACGGGGGACAGAGGCCCCGGAATTGGGAGACAAAGGAGAGCCGGGGGCATTCCCCCTTGAAGCAGGAAATCGACCATCACAGGAACCGAAAGAAACAGAGAAGGAAAGAGAATTGGGGTCCGATAGGGCGGACACGTTCAAGCGTACCTCCCTCTTTGCACGAAGGGGTTGCGTACAACCCTCTGATCATGCAGCGTCCGGAGCACGCCGCGCCGGTGCTCTTTGTCCGCAAAAAGGACGGCTCACTCCGCCTTTGCGTAGACTTTAGGGGTCTCAACCGGATAACCAAGAAAGATAGATACCCGCTGCCATGCATAGCAGACCTACTGGACGCCCCGAGCCAAGCCAAAATTTACACCAAGCTCGATCTGCGGCACGCTTACCATCTTGTGCGTATCGCCGCGGGTGATGAATGGAAGACCTCCTTCCGCACCCGCTATGGCTCCTACGAATGGCTAGTTATGCCATTCGGTCTCACCAACGCGCCCGCAGCGTTCCAGCGGTTTGTCAATTCCATCTTTGCCGACCTCCTCGACGTCTGTGTTGTCATCTACCTAGATGATATTCTTGTATACTCAGAAGACGAGGCCTCCCACGAGGAGCACGTCCGAGAAGTCCTCTGCCGGTTACGACAACACGGTCTCTTTGCAAACCCGAAGAAGTGCGAATTCCACACAGACACCACGGAGTACCTCGGGTACGTCCTTTCTCCCAACGGGCTAACCATGTCTGCGGAAAAGGTTAAGGCCATCCAAGATTGGCCCGAACCCCGTAAGGTAAAGGACGTTCAGTCCTTCCTAGGATTCGCTAATTTCTATCGGCGTTTTATCCATGAATATTCCGATATTGTGGTACCGCTGACCCGACTCACCTGCAAGGGAGTCCCCTGGGTGTTCTCTGACGACTGCCGCGCAGCGTTTCAACGCCTTAAGCGGGCCTTTACCTCTGCCCCCATCCTAACCCATTGGGTCCCTGATGTGCCCATTATTATCGAGACAGACGCCTCTGATTATGCAATATCGGGCATCATCTCCATCCGCTGCCCGGATGATGAGATACGCCCTGTTGCCTTTCGGTCAAGGACGCTGATGGCGCCGGAACTCAATTATGACACCCACGATAAGGAGCTTCTAGCCATCTATGAAGCCTTTCGAGGATGGCGGCACTACTTAGAGGGCTCGGGAACACCCATTGACGTGGTCACTGACCACAAAAACCTGGAATATTTTTGCACCACTAAACTCTTGACCCGCCGTCAGGCACGGTGGTCGGAGTTCTTATCCCAATTCAACATGGTGGTCCGCTTCCGCCCGGGAAAATTGGGCGTGAAACCGGACGCGTTGACTAGACAGTGGGACGTCTACCCCAAAGAGGGGGATAGGGACTACGCTCGCGTTAACCCTCAAAACTTCAGACCGGTGTTCACGCAGGAGCAGCTCGCGTCCTCCCTAAGAGCTACATACCTCGCCGAACCCGTCCTCCGCGCAAGTTCCCTCGTCGACATCAACGCTATCCATAAGGACATCATCACCGCCCTTCCCCATGACCCTGCCATTGCGGACTATCTCACTGCCGCGATACCAGAGGATTCCTGCTGGTCTAGGGACACAGACGGCCTCATAAGGCTAGACAACCGGATCTACGTCCCAGACGCTAATGACCTCAGGCTCCGCGTGCTGAGATACAAGCACGATCACCCACTCTCTGGGCACTTTGGACGGAACCGTACCTTGGATCTTGTCTGCCGGGAGTATACTTGGCCGGGTGTGCGCACCTTCGTTAAAGACTACGTGTCTTCTTGCACCGCTTGTGCCCGCACCAAAACTCCCCGCCACAAGCTGTACAGCCTGCTCAAACAGCTCCCAATCCCCGAACGCCCGTGGCACTCAATCTCCATGGACTTCATAGAACACCTCCCGCCTCTTCTGGTTACACCGCCATATTGGTCATCGTCGACCGGTTGTCCAAACAGTGCGTCTTCGTACCATCTATGGACACCATCACGGCGCCGGATTTGGCAAAGCTGTTCTTACTCCACGTCTTCTCCAAGCACAGCGTTCCCTCCCACATCACCTCGGATAGGGGGTCCGAGTTCATCTCCCACTTCTTCCACTCCCTGGGCAAGGCCCTCGATATACGGCTACACTTCACCTTGGGATACCACCCTGAAGGCGACGGTCAAACCGAGTGGATGAACCAAACCCTGGAGCAGTACCTCCACGTCTATTGTAACTACCAGCAGGACAACTGGTCCGAACTCTTGCCCCTCGCCAAGTTCGCCTACAATAACGCCCGAATGCTACCACGGGGGTTTCACCGTTCTTCGCCAACAAGGGGTATCACCCCAACCTTGCCGTCCACCCCGAGCGAGATCTGACCTCGGCGCGAGCACAAGATTACTTGGTCGATCTCGACTCTCTCCACCAGTTCCTCCATGAAGAGATGACCCATGCCCAGCAGCACTACCAAGGCCCTGCAGACGCTCGACGGCTCCCTGCACCGCCGTTCGACATCGGCAGCTCAGCGTTCGTCAAGGCCAAGTACTTCCGCACTACTAGGCCGTCGGCGAAACTCACCGAGAAGAACTTTGGGCCGTTTGAGATCATTGCGCAGCCGGGTTCTCATTCACGCACACTCGGCCTCCCCAACACCATGAAGGCTGTGCACCCAGTCTTTCATGTCTCCCAACTCGAACCCACGATACCCAATTCCATCCCCAACCGGGAACAGCCCCCGCAGCCGCCAGTTGAGATCGACGGCGAACTCGAGTACGAGATCGCCGAGATCCTGGACTCCAAGACTGACCGACGGTGCAGCTGCAAGCTGCTGTACCTGGTACGTTGGCTTGGGTATGAGGGTACTGACGAGGAAACCGAGTGGCTCCCTGCTACGGAGCTGGAACATGCCTCGGATCTCGTTGCCGATTTCCACGCACGATATCCAGCGAAACCGGGACCACAACACGCTTGACAACAGAGGATGGGATTGTTAGTCGGTAAAGGCAGAGTCTAACAACAGAGTAGAATAAGAGTCAGAGGTACTAGTCTCAGCCTGCCCCGCTCTCTCCCCACCCAACCTTGCACCCCGTTCCTCAGCCTCCACGTGTTCCCTCCTCGACCGCATGTCCATTAGGCGTCGTTCCTCAGCATCGGTGACGTATTCGAGTAGGTGGCCCGCTATAGCGGTCAGGCCCATCAGAGTCTTGTTCACGGCCATGATTGCCTCGTGGATTCGCACAAGGTGATCCTCAGTGGAACGCTCCCCCTTGTCGCCCAATTCGTCATCGTCCACGTCCAAAATCTCTGCGTCCTCCTTAGGCCCCTTCACTCGTGGGCGCTTCGCCACGGGTGACGTCCAGTCCCCGCATCGACACTTCTGCTTCAGCCTCTGGCACTCGGCGCAAACACCGCGATTGCCTGTACCCAAGATGCAGGCAACCTTATGCTGGACACAACAATCGCAAGGTGGGGGATCATCTCCCGCTGTAGATGGTCGATTACTGGCCGCAGGACGCTGTGATCGAGACGATCAGGATGATCAGTAGCACCCTGCGCCCCCGATCAGTTGACCAGGACTACTCACTTTCCCTGTCACCGACTCAGCTGTCCTCCTTTTCTTCTTCTCCTCCTCTTCAGCAGCGAGACGAGCTGCCGCTAGTCGCTCTGCCTCGCGGCGAGCCTCTTCTGCACGATGCAATTCCTCCACGTGATCAGCCTCAACTCGGCGCCGTCTGTGGCGTTCCTGGCATTTCTGGAGCATGAGCTCCTGCTCGTCGCCGGAGTCGTACTGGAGGTCTTCAATTTTCCAGGACAAGAGGTCCATTGCGCGGACCTTAGGGGGCATCTTGGGTTGCGATAGCAAAGTTAAGTCCTTTGTTCAGATCGCCATTGGAATCAAACCCGGCACAGGCCGCAGGGTTCTCACGCACGCATGGGACTTCAAGGGTTCAGTCCCAAGGGGGGGATACTGTCACGACCCGGCAATTCCCACGGTCAGGTGATCACTCCCCACACCTTCTCCCTCCCCCGCTTCGACCCCGTCAACTCCGCTGCCTGCCCGACGCCGCCTGAACAAGCCCATCACCCTTCCCCGTCACCACTACCTGTTTCCACGGCCCGTCACGGGCCTACGAGTCTTTCTTTATCACGCTTGTTTCCTTGACGGCCGTACACGGCCATCCTTCTCCCACACCCTTTTGTTTGTTTTCGTTTCTTCTTAACCCCGCCCACAATCTCCATGAGATCTGGCGACTTAATTCCATTCATTCCGTTATACTTAAATACCGCTTGTACACTACCTCGTACTTTAGTTCGAAAATCAACTAGGGTTACCCCCTGCACTCTCTGTCTGACCCAGTCGCACCTCCTGCCTCCTGAAATATTGGGGCCGCGTCAAGTACGAGGCGCAACGCTCACGAACGAGTCGTTGAAGCCGAAACCCCTTTCCGCCGCGATTGTCATCCCCGCCCTTGACGGGCTGTTATGCCGAAGCAGCGGACCTTAACGGTCGCCGACGGCGAGTCACGGTAACGTTTTCCCACGCCCTGACAATCTGTTTCAATCGCTATGTACATATACCCATACAGCAAACATACAATCTGTGAAAAGAGTCCGAAATATATGGGTTTGGCTGAGCTAAGCCTCCACCAACAATGGTGGTAAGGTTCGGCTGCTGTTGGCTTAGAATAAAATTCCAAACAACAAAGGAAATTGAAAAGAAAAACACAAACTTCCTCATACCACTCCAAACACTGCATCAAACCTCCGTCCCTTTATCCCACTCGACTCTCTGTCAGGGACTCGTCCGGGGTCGAGGGGGTCCGGGTATAGCGTCCAGGACCGAGAGCCTGGCAGGGGGCAGATCGGGCGTGCGTACTGACAGGCCGATGTGGGACAGTGGTCCCTGGCCACTTAGACTGAAGTGGAAGGTTGTTATTATCATTAAAGGAGAGATATTGTACTGCTTACCTGAAGTGGAAGGTTGAGAAGAAGGCTACTTCTTCGGTTCCCACTTCAGGTTCGTTTATATACATGCGGCTTGGATCACATGACGGGTGCCACGTCACCCTCGCACACAGCCGTAACCATCCAGGTGTCTCCGTGGGAGATCCGAGGGTATCTGGTGCAGGCGCGCGTGCTGGGCACAGCGGGAGGTCGCCCGAGGTGCCTGGGCCAGGTACATGGTGGGCGTGCTGCAGATGGGTCAATTGTACATTGATACAGAGAAAGTCGTCCATGTAGAATAAAGGGAGAATAAAGAAGAAGTAAGATAAGGAGAAACTGAGGAGGGGAGGATGAGGGGGAAGAAGGGAAAGGGGGAGGAGGTAAGGGAGGGTGGACCGGCGGGGTACCGGGTCAGGTTGGGCCGGGTGGAGCCGGGTCAGGCAGGTGTGCCCTGACACTCTCCTCATCCATAGCTTTCTATCGATACCGATTTTGTGAAGTCTGGTGGAGATTTGACTGAGAATGGGAATTCTCAGAAACAGAATATATATCTTGATTATCTGTGCACAGGGAAACTTGGGCCAAATAATATGCCACAATTCCAAGACTCCTCCATTGTCTTCTTTAGCGTTTGTATCATTTAACTAGCCCATATTCTCCTGGAATTTCACTGAGACTAGCTTGCACGTGAGCTTCCACATAGTTCATATTGTCCTGTGACTCCCATCATGCCTGATAATCAGAATATCTCCACAACCACTGAACCGATTAGGGTGAAATTCAACACTGAGTATTTGGGCATTCTTCTCGATTTAATGACCCCAAGATCGTCCTCTTCCGTTAGCTTTTGACCTTGTTCTCATGGTCGTGGTCAAGTGCATGGACTTTGCTCATGAGGACATCTCCGGTTGAATTTCACCACCAAATCTCAACCAATTCCTTCGCAGAAAGGCTCATTCGGTTCGTACGAAAACCCTCTTTCTCCTTTCCTATTACTCCCCTCTATCATTCTTTCTTCCTAATAATGTACAAGGGCAGGAGCCCAATTTTGATGTATTTGTTGTGTAAGGTTCCATGAATTTGAGCACACCCATTATGCACTCCTACAACGTGCACATACTGGGTTGCGCCCTGGGGCCATCCAGGGCTGGGTCTGTCATGTGTGCGTCGCAGGCAGGTCAATAGTACATGGATATAAAGGGAAGTCGTCCGTGTAAGATAGAAATAGAAATAGAAATAGAAACAGAGGAGAAGATGGAGAGAAGGAAGAGCAGGAAAGGAGAACATGAAATAAAGAAAGGGGAGAGAGGGGGCATCGGGTGGTACTGGGTGAGGCAGGTCTGGGTGGAGGCGGGTCAGGCGGGTGTGCCCTGACATCGAGCTGTCCACATATGGTTTGACGACATCTTCACTGGAACTACGACAGTGAAGCAATATGTCATATCCGTGCATATCTGATCCCGACCCGACTCCCGGACCTCCTTCTTCACCTCCGGAGTCCTGCCCTACTGCTGTCCGTTCCGATATTCACCCTCGGTCCTGACACCACACCTCCTCTCACCCCCCCATGCCACCTCCACTCCTCCGTCCCTCTCCTGCCCTATCTCTGTCCGCTCCGATACTCACCTCGGACTGAACACCACTCCTCTTGCCACCCTCCTCCTACTACTCCTCTCACTCCTCCGCTTCCTCCCCACAACACCTCCACCCTTCCGTTACCCTCCTACTCTTCTCCCGTCCACTCCGATACTCACCTTCGGACCTGACACCTTTCCTCCTTCCTCCTTCCTCTCTCTTCCCTCTGGCCCTCTTCCATTGATCCCCCACCAAGTTATGACCTTCTGCCGCTGTCCCGTACTTCGTACTCAGACACCGCTCGTACCTTTGCTCCAAGCCTCTGTCATAGCTCCTGCCTCGGACTTTGACTCCACCTCAGCCTTAGTCCATTGCATTGGTGACCTCATACTACGTAAACACCATTGCCAACATTCCTCAGACTTTCAACCCTGCCTCCGTAACCTCCGTAAACTCTGTAACCCCCAAGCTCCATGGATCATCTTCGGCTCTTTCGCCACTTGTAATGTATCTCTCGCATTTTCCCCTCATCCCTATTTGGACTGCTGCTTCTTCCCATTCTAGCCAGTTAGTCATCATCCCCACTTCCCCTCATCCTCCTGCCCCTCTGGGCCTCGCCCTCCTTACCTCCTTTCAGATGTACCACAGGTTCTGCCTTATGACCTTCGGTACCGCTCCGCTTCGGTCTTCCCTTTGTTTCCTTGTGCTCTCGCCCTCCCATTATATATATCGGCACCTGTACATACTCGTTTTAGGCCTTAGTCTAAAATCGACCTGAAATGCCCCCTAGAGACTTCCTGCTCGCCTCCTATGAAATTAAGGACCAAATGGACAAACAGCAATGGCACAGCGCTCCGCTTGAGTCGCTGAGGCCAAGGTCCCTCCTTGCTAAGTCTCTGGTTCCCCTCCAGAATTGTCCGCCCTCGCCCAGTTCTAACACAACACAACAAAAAATTCTTGTAGATATATACTCGTCTAAAAGACAAGAAGCTCTATGTGAGCCCGAGAAAATTTGAGCCATTTGCCCCCATACTCGACATACTGGGGTGTAAAGTGGACTCAAATGGAATCCATGCAGATTCCGATAAATTAGACAAAATAAGGAACTGGCAAACGCCAGAGAACCACACCGAGGTTCTTCGGTTCCTAGGTCTCATTGAGTACCTAGCAAAATTCCTGCCCAACATCAGTGCATACACTGGACCGTTGCAATCCATATGTACCAGCCATATGCCATTCCACTGGAGCGCCCTACACGAAAAGTGTTTCATGCAGATCAAAGCAATCGTGTGCAAGACGCTGATTCTGAAGCCTATAATCTGGGATATACCAGATTCAATTCCTTCTGAAGACCGAGACAAGTTCCGTGTCTGGGTCATCACCGACGCCTGCCCAGCTGGCGTTGGGGCCGTGCTCGCACAGGGTGGAGAGTGGCAAACCTCTAACCCTGCTGCGTTTATGTCAAAGAAATTCACCCCAACTCAACAGGCATATTTCGCCTATGAACTGGAAGCTCTAGGCGTTCTGGAAGCGCTCACCAAATGGCTTGACGAGCTGACTGGTGGGCGAAAGTTCACTGTGGTCACTGACCACAAGGCTCTCACTTACTTCAAAGAGAAGAACCATACTGCACCGCGTCACATTCGCTGGCAAAATTTCTTTCACAGTTTCAATTGTGACATCATGTATGTACAGGGCCACACAAACAAAGTGGCTGACACCCTATCATGGTACTATGAATCCTCGTCAGACAAGGACGTCCACTATGATGATTACGTATCTGCAGATATACGCATTGATAAAGAGGGTGACGACTTGCCCTTGGTGCACGCTGAAGAAGCATGAGAATTGTTACACCTGCACAGGCTAAAGACGCAGTGCATACGGCTAGCTGCGTCTCACTCTATTGGAGACATTCAGGAACCATGGGACCTCAAGGCATCCGAGCTCAATCCCCCTGACAATCGTCAAGGGAGGAGGGAGCTTTCCCTCGAAGATGTACTGCCGCCATTGGCAGAACTACGTCCTCATGTAGGGGACAATGCCTTCATCACGAGTGTGAAAGATGGATACTCCAGGCACACTGCTTGGAA
Organism: Cantharellus anzutake; assembly: GCF_015039405.1. Lineage (NCBI taxonomy): Eukaryota > Fungi > Basidiomycota > Agaricomycetes > Cantharellales > Hydnaceae > Cantharellus > Cantharellus anzutake. The sequence goes on along the minus strand of NW_024066985.1, from coordinate 387,454 downwards.
AGGAATCCTCGCAAAACCTGAGGAGTTCCCCAAGTTCTTGATCGTCAATGGCCTGATTTTTCATCTGAATGATTCAGGTGAACCACGACTTGTCCTCCCTGAATCCATTCATAAAGGGGAGAGGATTATGGGCATCACGATCAAGCATGCACACAGAATCCTTGGTCACCTTGGCATCAAAAAGACGCTTGAGTACGTTGTAACGGGTCTATCCAACTAGACTCGAGACAGAAGAGAGGGGGAGGGTTGGAGTGGTCGCATGCACAGGTTTGTTAACTGGTGTCTGGATTCTGCTCCTCCTCACTGTCTAGCTAACTATACAGCTGGTCACGGTATCACGGAAGAGTCCGGTAATGACAAATAAGGAAAGAACAATGAGAAGGGGAAACATCAGGCAGAAATGGAGTCAGAAAAATCAGGAAAAATAAGAAATGTGTAGGAGGGAACATTGGCTAAGGGTGGTAGAATCGCGGGATTTGGCTTGTTTATGGTACACCAGCAAATCCCCGTTACAACGTACGCAAACACTACTGGTGTGTAAGCACGTGGTTATAAGCACCTCACACTCCCAGTCCGTCACACAAATATGCTTTAATGAGCTATATTGTTAATGGGGGAGTAAAGGCTGAGGAGCCTTTCCTCCTACCCACGCATCTTATATATGTGTATTTACATGATGTAATGCAGCTTAGTATTATACAAGTTGTTTATGTTACTGAAGCACGACTGCAGTCGCGCTTGATGTGAAGTATGGAAAGGACAGACAATGTGTGGGTACACATTGTAAGTCCTTACATGGTGGTCTTCGATGTCAAAAGACATCGAAAAATTCTGCACATCCTGCAGGACATGCCAGATGACCAAGAAAAGCAAACTCAGATATCCAGGACTGCTGCACCAGCTCCCAGTCCCTGAGAAGCCTTGGGAGTCAATCGCCATGGATTTCGTCAGACCATTCCCAATGAGCCTGAGTTATAACTACCTTTGGGTAGTTTTGTGCCACCTAACATGCCAGGTTCACCTAGTGCCTGTGATGACCCAATTCAAGGCAATTGAGCTGGCGCATTTGTTCCTGCAATATGTTGTGCATTTGCATGGCATGCCAACATCCATCATGTCAGATCGTGACATGAAGTTTACATCCCAATTCTGGACTGAGTTGCACCGACTAATGGGTGTTAAACTCAAGTTAACCACTGCATTCCATCCTCAAGGGGATGGCCAAGCAGAACAAGCGATCCAAATGGTGGTCCAGATCCTTCGGTCATTCGTCCGACCTGATCAATGAGATTGGGCCATGCATATACCCATGGTAGAATTCGCACTGAACTCAAGTGCGAATAAATCAATGGGATTCACCCCATTTGAGTTGGTATATGGATACCTCCCACAGATGACCGTGTCTCTGCTGTCATCCAAATTGCCGGGGGTAAAATCCTTTGCCCAGCGGGCCCTGGACAACATCCAGGCCGCTCACGATGCTATTATTAAGAGTCATGTAGAACAGGCTATCCAGGTGAACCAACATCGGCACCCTGATTCCCCCAAACTGAAGAAGGGGGACTATGCATATCTTTCAACGAAAGATCTGAACCTCCCCAAGGGGAGGGTGCACAAGTTGTTGCCAACTTATATTGGCCCTTATGAAATACTGGAGGTATTTGAGGACTCATCAAACTACATCCTCAGGCTTCCCCCAGTGTTGATGCAAAGAAATATCTTTGTGAAGTTTTCACATCTCACGGCTTGCACCTCATGAGCTGAATGATTCTATGTTATTCCCTGGGCATGCTGTAGAAGTATTTTACGACTTTGGCGATGACCCAGAATGGGAATACCAGGTTAAGGAAATCATTGACCATCGGTGGGGCAATGATAAGTCTTTATGGTTCCATGTCCGATGGGGACTTGGTGACCTTACTTGGGAACCCTTGGCCAATGTAAATGATCTAATTGCATTGGATGACTACCTAATAGTACAAGGGGTAGAGAACATCGAGGAACTGAACTGTCAATGATGGGATCAGATGCTGGACAATAGATCCAGCGGACCATCACAACTGTGGCATGAACATCGCCTACCAGTCCGATACCAGCAGATATCAATGCCTTATCATGGCCAACTATGGCGTTGAAGCCATGAGTTGCCTAAACTGGCAAGTCCGGGAATATCCGAATAATATCGGATAAATGCGATGAAAGCGGGATCAAATCCTGCTTCCTACCATCAAATTTGAAATCGCTCAAATGAACGCAACTGAATCCCCCCTTGCTGATTCTTCCCTCGACCTTTCCCCCATCAAGGAGGCCCTTGTAGACTCCAGCCCAAATTCCCCACCTGTAAGTCCAACCACAGATGCTGCTATGTCGTCGATGGATGATAACTCCACAGTCGCTCAGACTGTCGCCCCTGAAGCACCCAGCACGGGCGTTTTAACCCCAAAACAGGACCCTTCGGTCCTGCCCACTCGTGTAAGCGTGAGTGAGAAGTACCCTCACCTGCCTCGTTCCATGCAGACAGGGCTTGATCAGCTCAAAATAATCACTGAGGTCGTGTGGGCCCACATCAAGAAGAAACTCGAGAAGCGTAAGGAGACTACGTTCGAGGACAAACATAGGAACGACAAGCTAGACAAGCTCAGGAATAAATACGAAATGTTACAGAATGAGGCCGATGACCTACATTCTGAAAACAACCGTCTTCATCAGTGGATCGAATCCCTCTGTAAGGCTAACGATGAACTCAATGAGGACGTCTTTAGAGTCGCGTGCACAGCAAGGGGACGCCCTGCATCTCCCAAACCCGCCCTGATTCAATCCTCTGCTCCCTCATCGTCATAGCCCACTCTCCCCCAAACCATCATTATCCCCGGGGTTGGCCCAGTGGATCCTGCATCGGCCAAGTCTGCGCTGTTGAAAAAAACCACCTCTTCCAAGAGATGGGCTCCCATGTCCGACGATGATGAGATGGAAGGCGATTGGGTCGTTGACCCTGATGCCCCCTTCGAGGAATTCGTTGCAAACCATCCACCTGGCTACCACTACTACGAATGCTGCGGTGCCAGACTCACTGAAGTGCATGGCGAACCCCTACCCCCACTGACATATTGTCGATCGGTGGCCCTTCCTACCCGCTTCTACGACATTGACCATGTCGATAGAATTGAATTCCCAGACGCAGCTGCGCTCCTCCATGACAAAGAACCTAAGTGGTTTGAATTGGTCCGAAACTACATACACACCGAAGAAGGTGTGAGATTCTACGCTATGATGTACCATCTTGCCTGGTCATTCAAGACAGGCAAGCCCTCGCAAGAGGACGTCGACACCTGTACTGACTGGTACAGGGTGGCTACAAACAACCACGCCTCATGAATGTGTATGTCGTGTGACAACATTGAGACGGAGGTGAAAAGACTTCCCAACCAGTACCCCCTGGCTCATATTGCACTGATGTACATCCTCATGTGTAGATGGATAAAACCAATGACCGACAACGCTCGTGAGCATTGTAAGATTCAGCGTCAAGAATGAGCACTTATGTACTCAAACCCTCCTGTGGTGTACACGAACCCTCACCCTGTGGCGTATTCAAATCCTCCACCACAGTACCCCCCTCCGATGTATGCACATTCGTCGGTGTATGAATCTGCCCACGCACCACCAGTGCGTGGGCGTGCTCCCTCCACTTCCCATGGACACAGCCATTCCACGCACCATGTCCATTACTCACACCATCGTCAAGATGAGGATTCGTCCATGAACGATGCTGACATCGAGACTCATCACTACGACAACAACTATCTCAGCGACAATGTTGCTGTCAATGCAGCAAGGTCCATGACGACTCGTAGGACCATGTCGAATTGCCCATCTGGCTCTGGCCCGTCCGGGTCCGTGCCGTGTAAATGGATGAGGAACTGATCCCCTCATATCCCAACCTTCGTCAATGACAATGCCATTGTTGATTACTCACCTTTGTCAACGACAAGGCCATCGTTGATTAATAACTTCTCACCTTCATCAACGACAATGCTGTCGTTGATTATCTACTTTGTATCTTTCCACTTTCATCAATGACAACATCGTTGATTAATTCACTTTCCTCTTCGTCATGACCTCCACTGTCAACATCATCACTATCGATGATGGTATTTAATAAACTCACAACGACGAGAAAGTCGTTTCATCGCCAACAACTCTGTTGTCGAGATCTGGGTGCATATGTTCCAGGAGAAACTCTAAGTGGGCTTCGCCTACAAACTACTATTATAGCCTCCTGCAATGAGTGTGCCCCCATTTGCATACATCCTTCATATGTAGAACGTCAAAATTTTATTTCCTTAAAATGCTTGTTTTCCCCTTGTATATATGCTTGTACCCTGTCTGCGATTTATATCGCAAGGGAGGAGGATGTGAGGCCCCAGCCCAAGTCTATATTCCGCCCACAACATCAATTATGTTGTGTTGTCTGATAATTATGTCGCGACGCTAATTTAGCGTTGCGGAAGCTTCTCGATTTATTTGTGCTGAGAATGCATTAGAATGTATATAAACCCTTGGGGTAGCTGTAAAAGGTGGATCAGCCTTTACTTCTTCCCTGTTAATATACAGCCCATCAAAGCGTATACCTAGATGGACTAACTGAGGCCTGAGGCAAATGTCATATCCATCCCCGGCCATCAACTTCTACTCCCTCCAATCCCTCTGGTCTACCTCCGCTCCTTCTTCACTAACCTCGGAGCTCCCGTATTCCACAATCACCTCGGTACCCCTCGATGGTCACCACCCCCTCTTTTCAATTTATTACCTACACCTCCCTAAGTACAGAGCCCTGAAGGCTTCCGGACAGCTCCAACGTCCGCTAGCGCACTCCTGCCTCCGCTGGGCAATACACTCACTTGCCCTGCAAGCCCACCTTCGGGCCTATCCCTCCTTACCGTTTCTGGGTTATCGCCTACCATTCCGTTAACCCCGTAACCTGGCTCGTCGGTAATATTCAATTGGCTAATGTCTAACCCCATTAGCTCCACTCCGCTTGGCTCTGCTGTTTGTGGGCCCGCCCTCATTGTAACTATATATATACTTAACTTGTACATAGGTTACACCTCAGTAATAAAATCGACTAGAGTTTACCCCCTTCAGTTCTGGTTGCCAGTTTAGTAAGTTAGGGCATGGATGTGTTACTTGGCACAGCGCTCCTGGCATAAGTCGCTGAGGCCAAAGCCCTCCACCATGGAGACACTCCTTCGTCTCAACCTGGTCTCTGACAGCGAACAGGGGAACAGAATGTACCGTTGTATGTAGGAGGGCACAGCAAGTACCACACAAACAAGGCCAGAACCACGTTTTTCGAGGCTCCAACGAGCACCCTCAAGCCTCCGACAGATTCACAATGCCCACGGGACATTTCCACATTTTTTTCAATTTTTTCCATGCTTTTTTCTCAAGACCCATATTGCCACTTCCCCCAAATTCACGGATATCCACCATTTCCCCCATATCTCCACCAGTTTTCCACCAATTCACACGATTTTGAGCTTGAAGGACAGCGACGGATCAGGAGAAGAGGATGGAAGGACGGGACGGGAGTTAGGATGACGGATATGCGGTGGAGAAGCGAGATTGATGGTTGATATTGACCTTATGGGCCTCAATTATTGATTTTATTGTTACCTTGTGGACATTTTTTTGCCTTATTGTTTCTTAGCCGAGTTCTCAACATTCTTCCTGTTTCCATCGCCACCATCCATCGGCTATTTTACTTGTTTTTGTTCTGATTTCTCTTTTTTTTCTATATATACACCCAGTTTGCGTTGTACTTACAGTTGTTGGACCCCTCATCTGTGCTACAAAGACTGTGGTGTTGAGCGACCCTTCCATACGTTTAAAGAGCTTAGTCTGACTCCCTGACGACTGTCCAAGAAGGACCAGGGTGAGTTCTGAGTTTTAAAAGAATTTATTAGTATCATGCACTTGCACCGGGACCGTGTGCAGCCTTACCAGTAGTAAGATTTTCTTTGCCCCCTTTTCTTTTCTTGTTTGCTGCTGGGTTACATCCCTAGCACGCTTACACCGTCCCCAAAACAAGTAAGAAAACCTTTCACCTGGACAGCCTGGATGGCTTCACAGTGCAACCCAGCACATGCATGCCCAGCACACACCCTTGGGATCCCCCACAGGGACACCCAGGTGACTGCAGCTGTATGCAGGGTGACATGGCAGACCTCATGTGACCCAAGCTGCATGTATATAAACGTACCTGGGGTGGGAACTGAAGAAGTAACCTTCTTCTCACTATTCCCACTTCAGTCAGGGACCTTTGTCCCACATCGGGCCCATCAGTATGCATGCCTGCTCCACACCCCACAAAGGCCTCAGTGCCAGGCATTACATCTGGGCCCCCTTGACCCTGGACATGTCCCTGACACCAAGGCAACATGCAATCGCTGGAAAATAGAATGGCCCAACGACCTAAAATGCATGGCAAGTCTGGAAGACCAGATGCTGCAGAGTTATAGATGCCAACCACCTGAAAACCTCACTAAGAGAAGTAAGAAATGCCCTGAAAGCTGGCCTCAATGACAAGCTCCAGCAAGACATTGCCCTCACAAACTGTAAGAAGTATGGCCGGAAAGCCCTGCCAGCCAAAACAGTCCTGCTTACCTGGAGTGGGAACCTTCACAACAAAGACATACTACCAGACAACTGGCTCAACAGCACCAGGGTTTTAGTGGGTATACCGGACCCCCCTGGGTCTGGGAGTCCCACACAGCACCGACACCTGTCAGGGCACGCCACCCTGCACTGTGCCGCCCGGCCTCCTTCTCTCTCTCCTGTCTGTCTTCCTTTCTTTCTTTCTTTCCTTCTCTCTCCATACGGACGACCTTTTCCTTTACACCTGTAGCCTGGACGCATCTGACACCAGGTACCCTGCATGGGTACCATGCTGCCGGACGCTGTAGGCAGGATAATTGCCCACATGCAGAGCCGGCTCAGATACCCACTTCCACCATTCAGAAAACCCCTTCCATTCATGCGACAACTCGATACGAATTTGGTATCTAAAAATAGGGCTAATTCGTACGATTCTGACGATACCAAGAACGTCCCAATCGGTGGAGATTTGACAGAGTTCTATGTTGGGCAAGTTAGGCACGGGCATGTGTGGGCGTGGGAATCTCAAGTGGCAACCCAGAATTCCAGCCTCACCCGTTCCCACAGCGTCTAATAAATTGGTAAAAATGCTTATTGGCTGCGTGAGAGTTATCTCCGGCTTCATTTCCAATTTCGGCTCTTAATTCCATATATCCACGCTTATTTTATATATTTTCATATTTCACCATCATTTTTCACTTATTGATTGATTTTCTTTTATTGTTACTGATACTTTTTCGATTATTTTGCCTAATAAGGTACCCAGGTGCCATATGGTACCAATATTCACCATCAATTATTTCTAAAAATTTATAATCCTGTACATACCGGATTTTTGAAAAGAAGTTCTCTGTCAGGGGACGACTCCCGGGTCCCCATGACCCTCCCCTATGGTCCACAGTCTCTGGTCTGGCCAGCCCTATCCAGGGCACAATCCTACTGTGGGTCAGAGATGAGAAGGAAGTTAACTTCTCATCTTCCCACAGTGGCCACAATACATCGAAAACTTCCGGAGATATCCGGAAGTCACATGAGACCCAAGACCCGAGGTCCAGGCCATCTGGCCACACTGAGCGTCCGGCACAGGGTGCATGCGGGGAGTGCAACAGCCAGGTGCAGTCGTGGGTGCAGGTGCGAGTGCGGGTGTGGATGCAGGTATGGGCTAGGTCAGGGTGTATGCCCTGACATTCTCCCCTCCCCCAATTTCTCTAAGGTGCTAGGATGTGCTAGAGTGGGTGTGAGTGAGTGGAATCCAACAGTAGGAATAAGGGCAACTGTCTAGCCCACAACGAGTGGGTAGTAGATTAGTTGAGCCTGGACCTTGTGGAATCCTGGAGAACCCACACGGAGTTTAAGGATCGAGAATGTAGCGAGTTTAGTGGAGAAAGTAGAGTTTAGGGAGAGTTGTCCCCCATGAGCTGTGTCAGCATAGAGAGCTGCAAGCCCTCTTTCAACGTGCTGCACACCTCTACTTGTATTTCTCTTCTCTGACACTTGGGATCACCCACGGAACCACCCACGATAGCCCAGCTCCATCTGGGGGTGATGTGGCATCCTCACATGACCGATTTCCACTTGTATATAAACTGGGCTGAAGCAGAACCGAAGAAGTAACCCTCTTCTCATTTTCTGCTTCAGTACCTAACTAGTTTAGCCTTCATCTTCATACAATACATTTTCTGCTTCAGCCTAAGAAGCCATGGAGGGATGTGAGCCCGAGGGAGGGCTATCTGCTATACCACCCTGCTACTCCGCTACCGCCTGAGCCACTAGCGCCAGGTGCTACACTGCTGCCCCCACCTCTCCTGCACTGTCCCTGACAACACCCAGCTAGAGCATAATGCATTTCCCTGCAGTGGCAGTCCAACACTCCCATGAACCTATCTACTCCACAGGACCTACCTCCCTATACAAACCCCAAATACATGAAAATGTATCATGAAAGCTACTGGGGTTCCACCAAAAAAAAAAAAAGAGATAGTAGAAGCACTTGTTAGACATGGGTCCGGGGTCGGCACCGAGGGTCGCTGTTGCGGGCTGCTATAGGCCATGATGCTGCAAACAAGGCCTGAGGGTAGGGCATTTGGCCTCAGCAACTCTAAAGGAGCGCTGTGCCCCCTAGCTGTCTCTTGGCCCTCATTTCAGACTCACTGGGGTTGCCTTGCTGGGGTCAGGACTTGGGGAGTCATGGTCAAATTGATATTAGAGCTAAAGTACTATAATGTATCATACAGGATATATATAGGAGGAAAGAATGAATGGAAGCGGACCTGGGCCAAAGGCCAAAGGGTCTGGAAGCAAACATGAATAAGGAGCGGGGTTGGCCACATAGCAGCCATGGTCAAAACAAACAATAATAGATAAACAAAGGAAGGGCTGCAATAGTGGCATAGGAGCAGTATTGTAAGGGGTTGGTGTAGGTGCCAACCCTGGTTAGCCTAGTTCCTCAGGCTGCCAACAAAAGTAACTTGTATGAAGTTATTATTTGCAACAGTATGGGAGGAAAGGCTAAGTTACTCTTTCCACTTTCCCACACTATTGTATGTACTTTGTATATACATGTTTATTACAAGACAATTATACAATTATGTAATGGGAAATAAGGGGTAGGGTTACCACTCCTTACAGGTATTGACACTGGACTCAGAGTTGGGCCAGAGTCAGGTGCAGGGATGGTAGTGGCCCTGTAGGGGCCAGGTGTGTCAAGCACACAGTGAGGAGGGCAGTGTCCCTGGACCTTTCCCCAGAAGGAGGCTGGAGGTAGAGAATGGGAAGGACTGCAGCCTCAGTGACTCAGAGAGGAGCGCTGTGCCTACATTCGGTAATGCTTAGGAGTCTGGTCCCTAACTTCAGAACAAGAGGGTGCAAACTCTGGGGGGATAGTCTTCATTGATTTTGCACTGAGGTGCCATCAACTACAGTACAGGACTTATATACATAATAGAAGACAAATGGGAACAAAGGGGAAAACCCAAGGGGGACTTACCCACTTGCCAGGTCAGAGAGAATTGCCTTATCGAGCGTTGTGGAGTGGGTAGGTGAAGGGTGGAATTAGCAACAGCTACTGGGGAGTGGGAAAACCTTTGCGGAGTGGGCAGAGGTCCTAGGAGGTCCGTAGTAATATTGGGTAGGTAGAAATATTAATAAACGTATAAGGTGAGGATAAGAGGTACTGGAGAAGGTACTGGAGATTGGAGGCAGAGGTGAACCAGAGGTGAACCAGAGGGTAAGTGGAGGTGCAGGGGGGAGGATGGACCGGAGGTGGACTGGAACGGTGGCGGAGTGGAGTGGAGGTGAGGCGGAGTTGGTATGGATATGACAAGGTGGATGGAGTAGAGGAGTCACACTTGGCACAGTGCCAGAGGCAGACTCAGGGTGGGGAGGTTGGTGTGGCAGCAGGGGAGTCAGTCTAGCACTGGGGAACCATGGGCAAGTGGGGAGTAAGTGGGGGCCATCAGGGATGAAGTTGGGGCTCGTGCTTGTGCTCACACAGTGGGGACAGACTCAGGCAGCATCAGTATGGGCAGGGAATGGGCCGGAATGCATGGCTGTGACAGCACTGCATGCTTCTGTGAGCTGGCAGCCAGCAAGAGTTGGGCTGCTGGTAGTCTGCCTTAAAAACAGTGTAGAGGCAGTTGCACAGACCATCTGACCTCTTAGAATGAGAGGACTTGGAAAGGACTGCTGGTTTAGCAGTCTCAGGGTAAGAAGATAAAGCATGGCAAAGCGCTTTGATCTCAGATGAAATCAATTTGATGCATGGTAGTGCAAGGTAGTCACTGTATGCCTCCTTGAGCACAGAATTGGGGCCTTTCAGCAACCCAGGTGGATCGGGCACATCAAAAGATTTATGAGGCCCCAGATGTGCATGCAGACCCATTGATGTGCACACAGGAGTGGCTGCATGCAGACTAGGCCAGGCTGGGACTGGCCTGATGGAATTGGTGTTAGAAATCACCTCCACCTAATGCAGGCATTTAGTGTAATGGTAACACACTCTTGGTACCTATGCAGGGTTCTGCAGTTCAACTACCAGAATGTCCATATTTTAGCATTAAGGTTCCCAAGACCAGGTGTTATGGATATGGAGTCTCCAACGACCATATCCGTCACATGGTCAAAGACTTCTCCTCATAATCGTTCCTCCCCTCTTTCTCCCTTCCGTCCTCTATCCCGATACCCTATCCTCCTTATCCGTTCTACCCCTTTCCCCCCCCTTGTGCAAAGCTTTCCCCAACTGGGGTTTTGGTGCTGGCCGAGGTTATTTGTGTTTCGCAGGATTTCCCGCGACCTTACCATTTGTAGATAGTCACGCGTCTTGTATGGAAACCGCCGAAGGCGGTTCCCGCTAACTAACAACTGCTCTACAACTGTCTCGTGTACCGTCTTCTGTAACAACCCTCCCTGTGACTCAACTGAACCTGTGTGACTGTACAACTCTCAATATGTCTTATAAGTCTGGTTATATCGAGTCCTCTAACGGCCCTCGCCGCGAGAACTCGAAGTCGAGAGTCGAAGACTCTCAACATGTGTATCGTCCTATTGAACCTGTACCCTATGGGTCTTCATCACTCCGCTCTCCCCCCAGTACTCAACATACGACGTCCCATCACGATCATGGTGATCGTGAACACTATGAGGCCCACTTACCCGCGATGCCGGCACGTTCGCTACGCGAACGCCAAGTAGCCGCCCATCCACCGTCTGTTTCTTCCTTTGCCAGTCATCATATGTCCCCGCCAACAGTACGTTCCCTTTGGGAACGCCAAGTCACCGAAGGCCCTAATAGTCAGCCCTCATTGCACACCTACGATATCAACCCGCTACCGGTACGTTCGCACTGCGAACGCCAAGTACCCGATGGCAACTACGCAAAGCTCTCACCCATCTCACCAGTCGCGACCTCGCACACGGTACGCTCCATTGAGGAGCGCCAAGCATCCGTGGCTGACCCATCTGTCCTGATATCTCCGACTATCTATCATCAATCCCTTAATAGCTCACTACATCACCCATCGCGATCGATGGGAATTCGATCGTCCACTCCCAGGTCAGACTGGGATCACTCATCGATTACACTTCCAGTTATGGTACAAACTAGACATGACTCTCGTCTTCCCACTATAAGAACGGATCGAGGAATGGGGAATTTCCCCCATCCCCGTAACACCAGGTGTACAAATTCCAACAATTGGACATGCCAGGGTACTGGGAGAACCCAAGGGACATGTCCATGGATGCTGGATCAAGGAGATTGGCACCGGCATCATCGGTGCCAAGACCCATCATGGAAGCATGCATGTAAAAACATGCAGATTTGGCCCTCTGCAAAGCTGAGGGCAGACCTGCCACCCCTCTGGATTCCATGTCACAGAAGGCAGGTAAAGAGGTGATTGGTGTGCATGGCAGCACCGATCAAATAAGTGCAGAGGGTTGAAATACAGCCCAATGAGCACAAAAAAGTGTAAGGTGTGTACATCAGCAAAAAATTGTTATGCTCCTGAGTGCTCTGGAGTATGGAGAGCACTGGGAGAATCAGGAGGAGATTGGCCAGTCCAGGAACAGCTCATTTCCTCCAGAGTTGGCCAGGTACTCCAGGGCACTCCCAGGAGGGCATGGAGCATTGCTTTGTGCACAGACATATCCAGTAAATACAATTTAAATGCTTCAAAGTGTATAGGGGTGAGAAGCTTCTGGGAGCTCCTGGAGCATTTGAAAATGAAAAGGAAAAAAGAGGGAAGATTCCCCATGAATACCTCCTACCACAAGACTAACACAACAAGACACTGCTTAACATTTGGATCAAACACTATGCTATATATCAAGGACACTGAGACTCACCAATACACAATCAAAATTTATGGCCTGATATATGATTAATCTGGCAACTTAATCACTTTCAGGCTTGCAGAATATGGAGGGGGAAATGGGGGAAATGAGGGGGGAATATACAGTCATTCACGTGCCAATGGTTCACACCCCTCAATGGTTCATTTGCATGTAACATCCTTATTTCACCCCGGGATTTTTTTAATTTTTGCACACTTGTATGTTATAACTATGGCTACGACTACGCAAAAATTTGACCAAATCGGACATAAAATGAAGGAGTAATAGCAGTTGTTCACCGAGTTAATGGTGCACACAAAAGTTATGCATCTTGCACTCTCCAGGAACATGGCTATGACACCGCAGTGTGTCCTACAGCTTGGTGTGTTACCAGGGAACATAAGGCCACTGGCGCATGTGCCCATGTTTGTTTGTTGTGGTGAACGAGCACTTGTCAGACTGAGGTATACTTACATCCGAGTTTCCAAATTCAGTATCTCAAATTTATTCCTTTCTGTGCCTGCTGCTTTCACCAGTATCAGTAATCACTCCCTTAGAATTCACAAGCAAAAAGCAGCTCAAGTAGTAGAGCAAATATTCTGCAAACCCTTGCTTCATGCCATATTACTGAATTATCGGTTCGGCGTGTGAACTAATTGTCACACCATGTCACACTGAACCATTGAGCCGGGAAAGCACCATTTCTTTGTCTGCTTTTATTCTCGTTCATTTTTCATCCATTTCTTTATATTTCTCGGTAATATGTACATACCCAGCCTGGCTACTATCCGTCGTAAAATTTTTGTATTTGGTTTTGATCCAATGTCATAGTCTCAAAATTACAAAATGTGAACCATTGGCCCGTGAATGACTGTAGAGGGAAATGAGGAAAATTTGAAAAATAGGGACTTCTAAAAAATAATCAGGGAAAAAATCAAAAAAATTCAGGAACTGTAGTGCCTTTGAAGTGCTTTCAGGATATACAATTATTTGCAAAATTGAGGAAGAAATGATGGAGAAAAATGGAAAATACTTTCGGAGACCCGAGAAATAATGAGAACTGAATTGATGGGAAAGTCTGAAAATTGAATAGGAAAGTGAGGGGAACTCTTGTAGCATTGTTATTTTCTGCTGTTCTGATTTTTCCCGATTCTTCTTGGTCACATTCCCAGCTGCTTGTCATGACCCGGCATTCCCAGAGTCAGACGACCTCCTCCCCAACCTTTCCCTATGCCTGAACACTCCCCGCACACTCTGCTCACTGCCTGTCGCTGTCTAACCACTTCCTGCCACATCTCTATGACTCCTCCCCTAATTGTTGTTGAACGACCTAGCGGTGCAGAGCACTGCAACCTTTTGTTCCATGTTTTGCTGCACCTTGTTATCTTGTGGTGAAGGTCACATTTGACCTTTGCTGTCCTAACCACATGCTGCTTGTGTGTTTTCCTCTTTCTTTTCTCTGCCCACAATCTCCACAAGATCTGGCAACTTACTTTCTATTCAGTTCTCTAGTGCTTATATACAGCTTGTAACTATTGCTTGTACAGTAGTTCAAAATCAACTAGAATTCACCCCCTAGCTTACCTCTGTCCCCCATAAGACCTCCACCATCTGAAGTATCAGGACCATGTTGAGAACAAGGCGCAATGCTCCTCCTTGAGTTGTTGAAGCCAAAATCCCAGCCCACTCACCTAAGTAGCCTCGGCCTTGAGATTGGTGAGGTTGACCCTCGCTACAGCTTGGTTGTGAGTAGGATGCCTGCATCATTAGCGGCCAATGTTTGGTTGCTGACGGCTATCATCGGTGAAGCTTCACACGGTTCTGACACTGCTCCTCAATACTCCTGTGTCAGGGCACAGCCCCTGACCCCACACACCCTCAGGTACCCTTCCCCCATTTTCTCCTATTTTTCCCTTCACTGTTCCACAATCCCGCATGCATGCAGACCTGTGAGAACGTTCTGGGCGAGTTACTTGCCCAGAAACCATCACAGCCATGACTGTGGGAACTTTCTGGGTGAGCAGCTCGCCCAGAATCTTCCCACAGGGGGGTGCCAATTATGGAAAGTCGGCAAAGAGCCGAAAACTGTATAGTTCCCGACTCCCATTTGTAGCGGCTTCACAGGAGGTTGAGAAGGTTACCCTTCTTCTCAAGTGTAACTACCTTCTCCCTAAATGTGCAGCAACTCATTTCCTGTGAAGGCTGGGGCTAGCCCCCTCAGTGAGTTTGAAGATCTCGGACTGGGACTAGATACCCCAGCGACTAGGAGGATCCCCCTGGGCCGTTGCGGAATGAGGGCCGGGCCCTGACATCCTGGAAGCTCCTGAAAGCTCCTGGGAGGGTCCAGGAGCAGCTGGGAGTGAGACCAAGAACAATCAGAACAGCAGAAAATAACAATGCTACAAGGCTTCCCCTCACTTTCCTATTCAATTTTCAGACTTTCCCATCAATTCAGTTCTCATTATTTCTCAGGTCTCCAAAAGTATTTTCCATTTTTCTCCATCATTTCTTCCTCAATTTTGCAAATAATTATATGTCCTGAAAGCACTTTAAAGGCACTATAGTTCCTCATTTTTTTTTGATTTTTTCCCTAAATTTTTTTTTTCAACTTTTTAGAGACCAAAATTTTCCTCCCACTGCTCCTGGCACATTGCATACTCCTCACCACTCCCAGCTGCTCCTGAACCCCCTCCTGGGGGAACACTATTGGCTCCAGGAGTGCCCAATCTGCTGTTTTGTCTCCCACATGCTCCAGCCACTCTTGATGCTCTGGAGCATAACAGACTTTTGCTGATGCTATTCATGGGTAGTATATACCCGGAGCGTGTAGCTCAATCGTGTAGGTTGCCTAGTTCCCAGTCCATTGAGATATGTACTGTATAATCAATGGGGGAGTAGTTAGGCTGAAGAGCCAGTCTACCCTCCATGCTACTTTATATACATATGTACAGTGTACTGTACTCACACCAGTCACACATCACAGAGACCTCCCAGTCCGGTCGAAATTCAGGGTCTGTCACATGTCACAGCTGGTTGGCAGTTGGGTGTTTGGGTGTCATGCCAGTTTTGCTGAGGCAAGGTGGCTGTGCAAGGCAATTCAAATTTTCCATTTCTGGAATGTATTTACATTAAAACGGAAAATTTTCATTTGGTCTTCCAAGTTTCTTGTGTGCCTTGCTTGCATTCCACAGCCAAGTTCCTGCTCACAAATAGGCACAGGGAGTATGTGAACCTTGTAAATTTGTTTGGAGGACTGGAAGTGTAAACTGGATAAATTCAGTGACAGACAAGTTCCTGTCTGGAAAATAGGATCCAATAAAAATCACCTGGGATGTTGCTATATCTCATCTGTACACAAAGCAATGCGGTGTGCAAGGGTAAAACCATTCATGAGATGATGCACAGATGCTCAGAAATTTTTTGGGGCCAGTGTTTTCAAAATTTAAAATTTAAAATTCAAGGTGCCTTCTGTTAACAATTTAATATAAGTAATATAATTCAGACAACTCCGCAGCACCCTGCCGGTTGGGTGTCACGCATCACAACAGGTTGCCGGTTGCCGGTTTATATCACGTGACAAGTCACATAGCTGACTAAGCCGGTAGTTGGTCGTGTGAGTACAGTATGCCGGAGTCGGAAAATACATGTGGCTTGGTAAATAGTAAACAAGCGCGCTTTTGCGCGCGATCTCAACAAGATATAAATGGAATGAAATGGGAAAGCGTGTGCAGCCTTCTCAGGCCTTACAGGTACCTAGAGTGTGTTACCATTACACTAAATGCCCGCATTAGGCAGAGGTGGTTTCTAACAACTCCATCCCTGATGGTATCTTCCAACAAGTTCTACTCTCGTGAACTGAGGTGAGGTCTACTTTCATTGCGCGACTACTGCTTTACTGAGAGATCATGTATTTCTGCTTAGCGCTAATCCTGCTCTCACAAAATGAAACTTGTCGGTGCAGCGGTTCTCACGGCAGAAAATATCAAGACTTTGCCTGTCCGCAACTGTACAACCCAAACTGAAGCGCAATTCCCCCCCTCCTTCCGAATCATTGCTTCTATTCAGTTGGTTGAAATTTGAGATACATCCAAATGTCTCCCCCATACACTCCCCTTTCCTAACTGTCCGTTTTGTTTTGTCTCTGTGTTTGCTTTCCTTCATGATCAATCCAATGATGTTCACCATGTTGTAGTGGGCACTGCGGGTTCTGCGCAGGTTGGGTGAAGCAAGGTGAACACTATAGTGAACAGGATTCGAGCCCTGAATCCCTCGGCTTATGGCATTGCGCGTCAGTGTGCTTCGAGCAAGTGCAAGAAGAACCTAAAAGATGCATCCCACCCCAAGACACCAGCACAGTTCCATATATCATTGTAGCCACCGATAAAGGATTCAGACGCCAGGAACTTCCTTTATTGCAATAGGCGCTCCCCGACGGTATGAAATCGGAGTTTCTCCCGTAACGCCTTCAATTCTGCATCCTTCTGTGCCAATCGACTCCGGAACGAAGGGATAACTTGTCTTCTAAGCATATCCATAATTTCCCCAACACCCTTCCATTCCTTCTCAGGGGAACCGAGATCTGGCCCATCCCACCATCCGAACTGTTGACGGAAACTAACTTCTGGTGCCTTGATCGTCGGTGTACGTTGAGCGTCCTGAAACAAAGTGCACAAATACATTGCCACCTCGCTGCAATTCAGGACCTGGCAGGACGTGAGGCATAGAGTGGAAAGTGGATGATTCGAAGGAAAAGGGGGATCATCGAAGGAGAATCGGATACCCGAGATGTCCGTATCGATATACAACGAAGCGCGCTCAAGACGAGGGCATACTTCTGCGATCGATCGTATGACTTCCAGCGTTAGGCCCGGAGGATAACTTCTAAAGACCATTGTCGGGATTAAATCCAAAACTTCAAGGTTGGGCATCATAGAGCATATATATACCAAGTCTGCACTGTCAATCATCGCAACGCCGTCAGTGCAGACCACCAAATGAGTGAGATCGGGAGATAGAGGCAATTTCAGTAAAGGGAGCCTGAGATGAGGGGTGATGAGGTGTAATCGATGCAAGCATTTACACGTTGTGACTATTTGGATTAGCGACTGCTCTGTTGGTGGATCGTAGTTATAGTCAATCAGTAGCAGCTCGAGAGAACGTACGCCATCTAAGGGATAATACCCCAGGACGGTGACTACTAACTGAGACAAGGCTGCCATCGTGATAGCGCGAAGAGATGGGAATGGAGTATCTAATGTGGGGGGTCCAATACCATGCCAGGCCGGGGGATGGAATGCATGGGGGCTGTATCCCACCTGGAATAATGGTGAGCGGACTTCTTTCAAGTTGGGTAATTGCGCGATGCACGTCCAGACGGTTGGGGTACAAAGAATGTGTCCGTCTGCAGTCAAGCAAGCAAGGTTAGCCAGCGGCTTCAATGCGTTCGCAAAGCACTCGTTGACGGCTTCATTAAGTTCTGAATTGCCGTCGATGTGCAGACAGAGGGATGTCAAGGAGACGCTGTGACGAGAGAGCGATCGAATGACTGAAGGATAGGCGGCTTTTGTAGCATCAAGGAAAGAGATCGATATCTTCGGAGGGCGTATAGCAAGCCAAAAGTAGGCACTCCGAATTGCCTCTGGTCCATCGAGGAGGCAATCCAAAGAAATGAGATGCGGAAAAATAAGCGGACGCCCAAGCAGTGTCGCGCAAGCAAACTCGTCGATTACATCGGGAGGAATTCCCCCGCATCCAATATGGACGGTGATATATTGAACAAATCCTGCATAAAATTGGACCCTTGGTAGTGCCTCAAAATCTATCTACACATGAAAGTAGATAGCGTTCATATTCACCCATGGCAATGGTACCACGAAACACTCACATAATAACGGGAATTCCGCCAGTCAACCTTCCCTAGCAGCCGAAGGAGAGGCAACGCAGTATCAAGCACTCGCCACAACCGTTGCAGAGCCGAGATCCGCCACAATTTGCAAGTTCGCGCCGCCGACGCGAGAGTTGCGTTGGGACAGCCATCGAACAAAACAGTCAAGATGTCCAAGAGCTGTAATGCTCGAGGCATTACGGCCGTTTGACCCTCCAATGCAATGTCGTGCGCCTCATTCGAAACGTGAGGGCCCATCCTGATCTAGTAGTTTGGATCCAAGCCAGGAGTGCATGCAGCCTCAAGCTCAGGCTGTACGGATGTTTAAGTAATGGGACATTCCACAAGATTACTGCCGTTTTCCATTCAATAGTCCACGTGACGGATTTCGGTTCCGCGCTCGTTGCGCGGAGGCAAGCCCAGCAGAGAACAGCTCATATCTCTGCAACCAGATGAGCTAGGGACTTGCGGTTTCTTTTAAAATGCATGTATTTTACTCCTACAGATCAATTAACCACCAATAATCCTAATTCTCGTTTTTTATAAATTCACATTTGTCACAATCCCCCCCATTTTTCTCAACAATGGCTGGATGGAAGGAGATGAAAATTGGGCAGTAGGTAGTTCTTGTAAATATCTCAAACCCATTTTTTTTTCTAATTGATAGGACTTTTTTCGTTTCTTAATAAGGTTATGTGCCATTCCGGTGACTCACACAGTCCCCCCCACTTTCCTCAACTACTGAGTGAAACGGGATAAAAGTCGTGCAGTGAGTAGTTCTTCCATATGTCTCAAACCCTTTTTTTTTCTAATTGATAAGAATTTTTTTCGTTTTTTAATTAGGGTGGGTGTTCAAAACCATGCTCAATGCAGCTTGACACCGTCCCCCCTGATTTCCTCGACAACGGGAGGGTGCAGTGCAGTGAAAGTCAGACAGTAAGTTCTTCTGGTATTTATCTCAAACCCCTTTTTTTTCCTAATCGATACGATTTTTTTCGTTTTTTAACTTTCATCCCATTCCACCATCCATTGTTGAGGGAAAGCCATCAAACCTGAGGTGAGCCTGCGATGAAGACAGAACCCAATTAAAAAACGAAAAAAATCGTATTGATTAGAAAAAAAAAAAGGGGGTTGAGATAAATACCAGAAGAACTTACTGTCTGACTTTCACTGCGCTGCACCCTCCCGTTGTTGAGGAAATCAGGGGGGACAGTGTCAAGCTACATTGAGCATGGTCTTGAACACCCACCCTAATTAAAAAACGAAAAAAATTCTTATCAATTAGAAAAAAAAATGGGTTTGAGACATATGGAAGAACTACTCACTGCACGACTTTTATCCTGTTTCACTCAGTAGTTGAGGAAAGTGGGGGGGACTGTGTGAGTCACCAGAATGGCACATAACCTTATTAAGAAACGAAAAAAGTCCTATCAATTAGAAAAAAAAATGGGTTCGAGATATTTACAAGAACTACCTGCTGCCCAATTTTCATCTCTTTCCATCCAGCCATTGTTGAGAAAAATGGGGGGGATTGTGACAAATGTGAATTTATAAAAAACAAGAATTAGGATTATTGGTGATCTGTAGGAGTAAAATACATGCATTTTAAAAGAAACCGCAAGTCCCTAGCTCATCTGGTTGCAGAGATATGAGCTGTTCTTTGCCAGGCTTGCCTTCGTGCAATGAGCGAGTGCGGAACCAAAATTCATCACGTGGACTATTAAATGGAAAATGGCAGTAATATCATAGGAGCAGAACTTGCCCTCTTCTGCTGAAAAATGTGCACATGGTAACAAACTTCATCAGGAGAGGGATATCAATTCAGATTTTTGAATTGGAGGACCCTCAACTCAAAACCCTGAATTTCACCTTCCTAATCCAGCATTCGAGGGTTGCTGATTTGAAGTGACACACCTGTGGAAATATTGTGCCAAAAAAGGAAGTTCTAGGGGCATCTGACCTACAGTTGAATTCCTCATTCTGCGTCAGTCAATTCTGCGATCCCGAACGACTTCTGGTGACATGATCATTGGTGCACATTTAGAATGATACTGTCACGACCCGGCAATTCCCACAGTCAGGTGACCACTCCCCACACCTTCTCCCTCCTCTGCTTCGACCCCATCAACTCCGCTGCCTGCCCGACGCCGCCTGGACAAGCCCGTCATCCCTCCCTGTCACTGCTACCTGTTCCAAGGCCTGTCACGGGCCTATGAGTCATTCTTTATTACGCTTGTTTTCTTGATGGCCATGCATGGCCATCCTTCTCCCATGCTCTTTGTTTGTTTTCGTTCCTTTCTTAAGGCTGCCCACAATCTCTGTGAGATCTGGCGACTTATTCCTATTCATTCCGTTATGCTTAAATACCGGTTGTACACTACCTCGTACTTTAGTTCGAAAATCAACTAGGGTTACCCCCTGTGTTCTCTGTCTGACCCAGTCGCACTCTCTGTCCTCTGAAATATCGGGGCCACATCAAGTATGAGGTGCAATGCTCACGAACGAGTCGTTGAAGCCGAAACCCTGCTTCGCTGTGATTGTCATCCCCGCCCTTAACGGGCTGTTACGCCGGAGTAGCGGACCTTAATGGTCGCCGATGGCGAGTCACGGTAATGTTTTCCCACACCCTGACAGATACACCTGAATGTGTTTTCGGCATACAGCCTTTTCTAAAATTTCTGTCTGATCAAAATGAATGGGTATTGACCCTGTTCATAAAAAAATCACCCAAAAATGATCAAATTTCTCGTATTTTTATTTTTCAATACAGTAGAGTTAGCACCGCACAGCCATACCCATTCCCAACCACAACGATTGATCCTACCCTTCACACTGGCCATGATCAGACCGTGTCCTAAGCTGTGCCATGTGTTCTAGCATGCATGAAAAGTTCTGGAAATCATCAAGTTTTCCTCACCTGCTTTGATTCATTCTGAAACAGCGACTGTGTGTCAACTATCATGTTCTCAACAAAGACAAGTGTGCCCACTGGAATGATGACCATCATCCCACACCCACTCCTGAAAACACCCCAGCAAGCATTCCAACAGTGCTTGCTGATGTACATGAAGCCTTGTTGCTTCAGGCTACTATTTTGGGGACAGTAACATTCCATTCCCCCGTTTGCCTCCAGCCTCAGATAGTCCATCTAAATATAAGCTTTAATGTGCTGTATATTCAACAGGGTAGAGGTAAAAGGCTACCGTGTCAAGAAGACGTTCCTTGGATAGGTCTGATTGCTATCCAGGTGACGCTGTCAGGTGGAGCTCAGTGTCCTGGGTCGTCCAACAGTGGGTCGGAGACAGACCAGAGGTGGGGCGGAGCTCCGAGGGTGATGGGGTGTTGAAGGGACTTGGCTTCAGCAACTTGGAATGGAGTGCTGCGCCCGGTACGTTCTCATTGTCCCCAATTTGTCAGGGGAGCTGGTGATGGAGGAACCAAGGCCGCCAGCAGAAGGGGGCTGGAAGCCCCCCCCTCACTACTTAACAATGGAGGCATTAGTGAGGGTCAATCGTTCATCACACGATTTGTTTGGGTTTTATACCAAGGCATCTCTAGATGTGCCTGTTACTCAGTTCTTGGTTCTAGGGTAGAGCAGCAGACAAGTGGGACACGATAGACATCCTGGAGGAGGGTTTGGAGGACTCAAGACTGTTTATATTATAACTGGGGGGAACTATTTACTAGAGGGGTATGCACGTACATATAGCAGAAACAATTGGATCCGATGGTAAACAAAGGTTACCAAGGGGAAGGGGAAGTAAATAGAAAAGAATCCACAGGACAAATAAAGAATAGGCGAAAAGCCTGAATTACGTCTGAGGTTTGTGGAGTGAGAGAATTGAAATCCAACTGAATGGCAAGGTCTGGAACTGTCTAAGAATAAGCAGGGGACTACAGAGAAAGATGTCCAGAAAGGTCCGGAGCCCGGAAGTTGTAGTCCGGAAGATTGGGGTTGTAGAAAATATCAAATGATAAAACAATAAAGATTATCAAGACCAGAGGTAAGGTAGGAGTGGGGAGGTACCAGAGGTGCAGAGACCAGAGGTAGGAAGGAGGGTGGATAGGCAAGTTGAGGTTTATCAACAATGAGCAGGTCCATCTCCTTTGAACAAGGGGTCCGAGGAGGTGGTGGTATGGTGGTGGAGGTCCAGAGGTGATGCAGACGTAGATGGGAGGCAGAGCGGGAGAGAGTCAAAGGAGGAGGTAGTCCTAGGGCTGTTGGCAGCAGAGAGAGGTTGGGAGGGCTGGTGGAGGTCATAGGAGTCATATAGGAATAGAGTGGAGGGAGGTGGAAGATCCGGGATATGACATACCGGGCCTTTACAACTACTCCAAGGTATATATATGTAAATTACATATCTCAGCACAAATAAGTAAAGAAATAATAGCATCACTATAATGGGAATTATAGCAATGCAACATAATGATATCACTATAATCGGAATTATAGTGAAGTAAGGTTAATCCCTTACAACCACTGTATCTCGATATCTGCTGTATTTTGTGGAGGCTGTCATATCCATACAACTCTGGACCTCCACTCCTGTTTCTGGACCTCCATCTCCTCCTCCAGAACTCCACATCCTCCTCCACCTCCTCCCCCTGTTGGTTGTTGAGAGCCCACTCTACCTCTGGCTCCAACACAATGTCCAACACTACCTCTGGTCCGACTCCGGTTTACTCTGGGTCCGATCCCAACCTCGTACCTTCCAGACCAGAGTTTGCGATGCTCCACACCTCCGACTCTGGACTCCTGTACCAGAACCCCATTGCACCTCCACCTCCAGAACTCCGGTCACATCTCTGCCTCCGGACTTTGACCCTCCTCCATCTTATCTCCTTGTATTCCTTATTACATTTCATTTATTACATCTTGCCAATATTCCGGACTTAGATTTCCGACTCCGGACCTCCAGAACTTACTCCAGACCCTGCAGTCTCTACTGTATGGTGTCATTTAATTCCCTTGTTGCCTCTTCCTTATTTAGACAGCTGCTTCCTTTCCATATTAGTCAGCTGTCATTCCCCACAACCCCCTCCACTCCTTCCCCTCTTGGCCTTGCCCTTTTGGGAAGCACCATAGAGTTCCAACCCTTGACCCTTGGGGTTGTTCCCTCATCCAGTCCCCCTTTGTCCTCCTTCCAGTCCCCTTTGTTCTCTGACTCCACTCCTGTATCGTTATATATATACTCTGTACTTAGTTTCCTGTACCCCCAGTCTGAAATCGACGACCATGATGACTGGATTGTCCCCCAAAGAGACTCCCCCTGCTAACCTGAAGTTAAGGACCACCTTAGACAACAAGCAGTGGCACAGCGCTCCACTTGAGTTGCTGAGGCCAAGGTCCCTCCACTCCTGAGTCCCTTCTCCACTTCCAGACAACTCCGCATGCTCATCTAACAGAGGCAAAGATAGAGCTTAAGCTCTATATGGTCTTGGATAAGCTACTTGATGACTCAGTGTTGGAATCAACTGTGATCTAGCATACTCACATCCAGATCCTAGCTGTCAAGTTCACGACTACACCCACGGTTGCCAACTTATCAAAGGGGTCCCTTGCTGGTGAGCTGAGAGAATGCGGCGACTCTGCAGTCACTGAGATGGGCAATTTGTGCAGCCTCCTTGGTAGTGAGGGTTGAGGACATGAGGACAATGTGTCACTTCATGTCTGGAGACACGTGTTTGGTACCCATGAGATGGTAATGGTGTATGGTGAAGAAATTCATGTTGTTAGCGCTATAGACTTATGTCATGAATTCAACTAATGTAAACCGGGTGACTAGACGAATGACATAAAATGGACAAGCCTGGTATCGAACCCAGGACCTCTAGCGTGCATCCATACACTACTTGCCCATTATGCCAGGGAGGTTACTCCATCCCTGATGGTTATTCCAACATATGGAAGCTTGGCTGGGCTGATGTGAGGAGGATCAATGTAAGGACCATTGAACATTTTCCCATGGAAAATGTTGGAATAGTCGGGAATTGAACCCATGTCCCTCTGGTGCAACAGTGCTCTAACCCATTGAGCTACTATCCCTGGTCTCACCAACCACCAAACCTGGGGTTTTCAACCATAGTGAGGCTAACCTCAAACCTTGGACATTTAATGGGTGCATCTATGGCTACACCCTACAATCGAGAGCAGTGTCACGACCGACAAATCCCGGGGCTCCGTCAGTGGCGAACCAATGCTGATAGGCGAAACCACCGACCCGAAACCCATCCTAACCAGCCCCCAACCCAATGTCTGGCCCCCTGCCTTATTGCATGAGACTTGGCCAACAATCAGAACCTAGACCCTGCCAGCATTCCGACCTTACCTCCAGTTCCCGAGCCCTTGGCGCTCCCGGCTTTCAGTCCCTCCAGTTCCTATGCCAGCCTTGTCTCCATCTGAACCACACTCATTGCTTCCCACTGTGTGGTCACAGCCATGCACCGCTTCCATGCATTCTGCACCCTCTGCCCACTTCTGTGCCCTCTGCCCACTTCTGGTTGCCCTTGACACCTCTGGTCAGGTCAACACTCCCACTCCCCTCTGTACCTCTGTTGGCCTTCATGCTGTCCTTGTGTGACAGTACTGACAGATCAACCTCTGTTCACAGACTTGTGTCGGCACCACACCGACCCCGCTTATTTGCGGACTTGTATCAGTGCCGCGCGCTGACCTCCACTTTTGTCCTCTGGCCATTTTTGTCACTTGGCAACATACCATTCATTCCTTGCCGAGTGCCTATTATGTTCACCCATTTCATTTGCTTAACTTGCCAATATTGGCACTTGATCCGTGTGCTATTGCACTTTCCTATTCATTCATTTAATCTGTCAATATTGGTACTTGATCCACTTTGACTTTATTCATTCCTTGCCTCCCATTTCCTGGGTTCTCATCCTTGGTTTAGTTTGACAAGTCCCCACTCATTTCTGCTTATTTCCACACTGGACCGACCGGTCCCTCTTTTGATTTCTCTTACCTACTTATACCTTGTAAATACTTTCAGGGACCTCAGTCTGAAATCAACTAGAGTACCCCCATTCTGTTCTGAGTCCCTCCTTCTGCAAAGGGGGCTTCCCCCCTCTGAGTCCGTGCTCGTGGAGTGGACACTCCTCCTACAGGTCTGCTCTGCCCACAAGTCTTGTTTGAAGTCCGCTGTAAGTGTCAGTCTGTAAATATGGGATCTCCCCCAAATGTCAAGCTCAGGGCACAGTGCTCCACCTGAGTCGCTGAGGCCACGATCCCACTCTGCTAACCTTGAACAGTGCTTCCGGATGCACCGCATATTTCCACCCGCATATCCGTGCGTGCGCGCTCCAACAGGCTTCCGCCACAATCTCCGACCCCGACACAGACAGAGACCCATCTGTCTTCCATCCATCTTCGGACAGTATGTCTGACTCTGACAATATTTCGACTCCGACAATATTTCAGTCTCTGAGAGTATTCCAGTCTCTGACAAGCAGGATCAATAGAGGCTGACCTGCCTAGATCACTGTGACTGTCAGTGCTATGGTCATCATTCAATGAGGAATGGGGATTAGCTGTGGACGCTAATTCTACTATATTGAAATATAATTCTATTGTATTGAAACATAAAAATACGAGAAATTTGACCATTTTCAGGTGATTTTTTTTACAAATGGGGTCAATACCCATTCACTTTTGATTGGACAAAAATTTTAGAAAAGGCTGTAACTTTGAAAGAATAACCCTGAATTAATTTTTTATCTTCATTCCCTACATCGACAGGCTTTCAAGCCAACTCTCCATTGCATGTGTAGTGACACAACTTTTCTCTTTGTGCCTACGCTCGGACTGTTACAAAAATGGGGCTGGAGGCGCCCATTTTCGTCTGTTCTGGTGCAGGAATAGGGAAGGGGGTTGGACATAAGGGTTTACAGGTGGTTTCACAGATGGTTTAACATGTTGTTTAACAGGTAGTGTGGCAGCGGGTTTTTGTTGATTATTCATTCATTAAACTCTATTACTATACAAATCATGTGATACAGAACCCATAAGAGTCTAAAATGGGAAATTCCCATTTCCATAACACGGACAGCACAGCAGACTCGGATACGAATTCCGGAAGATCGGTTGCACTCCACAACTGGAATGTGTTAATGGCTCCGACACAGTCACTCTGATTGGCCCAAGTTCTGCACCCTAGGGGTTTCACGTTATGTAACACCGAGTTTTTACGGTTCTGAGATGGATCAAGGATCAACTTTCATTGCTGTTGGAGAGTCTCCTAGAATGGATCGGCTTTCTTTTGGATTGGCGATTTCTGGGGATGTCCGGAATTTGGATTGACATCCCCAGTACATTTTGACATCAATTTCAAATGGGTCCAAGTTTTCTACCTCCCATTCAACTGATCATTTGACATGTAACCTAACTGCGAGGTTGCATTGGACACATTTGTGTCAGGGTCTGTCCCTCGTCCAGAGGGGACATAGCGATGAGGCCCAGGAGTGGCACTGGAGAGTCTTCTCCAGCCACTAATTCCTCAAAGTTGCTGAGGGGACTTGCCCTGGCCTTCACAGGGAATGAGTTGAGAAGAAGGGTAACCTTCTCAACCCCCTGTGAGGCCGCTACAAAAGGAGCCTGAGAACTGTGCAGTTGTTGGGTCTTTCCCGAGTGTCCATATTAGGTACCGTGGGAAGATTCTGGGCAAGCTGCTTGCCCAGAACGTTCCCACGGGTTCACGTACCTGTACTATTGCGGAACAGTGGAGGAAAAATGGGGAAAAATGGGGGAAGGGTGGTTAGGAGGGGGAAGGGGTGTTTGAGGGTGTGTGGGGTCGAGGGCTGTGCCCTGACATCACCCCCCCTCTATGCCGCTTCGCCTCGAAGTGGCTGTGGTCCTTGGTTAAGGGGGTTTTCTTGTCCTCATTGGTCTGGGGGCTTCCGGGTGGGTTTGGCGGAACTCCTTTACGAGGTCTGGGGAGTTCTCCAGGTTTCCCCTGGGGAGCCATTCATTTTCCGAGTTTGGCCAGCCAGAGAATTTGACAAAGTACCAGAGCTGTCCGTACCGGTACCTGGAGTCCAAGATTTTCTCCACCTCATACTCCTCTTCCCCATTTACAATGTCTGGGCCCGGGAGTGGGTCTGTATGGCATTCGGAGATTCTATCTGGGGTATAGGGGCAGGTGTTTGAGACCGAGACCACTGGGTGGATTCCTCTCTGTTGGGTTGTAAGCTGTAGCTTTACTGCTGCTGGGGATACCACTTTGACAATCTGGAACGGGCCGATCCATTTATGGTCAAGCTTCTTGGTTGGTTGGTCTGTTGTGTAGTTTTGAGTGTTGAGCCAGACCTTGTCTCCGACTTGGTACACTGGTGCTGCCTTCCGGTTCCTGTCATAGTACCGTGCCATCTCTTCTGCTGCATGCTCCAGTGCCGCCTCTGCCTCCTCTTGCATTTTCATCATCCGAGAGGCAAAGTCGTTGGCCCCTTCAACTTCAGATGTGTGGGTCAGTTCAGTCCCCATGCATGGGTGTTGCCTGGAGTCGAGTTCGAAAGGAGTGCAGCGGGTGGAGGAGTGGATGCGGTTGTTGTAGGCAAACTCAGCAAGTGGCAGCCAGTCAGCCCAGTCGTCCTGCCTGTGGTTGACAAACACCTGGAGGTAGGTTTCTATTTCCTGGTTGACATGCTCCATCTGGCCATCGGTCTGTGGGTGGTAGGCTGTTGAAGGGGCGAGCTTGATCCCTAGGAGGTCTGCCAGCTCCCTAGAGAAGCAGGAGATGAATGCACTGCCTCGGTCACTGAGTACCTCCTCTGGGAGGCCATGGTGCCTCCAGACATGTTCTAGAAAGAGCCAGGCTACACCTGCTGAGTCCATTGTAGTGACTGTGGGGATTGCATGGATGCGCTTGGAGAGTCGGTCCACCACTACCAGGATTGCGTTATACCCTTTGGAATCTGGGAGTTTGCCAATGGTGTCTACTGAGATCACTTGCCATCTGCGGGAGGGGATCTTGTTTGGAATAAGCTTCCCGACCTTCCAAGATGGGAATGTCTTCACTCTGTTGCAGGTATTGCATCCTGAGACGTACTGAGCAATGTACTGTGCCATCCTAGGCCACCAGTAGTTTCGGGAGACAAGCTCCAAGGTCTTCCACCGCCTGGGGTGGCCTGTTGCCACTGAGTTATGGTGGAGTCGTACCAGGTCAAGGCGAAGTTGTAGGTCTTTTGGGACATATACCCGGCCCCAATGGAGGATCAGCTCCCCTTCCTTCTCCCACTCATCCGAATGTAGGGCCCCTGTTACGGGGATGGGGGGAAATCCCCAATCCTCGATCCGTTCTTATAGCGGGATGACGAATGTTGTATCTAGTCTGTACCATAACGGGATATGTAATCGATGAGTGGTCCTAGTCTTGCAAGGGTGTGGACAATCAAATTCCCATTGATCGTGATTGGTGATGTAGTGAGCTATTAAGGATTTGATGGTAGGTAGTCGGAGACGTCATATCTGACGTGTCAGCCACAGGTACTTGGCGCTCCTCAATGGAACGTACCATGTGCGAGGTCGCGACTCGTGAGGTGGGTGAGAACTTCGTATAACTGCCATCAGGTACTTGGTGTTCGCAGCGCGAACGTACCAGTAGTGGGTTGATATCATGAGTGTGCAATAAGGATTGACTAACGGGGCCTTCGGTGACTTGGCGTTCCCAAAGGGAACGTACCGTTGGCGGGGGAATATGATGACTGACAAAGGAGGGAACAGACGGTGGACAGGCAGCTACTTGGCGTTTGCATAGCGAACGTGCCGGCATCACGGGAAGGTGGACCTCAGAGTATTCACGATCACCAAGATCATGATGTGACGTTGTCTGTCGAGCACTGGGGGGAGAGCGGAGAGCTGAGGTCCCATAGGGTACAGATTCCATAGGATGATACACAGGTCGAGAGTCTTCGACTCGCGACCTCGAGTTCTCACAGCGAGGACCGTTAGAGGACTCGACATAACCAGACTTATAGGACATGTTGTGAGTTGTACAGTCACATGGTTCAGTTGAGTCACAGGATGGGTTGTACAGAAGATGACACACAAGACAGTTGTAGAGAGTAGTTGTTAGTTAGCGGGAACCGCCTTCGGCGGTTTCCGTACAAGACACGTGACTATTTACAAATGGTAAGGTCGTGGGAAATCCCGCGAAACACAAGTAACCTCGGCCAGCACCAAAACCCCAATGGGGAAAGCTTTGCACGAGGGGGGGAGAGGGGTAGAACGGGTAAGGAGGATAGGGTATCGGGATAGAGGATGGAAGGGAGAAAGAGGGGAGGAACGATAGAGAGGAGAAGTCTTTGACCATACGATGGATATGGTCGTTGGAGACTCCGTATCTGTAACATCGCCCCCCAGTCTCCTAACGACCATGATGCGGTCCCTGAGGGGCATATCTCCGTGGGTCGTCTCTCCAGGGCAACCGGCTTCTCGAGCGCTCGTGATAGGAATCCGGATGGAGGGAATCGTACTGAGCTCCACTGGAGGAGGATGGTGCGGATCCAATCCCAGGTACTGCATGGGCGGGGGGTAGGGCCGGCTCATAGGAGGAGGATGAACAGTCGTTGGAGGAGCTGCCAGGTTGACGACGAAGGCGGGCACGGCGGTGTTGGTGTTGCTGTCCACCACCCACGTAGGATTGACTGGCATCGCGAAAGTTGGCGTCCACAGAATTGACTGTGGCCCTCCGGCGCTATACGGTACCATACTAGAAGGGGAAGGATCGGGATTCAAGTCTCTCGGGTTAGGGCGGCTATCCCTTTGAGCAATCGATTCTCGAGACGTAGGTCGAGAAGACCACCTTCTATCCACATCTCTGTCGTAGTCGGATCGACTAGGTTTGGGGCGATAAGAGTCCATCCGAGTTCGACGGGTTTCGTTCCCCATTTGCCAACGAGCCTGTCCCAAATGACCCGAGACTGATCCTTCTCTTCGGCCAGGATACGGATGGGACCTTCTCTCTTCTCGAGGCAATTTCCTCCAGCGGTTATGGTTCAACGAACCCGAGGGAGAGGATGAGGCGGAAGAGTTGTCACTGGAAAGGGCGGATGGGGTGTTGGTAGGATGAACGCTTGGTTGCGGCACTGTCACGACCCGACATATCCGACACTTCCCTCTACGCGTCCTAGTGCCACTTGGCCCGTCCCTCCCGCTATCATCATCATCCGTCCACCCATCCGTCCACCCGTCACCCTCATCCGCACTTCCTCCCTCGCGCGCGTACCTTCCAACCTAGGTTGCCCGCTTCATTGTTGTCCGCCCCCAGCCGGACGGCTTGCTAGACGGCCGGATGGCCTTTTCTCTTTTGTCCGCTTGCGGACTATTGTTCCTCCTATTGTTCCTTGCTTGCCTTTTGTTGACCAAGTTTGCCGATATTGATTATTTGTTCCTTTCTTCATTCATTAATATCGCGCTTGATCCGCCACTCCTTCCGGGCCACTCTCATTTAGTTACTTGTGTTTATAACGCGTGTAGGTTACACCGGATGTACCTCAGTTCGTATATCGACTTGGATTCCCCCTCTGAACTCTTATCCTCATCATAAGGCTTCTGTCTGAAATTGGGACACCAACGTAAGAATGAAGCGCAGCGCTCCACCCGAGTCGCTGAAGCTAAAGTCCCGCCCCTCCGACCTTACGAGCCCAGACGACCTCGCGCGCCTCGCGGGTCACCCGGATACGCTTCTGACACGTTCCTGACAGGCACCACCACATTCGGAGGGGGTAGGAAGACCGAACTCCCTGCACCCGGCCAGTTGGGAGATGGAGGCGGTATGGAAGCATCTCCTAGGTTCAAGCCCAGCGTTCCTGACGTCAGCTCGTCTGAGCCCTCGTCGAAAGGAGTCGGTGAATCTGGCTGTGCCAGTTGTCGCTCAACATCATCCATGACCACCTCTTGTGCCTCGGCACGAGTCATGAAGCGTCCGGTATCCGGGTAGTAGAATGTCCGGCTCAGACGACGTTTCTCCACCAACTTGAGGGTGGACAGGTCCTTGTTGGATGGGGGTGGACCAGGCCACATGAGTCGGAATTCGTAGGCCTCCCTGTCTTCAGCACCAGGCAATGGTTTGGGCGCATCTTCCCATCTGGGCCAGTCAAGGAACCAAGGAACTTCAGTCCCTTGAGCCAACGGGAGTCGATAATTACGAGCAGCCTCAGCATGTCCGCTCAGGTCCAGTTCTTCGAACAATCCATTCTTGATTACGCGACATGGCAGCTGACAAGCTAGATATACAGTGAACTCAGGTGAATTTGCCATCAATCGATCATCAGTCGAACTTTCTTCGAGAAAAATTCCTTTCGGGGGTTCCAACCAGGATATCTGGCATCCCTCTTGGACTTCTACTTCCATCAGGTGTTCATGGATCCGGGTGTAATTGATGAAAGCGGTAAGGAGGGAAATGATCCGGAGTATGTAGGTATATCGAGATATTATGGTGAAGGGGTGTTGCCAGGGAGCGAACTGGAAGGCAAAGATGTGACCGTCCAACTTGTGCTCGCCGCCCGACTTGGACTCGACTTTGTATATTACTTCCCTCAATTCATTAGGCAATCGTAATTTTGTGAGGGCCTCAGCCTTGAGCGCGGCAGCCTTTGAAGACTCCCAGTGTTCCAGCAATGGGGTCAGAGATCGAGGCGGAACGTTCTGGTTCCCGTTTTCTCTCAGCACTTCGGCCTCGTTGAGGTGGTGATTTTCCGGTAGTAAGAGCCACAATCGATCCAGAGATCGAGCACCGGGTCTTACATGGTGCAAAGTGACGTACGAGAAAGTAGGGTCGAGAGGTCCCAGCTGCCCGTTTAACCACATAGGGTCGGATGGGGCTCTCTTGAAGGCTCAGACGACACTTCGGCTGCTTCGAGACCTGGGCAGTCCCGTCTGTGATCGTCCGTGATCGCAACAGAGTTACGTGGGGTGGGCCTGCAGCTCATACTTGCCAGTCCGAGAGACATTGTCAGTTAGGTTCGTTGATGGGATCGCAAGAGGGAAAACGATGGAGATGGAAGGTGATCGAAGTGTATTCTGATCACGTGCCGTTAATCGACTTTGTGTGAATACCCGATCGGGAAGTGGGCGCTTATTCACGTCTGCTCAGGCCCGCCTTCGATCTATACCTTCCGAGGATCTTGGGGGCGTTTCGGAGGTCTCTTTCGGTTGCCCAGGTGTCTTCTTGCGCCCCATATCCTTTCCACCTCACTCTGTACAGGAGTTTCCCTTTCCGCTTCCTGTGCCCCACCACCTCTTCTACCTCAAACTCTTCCGAGGCTTTCATATCGTCCCTGGGGTTGGACAGTAGCGGTCTTGAGACGTCACCGGGTGAACGATAAGGCCTCAGGTGCGCTACATTCACCACGTTATGCATAGGGTAGGAGTCGGGAAGTTTTAATCGGTAGGCGTTCTCGTTTATCACCTCCGTCACCTCGAATGGTCCAATGCGTCTCTGCATTAGCTTCCTCCCTGTACCCTTTACTTCCAGGAGGTTGAGTTTATGAGGATCGATCAGTACCAAATCTCCCACTTCGTACGTTACTCTCCTGTGTTTGGCGTTGTGCACTCTAACTTGACGCAATTGTGCCAGATGGATCGCTTCTCGTGCCCATCTTCTGCGTACGTTCAACGCGTCCACTCTTTCCTCCGCTTTGACGTTGAGGGACTCCTCAGGAACTAGGAATGAGCTGGGCAGACGGGGCCGGAAACCCATCAGTAGCATAGCAGGAGCTTCTCCCGTAATAGTGTGAGGACTATTATTGTACGCTAACATCAGAACGTCCAAGAATTCATGCCAGTCATCCCTGTCCTTATTGACATAAGCTCGTAACATGACTTCCAATTGCTGGTTCATTATTTCCGTCTGTCCGTCCGTTTGCGGGTGCGCAGCTGAAGACATCGCCAGCTTAGTGTTAAAGTGATGCGCTAAGGATGACCAGAACGTCGAGAGAAAATGAGGATCCTGGTCGCTGACTATTACTGTGGGCAACCCCACATGTTTAATCACATGGCGCCATAATAAGTCTGCAGCGCCCATTGCGTCTGTGGTGGAAGAGCATGGGATAAAATGCCCATATTTTGTGAACTTGTCTACCACTACCAAGATGGTGTCTGGCTGCGTGGTTCCTTTAGGAGGGGGTAATCCAGTCACGAAATCCAAGGTTATCATGTGGTACGGCAAGTCTGGGACAGGCAAGGGTTTCAGCAGACCCGGCATTTTGCCTCTGTCATGCTTGATCTTCTGACAGACGTCGCAAGTTTCCACATACTGTCGAGCATCCTTTCCAAGGTCCTTCCAATAACACTTAGATTTCAGGCGCTTGAGTGTTCTTTCTATACCCACATGGGCGGCCTCGTGAGGGGTGTCATGAATTTCCTTGAGGATCGTGGTCCTCAGACTTCTCGGGACACATAGGCGTTGGTTGGTTTGCGGGTCGTCCCAAAGTAGCAACCCTTCCTCCGACACTTGGTGGGCACCTCCTGCTACACCGCCATCAAGAGTTTTGCGGTATATGTCCCCAAATTCTTCGTCCGTGTAGTAGGCCAGACGGAATTCCTCAGCTGTTCTCGGGGCTAAACCCAACCATAAACTTGTTGTGCTCTTTTCCACTTGATCTTCGTCCATGATGTCCAGGCTACGCGATAGGTCTAACTTATCTACGGTGCAAGACCGTGCCCTGGTAACCACAAAGGCTCCTTTCGCTGGGTCCTTGCGCAGATACATGCTCCAACTTTGGATAAGGTCCTCCTGAGCCAGGCTGGTTTCTAGACTGAGTAGCTTTTCCACATTCAGGGATATCGTTTCCGGGGTCCGGGCCAAGCGAGATAAGGGGTCTACGTTAGAATGTGCAAGTCCCGGACGGTGGACTATGGTCATCTTCGGGAATGCTGCGAAGACTAGACCCCATGCCGCTAGGCGACGATTGTAGTTTTCGAAGGTCCTCGCCCATTGCAGTGCTGCATGGTCCGTGATTAGGAGTAGGTCCTCGCCCTCGATGAACGGCGTGAACCTGACTAACGATTCCTTAGCTGCTAAGGCTTCTCTCTCTGTTGCCGAGTATCGGGTCTCGGGACCCTTGCATGTTCGACTCCAATAGGTGATAACCCTTTCCACCTGGACGGTAGATTCTTCAAAAGCGGACGCCCACTGTGCAGGTAGGGGGCGATCATCTCGCCTGGCGTTCAACTTCTTTACCAACTCAGGGATCTGCTCCTGCCGATCATATGCAAGTTTCAACTTCTCGTAGGCGCGCGTCCCCTTGAGGTCCATAATAGTCATCGGCTGGATCTGCTGTAACGTACCCACCAAAGCTACATCAGACGCATCGGTATAGAGCCTATAACCCAACCCTTTCATGGGGTGTCCCCTGACCGGAGCCGTGGCTAGGGCGTATTTCAACAATGAGAAGGCTTGTTTGCACGGCTCGTGCCAGATCCAGGGAGCCCCATCTTTCAATAAGTCGAAGAGGGGTCTGGCAATGAGTGAATATTGAGGTATGAACAAGGAGAAGTAAACCGCTATTCCAAGGAAGGTGCGCAGCGCCTTCCTGTTTTGGGGTTCTTCGATCTCCAGTAAGGCTTGCACCTTTTCCCTGTGAGTGGAGAGTCCCAGGCAGGATACCTTTTGACCCAGTAGCAACAAACTCTGGTATCCTAAATGACACTTGGGCGGCGAAAGCGTAAGGTTAGCCCTCTTTATAGCATCAAGAACTCGATCTATATGTGTCAAGTGTTGGGCGAAAGACGTGGAGTATACTATGATGTCGTCGATGTACACTAGGGCAAATTGCCACAGAAAAGGAGCTAGGACTTCCTGCATGACTCTTTGGAACATGGGTGGGCTGTTTCGCCACCCGAAGGGCATCCTCGTAAATGAAACAATCCGCGATGGGTACGAAAGGCTGTCTTGTCTCTCGATTCTTGATCGAACTCCAATTGCGTAAACCCTGATAGCGCGTCGAAGGTTGACATATATTGGGAGCCGGAAAGGGCTTGTAGAATATCTGTTTGTCTTGGAATGGGGAACTCGTCCGGGATAGTGACCTCATTCAGTCTCCGCCAATCCACGCAGAGCCTATTCTTCCCTCTTTGGCTGACAATTATAACCGGGGCACCCCAGGGACTCTGGGATGGCTCGATCACTCCCATCTCTAACCAGGCGTCTAACTGTTTATCGATGATCTCTCTTTTCAGAGGGGAGGCGTGGTATGGCGGAAGCGAGATGGGTTTCGCGCCTTCTTTTAATGATATATGCACACAGGCATCATATCGTCCCAGGTTCCCAGCCGTAGCGAAGGCCCTCCCGTGCTTCTGCACCAAGGCTCGGAGCTGTTCCTTTTCTTTGGGCGATAACTCTGGGTTTATGTCTACCACATCCACCAAGGTTTCAGGAAGGACCTCGTCTCCAGGTATCGTCTCCGCTGTCTTTGGTCCGACCAAAGCTCCATCAATATCATGGACTTCCTCAGGTTGTCCCAGGACATTGGCTTCCGCTACGACAGCCTGTATTAATAGTCCTTTACTCTGGAACTCATGGATCTGAGGCTCGCTTAGTTGTTCGGCGCCATCTAGATCCTCGTTGGGATTACACATGGATGCTATCATTGTCCCGCTCTGGACTTTGATCAGGTATGGGTTCGGATTGGTCAAGGGCAGCCTAAGGGGATGGGTGGTGTTTACAAGCATAGTCGGAGGTGGCAGACAGTCACCCTGCTTCCATCCCATCCTCCATCCTTTGACGAGGTGTACTCCCGAGTTGTGGTCGAAGTTACCAGTGACCCCAACCAGGCGGACTGTGTACGGTTCTAAGGTCACATCCTCCGTGATTTTTAGTCGACCTGTACCCGAGACGTTCACTCGTTTAGGCTCTCAAGAATGAGAAGGACCGGCTATAACTGGATAGGTGGGCACGTGATGAATCTGGCTCTTGAGGGGAACCTGGTGGTCTGAGTCTGCCACTTGCCAGAATTCTCGTTCAGGTGGACGCATGGTATGCAGCTGGAACGCTGTCTGCACGTCTTCGGCTATCAACAGAGGGATGGTCATCCCTTTGAGTACGTAAGCTTCCACACCCGCAACAGGATGTGACCTCGTTGTGAGGGCAGGTATAATTCAATCGTTGTGTAGCCTTGGCATTTAGCCTTCCCTGTTAGCTGAACCAAATTCAATTTCAATCCTTGCTTAATGCAGGTGCCTTCTCCTTTAATACGGTCATACAGGTCAGTCGATATTAGCGTGCAGGCTGCCCCAGAGTCGGCCAACGCTTCTATCTCGATCCCATCTATTGCGTTGATACAACAACAGACCCGACAAGCGTCAGATCCTAAGGACTGCTGACCTGGGGGTCGCTCGAATATCTTACAGGCTTCATATATCTCACCCGGGACCAGGGCGGCCCCACTGAGTCTCTCGTCAGGCAGGATCTCTTTCCACGTACAGGCCGCAATGTAAGAAAAGGAAGAATCTTCGGCATTATCTATGTCAGGTATGTCCGACGATTCGGAATCGGACAGGGTACAAAACTCTGTGTAGGCCACTGCGAATTCTGCTTCCTGACCTTCCACTAAGGCAGCATAAGCCCGTCGGTAGGTACTCTCCAACTTGGACGAGTTGTCACATTCCTTACAGTCGTTCCTGGCTCGATCAGCCTTCCTAGGGGGACAGTCGTTGTCCCAATGGTTCGCACTTCCACAGTGCTGACACAGTCTGGGCGGTTTCTTCCGCGACTTGAAGTCGCTTGTAGGGTAGGTCTGGCTTCCGGACGCGACGGCGACGCTTCTGGTCTTGACACGGTCTCCTCCACGTTTATTCCTCTCCAAATTAATGTGGGCGACTCGGTTTGCTAAAGCATCGATACTGAACTCGTCACTAGCTACTAATTCGTCATGCTTAAGTTTAGTCAGCCGTAAGAGTTCTTCGGCTGTGTCAACCTGATTGATGTTGAGATGGGCCCACCATCCTTTTGGGATGTCTTCTAGAAGTCTTTGGGCCTCGCCCCTCAAGACCTCTGGTCCGGGAACATCGGCAAGTGGATATAGGATGCATAAGAGTCATAGTTTGCGTGTCGCGAAGTCGTGTGGGGACTCCTTAGAGTACCTTTCACCCTTATGGTACCTACAAGCATGGAATCGATCTCGAATCTTGTCAAGGAAGGTGGGTGTTAAGAAGAAATGTAGCACATATCCATGTAGATCTTCCCAATTGGTGGTAAAATACAACTTGTCGGCGACCGGTACAGTCGACCACCAGTCTGCCAGAGCACCCTTGAAACGATCAGGAAGTACACGGGTCATTTGTTGGGCGAAAGCAGGCGAGTGCCTGGCCAGGTTCCGGCATATGCTGCACCACATTATATAGCTGTTGATCGAACCATCGAACTCCGGGAAGTCTGATGCAGTATATTTGCGATCCATGTATGGTTGCGTGCGGTCAAGAGGAGGAGGTCTGTATCCAGGATTCTGCTGAGGCACTGCCAACGCTCCAGGTCCGGGAGGCAGGGGAGGGGGCAGTGCCCCAGCGTATCTGACAGGTAGAATGTGCCCCGGGTATGGAGCCCCACTGGGCGGAGGTGGTGGTCCAGGTGGAGGTGGTGGTCCTGATGGGGGTGGTGGACCCGCACCTCATGGTGGCGGCTGCCAGGGGTCGAGAGGCGGTTGTCTCGGATCATGACCTGGATCTCTGGATCCAATGGGTCCTTCATTCGCCGGATGGTGAGGGACACAAGGGGGTTCGGGTCCACGGTTGTCAGGATCAAGTCTCTCCTCGACAGGTCCCAGCTCTGTCTTCCTTCCGACCTTCAGACCTTTCACAAATTCCGTGTAACCCACGTTCTCCTTGGGGTTCTCGAAAGCGTTGGTCTCTCAACGAACTGTGACGAACGGCATCAAGGGTTCGTCTCTGAGTAGCATCCCTGCAGCGACATTAATGCTTGGTCTAGGCACCGGGAAGACCCTGGACAGTAGGGTGCGTTTACGAACGAAAGTGGTCTCTTCCGCAGGAGATATGAGATCCTCAAATGTAGTCCATCCCGATGGGAGGGCTTCAGGTTGACGAGTGGGTCACATTTCAGTCGACCACA
This sequence comes from Cantharellus anzutake, assembly GCF_015039405.1. Taxonomy (NCBI): domain Eukaryota; kingdom Fungi; phylum Basidiomycota; class Agaricomycetes; order Cantharellales; family Hydnaceae; genus Cantharellus; species Cantharellus anzutake. The sequence continues at coordinate 349,009 of NW_024066985.1, read as the reverse complement.
CCTCCTCGACTTGCCCAGGATCCGTAAACTTGGCGGGCAAGACATTCGCCAACCTGAGTCCACTCATGCGCGACTCGTCAAATTCCCGTGAAGGACGAGCAGCTTTCTTGATGGCATCAAAATGTTTTTCGAAGGAATTGAAACGCTGGTCTAGGAAGTTCCATGCAATGCTGAACTCCTTAGGCGACAACCATCCTCTTATGGTGAATATCAGGGCGAGGTCGCCTCAGGGATCCACTACGAAATCACCTGCAGCTAAGTTGGCCTTGGTGGCTAGCTGGGTGAACTCGGTAATTTTCATGAGCAGGTCGGTTAGCTCGACCCGCCAGACGGTCCCTAGTCGATATCTCAAAGGCTCTCCTTCGAGACCGGCTCCAACAGACTCTTTCTCGAGATCAGTGGGAGCGAGACGACGCCAATTTCATATACATTTCATGTAGTTATTCAAATCCTCAAAAATTCCACCTTCAAACTCTCCAAGAGCTTCGATGACTTGCCTGAGAGCTTGTTGTCTTAGGAATGCACCGGGCGAGGAATGCACGTCTTGCCTACTGGCGAGGTGTCTCTTGAATTGGATCTATGATCCAACTGACTGATCCTCATGGGACGGGGAGGATACAATTTGTGTGTCACTTGGACCAGGGTGACTGGTTCATCTCCCAACAGGGACACCGTCTTTGGTGGCATGGTGCGAGTTTCTTGCACCGGGGTTGGGGCACCAATGTTACGGGGATGGGGGGAAATCCCCAATCCTCGATCCATTCTTATAGCAGGATGACGAACGTCGTATCTAGTCTGTACCATAACGGGATATGTAATCGATGAGTGGTCCCAGTCTTGCAAGGGTGTGGACGATCGAATTCCCATCGATCGTGATTGGTGATGTAGTGAGCTATTAAGGATTTGATGGTAGGTAGTCAGAGACGTCATATCTGACGTGTCAGCCATGGGTACTTGGCACTCCTCAATGGAACGTACCGTGTGCGAGGTCGCAACTCGTGAGGTGGGTGAGAACTTCGTATAACTGCCATCGGGTACTTGGTGTTCGCAGCGCAAACGTACCGGTAGCGGGTTGATATCATGAGTGTGCAATAAGGATTGACTAACGGGGCCTTCGGTGACTTGGCGTTCCCAAAGGGAACGTACTGTTGGCAGGGGAATATGATGACTGACAAAGGAGGGAACAGATGGTGGACGGGCGGCTACTTGGCGTTCGCATAGCGAACGTGCCGGCGTCACAGGAAGGTGGACCTCAGAGTATTCACGATCACCAAGATCGTGATGTGACGTTGTCTGTTGAGCACTGGGGGGAGAGCGGAGAGCTGAGGTCCCGTAGGGTACAGATTCCATAGGATGATACACAGGTCGAGAGTCTTCGACTCGCAACCTCGAGTTCTCACGGCAAGGACCGTTAGAGGACTCGACATAACCAGACTTATAGGACATGTTGTGAGTTGTACAGTCACACGGTTCAGTTGAGTCACAGGATGGGTTGTACAGAAGACGACACACAAGACAGTTGTAGAGAGTAGTTGTTAGTTAGCGGGAACCGCCTTCGGCAGTTTCCATACAAGACGCGTGACTATCTACAAATGGTAAGGTCGCGGGAAATCCCGCGAAACACAAGTAACCTCGGCCAGCACCAAAACCCCAATGGGGAAAGCTTTGCACGAGGGGGGGAGAGGGGTAGAACAGGTAAGGAGGATAGGGTATCGGATAGAGGACGGAAGGGAGAAAGAGGGGAGGAACGATAGAGAGGAGAAGTCTTTGACCATATGACGGATATGGTCATTGGAGACTCCATATCCGTAACAGCCCCCCTCTCCAGCTCTCTCATTGCCTTTACCACTCCCTCGTCATGCTCTTTCCCTCTGCATATCCTGTCCAGGATGTTTGCCTCCTCTCCTTCCACTACGACCCCCTCCGTAGCTCTGACTTCGAACCATTCCGGGTGTAAGAGGGTCATATCTGTGTTGTCATCTCTCCCCTTTGGGTGGTCTGGCCAACGAGAGAGGGCATCAGGCTTCCCCATGAGTCTCCCTGGTTTATGGACTAGTAGGAAGTGGAAGCGGGAGAGGTAAAGGGACCATCGTGCTTGACGCCAGTTTAGCCTCTGGGCTGAGCGAAAGTAGGAGAGGTTTCTGTGGTCAGTGTATACATCAAACCTCTCAGGGGTGCCTTCAAGGAAGTGGCACCACTCCTCCAGTGCTCGGACTATGGCGAGCATCTCCTTGTCATAGATCTCATAGTTCCTCTCTGCATCTGAGAAGCCCTTCAACATGAACACTACTGGGTGGAACTCCCCATCTGTCTGGAGCTGGGAGAGTACTGCCCCTGTGGCAAAGTTGGAGGCATCACACTCCAGTCGGAACCGACCTGAGTTTGATGGGAAGGTGAGGACCAGCGCTGAGGTGATGGCCTCCTTCAGGCCATCAAATGCTTCTTGTTCCTCCCTGCCCCAGGTCCACTGCTTCGACTTCCGGGTGAGTGCATGAAGGGGCCGGGCCTTCTCAGAGAAGTTCTGGATGAAATGGCAGTAGAAATTGATGAACCCAAGGAAAGACTGGACCTCTTTGACCTTCGTGGGTGCTGGCCAGTCAGTCACTCCCTGCACTTTCACTGGGTCCATGGCAACATGGTTCTCCGAGATGATGCGGCCCAGGTAATTGATTTTCCGCTGCTCGAACTTGCATTTCTCTGGTTTGAGGAACAGCTTCCGGCTTCTTAGTGTGGATAGGACCTCCCGGACAACCTTCTGGTGCTCCTCCAGGGTGGGTGTGAATACCAGGATGTCATCCATGTAGCAGATGACGACTCCTCGGTCTATGAAGTCCCTGAGGATGTCGTTCATCATAGTGTGGAAGGTGGCAGGGGAGTTGCACAGTCCAAAGAACATCACCATCGGTTTGAACAATCCTCGGTTGGTCGCAAAGGCCGCTTTCCACTCGTCTCCCTCCTTGATGCGGACATTGTTGAACCCCCACCGCAGGTCGAGGGCCGAGAACCACTTGGCATCCCGGAGACGGGTGAGGATGTCGGAGACTAGGGGGAGGGGGTAGGAGTTTTTGACGGTGATCTCATTCAGCTTCCGATAGTCCTGGACCAGTCTCAGGGAACCGTCCTTCTTCTTCACAAAGCACACCGGGGCCCCCATGGGGGACTTGGATGGGTGGATCCGCCCGTTGGCCAAGTTCTCCTTGAGGAAGTCGTCAAGCTCTCCCTGCTCTGCAGGGGACAGTGGGAAGGTCTTTCCCCATGGTAGTTTAGCCTCCGGAACGAGGTCGATGGTGTGGTCCCATGGTTTCCGGAGCGGTAGCTGATCAAATGCTTCTTTCGAGAAAACATCTCTGAAGTCTTGGTAGCACTTGGGCACCATCTCCTCAAAGGGCTTTTCCACTGGGGTGGGGTCCTGTGCCCCTTGGGCCATCCGCTGCGATGGGGTGGTGGTCGCCCTCAGGTCATGCCCCCACCCTGGGGGAATCACGGCCGCATACAGTCCATCTCCGGGTTCTATCATGAGGTTAGGCTCCTTCAGAGCTACCGGTGCTGTCCTGGGGCTTCCGCAAGCAGGTGGGCAATGGGACATGGTGACCTTCTGTCGGGCCCAGTCCACTTCTGGGTTGTGGTGTAGCAACCATGAGTGGCCGATAATGACCGACTGATGCCCTAAGTTGGTCACTGCAAAGCGAGCTTGTTCTGTGTGTTGCCTGAAGAAGGTGAGGAGCACTTCTACTTCTTCCTTGATGGACCCATTCTCATTTGGGGTGCCATCCACATTGTGGACTGGGATTGGTTGGGGTAGGGGGATAGTCTCCAGGTTGTGCTTCTGGATGAATTCACAACTGACGAACATCCCTGTGGCCCCTGAGTCTAGGAGGGCTGAGGTGGTCACTGAGGTGAGGGAGGTGGTTGCGGTCAGCCTCACTGAGAGGTTGAGGGACCGAGGAGGGCGTTTAGATAGTACGTAAATTGCAGGTGGGGGGACAGCGACCCTGGCTGAGGCACGCTGTGGGTTCTCTCTATGGGGGTTTGTGGGTGTGGCTCTTCTTTTCTTAGCAATCACTCGGTGTAGCTTAGGTTGCACTGTAGTCTTGGAATTTCCACGATATCTACATGCGGGTACAGTGATGCTGGGGGACAACCGGGGCACATCCCTCACCGGTTGTCTTCCCGAAAATCCTCAACAGGTCTCCCCTCTCCCACTTCCTCCTCCGTGTGGTCCAGCTCCTGAGTGGGAGGGCGGTCCTTTAGCAGGTCCGCAATCGCCCAGAGGTCTTCCAGGGCCAGACGAGTCGTCTCCCTGGGGGCCTCCCCTTGCCATGCAGTCCGGGCCTGGTAGGGTCTCGGCCTCAGGCAGTCTCGGGCTATATGCCCTAGCCGGTTGCAGTTATAGCAGGGCCCAATGTGTCTCTGCTCGGTCCTGGGGGGGCAGATGCGGTCCAGGTCCATGGGTTGGGGGCCCGGCTTCGGGGCTGAGGCTGCGGGTGTGGATGCAGTGGGAGGGGGGACAGGCCTGGGAGGGGGTCGGGGGTGGAATGGAGAGGGCTTGACAGCCAGGGGGCGAGTCTGAGCCTGAGTGGCTTGGAATCGCTGCCACTGATTGTCGAGGAGGGAGGCCTCACGCTTCCATTCAGCCCATGTCGTGGGCATAGGCCAGAGGTGATAGATACTTTCACGGAGGTGTGGGTGAAGAGCGTGCTCAAATCAGTCCACCAGAGCAATGTCTCCCATCCGTGACACTGGGCCATGCAGTTTGAACTGCTGGATCAGCTTGTCTACTGACTCGTTCCCTTGTTAGAGCGAGGTGACCTTCTGGCAGGCTGTGGCCTGTCGGTTCGGATCTGCGAACATGGAATCAAGTTCCTCTGCAAAGTCATCGAAGGAAATGTTTGGGGCTCCTGGGGCAAGGAGGGTGTTAATGCGTTGGGTGGCCCATGGCCCTGCCGTGCCTCCTTTCATGTAGGATAGGACAAAGATGTCAGGGACAGCTCCGAAAGCGGCGAGGTGTCAGGGCATGCCCGCCTCACCTGGCTCCACCCAGCTCCACCCCACCTGCTACCCCCTTCTTCCCCTTCCTGTCTCCTCCTCCCTCCACTTCCCCCTCTTCTTAGTCTCATTCTCTGTTCTTCCTATTTCTATTTACATGGACGACTTTCCTTGACCGATGTACTACTAACCTGCCTGCGACCCATGCATGACACACCCAGCCCCGGATGCTCCAGATGACTCCTGGGTACACTGTCATATCCATCCCCGGCCATCGACTTCCGGTCCCTCCAATCCCTCCAGTCTAACTCCGCTCCTTCCTCACTAACCTCGGAGCTCCCGTATTCTGCAATCCTCTCGGTCCCCTCGATGGTCACCACCCCCTCATTTCAATTTATTACCTACACCTCCCTAAGTACGGAGCCCCAAAGACTTCCGGACAGCCCCGACGTCCGCTAGCGCACTCCCACCTCTGCTGGGCAATACACTCGCCTGCCCTGCAGAGCCCACCTTCGGGCCTATCCCTCCTTTCCGTTTCTGGGTTATCGCCTGCCTTTCCGCTAACCCCGTGACCCGACTCGTCGGTAATATTCAGTCGGCTAATGTTTAACCCCGTTAGCTCCGCTCCGTTTGGCTCCGCCAATTGCGGACCCGTCTTCGCTGTAACCATATATATATCCAACTTGTACATAGGTTACACTTCAGTAATAAAATCAACTAGAGTTACCCCCCCTTCGGTTCTGATTGCCAGTCAGTAAGTTAGGGCACGGACGTGTCACTAGGCACAGCGCTCTTGGCATAAGTCACTGAGGCCAAGCCCTCCGCTATGGAGACTCTCCCTCGTCTCGAATCTGGTCTCTGACATACGCCCAGCATGCGTGCCTGCAGTGGACCCCTTTGGGATCTCCCATGGGAATACCCGGTGGCTGGGGCTGTGCATGGGGACGACGTGGCAACTCTCATGTGGCCTGAGCACCATGTATATAAACATACCTGGGGTGGGAACCAGAGAAGCAGTCTTTTCTCACCATTCCCACTTCAGGGACATCTGTCTGCACCGGACCCATTACCATACGCGCCCGCTTCACACCCCACCGGGCCCTCAGCGCCGGGCGATATACCCGGACGCTCTCGACCCCGGACTGGTCCCTGACATGAGGTCCCTGCGCACGGGACTCGGTGGGATGAATAGCAGCTGTGCATAGCGGCGATCCTGTTGTGGGGTGAGCATCCCCGACCACTTAGTCTGAAGTGGGAAGTTGAGATTATCATTAAAGGGGAAAGCTACGGTACTTACCTGAAGTGGGAAGTTGAGAAGAAGGCTGCTTCTTCTGTTCCCACCCCAGGCACTATTATATACATGTGGCTAGGGTCACGTGGAGGAAGCCACATCATCTCCGCACACAGCCGCACCTCCCTGGGTGTCTCCACAGGAGATCCCGGAGGTGGCCGCTCGGTAGGCCGGGAGTGTGCACAGCGCGTGTGGCGATCAGGGGGGCAGGGTTAGGTGTGTGGTGGTACATGGAGAAAGGGAAGTCGACCGTAGAATAGAAATAGAAATAGAAATAGAAATAGAAATAGAGAGAAGGGGGAGAGTGGGGGAGTGATAGCAGGGTAGTGCAGTATGGCACGGGGTGCGGCACGGGGTCAGGTGGGTGTGCCCTGACAAAAGAGAACCTGGCTACGCTCATCCTGGAACTCTGTGTGACGCATGCTCATGTAGAGCCCGCATTCGGCCTTGAACCGATCCAGGTCCTCTTGGGATCCAGAGAAGGGGGTGGGGGCGGCTACCTTGGGTGGCTTGGGGGCTGGGGCATGGTGTGGGGGCTGGGGGGCTGGGGCCGCAGTTGGGGGTTGAGTCTGAGCAGTCAGCTGGCTCTGTAGGTCTCGGAGCTGGCGTGTCAGCTCCACTATCTGTTCTTCCAAGGACATTGGGACAGCGAGTACAGATAGGTTTAACCCTTCTTCTGCTGTCAGGGTCCGTCCCTCGTCCAGAGGGGATGTAGCGATGAGGCCCGGGAGTGGCACTGGAGAGTCTTCTCCAGCCACTAATTCCTCAAAGTTGCTGAGGGGACTTGCCCTGGCCTTCACAGGGAATGAGTTGAGAAGAAGGGTAACCTTCTCAACCCCCTGTGAGGCTGCTACAAAAGGAGCCTGAGAACTGTGCAGTTGTCAGGTCTTTCCTGGGTTTCCATATTAGGTACCGTGGGAAGATTCTGGGCAAGCTGCTCACCCAGAACGTTCCCACAGGTTTGCATACCTGTACTATTGCAGAACAGTGGAGGAAAAATGGGGAAAAATGGGGGAAGGGTGGTTAGGAGGGGGAAGGGGTGTCTGAGGGTGTGTGGGGTCGAGGGCTGTGCCCTGACAATTTGGGGATGGCCGAAAATGAAAAGGAAAATTGGCTACACACATTTGGAGTCTTGGACACCTGGCACAAATCTGGCAAATTTTAGACAAATCTATGGGGGCCTGAAAGCGAGTTCCATATGGACCAAAAATCCCATTACTTGGTTGGTGGTACATAATAGGAGGGCTAAAGCGGGAGCTCAGTCTCCATTAATGAAGAACTGAATTACTACAGTTAATACTAACCTAAAGCAGGAGCTATAGTACAGAAGAGTACTGTTAGAACGGGTGGATTCAGACGACTCTGGAGTGAAATCGGAGACTGTCAGGGGATGCATGTGCTCACGCAAGATGCTCCGATAACCTAGTTGTGATTAAAGCTGGGGGAAAGGGATGTCCCCATCTTAGGGTCAGCTATATACATGTAGAGTCCAGCAATAAGGAAACCAAATGGATTGCCGATAGAATCATGTGATCACAGAATGTTCCAGAACAATGCCGGAGATGATCCAGGTCACCGGGGCTTAGGTAAGCAGAGTAGACGGGAATTACCGGCATACTTCCCATGCACATACACGCAGCTGGCATAGGGTCCAGGGTCATTGCTGACCCCTGACAGAGACTTAGTGTGGAAGGACCTCGGCCTCAGCGACTCAGGCGGAGCGCTGTGCCATTGCTGGTTGTCCTAGGGGTCCCTAATTTCGGATCTAGCAGAGGGAAAGTCTCTTGGGGGCTGTCAGGGCACACACCCTGACTAGCCCGGACCCGGACCCGTGTCTGGACCCGCTTCCACCCGCCGCATGCTCCAGGCCTGGTTCCTACCCCTTCATGTGACTTCCGGGTATCCCCGGAAGTTTTGCTGATATTGTGGCCACTGTGGGAAGATGAGAAGTTAGCTTCCTTCTCATCTCCTTACCCACAGTAGGCAAGTGTATTCTACATTGCCTTTATCTATTCATCTCCTTACCCACAGTAGGGCTGGTTACACTACAGGCTGTGGACCATAGGGGAGGGTCATGGGGACCCAGGAGTCGTCCCCTGACAGGGGCATTTCAAGTTGATTTCAGACTGAGGTTACAAGTTACTAGGTACATTGTATATAAGGAGGGGTCTGGAATCAAAAGGAACAAGGGTAGGATGAAAGGAGACAAAGGGAGATGGAAAGAGGAACAACACCAAGGGTCAAGGGTTTGACTCAATGGTGTTTCTCAAAGGAGGAATGAAGGGCCAAGGCCCAAGGAGGAAGGAAGGAGGATGGGAGTGGGGAATGGCCAGCTGACTGAATAGAAAGGAAGCAGCAGCCCAAATAGGAATGAGGGAGTATAGCGGAATTGAATGGAGCAATGCAATAGTTGCAAGGTCCGACATAAGTCCGGAAAGTCCGAACTCGGAAGTTAAACTCCGGAATATTGGCAAACATAATTAAATGGAATGAGCTAACCAATACAATGGGTATAAGCAGAGGTGGGGTCAAAGTCCAAGGTCGGAGCTAAGACCGGAGGTTCCGGAGACAGAGACGCAACCGGGATTCCAGAGCGGAGGTCTGGAGTCGGGAGCATAGGTGTTGCGTGCTTGTCTGGGAGGTGTCGAGGTTGAGGTCAGACCTGGAATGTTCCAGAGTCAGACCGAAGGTGGTGTCGGAGCCGGAGGTGGGATAACCTCTTGGGAGTCAGCAAGGGGAAGGTGACGGAAGGGAGGTAGGGCTCCGGAGTCAGTTTCGGAGTTCCGGGAGCCCGGAGCAGAGGTCGGGATTGTATGGATATGACAAGTACAGAGTAAGTAATGTAACAACTAACTAAAAACAATGATACCAACCCCAGTCTCCGTTAATGAAGAACTGAGGAGAAAAGGAAAGTAGAGCGAAAACAGTATATACAATTATATACATTGTGTCACGAGGCGAATACGGATGTAAGAGAGATCATGTGGTGTTGGTTGGTAAGTCACGGGTCGTTGTTACTCCAACGGTACAGGCCTGTTTGAACCGTTCTGAACCGAACCGAACCGGGACCGAACCGAAATGCGGTTCGGTTCGGTTCAGATACTGGTTCGGTTCTGGTTCGACACTATTGTCAAAATGTGAACCGGTTCTGGTTCTGGTTCTCAAAAAATGGCCCAGAACCGAACCGAACCGAACCGAACCGTGGCACCCCTAACTGAGAGTGTTTTAATGTAACTTTGTACATTGAAGTGTGGATTGATTGCTTCTCCTTTTTTGCTCTCTCATTGGCTCAACCACGCACCCAGCGACATTCCGATTATATTCATTTGCCTCACATCCGTGGCGTATACCTATATTACGTTTTGAAATGATAATGTGGAACGCAATGCCATTCTCTCTCTGCTCAAATTTTTAACATACCACTATTGAGACCCAATAAGTAGTCCAATCTCGCGCAACACACGAGAGTGCAATGTCGAGGGACTTAGGGGTGCAAATTGATTCAGGCAACATGGGAGAGCAGCAAGGGAGTTAAGACAGAGGACACAGCCGAGGGCTCCTTTAACAATATAAGTCGTCGGTCATGGGATATTCCGATGTATAATAATATATACAATGCAGTTGCGCCAAGAACATCACTGGTCAAGGTCCCACATTTGATCACGTCGTCATGGGCGAGAATTCAATCATGGATTGAAGGAACTGAAGGGCGAGCCCAAAAGTGCAGCCGGGCTCCCTTGCCTTGTTGATACTACATTGAGTCACTGATACAGAAATCCAACTTGCAGAATAGGTTGAACAGAGGTGGTGGAACTGTCTTGGGGAATTCCCGAAACCGCAACACCCGCATTGTCTACCGCAATTTCAACCACCAGACCGATCCACAGACATACAAAGCATGGAAACAAGCGCGACGAAGGCTCAACAGGGTTTAAGGAGAGTTCAAGAGTCTAGACTGGGAAGTCCTAATGAGAGATCATAGCTGGTCTGCCACGATCATGCAGGGCACCTTTGAATTGAATGAGCGGAAACAAGCGCCACCATTGTCGTAATGTGTAGGTAATCGATGGAAAGGGCAGATCATTCCAAGTCGTGAAAGAAAGGAGTGGTTAAACAACGACGCATTTCTTTTTAGTCCTTTCGATAACAGGTTCTAAAGCCGCAACGATCGCCTGCGATGTACGCCATCAACGAGAATGTAGTTCAAAACAACGAGCGTACCTCATCAAAGACCTGTTGTAGACCTTTTTGTGTCAAGGCGGAGCACTTGACAACACCCAACTCTCTCGCCAAACGCTCACCCTGCTCCGGCTGGACGGGCCTCTGCTTCTTCCTCGCAAGCTTTTCTAGAACTTGAGAGTCGTCTCGCAGGTAGACTTGCGTGGGCAGTGGTGACGAACCTCAGGAAACCATTTTCCCTTTACGTTCTCAAAAGAAGCGAGTGATGTGACGCTAACGCAAACGAGAAAAACATCCGTCTGGGGATACGACAAGGGTCGAAAACAATCATAATCGATCTTCTTGACCTAAGCGGAAAAAACCACGGTTCCAGAGACAAAGTAGGCCACGAAATCGTAGGACATTACCTGCAGTATCGAATAAACCCAGAGTATAGGGATCGTCGCCGATCATAACGGTCACAGCGTAGTTGTCAAACACCTGGCAGACAAGATTAAAATGAGGCATTTCAACGCGTCGGTAGTGCGCTTACCGTAGGGAGAAATTCGCTTGGGAATTTGTTGGTGGTATACGAGATGAGGAGGCAGGTCTGATGAGATCTCATAAATGTTGGCCGCTTGCGGCTCAGCCTTGCGCCGTGCTTGGCAACCAGGTCAAAGCATACCTTTCCGACAGCACCATCACCAACGACAACATTTCATGGTCTGCATGGTGGTCTAGAATATGCCACCTAGCGTAGTAAAATACTTGCCATGAAAAGTTGGTTCCTTGACTCGCAATTTTGATTCGGTGAAACACCAGACTTCAAAAACCATTGAAATGATGGTAAATGGCAGACTCGTACCCAGTCTGAGGAGCTCCGTGGACGCGCAAAATAATAGCTTTTTTACGCAATGTAAATAAACGTTCTCACGCTAAATCGTTATTCTCACGTTCTGTACTCAATACAGAAATCACATGGAAAAGCTATTATTTTGCGCGTCCACGGAGCTCCTCAGACTGGGTACGAGTCTGGGTAAATGGTCAATTACCAGAGTAATTCTCGTCATTTAGCGAGAAATATTTCCCACAGTGCAACCTGATTGTTCAGATGCCTCGCTGCTGCCCCGGCCAGTATGGGCTCAGAGGGTGCATTAACCCGCGATGCCCAGGGATGGCAATAAACAACACGCATGTGTGACTCAACGAGTTCTGCAGAACTCATCAAGTCTCACATACACACATCCCAATGCGAGCCCCCAGAGCAGCAATGAGGGAGTGGCATACTTCCGCTTTGTTCCTTTCCACGATCAGTTTGTCTCTGGCGAACGATATAACAAGCAATCCATTCTCCTCCGACCGGTTTTTGACACCATCTATTACGAATTTAATTGTTGTTTAATGTCTTCATTTCACGAGACTAATCACGGGTTAGCAGTCTGCCCCCAGCTGACCTCAGGTTTCCGCCCTTGTTTGCCACTGGCTGGGAAACCTGACTGCGCCCAGTCGCGACCGCTTTGGCATTCACATGCCTTCTCTCACCGATCGCGGTTTTCTTATTGTTTAATGTTTCATTTCACGGGACTAATCACGGGGCTACGATCAGACCCAACCCAGCTCATGCTGAGGTTTCCTCCGCTCGATCATATCCTGCCGCTTCTGTCTTAGCACTGCCCACTCCCCTTTGCCGCTCCTACCACTCACGAGTTGCCGCGCAACCTGACTTCTCAATGAGCCTAGGTTTTGCCTCAGCCGTACGCTGGGTGTTCTGGCGCGGATGCGCGGAACAGACCACACCAGCAGAGGTACGTACTGAAACTCCCTCACCGCGAAAGTGCTCACAGTTAGTCCAGCCCACACTTATAAAGAGCGCCTGCACCTTCACTTTTCCCCTCTCTGTCACCTGAATTCGTGCCGCTCTCGGTGAGTTGGGCCGCTTACTGCTTTGTATCCAAACTCTCACTCGTGCATTATCGCTGCTGCCTCTGCTGCTGTCGCTCTCTTGACTCCCGGAATCGTCCATGCCTGCTCAGTAACTTGGCTGGCTTGTTGCGCCCAGTCGCGACCGCTTTGGCATTCACATGCCTTCTCTCACCGATCGCGGTTTTCCCATGATTTATCGCGCAACTTAGCCTGAACGGGTCAAATCACGCTGCCTCAGTCGTACGCTGAATGTTTTCGGCGCAGATGCGCGAAGCGGACCATTCAGTGGAGGTACGTACTGAATTTTCGCTATTGAGGAGAGGTCCATACTACCTTAGGTTTCATACTACCTAGGTCGTGCCTATAAAGGGGCCCTGACGGATCCCTTTTCCCCTCTCCCTATCGCCTGGTATCTCGCGCTCCCCTGGTGAGTGAGATCCAATTTGCCGCTTGCCTTTCCGGGCTCACGCTTCTGACCCGCTGCCGCTGCTGCCACCTGCATATTACTCTATCCCGGATTTGCTGCTGCCAATACCGCGATTCTCGACTACATTCCCATCTGCTCCAGCCCCTAGCTTATATTTTCTTGTCTCCCTCCTCCTCCCCGATACTCCTCCATCTCTTCTTGTCGAATTTTTTCACATCGTCTGTTACTCTTTCTCTTCATTGTAGTTCACTTTCTCTTCATTGTATTTCACCTCTGTACATTAGCTTCTGTTTGCTGTTTTAGTTGTTAGCGCTTTCAGTTGTGGCTGTCATCAGTTCTAGTAATTTTCCTGCTCTTCCTTTGTATGTACGAGAACGCGGGTCACGCGTCGCGCGCATGCGGCAAATTTCACATGGGCCCTTTGTGGCCGTTGCCCACTACCAGCAGTTGTTAGCCCTGATTAGTTGACTTTGTCGCAAATACAGTAGGCACGTATATATGTCCGAACCCTGCCATCACACTCGTTTGGCCCATGTTTTCAAGGCAGCAAATTTCCTTCTGGCATTGCAAAGATTCAAATACTTCGCTCCCCAAATACGTCAAACAGCAGCTCGGTGAAAGGAGGGAAAAGGCAGAGACCCTGAGCAATGCGAACTGATGAATGGCTGGTGGGCGAGGGAGCGAATTTCTGAAGATGAGAAATTGTAAATTAAAAAAGGAACCTGTCGGCTCCGTTTCGAGTGCGATGGAATGCTAAAACGCGCCGTACAACCGATACCAAGCGGTACGATTGCAGTCCCCTCATTAAACGCCAGGAATTTCCTTCATTGGACCCTTCCCGGCGGTATAAAATCGGACTTCCCCTCGTAACGCCTCCAATTCCCTTTGGAACGGAAGAATGATCCGCCTCCTAAGCGTGCCCATGAACTCTGCAACGTACTTCCACCCCTCCCCAGGATCCTGATCCGTTCTGTGATCTAGCCCCTCCCAACTGAAATGTTGTTCGAAACTGACTTCTGGTGCCATGATCGTCGGCGCATGTCGAGCGTCCTGGAACACAGTGCACAGATACATTGCCACCTCGCAGCAATTCTGGACTGGGGAGGGTGCGAAGCATAGTGTAGAAAGTGGGTGATTCGAAGGAAGAGGAGGGTCGTCGAAGGAGAATCGAATATCCGAGACGTCCGTATTGACGTACAACGAAGCGCGCCCGAGACGGGGGCATACGCCTGCGATTGCCCGTATGACTTCCAGCGTTAGACTTGGAGGATCATGGACCTGCACCGGGATTAAACCTAAATCTTCAAGGTTGGGCATCTTAGAGCCTAGATCTACCAAATCAGCATTGTTAATCGTCTCAACGCCGTTGGTGCAGACCGTCAAATGAGTGAGATTAGGTAATAGAGGCAGTTTCAGCACAGGGAGGCTAAAATTAGGGGCCACGAGGAGTAATTCATGTAAGCCTTTACATATTGTGACGATTCGGGTTAGCGACTGCTCTGTTAGCGGATCGTCCTTTTTGTCTGTCAGTAGCAGTCCGAGGAAACGTACGCCATCCAAGGGATAATACCCTAAGACGATTACTGATAACTGAGACGGGACTGCCATCGCGATAGTGTGAAGAGATGGGAATGGAGTATCTAATGTGGGGGGTTCGAAACTATACCAGGCCGAGGGATCGGGTGGGTCGGCGTCCAATTCCTCAAGGGATGATGAGCGGACTTCCTTCAAGTTCGGGAACTGGGCAATGCAAGTCCATACGGTTGGGGTAAAAAGAATTTCCCAGTTTGCAGTCAAGCATACAAGGTTAACCAGCGGCTTCAATGCATTCACAAAGCACTCGATGACGGCTTCACTGAATTCTGAAGTTTGGTCGAGGTGCAGACTGAGGGATGTCAAGAAGGCGCCGTGATGAGAGAGTGATCGAATGGCTAGAAGACAGGCAGCTTCTGTACAATCAAGGAGAGAGAGCGAGATCTTGGAAAGGCGTATACCAAGCCAAAAGCTGGCCCTCCAGATTGCCTCTGGTCCATCGAGGAGGCAATCCAAAGAAACGAGATGCGGGAAAAGATGTGGATGCAGAAACTGTGCCATGTGGGCAAACTCGCCGATTAGCCGGGGATGAATGTGACTATCATCAGTGTATCCACTATGAACGGTGATAGATTGAACAAATCGTGCGTAAAATTGGAGCCTTGGTAATGCCTCAAAATCTATCTACACGAGAAAGTCGTAGATAGCGTCCCATGGAAATAGTACCACGAAACACTCACATCGAACACCCTTTTGGTATTTTCCCAATCATCAAACCCTAGCAGCCAAAGGAGAGGCAATGGAGTTTCAAGCACTCGCCACAAACGTTGCAGAGCCAGGATCTGCCACGATTTGCAAGTTCGCGCCGCTGACGCCAGTGTTTCGTTAGAACAGCCATCAAACAAAATAGTTAAGATGTCCAAGAGTCGTAATGCTCGATGCATCACTGTCGTTTGGCCCTCCTTGTCGCTGTGCTGAAAGGACCGTACTTGCTCCTCAAGGACGAATAGCTGTACTAAGTGATGGCAACATTTATGTAATGAGCTCGACTCAAAACTTGCTCAGCGCTTGTCTCGGGCCACACATAATGCCGATCCACGGAATATGTTGTTGTTTGATGTCCCCATTTCACGAGACTAATCACGAGTTAGCAGTCTGCCCCCAGCTGACCTCAGGTTTCCCTCTGTTCGCCACTGGCCGGGAAACCTGGCTGCGCCCGCTTTGGCATTCACATGCCTGATCACGGATTTCTCGTGACTAATCAGACGGTGTAAGCGCTTTTCACCTTGGACAACCACTATGTGGGCCTTTATAGGGGGGACCTCAGGACGTTTGCATGGGGCCTAAAAGGCCTTTTTCACTATAAACGTCCTAGGACATCCTGGCCATTCAGTTTCATTCATTTGTTGCAAACGTCCTCAGATGTCCTAATTCAGTTTGATTCAATGGTTGCAAATTGTCCCGGAATGCCATACTCGTCCATCCCATGGTCTGTGCACATGCTGACCACTGTCTAGAGGGATGTCAACACTGTTTCCCACGGTCTGAACACACTTTACATAGTTGAATAGCCCCTTTGAATAGCTTCCAGAATATATATTTTGAGACTGAATTGACCAATAAATTATTGAGAAAAACGCAAAATACTTTTTTGGACACGAGTCTTTTGATGGTGGCTGTCCAACTTATTTAATGTCTGTGCACAATGCTGGTCACTGTCTGAAGGGGTGTCAGCACTGTTTCCCACGGCCCCAACACACTTTACGCAGATGGATAGCCCCTTTGAATAGCTTCCATAATATATATTTTGAGACTGAATTGACCAATAAATCATCGAGAAAAACGCAAAATACTTTTTTGGACGCGAGTCTTTTGGGTTAGTGTGGCTGTCCACCTCATGTCTGTGCACAGTGCTGGTCATTGTCCGGAGGGGTGTCCAGACTGTTTCCCACGGTGTCAACACACTTTGCGTAGTTGGATAGCCCCTTCAAATAGCTTCCAGAATATATAATTTGAGACTAAATTGACAAGCAAGTTATTGAGAAAAATGCAAAATACTTTTTTGGACATGAGTCTTTGGGATATCAGTGACCTGGGAATTTTGCAGACTCGTACCCAGTCGTTTTCACTCCGTGGATGCGCGCAGCACACTGCAATGTGGAAATGTAACTAAGTAACTTTTGTATTCAATGTAAAGTCACGTTCTGCTTTCAATACAAAGAGTCACATGCTACGGGGATAAACTCAAGTCCGATCACCTACTCCGAAAATTTGCATGTGACACTTCGCTCTAACGACTGGTACACATTGGCAGTGGCAGTACACTTAGGCATTTGCCGAATTTGCCACCCGATCCCTCTTGAGCCCACTTAGCCTCGATGTAGGGAATGGATGTGTGGTGATGCGTGCTGTGCACGCTTTCTTTATTCATTGTTTATTACTCTTTATTTCTCGATGTAAACAATGTATATAAATTGCGGGGAAGGGTGAAACAGGTTTTCACTCTTCTCCTCCCCTGTCGAAATTACAGCTCTATACTGCCTAATTCCTGACAGCTTGAGGATAGCAGGAGTCAACACCAAGGTCGGAACCTCAACCGACCTTACACTCGATCTTCATGACTAGCACCCTAAACAGCACTGAAAAGGTCTTGAGTTTCATGAGTAGGGAGGGAATCTCACTCTCTACTTTGCTTATCACAATTTGTGCCTCAACACACTACAGCGACTACCGACGGAACCTTGAGAATGATCTAGGACAACATCCCGATCTCAAGGAATGGATTCTAGATATTGTACAGTCGATGTATGAGAAAGAAATGCAAGACCTTTCAGATAAGGCTGCTGGGCTTCATATGAGCATCTCTAGGATGCGAGCAGAACAGCTTGAGGCCAGCTGGATCAGCACGCTGAAGGTTACTTTCCAACAGAAGGCACCGATCTTATGGAAAGCCATACATCAGCTACTAAACACCGATGGAAAACAGCGCAGATGGAGAAAATATGGAATTACCAGGGATGCCATGGTGACAACTGAAGTAGGGGGAGAACTTGAGGAGCAATTTGGGGACAATGACCACAAGCGCCGCAATACCGCGGTAAGAAATAGTCATTTATTCGATGTGGTGAGTACTATAGCAATTTCCCTAAGGCCAAGGACTTACCCTTAACAGAAGACCACTGTCATCCTTTCCATCTTGATCCACAGCTCCAATGACAAATGTAATGCGTTACAGACCAAGCATGCATTTTACCTTGCAGCATCCAACGCATCCAGGTCTGTCCGACAGTGGGCTGCACACATTGGGATTGCTGTTTCGCCCACTTCCATCGAGAACTTACGCGAGTCACTTATCAACAACCAGAAACAAACCAATAAGACCCTTGGGGCAACAAGGGTGGTCAATATTGCATACGACAACTGTGACTTCAAGTTCGGTGTGGGGCAGCCGACTGATCTCAATGAGAAGATGTTTGAAAGTATCACTACCGGACTGTTCCTCAACATGCACAATGGCGTACTACCCATAGATCTTGAGTATGCAAAATACTTGTGGGAGCGGAGCCCTAACAATGAACTAGGAATTAATCCATTCCAAGGTACGACATATGAGGATATTTTCCCCAAAATGTCTGCAGGCCAGCAACTGAAGGAACATTGCAATGGCATATCGTGTCGACATTCATTGAGGAATACCTGCCTGAACTACGATCAGGACTTGGGGAACCACCATATGAGTTCCAGCTTCACCCCGAAAAAACATCATACACAACTGCCGAAGCGATGTATGCTAAAGCCTCAACAATAGATGGCAACATTGAAGCCATCACATCCCTGCTGGAACAGAGTGGGATAATCAAGGACACGATTTTTGAGAACTACGTTGTTCTTGTGCATGGAGATCTTGGTGTTATAGAGAAGATCGAGACTGTAATGCGCTCAAGGAGAATCGAGGAGGGTTGGTATGAGCAGCTAGGCTTTCTCTTGCCAATACCTGGACTGTTTTACATATGAGTGGCGTGTGTTGATGTGATTAACCGGATCCATGGTTCAACACCGGGAATGCATAATGACCCAAATGAGCTTTACAAATATTATGACCCTTTTTCCAAATAACACTGCCAAGCTGAATCAGAAAGTCCCCCCCTTCCACATGATGAACGATGGGATCGACTATATTCTCCATGTTGCAATACTCAATGCATGGAAGGAAGACGTGGGTGGGGACATTGCGGGATTCCTCAAGTCCAACCCAACCCTGGACGATATCAAACATCATGCTCAGAGCATTGCCTCCAAACAGTTTCAGGCCAGCCACTTACGTGAACGTCATCATCATGATATGGAACAAGACCAAGTACAAAATAACCAAGTATTATTTAACTGTGATGCAATGTATTACTGCATCCTCGTTCATGCAATCAACTATGGCATGGTTGATATCATTCTTGATGTCCTTGCCGTGTGGATTCCAATCCTGTTGAGCTGTGGGAAGCATAAGTACGCTTTGTACCTTGCAAAATTCCTTGCTAGAGTGAAGCAGTATCCTGAGGCGTTGCGAGCAGCCGTCCTAAAATGCTGGTTGTGTAATCCATCCAGAAGGAAGGGTGGGTTCTGACTGATAGATTGGCTGGTGGAATTAATGAATTTATATACTGTCAGGGCACACCTGCTTGACCCACCTCCACCCGGACCCACCTCACCCGGTACCCCTTCTCCCACCCTGCACCCTTCCTTCATATCCCTTCCCCCTCTATCCCTCTCCCACTTCTATTTCTATTCCTATTTCTATTTCTATTTCACACGGATGACCTTTCCCTTATATCTATGTATTATTGACCCGCCTGCAACGCACACACGACATGCCTAGCCCCGGACGACCCTGGATGGCTCTAGGGTGCAACCTAGTGTGCACGCGTGCAGCATATGCCCTCGGGATCCCCCATGGGGACACCCAGGTGACCGCGGCTGTATGCGGGGTGACGTGGCGGACCTCATGTGACCCAAGCCGCATGTATATAAACACACCTGGGGTGGGAACTGAAGAAGTAACCTTCTTCTCAACATTCCCACTTCAGTCTAAGTGGCCAGGGATCGCTGTCCCGCATCGGGCCTGCCAGTACGCATGCCCGATCTACCCCCCACTCGGTCCTCAGCACCGGACGCTACGCCCGGACCACCTCAACCCTGGACACGTCCCTGACATTTACGCTTGTGAGACTCTGCAGCCTTCTGGGCCCTTTCATCCTGTCGTTGACGGTTCTTCTCGAAATAACTTTTTGGGGCAAGGAGAATGACGATTGCATGGATGTCTGGATTCCTTGCTGCATGACCGAACCGTTGAGTCAGGGTATTTAGATTATCGGGTGGGCAGTATTGAACTAATCGTGTGACATTGTGCAGATCGTGGCCCTACGGGGATGGCATTAGAATTTGTACAATGCATTAAACCCTGAGGTCAAACCAATCCAAGTGATTCCGTGCTGGTGATGCCGATAAGCTTCCCATCCCTAAAGTCCTCCACCACTTTCAGCTTGTGCTTATCAGACATTCCAGAATGGATCCAAATGATTTTGTGGCAGAGCGCTTTACAGACTCGTGATCGTAGGAATTCTGCACTGCGTTCGGCCTCATCACAAGAATTACAGTATACGACAAACGATTCTGGCATCGGGTGTGACTCTTCCAGGTGAAGCGGAATGAGGAAAGCAAGGTCATAGTAAGAACTCTTACTATACTCCATTTCCCACACACAATAATGGAGATTTGGCCATTCATTAGATCGACGCAGCCATGTGGTCCCATTGCCACCACTTGGGCTTATCCATGGAGCCATGCCAACCTGCCCAAGTACTTGAGAACATGTCTTGGCATTCAACGTTGCGGATGTCAGGTACCACTGGCATCGGTGACAGAGGTATGCATAGAGCCATGTTAGCTCTTTGTATGCTGCTTGGAAAGATGACCACTGGGCCACAGAGTGTGCCTCATCCACAATAATGCGATTTATATTACTAACAAAAATTTTGTTCCTCCACAGCGGCTTCAAGATTGCCCCTCAAAGCAAGTCAGGCCCAAGAAAAACGAAATTATATGCCAAGCTTTCAATCTCCTATTTGGCGAAATGAGTTATGATCAAAAAAGTATGTGTCTTCACTGTTACATACCTTGACAACTTCCTTATTAATTGTCTTTGCTTCAAGCGATATGGCAGTCAATCCCAATTGTTGTGCACTATCTCTGTGCTGGTCACCAAGTTTTTTTAGAGGCACAATTCCAAAAGTGATGCTGCCTTTTTCTTCTTCGAACAAGGAGGGGAGGAAGAAAATATATGTTTTTCCACTTCCTGTAGCGGCAGTAGAAACCAAGTCCTTTTTAGGCTTCCGAAGCAAAAAATGCACAATTTCAGCCTGGAAGCGGCATGCTCGCTTCTTCCATTCCTGCTCACTCTTAGCTATGATGAAATCAACTGGGGGTGGCGAGACTGAGTGTGTGTGCCTCTCTGAGGAAGGCATGAGGAGATCTGAGAGTGCGAGCTTGGAAGGCAATGTAAGTGGGCTCAAGAGGGATCAGGCAGCAAATTCGGCAAATGCCTAAGTGTACTGCCACTGCCAATGTGTACCAGTCGTTAGAGCGAAGTGTCATGCGCAAATTTTCGGAGTAGGTGATCGGACTTGAGTTTATCCCTGTAGCATGTGACTCTTTGTATTGAAAGCAGAACGTGACTTTACATTGAATACAAAAGTTACTTAGTTACATTTCCACATTGCAGTGTGCTGTGCATGTCCACGGAGCGAAAACGACTGGGTACAAGTCTGGGAATTTCGATGACTTCGATGGACTGTCAGTGAAATTTAGTCTATCCCAAAGACTCGCATCCAAAAAAGTATTTTGCATTTTTCTCAATAACTTGCTTGTCAATTTAGTCTCAAATTATATATTCTGGAAGCTATTTGAAGGGGCTATCCAACTACGCAAAGTGTGTTGACACCGTGGGAAACAGTCTGGACACCCCTCCGGACAATGACCAGCACTGTGCACAGACATGAGGTGGACAGCCACACTAACCCAAAAGACTCGCATCCAAAAAAGTATTTTGCGTTTTTCTCGATGATTTATTGGTCAATTCAGTCTCAAAATCTATATTCTGGAAGCTATTCAAAGGGGCTATCCATCTGCGTAAAGTGTGTTGGGGCCATGGGAAACAGTGTTGACACCCCTTCAGACAGTGGTGTCAGAGACCAGGTCGAGACGAAGGAGTGTCTCCGTGATGGAGGGCTTCGGCCTCAGCGACTTATGCCAGGAGCGCTGTGCCAAGTAAACATGTCCATGCCCTAACTTACTAACTGGCCACCAGAACTGAAGAGGGTAAACTCTAGTCGATTTTATTACTGGAGTGTAACCTATGTACAAGTTAAGTATATATAGTTACAGCAAGGGTGGGTCCGCAAATGGCGGAGCCGAGCCGAGCGGAGCTAACGGGGTTAGACATTAGCTGATTGAATATTACCGACGAGTTGGGTTACAGGGTTAACGGAAAGGCAGGCAATAACCCAGAAACGGAAAGGAGGGATAGGCCCGAAGGTGGGCTTGCAGGGCAAGCAAGTGTATTGTCCAGCGGAGGCGGGAGTGTGCTAGCGGACATCGGAGCTGTCTGGAAGCCTTCAGGGCTCCGTACTTAGGGAGGCATAGGTAATAAATTGAAAGGAGGGGGTGGTGACCATCGAGGGGTACTGAGGGGGTTGCAGAATACAGGAGCTCCAAGGTTAGTGGAGAAGGAGCGGAAGTAGACTGGAGGGATTGGAGGGATTGGAAGTCGATGGCTGGGGATGGATATGACAAGTGGCCAGCATTGTGCACAGACAGTTGAGCAGCCTGAGGATTGTTATGGGAAATCAGATTCAATTGCAGCATTATGTTTTGAATGTCTACCCTGAATAATACAAATTTGATTGAATCACAGAAGCATTTGATTGAATTTGATTGAATTATAGAATCATCCCAGGACATCCCAGGACATCTTAGGATATCCTGGGGATGTCCTTAGGCAGGACTCCAGCCTCTATGACTTTGTAATATTATATAGAGGCTGGAATCAAACCCCGGTTCATGAATGCGGATTTTTACTGAATGGTTGTCATGTTGGAAAAGGGTCTTCACTGTTGCTAAGACTTATATAATCAATGCAATTGGAAGGAGGATCCAGTCTGAATTGCTATCTGGCAACATGTGATGTTCCCACACCAAGTTCAAGGGAGTTCAAAGGGAGTTACATAGTCACGGAGTGGATGTTTTAGTGTTGACCCATGCGGTTGTTACCCAACCCAACCCATGGGAGCATAGTCAAGGCTGTGAAGTTGAAAACACCCGGGCATGCGGGAAATCCACACTTTATCTATTACTCCGGACCTTAAACAGTTGGTCAGCTGCGGCATAAGCGGTACAGCTTGTGTTTGTCATATCCATCCATGGCCACCACCCTCGACCACCTCTGCTCCTCCAGATTACCTCCGCTCCTCTGCCACTAACCTCGGAGCCTCCGGTTTCCGTGATCACCTCCGACCCCCCTGATGGTCACCACCCCTCCAATTCAATATATTACCTATGCCTCCCTAAGTACAGAGCCCTGAAGTTCTCTGGACAGCTCCGACATCTGCTAGCACATTCCTGCCTCCGCTGGGCAATTCACTTGCTTGCCCTGCAAGTCTACCTTTGGGCCCATCCCTCCTTTCCACTTGTGGGTCTTAACCTGTCATTCCATTAAACCTGCAACCTGACTCATCGGTAATATTCAGTCAGCTAACATCTATCCCCGTTAGCTCCGCTCTGCTTGGTCCCACTATTCACGGACCTGCCCTCGCTGTAACTATATATACTTAACTTGTACATGGGTTACACTTCAGTGATAAAATCGACTAGAGTTGTGTAAGGGGTTGGTGCAGGTGCCAACCCTGGTTAGCCTAGTTCCTCAGGCTGCCAACAAAAGTAACTTGTATGAAGTTATTATTTGCAACAGTATGGGAGGAAAAGGCTAAGTTGCTCTTTCCACTTTCCCACACTATTGTATGTACTTTGTATATACATGTTTATTACAAGACAATTATACAATTATGTAATGGGAAATGAGGGGTAGGTTATGACTCCTTACAAGTTGATCCCCCTTTAGTTCTTGTTGCCAGTAAGTAAATTAGGGCACAGACATGTAACTTGGCACAGTGCTCCTGGCCTGAGTCACTGAGGCTGAAGCCCTCTGCCATGGAGACGACTCCTTTGTCTTGCTCCGGTCTCTAACAGTGTTAAGACTATGCAGCCTGGGTTGTGGGTTTGATTCTCATTAATCCAAGCTTTTTTTGCATCCTCCCATGCAATAATTGGAGACATTATAACTTGTTGTGCATGAGAAATGAGAAAAAAAAACTTCCACAAGTGAGAATCGAACACACACGACGTAAAAGGTTACACAACCCAAATGCACATGCTGCGCCACTTATGCCACCACACCCCAACTTTGTTTCATGTCCAGAGTAATATATAAAGTGTTAATTTTCTGTGTGCATGGGTATTTGACCTTTGACTACTGTACTCCACCAACCAACAACTGGTCACACATCATGCAGGCCTGCTGGTCCGGCCCAAAACACAGCCACATCATGCATCACACTGGGCAGGCAGTCAAGCAATCCATGTCATGCAGTTGGGCTGCCTTCTCAGTGGCTATGCAAATTGATTTCAAATTTCCTTTTTTGTAAATTAAATACATTCAAAAATGAAATTTCTTCATTTCTTCATCCAAATTGCGTGCCCATCTAGCTCGCATTCCCCAGCCAAGATCCTGGCTCTGAAGGCTAAAGGAAGGCAGAGCCTCATCAAGAGTATCAGGCTCGGCTTCAGCAAACCCATCCATGGATGATGACCGGGAGTAAGAATTTTTTTACAAGGGAGTACAGCAAACATGTTTTCAAATTTCCCATCCACTGCTTTCCTTTTGAAATAAAATACATTTGGCTAACTCCGGTAAATAGAGTAGAGGCCTGGCCGGTTGGGTGTCATGCATCAAAATGAGCCAGCGGTCCGTCACACATGCATCATGTGCAGGACCCTGGTGGTTGTTGGTCAGTGGAGTACAGTATCCCAAAACCCCTATGGGTTGGGTTGGGTAATGACTGCATGGGTTGACACTAAAACATCCCCATTCCGTGACAGCAAATTTAATGTGGGAAGACTCGAAAACCTGCATCAGAGCAACACAACCCGATATCTTCCGACACGTGACCTTTTGTATTGATTCACAAATTGGGAAGTGGATACAAGGACCCTTTATGAAGCCTTAGCAACAATTCAAACAAAATCCACATTCAGAACCACACTGATGAGTCCCAGACTAGGATGTCCTGGTGAATGGATCAGGCCTTTTCTTTCTTCACCAGGATGTCCAGGACATCCACTAGTAAATACCCCCTTTTAGGCCCATTTGAAGGCCAAACGGCCCCCCCTCTATAGGCTGTCATTAGATGGCTGACTAGGCTGAAGATATTCAGGAAGGATCCGAAGGATACTGGTGGCTCCAATTGTGGCTAGATGGTCAAATTTGATGTCACCCCAGATCTTCTCATAAGTGATCTGTTCCCTTCAGACTGAGGCTCGCCGTTGTTCATATTCAATCCCGTCAAAGGCCCCCTCTGCCACCTCATGCTGGATAATGAGCGTCGCAGCGGTCCCACTTTCTAGTGATGTGCAACTGTCGAGTGATGGGTGCCATAAATGACAGTACTGATTGAGATTGTCATAGACCAGATGCACTGAAACTTTGTTTTCCACCAGTTGGCGCCCTAGTGCTTTTAGATTTGCCGATGCACCCTCAGCTGCCATGTGAAGTCGATTGTGAGTCGTACTGTGTGCAACAATGAGACCAATTCGACTCAAAATTGAAATTGTTGTTTGGTTGGTGTTCATCGCAAACATCAACATGCTGAGAATCGATTGAATGTGATTGATTCGCTGATTCCCAAAGCTCAACATCATACATAGTGCAATGGTACAACCCTAGGAAAATAACAAATGTGCGTGGATCCATTATTTTATTTTGTCATCATGAAATCAAACTCACAAGGTATGGATCTCGGACATGATTTGAACCTTTCCCATCTCTCTTCCCACTTGCTGCATGTCCCTTGAGTGACATCGCCCTCTCATTGCCAACAGCAATTGTTGTTAATATCATCCAAATGACTGGCACTCTTGTCATCATCACCCACTGTGTCTCCTCCACAGAGAACTCGTTTATGGTCTCCCATGAGAAGCCTTGCTTCTCATTGTCCAGGTTGCATAATGACGGCTCCCTTTGTAGCTGTCCAGTCTCCCACTGAACACACTCGATGTCATATCCGTGCATACCCGACCCGCCCTGACTTCCGGACCTCCTCCTTCCCCACCTCCGGAATCCTACCCTACCGCTGTCCGTTCCGATATTCACCTTCGGTGTTATGGATACGGAGTCTCCAACGACCATATCCGTCGCATGGTCAAAGACTTCCCCTCTCTATCGCTCCTCCCCTCTTTCTCCCTTCCGTCCTCTATCCCGATACCCTATCCTCCTTACCTGTTCTACCCCTTTCCCCCCCTCGTGCAAAGCTTTCCCCATTGGGGTTTTGGTGCTGGCCGAGGTTATTTGTGTTTCGCGGGATTTCCCGCAACCTTACCATTTGTAGATAGTCACGTGTCTTGTACGGAAACCGCCGAAGGCAGTTCCCGCTAACTAACAACTGCTCTACAACTGTCTTGTGTATCGTCTTCTGTAACAACCCTCCCTGTGACTCAACTGAACCCGTGTGACTGTACAACTCTCAATATGTCTTATAAGTCTGGTTATATCGAGTCCTCTAATGGCCCTCGCCGCGAGAACTCGAGGTCGAGAGTTGAAGACTCTCGACATGTGTATCGTCCTATTGAATCTGTACCCTATGGGTCCTCGTCACTCCGCTCTCCCCCCAGTACTCGACATACGACGTCACATCACGATCATGGAGATTGTGAATACCTTGAGGCCCACTTTCCCGTGATGCTGGCACGTTCGCTACGCGAACGCCAAGTCACCGCCCATCCACCGTCTGTTCCCTCCTTCATCAGTCATCATGTTTCCCCACCAATGGTACGTTCCCTTTGGGAACACCAAGTCACTGAAGGCCCTACTAGTCAGTCCTCATTGCACGCTTATGGCATCAACCCGCTACCGGTACATTCGCACTGCGAACGCCAAGTACCCGATGGCATCTATACGAAGTTCTCACCCATCTCACAAGTCGCGACCTCGCACACGGTACACTCCATTGAGGAGCGCCAAGTACCCGTGGCTGACCTGTCCGTCCTGGCATCTCCGACTACCTACCATCAATCCCTTAATAGCTCACCACATCACCAATCGCGATTGATGGGAATTCGATCGTCCACTCCCAGGCAAGACTGGGATCACTCATCGATTACATATCCCGTTATGGTACAGACCAGATATGACCTTCATCATCCCACTATAAGAACGGATCGAGGAATGGGGAATTTCCCCCATCCCCGTAACATTCGGTCCTGGCACCACACCACCCTTCACCTCCCATGCCACCTCCACTCCTCTGCCACCCTCCTGTCCTATCTCCGTCCGTTCCGATAACCACCTCGGACCAAACACCACCCCTCTCGCCACCCTCCTCCTACTCCTCCTCATACTCCTCCGCTCCCTCCTCACAACACCTCCACCCTTCCATCATCCTCCTACTCTTCTCCCGTCTGCTCCGATACCCACCTTCGGACCTGACACTTCCCCTCTCTTCCCTCTGGTCCTCTTCCGCCAACCTCCTGCCAAGTTACAACCTCCCACCGCTGACCTGTACTTTGTACTTGGGCACCGCTCATACCTTTGCTCTGAGCCTCTGTCATAGTTCCTACCTCGGACTTTGACTCCACCTCGGTCTTAGTCCATTGCATTGGTGATCTCATACTACATAAACACCATTGCCAATATTCCTCGGACTTTCAACCCCGCCTCTGTAAGCTCCGCAACCTCCGAGCTTCGCGGATCATCTTCGGCACTTTCGCTGCTTGTAATGTATTTCTCGCATTTCTCCCTCATCCCTATTTGGGCTGCTGCTTCTTCCCATTTTAGCCAGTTAGTCATCATCCCCACTTCCCCTCATCCTCCTGCCCCTCTGGGCCTCGCCCTCCTTACCTCCTTTCGGACGTATCACAGGTTCTGCCTTATGACCTTCGGTACCGCTCCGCTTCTGTCATCCCTTTGTTCCCGTTTGGACGCCTTTGTTCCGATTCGGTCCCCCTTGGTTTCCTTGTGCTTTCGCCCCCTCCATTATACATATATAGTGGTGCTTGTACATACTCATGAAGGCTCAGTCCAAAATCGACCTGAAATGTCCCCTAGAGACTTCCTGCTCGCCTACTGTGAAATTAAGGACCAAATGGACAAACAGCAATGGCACAGCGCTCTGCTTGAGTCGCTGAGGCCAAGGTCCCTCCACGCTAGTCTCCGATTCCACTCCGGAGTCGTCTGAATCCGCCCATCTCTAACACTCGATAACTGTTGATGAGCGACACTTGATCTCGGAGCTGGACTATGAGTAGGACTCAGTCTCAGCTAATATGTGTGAAGAACTAATGATATTACCTATGAGTAGGACTAAAGGTAATATGCGTGAAGAACTGAGGGAAAAGGAAATGAATTCAAATGAATGAATATATCCGTGGACTGGCATGGGTTAGACCGAAATAATATAAAAGAGGTCTTGTGACTAAGTAGTCACATGGTGGATTCTGGGCGAGTTGCTCTCCCAGAATGTTCCCACGCTAATGCAGGAATGTGGCTGTTCAGGTTAGCTCCGTTGGAGTACCCTCATAGCACACGGTTCCTCCAACAATAACTTGCTCAACAAAATACTTCTGGAGTGCCTCAAATGAGCTATCGGTAAATACTCGCGACTTCCTGACACATGGCACATTTGCATTCTCCTCGGACTGGGGGGACTTCACTGGGATTCTATATGAAGGTACACTATGCGTTGGCCTGTCCTTTCTTCCATAGCGAGCCATTGGGTAATCGCGCATACAAAATCTAACGGTCGGTTTGACTTCCTCTGGCCTTGCAGGAAGCACATTATCTCGGTCCTTGTGGAAGGGCTCATGTCCTTCTTGAGCAGCTCATCCTGGTCCACGATGGTCATCCCCAATTGTGAGCTGCTGAGTGCGCAAGACTTCGAAGACAACCTCCACTTTTCTGGCTAGGTGCTGCTTTCTATGTTGTTCAGCTTGGGTTGAGCAACTGACCTTCGAGCTTCCGCAGACCTCACACATAGTTGTAGGCCGATCACCATAGTCGGACATGAGGTTAGGTGCTGAAGCTGAACGGGAAACATCATAGACCAAGGAGACTTAGGGTACCATGTGCAGGAGCACGAGGTTTGGGTAGGGAATGCCGCTGGGGGTGGTGACTGTTGAGTTCCAAAGCCAAGTCCGAAAGTTCCAGAATTCATCGAGGGCATTGTTGGATCCAATGATCGGTGGTCATTCACTCTGACCCTCTTGGACGGTGAGAGCGGCTCAATGGTGACATGTGGATGAGTCGAGGCTGACACTTTGCGCTTAGTGGAAGGTGGTCGGCCCCGCTGTGGTAAGCTACCGGGTGTTGCATTCTCATTTTGCATGGCTGTGTTGTGGTAGGATTGGATTATTAGTGTAAGTATTTGACGATTTAGAAAATAATCTTTACATGGAGATTTTAGAGATTTTTGTCATGATGTATCAGATATGTCTCAGCCTCACTGAGGCAAAAGGTAAATACAAACAAACAACCCTCCTCGAGTTACGCAATTCCTTCATGTCATCATCTCGGAAAAACCTTGGGTAAGACCCTTTTCTTGCAATTCAGTAGACCCGACATTCAGTAACCCATCAAGTGAAACCAGCCTCTCTTCCCGTTAAAGAGAGGCTGGTCACCTGCCTAGGCCAAGAGCCATCATGCTCGATGCATCACTGTCGTTTGGCCCTCCTTGTCGCTGTGCTGAAAGGACCATACTTGCTCCTGAAGGATGAAATTAACGCTGTACTAATGTTTAAGTGATGGCAACATTTAATATCATGGGAGATCGAACTTGCTCAGCGCTTGTGTTACGGATACGGAGTCTCCAACGACCATATCCGTCGCATGGTCAAAGACTTCCCCTCTCTATCGCTCCTCCCCTCTTTCTCCTTTCCGTCCTCTATCCCGCTACCCTATCCTCCTTACCCGTTCTACCCCTTTCCCCCCCTCATGCAAAGCTTTCCCCATTGGGGTTTTGGTGCTGGCCGAGGTTGTTTGTGTTTCGCGGGATTTCCCGTGACCTTACCATTTGTAGATAGTCATGCGTCTTGTACGGAAACCGCCAAAGGTGGTTCCCGCTAACTAACAACTGCTCTACAACTGTCTCGTGTACCATCTTCTGTAACAACCCTCCCTGTGACTCAACTGAACCCGTGTGACTGTACAACTCTCAATATGTCTTATAAGTCTGGTTATATCGAGTCCTCTAACGGCCCTCGCCGCGAGAGCTCGAGGTCGAGAGTTGAAGACTCTCAACATGTGTATCGTCCTACTGAATCTGTACCCTATGGGTCTTCATCACTCCGCTCTCCCCCCAGTACTCAACATACGACGTCACCTCACGATCTTGGAGATCGTGAATACTTTGAGGCCCATCTTCCCGTGATGCCGGCACGTTCGCTACGCGAACGCCAAGTCGCCGCCCATCCACCATCTGTTCCCTCCTTCGCCAGTCATCATGTTTCCCCGCCAACGGTACGTTCCCTTTGGGAACGCCAAGTCACCAAAGGCCCTACTAGTCAGTCCTCATTGCACGTTTATGGCATCAACCCGCTACTGGTACGTTCACACTGCGAACGCCAAGTACCCGATAGCAACTATATGAAGTTCTCACCCATCTCACAAGTCGCGACCTCGCACACGGTACGCTCCATTGAGGAGCGCCAAGTACCCGTGGCTGACCCGTCCATCCTGGCATCTCCAACTACCTACCATCAATCCCTTAATAGCTCACTACATCACCAATCGCGATCGATGGGAACTCGATTGTCCACCCCCAGGCAAGACTGGGATCACTCATCGATTACATATCCTGTTATGGTACAGACCAGATATGACCTCACTCATCCCACTATAAGAACGGATCGAGGAATGGGGAATTTTCCCCATCCCCGTAACAGCTTGTCTCAGGCCACACACTGAATGCCACAATGCCGATCCACGGAATATGTCGCGTTTTGAATGTTATATGGAGAGCCAAATCCAAAGGAAGTTCTAAGGGGAAGTCTAGTATATCCAGTGTTCAGCTAGTTGTTATTACATTTTACAGTATGCATCCCTCGATCGGCTTGGGACTGTCCATCTCAAGTCCTCCTACTCTACTGAACACATTGCAACATGCCGACTTTGCGAAGTGGTAGGCATGCCCGAGCCGTTCCATTAGATGCCTTGGCCCCAGAAACACTAATGGAAGAAGAACCTGTGCACATCGGAGGCTCGTTGGTGGAAGTCACCGAGCCTGCCTTCAGGAATCCGGGAGTGGACGCCGAAGCAGCGACGTACGCTGACGAGTACGGTGTGGTACGAGTCCGAGTCCACGACAGATCTTCAGGAGACTTGATGCCTCCCCAGCAACATCCGCACGGCAGTCGCGAAATTCAAGTCCCGCTCCCAAACCAGTCAGCTCTAAAGAGATCCAATTTGGAGATTGGGCCGTCAGTGGGTGAGCCCTCTTCTAAACGTGCACCCATGACTCTTGCGGTTCATCCCAATGTCCTGGACGAAGTCACCCACATAAGGCTTGACCCTGATGCACTTATCGTGGAGTTCATGCGCCACTTTGCCAATCTCCCTAGAAATCAATTTCATGTTCTTCTTCTCAACCAAATTGTCCTCCAATCAGACGGACTACTCGACTCGAACAGGTTACTGCCACTGAATGGTTTAATCGCACAACATCCCGAGTTGGGGGATAGGTTAGAGGAAGCATGGAAGGCTCAATTGTTCAAGGAGATACGAAACTTGGGTATGCACCGTAGGCTTTGGGCGTCGTTGGATGGCTCTGATAAACTGTGATAGTTATAGAAATTCTTCTTCCAACCATCCAGCCTGCGGGTCCTCCCGACCCTGAAGCGATACTTGATTCTCAATCATCTGAAGATGGTGGGTAGAGCGTCGCCTGCTTGTGTCTTTCCTTTCCAACCTCCTTCCAGCGGCAGTCAAGTCATGGTCTTCCAAATACAGAGGAGACGCTGCCAACATTCTTTACCAGTACATGATGAGACAAAATATTGCTGGTACATATGCTTGCCTCTTACCAATCGTACAGTCCTCTGGCATGGGGAAATCACGAATGGTCGACGAGTTCTCCAAGATGCACTTTGTAGTCCCCTTCAATCTCTGTCAGGGAGCTGAAGGTGATATTTTCTTCCTGTATTCTTCTGTGTGATTCTAATGTTTCAATCTAGGATATCCGGCTCCTGACCATAATGTCTTCAATTGGTTCACAAGGATTGGCCTTAAAGAGCATGAAAGCGATATTCGTTTCAGCGCATTTCTCACTGCATTGTTCGAGAGGGTATCCAACGTCATTGGACCACATAACTCAATACAAAGTATCATCACCTCTTCTTCTGAGCTCTCACCGGCCGAGAAGTCAGCGGCATTAATGCACTATCCTAAATCCCTTGCCAGGCAGTTTCGACTATTTATGACAGTTGGACAGCGGTTTGGACAGCAAGCACCTCTACGTGTGCAGTTTTACAAGGGGGTATTGGTCAGAGCGGAGGAGGCAAGTCTCTGTTTTGTGTCGCTGCTAGGTCACTCACAGTCGAGGCAGCTATATTCAAGTAATTGGCCGATGACTCCTTCAAAACAGAAAACACTGCCCGGGACATTCATGACAAAAACAAATGGTATTCCCCATTACTTCCATAAGCATGGTCTTGACTGATACAATTATGCACAAGCCACGGTTGAACTTGCTACTGTCGTCCGACAAGTACTAGGGAGGATCGACCCTCGTTTCGGGCTCAGAGCGCAGCATACTCCCATATTGAGTTTGGCATTTGATGAAGCCCACACCTTGGCGCCTTTAAATACTGGTAGAGGGTGGTCCGCATTCACATCGATGAGACGTGCTTTGCGGAGTTTACGGTCGTTCCCTATCTGGACCCTCTTCTTATCCACAACAGGGGAGTCTGACCGATTCTCCCCACCACCTTCCCTTGACCCATCAAGCCGCATTCTCCAAGGTGAACTTGCCAGTGTCAAACCATTCAGCGCACTAGGTTTCGATCACATGGTGATGAAGTTTTGTGAGGGCATGACTCTGGATGATGTCACTAAGTTACCGTTCAGGTTATCATTAGGTCGTCCCTTGTACGTTCTCCCAGATCTTTCTTCAGTATAATAACTTTATGTCATTGTAGATGGCTAACACGCTACCAAGAGGGTGGAGAATGCGTCAAAGACACAATCACCGTATTTGCTATCCAGAAACTTCTCTGCCATGCGTGGAAAAACGACGCCTTGACCCTCGATGAAAAGTTTGCCGTGATGTCTCATCGTCTTGTGCTGGACTTCAATACGAGCATTTACTTTGGTCGGCACCGAACGTTGGCAGTAAGGAACCAGATGAACCAAGTCGAGAGGCACATGCATGTATGCTTGGGTGTCAAGGATGGATTTGAGTCTGTCGTCACAGTTGCAGCCTCGGAGCCGATCCTCACCGAGGCCACGGCTATCATCTTGTGCACCATCCGGGATAAGGACCGGTCCTGTCAGATGTTACAAGACATTCTGGAGTGGCCTGGAATGAGTAAGGGAGATCGGGGAGAACTCATTACGTGCAACATTATTATCGACACTGTAGATGACCTTATGTCCAAGGAAGGGAGATGGGAGCCAGGGGGGGTCATGGTGACCTCGTTGTTCGAAGCGCTCTTTACCCACGACATCTATCACAAGTCGATCAAGGATTCATTGCCCTCAAGGCTGCTGACAGGCAGTTGTAACGACTCATTTGCTGAGACATTCAAGAGCTCACGCATCTATGTTACGCATTTCATCAAGGTTTATGATTTCAAGGTACTCTCTGTCCAATATCTCTTTAAGCTTGCTGCTCGGGGTGTCGGAGTCATCTGTGCAGATAATCAACATGGCATTGATGTGGTCATTCCAATTCTTTACCAACACACAATACTATGAAGGAACAATATGTCTGTCCTCATGATACAGTCGAAGAATGATCACTCTTATGGGACCAGCCCAAAGCAACATTTATTTGACGTGATGGACCCATCCGAGCTTGGAATTTTTGCCAAGTCGACAAGACCACCCCCAGTGATTCGAATGGTGAATGCACTAGCATCAAAGGAATCCAAAGTCTCTGTTATAATACCACCTGAAAGGGTGCAGCCATCAAGGCAAGAGAAACAGGTCCGCACGAGTGCCTTCACCTCATTTGATATCTGGTGTGCCGGGGCTTCTTCAAGGACTTTTCGCACCATTGGGTCCCAGGATGATGGAACATATGATGACTTGCTGGGGTTGTCAAAGGATGTCCCTGCAATGTTTGAGCCTGATGAAGGATTTATGTGGGATGCTGTAAGGAGTATGTACCCTGGCGGAGCTTGTGATGCTGGTCATTGGTCATTCTGTGGTACTAGTTGAATTGCTTTTGGCTGATTGTGTAAATGTGTCAGCCATAATCATTATCTTGTGCACAATGGGTGACCTGGAACTGCGAGGTAGCGCGGTGACCACCCCGATGAAAGTCGAAGCCTCTCAATATGAAGTGACCCGGTTAAAGGTAATTTTAGGTGGTGCAGGGGATGGTGCACTGAGAAAAAAAAACCATGAGAAAATTGAAAGGTTTATCTTACTTGTTTGGGGATGGTAACGTTCCGTTCCCCCGTTCGCCTCAGGCCACAGATGGTCCATCTAATAATACGCTTTTATGGGCTGTATATTGACGGGGTAGAAGTAAAGGCTGGTCTGCTCTTTAGGGGAGGAGTGGTGGTGTAGTGGTAACACCCACCAATCTACTCTCTCGCTGGTGTTTGCCGATTGAGAGGACGTTGGTTCGACTCACCTGTTGGGAGGTCGTGGTTCTCCAAAGTCTCAAGAGGCACGTGTTTATGCGTCGGGCCAACAAGCCGAGGAGCCGGTCTCATGATCACTTGATCACCAACTTCTCCACTACCGATTACATTGAGTATAGAAAAGGTTCATATCATATGACTAAGTCTTCTATTCACTACCCAAAAGGGGCCTCTCATGGGCACAACCGGCCAGGAGTTAGGAGTTCAATTGGCATGGACCCAGACGTTCTATAGGGAATCACTCACAGCATAATAGGCTCATGTGATACGGTCTACCACTGTCACAATTCAGAAGAATTTGGATTGTTCAGTTGCGAATCCGGGCATTGGCGAACAATGTTGGTGTTATCCGGGAGCTTAGAATCATGTGGAACTTGAGTATAGAAACATGTATGATAATATGCCTTGGGCCTCGCCCCTTCCCCTTGGCGCCCTAACGGGCAGCCTCTATGGGAAGTAAAATATCGAGAATTACACACACACAGCTACCCTGAGGGTTTATATACATTTTAATCCATTCTTGGCACAAATAAATAGAGAAGCATCTGTGATGCTAAATTAGCATCGCGACATAATTATTAGACAACACAACATCAATTGATGTTGTGAGTGGAATAGACATGGGCCACAGCCTCCATCCTCCTCCCTTGCGATATTAAATTGCAGACAGGGTACAAGCATTTTGAAGAAATTTAAATTTGACATTCTACATACAAAGAATGTATGCAAATGGGGGCACACATTGCAGGAGGCTATAATAGTAGTTTGTAGGCGAAGCCCACTTAGAGTTTCTCCTGGAACATATGCACCCAGATCTCGATGACAGTGTTGTTGACGATGAAGTGACTTTCTCATCGCTGCGATTGTAGGAAATGATAAGGAGAAAAACGGCTTCAATGCCATTGAGAACAAGTCATTAAATACCATTGTCGATAGTGACGATGTTGAAAGTTGAGGTCATCGACAGCAGAATTGTTGTCAATGAAGAATAAAGTGAACTGTTAGAACCGGGCGGATGCAGACGACTCCGGAGTGGAATCGGAGACTTAGCATGGAGGGACCTTGGCCTCAGCGACTCAAGCGGAGCGCTGTGCCATTGCTGTTTGTCCATTTGGTCCTTAATTTCACAGTAGGTGAGCAGGAAGTCTCTAGGGGGCATTTCAGGTCGATTTTGGACTGAACCAAAACGAGTATGTACAAGCGCCGATATATATAATGGAGGGGGCAAGCACAAGGAAAACAAAGGGTAACCGAATCGGAACGAAGACGTCCGAACGGGAACAAAGGGTAGAAGAAGCGGAGCGGTACTGAAGGTCATAAGGCAGGACCTGTGATACGTCCGAAAGGAGGTAGGGAGGGCGAGGCCCAGAGGGGCAGGAGGATGAGGAGAAGTGGGGATGATGACTAACTGGCTAGAATGGGAAGAAGCAGTAGTCCAAATAGGGATGAGGGGTAAAGGCGAGAGATACATTACAAGCGGCAAAAGTGCCAAAGGCGATCCGCGAAGCTTGGGGGTTGCGGAGCTTACGGAGGTTACGGAGGCGGGGTTGAAAGTCCGAGGGATATTGGCAATGGTGTTTACATAGTAGTACGAAGTACGGGACAGCGGTGGAAGGTCGTAACTTGGCGGGAGGGTGGCGGAGGAGTACCAGAGGGAGGAGAGAGGGGAAAGGTAAGGGAGGAGGAGTGGCGGAAAGGAGAGTTGTCAGGTCCGAAGGTGAGTATCGGAGTGGACGGGGGAAGCATAGGAGGGTGACGGGAGGGTGGAGGTGTTGTGAAGGAGGAGCGGAGTAGGAGGGTGGAGAAGTAGTAGGAGGGTGGCGAGAGGGGCGGTGTTCGGTCCGAGGTGAGTATCGGAGCGGATGGAGATAGGGGAGGAGAGGGGAGGAGGAGTAGAGGTGGCGTGGGGGGTAGAAGGAGGTGTGTTGCCAGGACCGGAGGTGAGTATTGGAACGGCAGCGGTAGGGTATGACTCTGGAGGTGAAGAGGGTGGAGGTCCGGAAGTCGGGTCGGGGTCAGGTATGCACAGATATGACATGAACAATCAATGACAACATTGTTGTTGATGAAGGAGGAATGGTACAAGGTAGATAATCAATGATGGTATTGTCATTGATGAAGGTAGGGATATGAGGGGTTCAGTTCCTCATCCGTTTGCACAGCACAGACCCCGACAGGCCAGAGCCAGATGGGCAATTTGACATGGTCCTATGAGTCATCATGGACCTTGCTGTATTGACAGCAACATCATCACTGAGATAGTTGTTGTTGTCATGATGAGTCTTGACGTTGATGTCGTTCATGGATGAATCCTTGTCTTGATGACAGTGAGAGTAATGGACATGGTGTGCAGGATGGCCTTGCCCATGGGAAGTGCATGGAGGAGCATGCCCATGCACTGGTGGTGCATGGGTGGATTCATACACTGATGAGTGCATGTACATCAGAGGGGGGTACTGTGGCAGAGGGTTCAAATACACCACAGGGTGAAGGTTTGCGTACATCACAGGTGGGTTTGAGTATGACACTGGGGGAGGGTTCGAGTACATGAGTGCTCGTTCTTGATGCTGAATTTTACGATGCTCACAAGTGTCGTCAGTCATTGGCTTTATCCATCTACATGTGAGGATGTACATCTGTGCAATATGAGCAGGGGGATACTGGTTGGGAAGTCTTTTCGCCTCTGTCTCAATGTCGTCATGCGACATATGCATTCGTGAGGCATGGTTGTTCGTAGCCACCCTGTACCAGTCGGTACAGGTGTTGACATCCTCTTGCGAGGGTTTGCCTGTCTTCAACGACCAGGCAAGATGATACATCATAGTGTAGAATCTTACACCTTCTTCAGTGTGTATGTAGTTACGAACCAATTTGAACCACTTGTCAGGGACGCGTCTGGGGTCGAGGTGGTCCAGGCGTAGCGTCCGGTGCTGAGGACCTCACGGGGGGTAGATCGGGCATGCGTACTGGCAGGCCCAATGCAGGACAGCGATCCCTGGCCACTTAGACTGAAGTGGGAATGTTGAGAAGAAGGTTACTTCTTCAGTTCCCACCCCAGGTGTGTTTATATACATGCGGCTTGGGTCACATGAGGTCCGCCACGTCACCCTGCTGAAGGAGAGAACGAAGGAAGGTCAGTTGGGAGGTTCAAACGAGACCACCACCAAGCTGTTCCCTGGTTCTTTAGTTAGGATGGGGAAGTGTACTAGTGTTATTTATTGTAAATATAGTACCAATCCGAGTGTTTTGGCTAATTCTATTTTTATGGGTTAGTTTTAAAGTTCCTGGGAATTGACTTACAGATAAACCGAGCCCTGCAGAGCTGTTTCTTTATTGAAATTTCTTAATTTGTCTAGGTGTAATTCTGTGTAGCGTTGTTTAATTTGGATTTAATCTTCTACTTGGTGAAGTTTCAAAGATTCTAATCAGTTAATGGATTTGGATTGTGTCTGGAGTGTCCCTTGG
This sequence comes from Cantharellus anzutake, assembly GCF_015039405.1. Taxonomy (NCBI): domain Eukaryota; kingdom Fungi; phylum Basidiomycota; class Agaricomycetes; order Cantharellales; family Hydnaceae; genus Cantharellus; species Cantharellus anzutake. The sequence goes on along the minus strand of NW_024066985.1, from coordinate 311,048 downwards.
GTTTATTTTATTTTTGTCTTATTTTATTGCTTGTTTTAACAGTAGCAAGATAACTGTTTTGTGTTTACACTTTGAAATCTGGAGTGTTAACCAGCTCTCCTGTTGAAATATCTACTTAATATTTCTCTCCTTAATTGCTGCCTTTTACTACAGTGGCAATCTTAACTGTATATCACTTTTTCGCACTGGAGTGACAACCAGAAATGCTTGAGAAAAATAATACTCTATTTTCTTACTTCTCTAAGGGGGGCAAAAAGTCGCAGAAAGGGTCTCCCTTTTATACTCCTTGGGTCGCCTTCCTTTTTCATGCTCTACCTTCTATTTACAGGATTTATTTACAGTGTATTTTTCTCAAACTGAATAAAAAATGAAATTTTCATGCTATAGTTCTACTGCGCCTAGAATTCTTATTGTCCTCCCTCGCCTAAGCTATTTTAATGGTTAATTGGAACTTGGCTGCGCTGTATTTGTCGCAGTTACCTATTTCAAATTCCCTATATATACCATTAAATTTGCTATGACTCGATGATTCTGAATTCAAACTTCGCATTACTATGCGTACGGCTGTGCTGAGACCTTCAGCTGATTTATTCCAATTTTTATTTAGTGACATTTAGTTAAAATGAGACTGAAATGATAAATGAGTGAATTATTCAGGTTTAAAACTGAAAGAAAAAGTTGCTAGTAGTCAAGAATTACTCAAACGAATGTGTTATAGCTCTCCACTTCATTAGAACATCATTCCCTAAAATTCCCGCCATGGTCCGTCGTAGTTTAGTGGTTTTCGTGAATTTCATTCATATTCCCTGATTCCCCTTTGTATTATCACATCCTAATCCTCCATATGTATTGTTCGTTGTTATAGTAGGTCGTCCTTGAAGATATCATATTTTTATGTATTTTATTTAGGACTCTGGACCTCTTGAAGCTGTTTTCCCGCGCGTTTTCAGGTTTCCAACTTCATGTCCCTATATCTCATTCATTTCTGGATGTTTTCTCCCGTTCTTGGTATCATAAATTTTCATTTATTCCCACCTTTCCAATGGTACTAAGGTTGTGTCCTATTTCCTGGTATTCATTGAGTTAGCAAAAGTTCGCGTGCACATTCGGTAATCACATGCGTCATTCCCATAGTCGTTCGTATGCGGGCGCCGTTTCCGTTTAATTGTTCGGGATTTATGATATGCATGGGTTTTTATTTCTTTCATATGGGCTTCTTGTCAGGGCTCGGTCCTCGATCAGGGACAGCCCGACCTCAGTCCTAGGTGTGTGTGGTGTTCCGGGTGGTTGGGCGCTAGACCCTGTCCTCAGCTCCTCAAACTCACTGAAGGGACTAAGCGGGGATTGAGTTGTCATGTATTACAGAGGGTAACTACAACTTGCCTAAGCGGGGATTGAGTTGAGAAGAAGGGTAAGTTTCCCTATTCCCCGCTTGGCTACTATAAAAAGGAAGTGTACTGTACAGTTCATAACGTGACTCCGGGTAGAAGCCGAGCATGTTCCCGCGACTCGGAAAAGGTGTCACATGGGTTAAGGCGAGTTGCTCGCCTTAACCCACGTGATTTTTCCTGCGGGCTCACATGCGGGCTGAAGTTGTGAGAGGTATGTAGGGATGGGGAGGTCTGGGAAGTGGGGGAAGTCTGGGAAGGTGGTTCTGGGGTGTGGTTGGGTGCCCTGACAGCGGGGTCAGGGGCCGATCCCTGACACTTCTGTGATTTATTTCAGATTTTTCCCTCATGATCTAAGGTTGTTTTGCACTTTCCGTGCTTTGTTTTGACCAGGCTCTTCCTTATTTGGACGGAAATTGGCCTTCGCGATCTGCCGAAGTGCGGATCTCGGTTCCGACAGCCGGTTCCCTGCGCATCGCCACCCTCACGTGTCATTACACATGATGGGCATTTCTATGTTCCCGTCATGGGTATAACTTCACAACGGCTGGACCGTTTGGGCTGAAAATTTTCATAACTATAGTTCCCCATTTTTAATAATTTCCGTGTAAATTTCGTTGTATGTTTTAATTATGGATCCTATGCAAACATCGTCTTTTCCCTGAGCTTGGACTTTTGATGTCGCTATTCCTGTTATTGGATATCTCATTAACGCATGATCCTTTTATTATGAAAATTTGGGAGGATTAAGATTAGATCCCTTCCTTTCTAATGGCCTATCAAGCTTGTCTCGGTCGTTACTGGTTAATTTTCGCGCTTGCCTTTTAGATATTGTCCTCGTTTTGCAGGAGTTTTAGTCATATCTCCGTCGTTTATGGGTAGTTTCCCCTGTAATTACTCTCATTGGGTCCGTTTGGGGTACATCTACATTTCCTATTATAAACACGACTTTGAATTTTGCATTAGTTCCTGAGGAATCCTTGTTCCATGGTACTTCCATCCTTGGCTACGTGTGCAGACGTGGGAAAGTAGTTTCCATGGAGGTTCTCTGATTGTTTTTATAGTCAAATCTTGGTCGATTGTCCTAATTCTTGTTTTAATATTTGCTGTAAATTCCCCCGGGAATTCCGTCTCGTTGATGGTAAGCTTGAAGTATTTTTGCTATTTTTCTTTCTTTCGATTTATCGTGTATAGTCATAATAATTCATAAAAATTCATGTCCTTCAGTTTTCTTATATCTACTTGTCGTATGAGGTTTTCTGATTTATCTGGCATATTTCCATAATGGGTTTCCATAGTGTGACCGTTATTTCTCCTACACCACATACAGCCACGGTCACCCGGGTGTCCCTGTGGGGGATCCCGAGGGCGTATGCTGCACGCATGCACACTAGGTTGCACCCTAGAGCCGTCCAGGGTCGTCCGGGGCTAGGCATGTTGTGTGCACGTCGCGGGCGGGTCAATAATACATAGATATAAGGGAAAGGTCATCCATGTGGAATAGAAATAGAAATGGGAGAGGGATAGAGGGGGAAGGGATATGAAGGAAGGGTGCAGGGTGGGAGAAGGGGTACCGGGTGAGGTGGGTCCGGGTGCAGGCGGGTCAGGCGGGTGTGCCCTGACACCACTTAGGTTCTTTGTCACAGAGGAGTGCAGCTGCATCTGGGAATTTGATTCTATCAACATGGTCAATGTTGTAGAAGCAGGTAGGGATGACCACCGATCGATAATATGTCGGTGTGGGTAGAGGTTTGCCATGCACTTCGGTAAGCTTGGCATCATAGTACTCGTAGTAGTGATAACTGGGTGGATGGTTTGTGACAAATTCTTCGAAAGGGGCATCTGGGTCAATGACCCATTCACCTTCCATCTCATCATCATTGGACATGGGAGCCCATCTCTTGGAAGAGGTGGTTTTTTCGACAGCACAGACTTGGCTGATGCAGGATCAACTGGGCCAACCCCAGGGATGATGATAGTTTGAGGGAGAGTGGGTGTCAGGGGACGGACCCCGGGTCCCCATGACCCCTCTCTCTATAGCCCACAGCCCTGTGTGTGAACAGCCTATCCTAAGGCACAACCTACTGTGGGTAAGAAAGTGTAATAGATAGAAAGGCAAGTAAGGTACACTTGCCTACTGTGGGTAAGAAAGTGAGAAGAAGGTTAACTTCTCACTTTCCCACAGTGGCCCAATATGGCGAAAACTTCCGGGGATACCTGGAAGTCACATGAAGAGTGGGAACCGGGCCCGGAGCATGTGGCACATGGAGCATGCGGGGCAGAGCGCACAAGCGGGTGCAGGTGTGGGTCCGGATGCGGGTCCGGGTCCGGGCTGGTCAGGGTGTGTGCCCTGACAGTGGGCCATGACAATGAAGGAGCAGAAGATGGATTTGGGGTGGGTTTGGGAGGTGCAGGGCATCCCCTTGCTGTGCATGCAACTCTAAAGATGTCCTTGTTGAGTTCATCATTGGCCTTACAGAGGGACTTGATCTGTTGATGAAGACAGTTGTTTTCAGAACATAGGTCATCAGCCTCGTTCTGTAGCATTTCATACTTGTTCCTGAGCTCATCCAGCTCATCATTCCTATGTTTGTCTTCAAACATAGTCTCCTTGCATTTCTCGAGTTTGTTCTTGATACAGGCCCACATGACCTCCATGATCATTTCGAGTTGATTGAGCCCTGTCTGCGTGGAATGAGGCAGGTGAGGGTACTTCTCACTCGCACTTACACAAGTGGGCAGGACCGAAGGGTCCTGTTTTGGAGTTAAAATGCCCATGCTGGGTGCATCAAGGGCAACAGTCTGAACCACTGTGGAGTTATCATCTATTGATGACATGGCAGCATCCATGATTGGACTTACAGGTGGTGATTTTGGGCTGGAGTCAATGAGGGCTTCCTTGATGGGGGTGAGGTTGAGAGAGGAATCAGTGAGGGGGGATTCAGTTGAGTTCATTTGAGCGATTTCAAATTTGATGGTAGGAAGCAGAATTTGATCCCATTTCCATCGCATTTATCTGATATTCTTCGGATATTACCGGACCTGCCAGTTTAGGCAACTCATGGGTTCAACACCATAGTTGGCCATGATAAGGCATTGATATCCATTGGTATTGGACCAGTAGGTGACATTCATGCCACGGTGTGATGGCCCGCTGGATCTATTGTCTGGCGTCTGATCCCATCATTGATGGTTTAATTCCTTGACGTTCTCTACCCCTTGTACTATTAGGTAGTCATCCAACACAACTAGATCGTTCACATTGGCCAAGGGTTCCCAAGTGAGGTCACCAAGTCCCCATCGGACCCAGAACCATAAAGACTTATCATCATCCCACCGATGGTTGATGATTTCCTTTACCTGGTATTCCCATTCTGGGTCGTCGCCAAAGTCATAGAATACTTCTACAGTGTGCCCAGGGAATAACACAGAGTCATTTGGCTCATGAGGTGTGAGCCATGAGACATGGAACTTCGCAAAGATGTTTCTTTGCATCAATACTGGGGGGAGCCTGAGGACATAGTTTGATGAGTCCAGTTCTGGTTGCCAGTTTAGTAAGTTAGGGCACGGATGTGTTACTTGGCACAGCGCTCCTGGCACAAGTCACTGAGGCCGAAGCCCTCTGTCACGGAGACACTCCCTCGTCTCAACCTGGTCTCTGACACAGGCGTGATTTTGCACATCTTGTAAGTTAAACCGGTGCCTGCTCAGAGACTTGTGATTTTTCAGGGAATAGCACAGGATAACACAGCTTGTGCATTATTACAGTACAGAATAGTACATGGGATAATTTGGCTCTGAACGCAGTGAATGTTCTGTGAAAATTTTTTACTGACACATGATTATTTGCTTTTTGTATCCGGCTCTTCGTGCATGCAAGTGCTGGCCCTGTCACAGAGTCAATTCAGTCAGGACTTACCATCCAAATTAGCAAATAGGAGGATGAAGGAGCCTGGGCAGATTGTTGCTATGAGTTGTCTTAAGTGCCCAGTCAGAGTGAGAGGGAGAACTGGGACAATCCGGCAGCAAGTCCGAGTCTGAGAAGGTAGGTGCCTTTGAAAAGTGGATGATGCTGGTAGGACTCCGGGGCAGTGATGAATATGGACAAATTGCTTGATGCTGCCCTGAAGACTTATACTTGAGCCAGTGATTCACCCTGGGCCTTGTTTGTGAACTGCTCCAGGTCCATGTTGTAGGAGAAATAACGGTCACACTATGGAAACCCATTATGGAAATATGCCAGATAAATCACAAAACCCAAGTAGATATGAGAAAATAGAAGAACCCAAATTTTCACAAATTTTTACAAATTATTACAACTACATACGATGGATTGGGGGAAAGTAAATTAGCAAAAATACTTCAAGCTTAGCATCAACAAGACGGAATTCTCAGGGGAATTTATAGCAAATATTAAACAAAGAATTAGGACAATCGACCAAGATTTGACTATAAACACAACCAGAGAACCTCCACGGAAACTACTTTCCCACGCCCCCAGATGTAGCCGAGGATGGAAGTACCACAGAACAAGGATTCCTTAGGAACTAATGCAAATTTCAAAGTCGTGTTTATAATAGGAAATGTAGATGTCTCCCAAACAGACCCAATGAAAGTAATTACAGGGAAAACTACCCATAAACGATGGAGATATGACCAAAACTCTTGGGAAACGAGGACAACGTTTAAAAGCCAAGTGCAAAGAACAAGCAGTAACGACCGAGACAAGCTTGATAGCCCATTAGAAATGAAGGGATCTAATCTTAATCCACTGTCAGGATCCGGACCCCAGCTGGGAGTGGCCGGAGGGCGAGACCGGGTGTGGAAGCTGGGGTACTCTCCCCAGGTGCTAACTCCTCGAAGTTGCTGAGGGGACTGGCCTCAGCCTTCACAGGGAATGAGCTGAGAAGAAGGGTAAGCTTCTCAGCCTCCTGTGAGGCCGACACAAAAGGACCCTAGGAACTATACAGTTCCCGCTTGCTGCCGACTTCCCATAATGGGTTCGCGCGCGCGCGCATCATTATGTGGAACAGTGGGGGGAAGGATAAGGGGAATGGGGAAATGTGGAGAGAGGGTGGTTAGGGAAAGGGTGAGGGTGTCTGAGGGTGAGTGGGGTCAAGGGCTGTGCCCTGACATCCACCCAAATTTTCATAATAAAAGGATCACACATCAATGAGATACCCAATAACGGGAAGAGCGACATCAAAAGTCTGGGCTCAGGGAAAAGACGACGTTTACGTAGGATCCATATTTAAAACACACAACGAAGTTTACACAGAAATTATGATAAATAGGAAACTATAGTTATGCAAATTTTCAGCCCAAACAGTCCAGCCGTTGTGAAGTTATACCAACGACAGGAATATAGAAATCTGCATCATGTTTAAAGAGACGTGAGGGTGGCAATGCGAAGGGAACTGGCCATCGGAACTGAGATCCACACTTCGGCGGATCGCAAAGACCAATTTCCATCCAAATAAGGAAGACCCCAGTCAAAACAAAGCATGGAAAGTACAAAACAACCTTAGATCATGAGGGAAAAATCTGAAATAAATCACAGAAGCCCATACAAAGGATACAAACACCCAAGCAAACCATAAATCCCAAACAATTAAACAGAAACGGTGCCCACATACGAACGACTATGGGAACAATGCACATGTGTCAGGGCACACCTGCCTGACCCAGGTCCACCCGGACCCACCCAGCCACACCACACCTGCTCCCCACTGCCCATCCCTCTCCCTCCTCCTTCCTCCCTCTCTCCCTCTTTCTTTTCTCTCTTTCTTCTCCTTTCTTTATTTCATTCTTCTCATCTTTCTCTTCCTGTTTATTCCTTCTATCTACATGGACCACCTTCCTTTGTATCAATGTACTATTGACCCATCCGGCCCACACACCCCGGATGGCTTCCTGCTGTGCCCAGCACATGCACATGCAGCGGACGCTCTCGGGATCCCCCATGGGGACACCTGGATGGCCGCAGCTGTCTCCGAGGATGACGTGGCACTCGTCATGTGACTCAAGCCGCATGTACATAAATGTACCTGAAGTGGGAACCAAAGAAGTAACCTTCTTCTCACATTCTCCACTTCAGTCTGAGTGGCCAGGGACTGCTGTCCCTTCCCAGACCTGCCAGCACGCATGCCTGGTTCACACCCTGTGAGGGCCCTTCTGCTGGGTGATACATCCGGACCCCCTCTACCCCGGACACGTCCCTGACAACATGATTACTGAATGTGCGCGTGAACTTTTGCTAACTCGACGAATACCAAGAAATAGAATACAACTTTAGTACCATTGGAAAGGTGGGAATAAATGAAAATTTATGATACCGAGAACGTGAAAAGCCATTCAGAAATGAATGAGATACAAGGACATGAAGTTAGAAACCTGAAAACGCGTGGGAAGACAGCTTCTAGAGGACCAGAGCCCCAAATAAAATACATAAAAATATGATTTCTTCGAGGACGACCTACTATAACAATGAACAATACATATGGAGGACTAGGATGTAATAATACAAAGGGGAATCAGGGCAGATGGATGAAATCCACGAAAACCACTAAACTACGATGGACCATGGCAGGAATTTTAGGGAATGATATACCAATGAAGCGGAGAGCTATAATACATTCGTTTGAACAATTCTTGACTATGAGCAACTTTTTCTTTTGGTTCTAAACCTGAATAATTCACTCATTTATCATTTCAAGTCTCATTTCAACTAAATGTTACTGGACAAAAATAGAATAAATCAGCTGAAGGTCTCAGCGCAGCCGTATGCATAGTAATGCGAAGTTTGAATTCAGAATGACCAAGTCATAGCGAACTTAATGGTAAATATGAGGAATTTGAAATAGAAAACTGCAACAAATGCAGCGCAGTCAAGTTCTAATTAACCATTAAAATAGCTTAGGTGAGGAAGGACAATAAGGATTCTAGGTGCAGTCTGACCCCAGTAGAGCTGCAGTTCAGCACAGCAGAGCACAGTAGAACTATAGCGTGAAAATTTCATTTTTTATTCAGTTTGAGGAAAATACACTGTAAATAAATCCTGTAAATACAAGGTAGAGCATGAAAAAGGAAGGCAACCCAAGGAGTATAAAAGGGAGACCCTTTCTGCGACTTTTCGCCCCCCTCAGAGAAGTAAGAAAATAGAGTATTATTTTTCTCAAGCATTTCTGGTTGTCACTCCAGCGCAAAAAAGTGATATACAGTTAAGATTGCCACTGTAGTAAAAGGCAGCAAATAGGGAGAGGAATATTAAGTAAATATTTCAACAGGAGAGCTGGTTAACACTCCAGATTTCAAAGTGTAAACACAAAACAGTTATTTTGCTACTGTTAAAACAAGCAATAAAATAAGACAAAAATAAAACAAACTCAAGGGACATGTCAGAGTCTGGAGATTATTGTCAGAGACTGAAATATTGTCGGAGTCGAAATATTGTCAGAGTCGGACATACTGTCCGAAGACGGATTGGGTTCTGTCTGAGTTGAGGTCGGAGGTGATGCAGAGGTCTGTTGGAGCGCGCGCACGGATATGCGGGCAGAAATATGCGGCGCATCCGGAAGTGCTGTTCAAGGTTAGCAGAGTGGGATCACGGCCTCAGCAACTCAGGTGGAGCACTGTGCCCTGAGCTTGACGTTTGGGGGAGATCCCATATTTACAGACTGACACTTACAGCGGACTTCAAACAAGACTTGCAGGCAGAGCGGACCTGTAGGAGGAGCATGGACTCTGCGAGCACGGACTCAGAGGGGGGGGAAGCCCCCTTTGCAGAAGGAGGGACTCAGACCAGACAGGGGGGTACTCTAGTTGATTTCAGACTGAGGTCCCCAAAAGTATTTACAAGGTATAAGTAGGTAAGAGAAATCAAAAGAGGGACCGGTCGGTCCGGTGCGGAAATAAGCGGAAATGAGTGGGGACTTGTCAAACTAAACCAAGGACAAGAACCTGGGAAATGGGAGGCAAGGAATGAATAAGGTCAAAGCGGATCAAGTACCAATATTGACAGATCAAATGAATGAATAGGAAAGTGCAATAGCAAACGGATCAAATGCCAATATTGGGGTGAACATAATAGGCACTCAGCAGGGAATGAATGTTATGTTGCTGAGTGACAAAAATGGCCAGAGGACAAAAGCGGAGGTCAGCGCACGGCGCCGATACAAGTCCGCAAATAAGCGGGGTCGGTGCGGTGCCGACACAAGTCCGCAAACAGAGGTTGATCTGCCAGCACTGTCACACAAGGACAGCATGAAGGCCAACAGAGGTACAGAGGGGAGTGGGAGTGTTGACCTGACCAGAGGTGTCAAGGGCAACCAGAAGTGGCCAGAGGGTGCAGAGGTGGGCAGAGGGTGCGGAGTGGGCAGAGGGTGTGGAATGCACGGAAGCGGGGCATGGCTGTGACCACATAGCGGGAAGCGATGAGTGTGGTTCAGATGGAGACAAGGCAGGCATGACTGAATGCTGGGAGCGCCAAGGGCTCAGGAACTGGAGGTAAGGTCGGAATACTGGCAGGGTCTAGGTTCTGATTATTGGCCAAGTCTCATGCAGTAAGGCAGGGGGCCAGACATGGGGTTGGGGGCTGGTTAGGATGGGTTTCAGGTCGGCGGATTCGCCTATCGGCATTGGTTCGCTGCTGACGGAGCCCCGGGATTTGTCGGTCGTGACAGGACACTTCAGACACAATCTAAACCCATTAACTGAGTAGAATCTTTGAAACTTCACCAAGTAGAAGATTTAATTCAAGTTAAAATCCAAATTAAACGATCCTACACAGAATTACACCCAGACAAATTGAGAAATTACAATAGAGGAACAGCTCCACAGGGCTTTGTTTATCTGTAAGTCAATTCTCAGAAACTTTTAGACTAACCCATAAAATAGAATTAGCCAAAACGCTTGGATTATGTCATATCCATGCATACCCGATCCTGCCCCGACTTCCGGACCTCCTCCTTCCCCACCTCCGGAGTCCTACCCTACCGCTGTCCGTTCCAATATTCACCTTCGGTCCTGGCACCACACCACCCTTCACCTCCCATGCCACCTCCACTCCTCCATCACTCTCCTGTCCTATCTCCGTCCGTTCCGATAACCACCTCGGACCGAACACCACCCCTCTTGCCACCCTCCTCCTACTCCTCCTCATACTCCTCCACTCCCTCCTCACAACACCTCCACCCTTCTGTCATCCTCCTACTCTTCTCCCATCCGCTCCGATACCCACCTTCGGACCTGACACTTCCCCTCTCTTCCCTCTGGTCCTCTTCCGCCGACCTCCCGCCAAGTTACGACCTCCCGCTGCTGACCCGTACTTTGTACTCGGGCACCGCTCGTACCTTTGCTCCGAGCCTCCGTCATAGTTCCTACCTCAGACTTTGACTCCACCTCGGTCTTAGTCCATTACATTGGTGATCTCATACTACATAAACACCATTGCCAATATTCCTCGGACCTTCAACCCCGCCTCTGTAAGCTCTGCAACCTCCGAGCTTCGCAGATCATCTTCGGCACTTTCACCGCTTGTAATGTATTTCTCACGTTTCCCCCTCATCCCTATTTGGACTGCTGCTTCTTCCCATTTTAGCCAGTTAGTCATCATCCCCACTTCCCCTCATCCTCCTGCCCCTCTGGGCCTCGCCCTCCTTACCTCCTTTCGGACGTATCACAGGTTCTGCCTTATGACCTTTGGTACCGCTCCGCTTCTGACATCCCTTTGTTCCCATTTGGACGCCTTCGTTCCAATTCAGTTCCCCTTTGTTTCCTTGTGCTTTTGCCCCCTCCATTATATATATCGGTGCTTGTACATACTCGTAGCGGGCTCAGTCCAAAAATCGACCTGAAATGCCCCCTAGAGACTTCCTGCTTCCCTACTGTGAAATTAAGGACCAAATGGACAAACAGCAATGGCACAGCGCTCCGCTTGAGTCGCTGAGGCCAAGGTCCCTCCACGCTAAGTCTCCAATTCCACTCCGGAGTTGTCTGAATCCAGCCGTTCTAACAGATTAGTACTATAATTACAACAAATATTACTAGTACACTTCCCCATCCTAACTAAAGAACCAGGGAACAGCTTGGTGGTGGTCTCATTTGAACCTCCCAACTGACCTTCCTTCATTCTCTCCTTCAACGTGCAGAATGTTCAACCACCAATTGTCAGGGCCTGGCCTCGGACTCAGAGGCTCCCTGATGTCATGGCCGTGCATTCCGGCCCGTTAGCTGCCTGTCCTGATGCCGCCTGAGCCCATTCCCACTACACAAGCGTGAGCGCGAGCCCCGACCTCAGCCCTATCCTCCCTGAGGACTCCCTGCTCACTCCCCTGCTTGCCCCTAGGCTCCCCTGCACCTGGCCAAATCCCCCACAGCCACACCAACCTCCCCACCCCAAGTCCGCCTCCAGCACCGTGCCCAGCGCGACTCCTCTACCCTGCCCACTTGGCCCCTACAGGGCTGCTACCATTCCCGCACCCGACTCCGGCCCAACTCCGAGTCCAGTGCCACTACGATACCATCGCCGCTATCGCGGCCCTACACTCCTTCCTTTATTTATCTGTTATTGTTTGTTTTGACCCTCGGTCATCACCGGCTGCTGTGCAGCCAACCCCGCTCCTTATTCATGTTTGCTTCCGGACCCTTCGGCCTTCGGCCCGGGTCCACTCCCATTCATTCTTTCCTCCTATATATATCCTGTATATGTTAGAACTGGGTGAGGGTGGACAATTCCGGAGGGGAACCGGAGACTTAGCAAGGAGGGACCTTGGCCTCAGTGACTCAAGCGGAGCGCTGTGCCATTGCTGTTTGTCCATTTGGTCCTTAATTTCATAGGAGGCGAGCAGGAAGTCTCTAGGGGGCATTTCAGGTCGATTTTAGACTAAGGACTAAAACGAGTATGTACAAGCGCTGATATATATAATGGAGGGGGCGAAAGCACAAGGGAACAAAGGGGATCCGGATCGGAACAAAGGCGTCCGAACAGGAACAAAGGGAAGACAGAAGCGGAGTGGTACTGAAGGTCATAAGGCAGAACCTGTGGTATGTCCAAAAGGAGGTAAGGAGGGCGAGGCCCAGAGGGGCAGGAGGATGAGGGGAAGTGGGGATAATGACTAACTGGCTAGAATGGGAAGAAGCAGCAGTCCAAATAGGGATGAGGGGAAAATGCGAGAGATACATTACAAGTGGTGAAAGAGCCGAAGATGATCCATGGAGCTTGGAGGTTATGGAGGTTACGGAGGTTACGGAGGTGGGGTTGAAAGTCCGAGGAATATTGGCAATGGTGTTTACGTAGTATGAGGTCACCAATGCAATGGACTAAGACCGAGGTGGAGTCAAAGTCCGAGGTAGGAGCTATGATGGAGGCTCGGAGCAAAGGTACGAGCGGTGTCTGAGTACGAAGTATGGGACAGCGGCGGAAGGTCGTAACTTGGCAGGGGATCAACAGAAGAGGGCCAGAGGGAAGAGAGAGGAAGGAGGAGGATGTGGAGGAGAGGAAAGGTGTCAGGTCCGAAGGTGAGTATCAGAGCGGACAGGAGAAGAGTAGGAGGGTGACGGAAGGGTGGAGGTGTTGTGGGGAGGAAGCGGAGGAGTGGGAGGAGGAGTAGTAGGAGGGTGGCGAGAGGGGTGGTGTTCAGTCCGAGGTGGGTATCGGAGCAGATGGAGATAGGACAGGAGAGGGATGGAGGAGTGGAGGTGGCATGGGAGGTGAGAGGAGGTGTGGTGCCAGGACCAAGGGTGAATGTCGGAACGGACAGCGGTAGGGTAGGACTCCGGAGGTGGTGACGAAGGAGGCCCGGGAGTCGGGTCAGGATCTGATGTGCACAGATATGACAGTATACTACATTATAGTACTTTAGCTCTAATATTGATTTGACCATGACCCCCAAGTCCTGACCCCAGCAAGGCAACCCCAGTAAGTCTGAAATGAGGGCCAAGAGACAGCTAGGGGGCACAGTGCTCCTTTAGAGTCACTGAGGCCAAATGCCCTACTGTCAGGGATCGGCCCCTGACCCCGCTGTCAGGGCACCCAACCACACCCCAGAACCACCTTCCCAGACCTCCCCATCCCTACATACCTCTCACAACTTCAACCCGCATGTGAGCCCGCGGGAAAAGTCACGTGGGTTAAGGCGAGCAACTCGCCTTAACCCATGTGACACCTTTTCCGAGTCGCGGGAACATGCTCGGCTTCTACCCGGAATCACGTTACGAACTGTACAGTACACTTCCTTTTATAGTAGCCAAGCGGGGAATAGGGAAACTTACCCTTCTTCTCAACTCAATCCCCGCTTAGGCAAGTTGTAGTTACCCTCTGTAATACATGACAACTCAATCCCCGCTTAGTCCCTTCAGTGAGTTTGAGGAGCTGAGGACGGGGTCTAGCGCCCTAGCACCCGGAACACCACACACACCTAGGACCGAGGTCGGGCTGTCCCTGATTGAGGACCGAGCCCTGACACCTACCCTCGGGCCTTGTTCACGGCATCATGGCCATTGCAGCCTATAGCGGCCCACAACGGCAACCTTCGGTGCCGACCCCAGACCAGTGTCTAACACCTGTCCTCAACCCCCATCTGACCTGTCCTCACACTATGCAGGGCATGAGATGTATAGTAAAAGAAATAGAATATGTACACTTGCCTATGCAGGGCATGAGATGAGAAGAAGGGTAAAGGTCTCATCTCCCCACATGGTTGCTATATAAAGGAATGGGTCACATGCCCACAACTATACAGCTCCTAGAGTCGTGTAGTGTGACCCAGAGGGAATATCCAGGTGGCAGTGCCCAGTAAGCGTGGGAACATTCTGGGCAAGCTGCTCGCTCAGAAAGTTCCCACGCTATCCCATGCGTGCGGATACACAACACAGAAAGGCAACAATGAGGCAACAATGAAGGAATGGAAGGAAGGGGGTGGTTGGGGAGTCTGGGGAGTCTGGGGCACCCTAGGGCAGGGTGCTGAACCCTGACACCAATATGGGAGTATTCAAAGACCATGATAAGCCAGCAATGTACTTAACACCCCCAGATGTCAGCAGTCAAGGATGAGATGGTGTCAGGGCACACACCCTGACTAGCCCGGATCCGGACCCGCTCCCGGACCCACATGCGTGCTCCACCCCGCATGCTCCATGTGCCGCATGCTCCGGGCCCGGTTCCCACTTCTCATGTGACTTCCGGGTATCCCCGGAAGTTTTCGCCATATTGGGCCACTGTGGGAAAGTGAGAAGTTAACCTTCTTCTCACTTTCTTACCCACAGTAGTGCTATGCCCTGAGATGGGCTGCTGTTACAGGTTAGCCTGTTGTCAGGGACGCATTGTCAGGGCACGGCCTAACCGGCTACCCTGACTCCCTATGCCGGAAGGGAGTTGCCGTAAGACGATCCGGAGTGATCCAAAGAACGCAGGTAATCTCGCTTAGCTCCCGCTTCCTATCTTCCATCCACATGTCACCCCTTTCCCACACCTCGCTTACGATTATCCGAATGAATAGCTATCTTTTCATGTCGTCATTCTATCGGTTATCTTCTATCTCGTTGTAGCCGCACTCTAGTGGGTAGCGGTACCCATGTATATAACTCCTATCTCCGCTGAGGGTGGCACCTCAGCGTTAACAACGACTAGGATTCTCAGGAACACCCTCTTTGTCGTGAACTGACACACAGTCCCTGACACGCATCTGGGGTCGAGAGGGCCCGGGGGTAATGCCCGGCACTGAGGCCGTCGTGGGGTGTGGAGCGGGCATGCGTACTGGCGGGCCTGATCCGGGACAGTGGTCCCTGGCCACTCAGACTGAAGTGGGAACTGTGAGTTGTTATTAAAAGGGGAGGCTATGCTACTTACCTGAAGTGGGAACTGTGAGAAGAAGGTTACTTCTTCAGTTCCCACCCCAGGTACCTTTATGTACATGCGGCTTGGGTCACATGAGGTTTGCCACATCACCCCGCATACAGCCACAGTCATCCGGGTGTCCCTGTGGGGGATCCCAAGGGCATGTGCAGCACGCACGCATGCTGGGTTGCACCGCGAGGTCATCCGGGTCGTCCAGGGCTGGGTGTGTCATGTGCGCATCATGGGTGGGTCAATAATACATAGGTATGGGGAAAGGTCGTCCGTGTAGATAAAGATAGGAGAAAGAACAAAGGAATAAAAGAACAAAAGGATGGAAAGAAGAACAGGAGTTGAGGAACCGTGATGAAGGGTGGGGAGTAGAGGTGAGCGGGATACCGGGTCAGGGTGGGTGGAGCCGGGTCAGGCAGGTGTGCCCTGACACCTGTGGGCCATAGAGAGGGGTCATGGGGACCCAGGGTCTGTCCCCTGACAGATGGAAAGGAAAGAGTCAAGCCCAGATCTAGAGATGGTGCGATCAATTGGGTGTCACATGACATGACATTTTGAGTCCGGAATTACTTGGGATCACTCAGGAGCTGTGGGAGCTGTTGAGAGCTTGGGAGTACGCAGCCTATCTCCAGAGCACTCCTGAGTGCTCTAGAGCCATACCGGTTTTCGTGACGCTGTGTGTTCTGCATGCCACCTGTATGTCCATATCTGAGTCTGTTTCAATGCCATGAACTTCTCCCCTTTTCTTGGCACGTCACTCCTGTTGGAGAATGGATATCTGTTCCCATCGGTATTGTCAGAGACCAGATCAAGATGAAGGAAGGTCTCCATGGCGGAGGGCTTCGGCCTCAGCGACCTATGCCAGGAGCACTGTGCCAAGTTGTTGGAATTTGTACACATGGTCTTTGTCAGGGACTGACCCAGGGTCGAGAGCGTCCGGGTATATCACCCGGGGCTGAGGGCCCGGTAGGGTGCGGTGCGGGCATGTGTAACAACGGGCCCAAAGCAGGCGAGGGTCCGTGGCCACTTAGTGTCAGGGTTCAGCACCCTGCCCTAGGGTGCCCCAGACTCCCCAACCAATCCCTTCCTTCCATTCCTTCATTGTTGCCTTGTTGTTGCCTTTCTGTGTTGTGTATCCCCGCACATGGGATAGCGTGGGAACTTTCTGAGCGAGCAGCTCACCCAGAATGTTCCCACGGGTCACAGCCACAGTTCTGGGTGAGCAACTCACCCAGAACGTTCCCACGCTTACTGGGCACTGCCACCTGGATGTTCCCTCCAGGTCACACTACACAACTCTAGGAGCTGTATAGTTGTGGGCATGTGACCCATTCCTTTATATAGCAACCATGCGGGGAGATGAGACCTTTACCCTTCTTCTCATCTCATGCCCTGCATAGGCAAGTGTATATATTATCTTTCCTTTTACTATACATCTCATGCCCCGCATAGTGTGAGGACAGGCCAGATGGGGGTTGAGGTCAGGGAGCCTCCGAGTCCGAGGCCGGGCCCTGACACTTAGACTAAAGTGGGAAGTGTGAGAAGAAGGTTGCTTCTCAGTTCCCACTTAGGCTGTGTTTATGTACATGCGGTTGGAGGTCACGTGGGGAGTGCCACGTCATCTACATGCACAGCCATGTCTGCCCAGGTATCTCTGTAAGAGGTCTCAGGCGTGTCTGGTGTGTAGGGCGTCACCCGGTGTGTCTGGGTCCAGGCGTGTTGTGCAGCCTGGTTAATGGTACATCGAGCAAGGAAGTCATCCATGTAGTAGAAAAGGAAAGAAGGAGAAAGAAAGGAAAGAAGAAAGAGAAGGGAAAGGGAAAGGGAGAAGGAGAGAAAGGAGGGGGGAGGATGGGGGCAGCAGGTGAGGATAGTGGGATCGGGTGGGGTCGGACCAGGTGGAGTGGGGTCAGTGTCAGGGGACAAACCCAGGTCCCCATGACCCCTCTCTCTATAACCCAGAGCCTGACCTGTAACAGCCCATCTCAGGGCACAATGCTACTGTGGGTAAGAAAGTGAATAAGATAAAGGCAAGTAATGTACACTTGCCTACTGTCAGGGCATGGGAAAACGTTACCGTGACTCGCCGTCAGCGACCATTAAGGTCCGCTGCTTCGGCGTAACAGCCCGTCAAGGGCAGGGATGACAATCGTGGTGGAAAGGGGTTTCGGCTTCAACAACTCGTTCGTGAGCGTTGTGCCTCGTACTTGATGTGGCCCCGATATTTCAGGAGGCAGGAGGTGTGACTGGGTCAGACAGAGAGTGCAGGGGGTAACCCTAGTTGATTTTCGAACTAAAGTACGAGGTAGTGTACAAGCGGTATTTAAGTATAACGGAATGAATGGAATTAAGTCGCCAGATCTCACGGAGATTGTGGGTGGGGTTAAGAAGAAACGAAAACAAACAAAAGGGTGTGGGAGAAGGACGGCCGTGTACGGCCGTCAAGGAAACAAGCGTGATAAAGAAAGACTCGTAGGCCCGTGATGGGCCGTGGAAACAGGTAGTGGTGATGGGGAAGGGTGACGGGCTTGTTCAGGCGGCGTCGGGCGGGCAGCGGAGTTGACGGGGTCGAAGCGGGGGAGGGAGAAGGTGTGGGGAGTGATCACCTGACCGTGGGAATTGACAGGTCGTGACACCTACTGTGGGTAAGAAAGTGAGAAGAAGGTTAACTTCTCACTTTCCCACAGTGGCCCAATATGGCGAAAACTTCCGGGGATACCCGGAAGTCACATGAAGAGTGGGAACCGGGCCCGGAGCATGCGGCGCGCAGAGCATGTGGGGCAGAGTGCACATGCGGGTCCGGGTCCGGGTCCGGATCCGGGCTAGTCAGGGTGTGTGCCCTGACAGTCTTGGGAACCTTAATGCTAAAATATGGACATTCTGGGAGTCGAACTGCAGAACCCTGCATAGGTACCAAGAGTGTGTTACCATTACACTAAATGCCTGCATTAGGCAGAGGTGGTTTCTAACACAAGTAACATGTCTGTGCCCTAACTTACTAACTGGCAACCAGAACTAAAAGGGGGTAAACTCTAGTTGATTTTATTACTGAGGTGTAACCTATTTACAAGTCAAGTATATATAGTTACAGTGGGGGTGGGCCTGTAAATGATGGGGCCAAGCGGAGCAGAGCTAATGGGGTTAAACATTAGCCGATTGAATATTACCGACAAGTCGGGTTACAGGGTTAGCGGAATGGTAGGCAATAACCCAGAAACAGAAAGGAGGGCTTGTGTTAGAAACTGGCAGAAACAGACGACTCCGGAGTGGAATCAGAGACTTAGCGTGGAGGGACCTTGGCCTCAGCGACTCAAGCAGAGCGCTGTGCCATTGCTGTTTGTCCATTTGGTCCTTAATTTCACAGTAGGCGAGCAGGAAGTCTCTAGGGGGCATTTCGGGTTGATTTCGGACTGAGCCCCAAACGAGTATGTACAAGCGCCGATATATATAATGGAGGGGGCAAAAGCACAAGGAGACAAAGGGGATCCGAATTGGAACGAAGACGTCCGAACGGGAACAAAGGGTAGACAGAAGCGGAGCGGTACCGAAGGTCATAAGGCAGGACCTGTGATATGTCCGAAAGGAGGTAGGGAGGGCGAGGCTCAGAGGGGCAGGAGGATGAGGAGAAGTGGGGATGATGACTAACTGGCTAGAATGGGAAGAAGCAGCAGTCCAAATAGGGATGAGGGGAAAACGCGAAAGATACATTACAAATGGCGAAAGTGCCGAAGGCGATCCGCGAAGCTCGGAGGTTGCGGAGCTTACGGAGGTTACGGAGGCGGGGTTGAAAGTCCGAGGAATATTGGCAATGGTGTTTATGTAGTATGAGGTCACCAATGCAATGGACTAAGACCGAGGTGGAGTCAAAGTCCAAGGTAGGGGCTATGACGGAGGCTCGGAGCAAAGATACGAGCGGTGCCCAAGTACGAAGTACGGGACAGCAGTGGAAGGTCGTAACTTGGTGGGGGGTCGGTGGAAGAGTACCAGAGGGAGGAGAGAGGAGAAAGGTAAGAGAGAAGGAGTGGCGGGAAGGAGAGTTGTCAGGTCCGAAGGTGAGTATCGGAGCGGACGGGGGAAGCGTAGGAGGGTGATGGAAGGGTGGAGGTGTTGTGAGGGAGGAGCGGAGTAGGAGGAGGAGTAGTAGTAGGAGGGTGGCAAGAGAGGTGGTGTTCGGTCCGAGGTGAGTATCGGAGCGGACAGAGATAGGGGAGGAGATGGAAGGAGGAGGTCTGGGAGTCGGGTCGGGATCGGGTATGCACAGATATGACAGCTTGCAGGGCAAGCGAGTGTATTGCCCAGCGGAGGCAGGAGTGCGCTAGCAGACGTTGGAGCTGTCCGGAAGCCTTCGGGGCTCCGTACTTAGGGAGGCATAGGTAATAAATTGAAAGGAGGGGGTGGTGACCATCAAGGGATCCCGAGGATATTGCAGAATATGGGAGCTCTGAGGTTAGTGAAGAAGGAGTGGAGGTGGTCCAGAGGGATCGGAGGTAGTGGAAGTTGATGGCCATGGATGGATATGACAGGTATAGAGTTTAACAGCCTATACCGGCATGGTCAAACAGGCGAGTTGTGTAATGGTAGCACACTGAGAGGTCCTGGTTTCGATGCCAGGCTTGTCCATGATTTTATGTCCTTGTCTTGTGACCTGAACTGTATCATTCAGTTGGGTCTCATGGAGTAAGTCCCGTGGGGCAACGTGAAATTTCTTCAACTCCTACTCAAAAGAAACAGTCGGAGGTTGGAACTGAAAACAGACATCTTAACAACCAAGCTAGTACGTAACCCTCCATCAGGACCCCTCGTGAACAGCTTGCCGCTGCCCTGGTCCTGGAGGGAGAGAAGGCTGGGTCATTGATCATGGCACGAGTCATGGTTGTATGAGGCACTTCATTCAGCAAAGTGTCAAGTCGGAGCTGAAGATGCATGCCAACCAACCAGCTTCCTGTTGCTGGAGCTCAGTTCCCGAAGCTGAAGCAACTTGGGAACCCCCTCAAACAAGCAGATCAAACCTGGGCAAGGTCAAACCACACATCCTCCCCAATCCATTCACAAGGATCCTAATATTGGCCGCTCCATCTAACATTACAAGCGTCCCCTTAAACGAGAACGCCAATGAATCATACTTGAACACCATGAACATCGCATTTTTGAGTTGCGTAGAGAAGGACTTCTTCTGCGAAGGATCCTCCTGCAGGAGTATGCCCGTAGCTACTACTCTCACGAGAGCATCAGAAGATGCAACGAGCAGCTTAGCAAAAGCCAAGCTCAAAACCTTGATAGGACTAATTCACTATGCTTCTAGACACAGGCGTGATCCTCCTCCCGATCCTGAGTTTCGTATCTATCACTTTTGCACTGAAGAACGGGCTCAGCTGCGGCCACACCTGGAGACCCTTCCCATTGCACGCTGTAACAGCACTTCTATCTGACACCTAGACTTCCCTACGGCTCCTCGGTCACATAGTCGTGTTGATCATCTGGTGGTGAATCGTGTTATCCAATGTACTGATGAAGGTAATGCTTCCACGAGTATTATTTCTTTGTCGACGAAGCATAAGGTCTCGCTGGGAGATGATAAATCCAATGATGATGTCCTCGAGATGTTTCAGGGCTGAATCCTCGATGTTCAAGAAGAAATATTGGCCTTCTCTGCTCAAAGATGCGAGTAATCGGCGGGGTGAGCTTGAATCATAAAGCTGGCAGCCGAGGAGGGAGATGCTAAGCTCAGCCGCCAGGGAATGCATGGAGGCTATATTCACCGACCTCGATATTCCCGGAGTTTGTGGACCATTTCCAATTGCCTTGTGATGTTCTGAAGATACGAGACCTGGCAGGATATGTTAGGTCCGGGAGAGATAGAGCTTTTTTTGTTTGTTCATACGTGCTTGGCCACCCCTTCTTTGGCACGTACTGATCAACCGGAATGTCGCTATAGTTTGGACGCACGAGCATGTCAGGACTTATCGAGCACCATTTCAACGTTGCAATTGCCTCCAAAGGCGGTTCTCTTGAAGGACCTACGCGTGAAAGGATAGTTGGATTAGGTCGAAATAGATGTGTAAATGGAGTTTGAATTGTGTAGATGTCAGCCCCATCCTCTCCACGCAGAGTCGTGTGGCTCAGGTCATTCGTTGTAAATCGCAGCAGCATGTAATTGAACGTCGGTAAGGGGTGGCTGGTTTGTGAGTGGGTGGATAAGCTTCGCCCATCAATGGAACAATCAGCCTTATATGAGATCTACTAACGCTAAGATCGTGCCTCCTTTGTGAGCCTGACACAAGAAAAGGGCGCTGTATTCCAGCGTAAAAAGCTGGACTGACGAAAAAACTGTGCTTGGACTTTCTACAGCGCAAAGGTCCCCTAACGTGAAGCCGACCGCGGCAATCGGTTTCGGAAGTGAAATAATGGTTTGACAACCAGTACGGACGGTCCATGTTTGTCCATCATCGTCATCCAGAAATCCAGTTGGGATACACTTCAATTGAATGCGATTCGGTATCAGTGCTCCTCGATGCGTATTGTAGAGAGTGATTAAATTAGGGGTGCCTGTCGTAGAGCACTAACACGGATATCATGGCATGGTGTGGGAGGCGCGCGCTAACCTTCTTCTGTCAGGTGGAAGTCGAACAGCGTCAATATTTATTTGCTCTGTCTGTGTCATGAAGGCAACGCATCGAGCAGACTGTGTAATATTAGACCCTTGCACAGGAGACCCCAAGCGGATTGCATGTGTAGCGACACAACTTTTCTCCAGCGCTTGATTTGTGCATAGGTCCAGACAGCGCACCGCCGGCGGAATAAGGATTCCGGAAGATCAATCGCTGAGCGTTTCGAGTGCGATGAAATGCTACTTAAGACGTGCTGGGCAAGCGATACCAAATTGCGGTTCCGTCGCTGGTTGCAACAGATATAGAGGAAAGCCAACAAATATTGCCGGGTCGAGATTCTAGGGCCTGAGATACTAGACTTTGGGGTGGATCGTCGCATTCACTCTTTCGAGCATGTCACCCTAGGTCCTTACAATAGAGCAAGAGGCAATGCCAGCATGGAAGATGAGTCAAATGATCCGAGGGGTATGAATACGGCATTACCAGGTGCTAATATTTAAGATGAGGAAGGCTCTATATATGTCCAAGCCACAACTGAAGTGCTTTCCGCAACTGTTGCCACACAGTTACTCAGTTCTTGTGTGCCCCATGATCGAACGCGGGGGCTACGTCGCCAAGAAATTGTGTTCGGCATTCATAGAACACTAAACCACACTTCGGTTCTTCCGCGATGACAGTGTCCATCGAAGGGAGTGTGGCGTAGTCCCCCAAAGCCAAATTCTCATTTACCCCCTCCCCAAGGCTTGCGACTTCGAGATAGCCGATGAGAATGGCGACAATGTATTCAGCGGTGGGTTTTTCGTTGACAACGTAAAATGTGTAACGGGTTCGAAGGCTTGAGTTTTCTGTCCTAGAGGCGCCACTCGTTATCAGACCTTTGCGCGTTATGAAGCACGGTAACGAAGCATGAGTGAGGAATAAGTGCTTTCGTGGTGATACCGAGGCGCACAGCGCGATCGCATCCGGACTGCACCGAAAAACATGAGACGGAATGGCGGAGAGCGAGAGCTAGAAAAAACCTTCTGAGCTGACGCATAGATGGCATAGGGATAGGGCGAAGGTTGGTACTTACCAAGTTTGACCCACTTATGCACTGGATGGATTTCCGGCCCAGGAGAAATGTCTGTAGGGCCAGAGATAGGATGGGCGAGGATTGATCATGACTTCGACTGGCTACGTGTTATCAGAAGCCCAGAGTCTGAATATTAGACTTGACGCGCCGTGAGCCAATTGTGTGCTATCGGCTAGAAAGTCGTGACCCGCGTTTGGAAGCCAACCCAAAATTGATTTGCGGCAACTAGCGTGCGCCGCGTGAAAGCGCGCCTTCGGTGATCACCCAACATTCCATCCTGATTGTCCAAGTTGCCCTGTCACGGCTAGAAGCAAACCTGTGGCTCGGCCAACTTGACCCCATTTGGGATAGAGAACTGATACAACTCAGTCTCGCCGACTTCGCCCTATTTATTTCTACTTAGCTCGGCAGCTAGCGGGGTCATTCCTCTTATTTGAACTTGCCTCTGAGGCATGCGCCCCCTCCTGCTCTCGATCGCGGCTAGGGAAGTTCAACATGTCATCGTTTTTGCTTTGATATATAGCACGCTCCCGGCATTTGGCAATACTTTGCTTGTTCTTTAGGCCCGATCAAGTCATTAGAAATATCTTTATAGGTAGTCTATGTCCGTTCCCGTCTAAGGGAGCCGAAATGACACAGGGTCACGCTTGCCTTGGCTGCAAGCCTCCCTCGCTACTTCGATTCATTGTAGAAGCACACAAGTGTTAACTAGTAGCACGCCGCTTCGTTTGACCCATTGCAATTGAGTACAAGTGTTGTGCAACTCACGTTGATCAATTATCCATTAACTTCCCGATTATGATAACCGGGGACCGGTAACCGCATGGTGCAATAGCTGCACCTGGATGCCAGGCTGTAAGTAACAGCACAGTGTGGCTAGGCATGACGTAATAGTAAGGGGCAACCGTTTGATATGATTCGACGCAGCAAACTTCAGGTAGCTGCGTTCGGCTGCTGATTGACCTAATTTTGCCTGTCCATTTTGCACATTGCGTTCGCTAACATCAATATAGCGCTTATCTTAGGAGTGGTAGAACCCGATGGATTAACGCCACAGCCAAAAGAGGACGTCGGAAAGCAGTAGTGGAACCATATATTATTCGTATGATGCAGGTGGCTTGTGACGTCTAGTACACGTAAACTCACTGGTTGCTCAACTCGAACCCGTTCTTGATGACGGCCACTCATTTGAGCGTCCCGGCGCTACTAGATGAGATGTCCTGAAGCAAATTCTCCACTAGACGCTGCCATACTGTTCCCCCTACGAACGGGGCCCCTAGTGTGGCCACTGATGATGCGCCATTGGTGAGTATCCTATCATTCCCAATGTAACCTCTGCATTAAATAGGACCCCAGTGGCTACAGCCTTGCCGGATGGGACAAGCAGGCGCCGTCCCTCCGCATTGGGAAAACACTGCACTTCCACTCAGCGGATCAATGGACGGTGGAAAGAGTCGTCTTCCTGTTAGGAGAGCACTCCATGCGGAACCTCGTTGTCTTGATGTCATTCCAATTTGCCGAGTTCCTTCGACATCCCTCCTTCACTCCACACCTGCAGCTTTTGGCAGTCCAGCCGGTCTTGGCACCGCCTCTAGCTCTATTCAGCGCAATTTCTGTATCAGGAGTTCAAACGCTGGTGTTCTCGCGGCTGACAATGGCACACCCACTCCATTCTTGGGGTCGGTGATTGGGCAACCCATCCCAACGCTTTTCACTCATACCAAGTATTTGCTCGCTCTTCCAATTTGGTTTACCGCTTGAAAATTCATAAACACGCCTCACTCAGCCCTCTATCTGGTATTACGAAGTCATAGAGGCCGGAGTCCTACCTAACTCGACTCTTCAACGCTTCGAAGTTTATATACGTACTGTTGGAGCAGTTTTATCTTAATATTTAGATTTTATCCGTAGAGATAAGGGTGCCAGCCTAGAAGCGTGATGATCAGGTGTGTCTCGCACAGCTACCGCATTGCGGCGGTATCGCAAGTTCTAGAAACCACCACTGCAGAGGATGTCACTTTTGCGCCCTAGCAATTGGCGCACAGGTGCTGTTCTTGGCCTGTGTTTACGCACACCACACCCATCTGCAACATGTCTTCAGCAGCTTCTACCACCGACTTGGGGGTTGGGTTGGGTTGGGTTGCCGTTGTTTACCCATGCCGATTTTAAGGTCGAGATTGCGTGTACCCATTTCTACACAATCGGTGAGAAATATCTGTATGCCAGTTGCGCAATATAATAATATTCATGTCGTCTTTAAAGTAAACATGGTCCACTCCATTCAGCCTCTAAGCCGTCCATCGGAGCCATTTCATCGTGGTGGGCAGCTAGCGGGCACGTACGTGCACGTTGAATCCCAAGCAATAAAAGACAAGACCTACTGACCGGATCAAGAAACCAATTCATTACTTGCCGCGCGGTTCAACGCTGTCTTACCCGTTAAGTACGTCCACAATAGGCGAGGAGCAGATATCATGTGAGAGCTCTGCCACCAAACACACGCCCCTTTGTGGTCGCTTGCGACACCATGCCCAGAAACCGTAAACCCCGCTCGCAGTTCAAGAAGTCACAGCGCGCTCCTGAACTTCCTGATGGTTCGCCGCAGGCCCCGTCCCCTGGTCCCTCTATTCCCAACCCTCAGATCCCTGCCAGAGCGCCTACTCCATCGCCTCCTAGCAGCCCCCCTCGGGGTCTGAAGCGGCGGGCGCCTTTTGCCTATCGCGTGTCCAAGTTATTGCGGAGGGACCCCTCCCATCGCAATCGTTCCGACCAGCCAGACACTCCCCATCCCAACCATCCTATTCTCACTTCACCCCCCCACCCATCCTCAACTGATCCATCGCCACCACGACGTCCGCTTCCTGTGGAAATGGGCTTTGATGGCCCACAGGCGATGCCCAGCACACGCTCCATTCACAACGCCAGCGTCCTCACGCATCAAGAACTTGGGGCATCAGTCCCGGCTACTTCATCGGTCCCAGCGGGATCCACGCCTCGTAGCTCCGATCGAAAGAAAACGATCATCGCCGGCACCAAACTCCTTCTCCAAACCGCAGTCACTGCTCTCAAGTTCTCCCCCATCAAGAATCTTGACCAGGTCCCGAACACGCTTCTTACGTGGATCAGCATCTACGAGGTCTGTGAATCATCTTGATGATATTATTGGGCGTAATTTCCTCATGCACGTTGCATGCAGGATTTCAAAGGCAATGCCGAGGATCTCAAGCAGTTGTGCGTCGTGATCGAGCAAGCACAAGACTCGGTGCTCGAGCTCCATAAGTGGACTGGAGAAATCCCTCCCGAGCTTGACAGCCTAGTGCAAGAAATTCGCGTGTACGTGCTCGTCTTCCTCTTGTTCGCATTCACCCATTTCCTTTACAGGGCTTTGGAGAAACAGGTGGAGGACATCAAAGCGGTCCAGAAAAAAAGCATCGTCAAGAGGGCCATTCTAGTGCGCGAGATAGCACGACAAATAACCAGTATGAAAAGGTGCTTGGATGATGCTATTCATCGACTCCAGGTTTGCATGCTTCAAGATTGCTTGAATGATTCAAACCTGACTGTTTATGTCTGCCATAGCTTAGGATATCGACTTTAGCCCTGCTTCGCATCGAGCGTTTATCGGTTCATTGTATGCGTCTATGTACATGCATCAAGGCTGCTTAATCACCCCCAATACTTCTAGCTGAGCTATCGAGACTCAAGCGGGCCCCAGCCGAGTACACGTGTGTGACGAGCAAATCAGAGTGTCTTCCGGGCACACGCGTCAAGGTACAAGAATCCCTAATCAAGCACCTAAGGGAAGGCGAGAACCGGTTTGTTTGGCTACGGGGATCTCCTGGGACGGGAAAGACTGCGATCTCTATGAGTATCGCGTCCACTCTTGAGAAAGAGGGCATTCTAGCGGCATCATACTTTTGGGATAAGAACCGGACAGGGTTGGGCTTGGATTCTATCGAACTGTTCCCCACTACTCTTGCCCGCCAACTTGCATCCTTCAACGAGGACTTTAAATTTTCGCTCCTCAATCACCTTCGGAAACCGGCCTTGGACTCTGTTCAGCATTTCCCTCTGCAACGACAAATCAATACTCTGATAATCGACCCGATGCGTGACTTGAAGGACATCTGGTCTTCGAGCAAGGATCGCGTCGTTATCGTCCTGGATGGCCTTGATGAGTGCGGAGATCGGGAGAGACTCGGGTCCCTATTGGAACTGGTTCTTGCCTTTCAGGAGCTGCCACCGATATTTTCTGTGCTCGTTAGTTGTCGTCCTGAGCCAGGGGTCATTTCAGCTTGGGATAAAGCTCGGGCAAGGGGTCATGTCATACTATGTGAAGATTTGGACAAGGCTCAAGTTGTAGTGGAAGAAGCTTTCCAGACGGTCCACCGTATGATGGAAGAAGGCCTTCAGCACCTCTTTGACAAATATTCGTGGAAACCAGACAAGGATGAACTCGACGCTTTTGCTCGGGCTTGTCAGGGGTTACCCGTTATGGCATCTCTCCGGGTTCGCGATGTTGTCCTGCAGACATGGCGTGGCCGGACCTTACAGTCGGTGTTCCGGGAGTTGCTAAACCTCACCGATGCACCTGCCAACCTCGACTGGGAGTACTTGCGAATTCTTCGACAAGCCTACATGCTGAATTCATCTGGTATTCACCCAGATGTAGCCGAGAAGTATCGCTTAGTGGTGGGTGCGATTGTTGTGGCGCATGAGCCGATGAGCGTCTCTTTTATGTCACAGCTTTTCAACATTGGCGAAGACGAGATCCGTGCGACATTAGAACCAATCAGCTCCATCGTCAATCTTCCCTTAAGTAATGCAGAGGATGTCACCTTATATCATGCAACGGCAAAAGAATTCATCACGGGGGAACCAATTGGCGATGAGAAGGACAAAGTATTCTTCATTGATGACGTGAAAGGGTATTTCATGGGATTGCTGCAGACTCAGTGCCAGTCGCTCACGTGAGTTTCGCCGAAGTATATCCGAATTTTTCGGCGCGGCGAAACTGCGTAAGCGACTGGCGCAATATGTTGTTATTGTTTGTTTAACTCGAGTTCTTTGGCCTCGATAATCACACCAATATTTATTATATTTTCCGTCAGATAATGGGTGACGAGCGCGGGGAAATTCGTTTATAATTAATTAAAGCCTATAAAATACAATATATCGAGCTAGCTAATGAGAGGATCATTCATGGTAGATGACGCAATGGCACTTGAGGTTATAGCATTCTGCTTTGCGGGACAAAATTTATTGCGTTCTGTCAAGGATAGATTGGTGTTAGAATTGTCCAAGTGGGAGGAAAGCAACGTACGTGTATGACCTTCTACCTTGCACAGCTTGCATTTGTAAGGGGCCCGTTGAGGTGCAGCGACGGTAACATGTTGCACAGGGTTATTGGGCGGCAGCGACTCTGTCTTGAGTTTGGATGAAGGGATTTCGGGGGGGGGAGCGATGGAGTGCACCAAGTTGAGGATTTTTTCGGCATGCTTCATTATGAATGGTCGTTGTGCACCCCGGATGTTATTCGAAATATCATCGACAGTGCGCAGTGCATGAGCGTGGGAGAGATGACACAACAACTCGACTATTTCATCTGAGATCAGAGCAGCAGGGCCAAGGAAGTGGTCCCTTTTGCCACCCCAGAACTCAGCGTGGACTTGTTGCCTCCATCCAACAAGCCCTGCCTTGAGCCGCTTGTCAGTCTCGCCGCGGGTGTAATCGGTCACGACCTTCACTCGGTTTGGTCTCCTTGATCTCTTTGGTGGGGAGTCGAGCGCATTCATCCCTTCAGTTCGCTTGGGATCGCAGAGGTCACAACAGGAGAGGCAGGGAGGCGGAGTGCAATGCGGACAGCAAAAGGGTTCAGGCCCTGAAAGCCCCACGTGAGGAAGACTCGTGATGCAGTTCAATGTTGTCACTCACTGAGTCGTACGTTATCATAGACATGATCCAGGACTTTTCGCCTGCACCCACGTTGAGGATGGCTCTCTGGGAGCATGTCAGCATACAGAAATTCTGCAACCGAGCTCTCGATATTCTCGTACTTCGAGTGGCGGCCGCTTTTGTGTGGTTTGGACGACTTTGTTTTGTCACCCCGAGGTATCTGTGCCCCTTCGGGATTGGTTGGGCCATCAAAAGGATAATCCATTAGGTTCTCCTCTTCGTTGCTCTCAGCGCCATCATCGTCATCGTCATCCTGAAATTCCTCATCTGTCCTCTGTGCGTTGACTGATCGGACTTGAGCACGCTCCAGTTCTGGGAGAGGAAGGTCTACAAGTGCGTCGGAAGGGGGGCCATGGGGCTGAGAGTAGGGGAAGTTCCCCTGATCTCCCAGTGCGGCGCGCTTCCGTGCAACACTACTCACCGGGCCATTTTTGCGTTTCAGATTGGGACGCAGTGAGGCTTCAAGATCGGCCTTTCTCTTATCAACTCTTGGCTTTGAGAAATAAGCCTTCTCTGCAATCAAGATGGCAATCGCTTGGATGGAGCCATCACGACCTGCCCGACCGAAGCGCTGAACGAGTGTATCGGGGCTCTTGGGAACTCGCCACTGAACCACGACTTTCACTTGGCGTAAGTCAAGACCCTAAGTAAGTGTCATTAGCATTCATTGGATGCATAGCAAGGGTTCGTCTCACCATACCGCAGGCATCTGTACAGCAAATCCCCCATATTTTTCCCAATTTATACTTCGCTTCAACGTCCACTTTGAACGTGTCTGACATTCCAGAATGATACCACACAACCCGATCTCGGTGACTCTGTGGCAAGCGAGATCGCAAGAATCTGGCGGTTCGTATTGTATCAATGCGAGAATTGCAGTATACCAAGAACGGTGAGATATTTGCATCTATCCATGCCTGATCATCTACCTTTGCATCCAGTGGAAGCAGGAAAGCCAGATCAAAACAGCTTTGGAGTGTAAACTTCATTGGGCGGACGGAAAGGTGAACATTCGGTCTATCATTCGATCTTCGGATGATTTCAGTGCCGCAGTGCAAACCGGAAATCTTCAGCATGTCTGTTAGAACATGCTGGCGGAGGGTGGCAGAGGTGAAGAAGAATGAGACGCTATCTCCGAGTATGGAGAATAGTCGTCCTATCTGTATGTAAGCAGATCTGAAGTCTCGGCCCCACTGACTGATACAATGTGCTTCGTCAAAGCAGATACGGTCAACCTTCTTCTGAAATTGGGGGTCAAGCCAAAGAGCCATGAAACGTGGATCCACTATCAGTTCGGGTGATATGACAACTGTACGGAACTTCCCCAGCCGAATATCCTAGGTGAACCCATATGAGCGCTGACTGAAAACCTTGGTTGATTGTCTTACTTTAACCAGTCCAGGCTTTTCACCAAGCAGTTCTGCGGTGATTGACACAGATGGAAACCCTTTCTTGATGGACTCATTGGACAGCTGGCTTCCAAGACTCTTTAGTGGAGTCACTATGAAAGTAATCCCCTTTTCACGCAACATAGGCAACCAAAAGGTCATTGTTTTTCCTGAACCTGTTGCCGAGATTGACACAACATTTCTCTTGGCTAGTAAGCTTAATGCTACCATACACTGCCAAATGCAAGCGCGAACATGGAACTGGGTTTCGCTTTCATCCTGGAGCCCCTTGATATCTGACCCTATGGAGGGAAGAGCGGTGGGTGTCATAAATGGATCGTGGCTTGGGATTATTGATTGTCCGGGGAATGCCGAGTCAATGGGTTCCCGCGCTTGTCACCTCCGCCTGCCCAATCCCATACCACTAGAGTTGTGAGTGTCTTTGAATGCTACAGGGCATCAAAGTCACTAATTGTTAACCCCATTCCTCTGGGCTCGTCATGTGCCGGATCCCTTTCGATGGGACTGTCCTCATCATGGTCATCATTATCCTCCCTGTGAGCTTCTTCTCCACCTACATATGATTGGGCCCCTTTGAGAAGAACGTTGAGAACTTCTATTTTAACCATAGTATGTGGTCCTCTTATTCGCTCTTGAAGCATTTGAAGCATGACTTCCATTTTTGCCGGGGCATGTTGTGTACCCCGGTGCTTGATATAGAAGTTCTGTTCTATATTGACATGTACCATTCGGTAGGTCTCTATCAGCGAAGACTGGTTGATAATGTGGGTAAGTGTCCTGTTCGAGCTTGAGCCACCAATGATGACCTGAGGTAAGTGAGTCACTGTCTGACTGAGAATATGCGGGTTCACCTGCCTTTGTATACAGATTGTTTCGCTCGACAAGCCAATCTACACCTCTAAATCCATCTGGTCGACCTGATGGATTGCATACCCAGTGGGATCGGATTACTTGGGCCAGGCGGGCAGGGTAGACTGAATGCAGATTGCGAAGAAATTTCGCGAGGTGCGCCGCATATTTATGCTTCCCACAGCCTGAGAACATCAGCACCCATAACCACAGAAGATCCTCCATCGCGCCTATCGCGCCAGTGTTCATTGCATGTGCCAACATGCAGTACCACAGGCCATCACGTCGAAATAGTAAGTTGCCTTCTTCCAAATAATCTCGTGGATCCTCACTCTGTCGTCGCACCTCGGATATCCATCCTGCAATCTTCTCCTGACAGATCTTCTTTGAAAGAGCAACAATTTCCGACCATGATGGATCACTGTCGGCGAATTCCTTCAAGTCGGAGAAACCAGTAGCTTGTTCCCAACAAACCAGCAAGTGTGAACTTGTGAGGTGTAGGATTCCATCATTCAGCATGCGGTAAGTTGGGTTACTTGCAAGTTTCGATGAGTCTTTCGGCCGGAGGATCTTGAACTGATCAAAGATGCCACCCCTGACTTCACATAGTGCCTTCGGCTGAATGTGAACTCGCCAGATGGCATCTACACAGGCCATACGAATATGGAAGCCACCAGGTATAGTCACAAGGAACTGGAGTCGTTCCTGTGGTGTGGATTCAATCGCACGCGACTCTGTTGTCGCATCGTGCCTTTCTTGCATACCCAGGTCACCATGACACAGCCGGACGAAGGAATGGTACCATTCTGGGCTTGTTCCAGCCTGCCGTTCAAGGCTCTTCACTATCGCAATATTATCGTCGTTCACTGATGCCTTCAGGTGCATTGCTCGAGCAGGGTACTGCACCGTCTTCTCTGGTACGTCCAATGTAAATGAGGATGGCATCTTTCCAAGCTCACCCTTGTATTGCCCAAGGTAGTTATCGACAATTATCTTCTGTGTAAACCATTCCATTCCTTGCAGCACACTGTCCTGCCGCTCTTGGATGCGCTCAAAGAGATATTGTCGGTCAGGTGTGGCAGGAGGTCTCGAGTCCTTGGGATTATCTGGATTAAGGGAGCTCTTCTCCCAAAGCTCCTTCGAGTATCGGAGGTCATCAAGCGTGGTACCATAGGTGAGTGGAATAAAGGTGGCTGTTGTTATACTTGAAAACGTCCCTTGGTTCTGATCACCGGGCTCTTTCGTCTTAAAGTCGAAGTCCAGATTTTCATATGCCATCGCATACAACCCGGGGTCTGAGAGCTTCTTCAAGCTTGCTTTGAGGCTTTCGGTCACTGACTGAACCATATGGCAGAT
Organism: Cantharellus anzutake; assembly: GCF_015039405.1. Classification (NCBI taxonomy): domain Eukaryota; kingdom Fungi; phylum Basidiomycota; class Agaricomycetes; order Cantharellales; family Hydnaceae; genus Cantharellus; species Cantharellus anzutake. The sequence continues at coordinate 278,568 of NW_024066985.1, read as the reverse complement.
AGACTCCGCCGATACACTCCACCCTCCACGTGAGAGTACTTCAATGACTCGCCTTGGTGTGTTTGTGGAGTCAAGGAAGAAGCCTTGAATGGCTTGGAATGCATTGCATCTTTGGCTTGAACTGTTTGCCAAGATCGAAAGGATCGCGACCCCTTTCTGTGTGCGCCGGTAAGTCATAAGTTTGATCCAGTATTGTTAACTCACTACTCTCAGAAGTGCCGCGTTACGTCTTTTTGCTCGAGTACGACCATTCCTCTTGCTCTCTTCCTCACTGCTACTCTCACTATCGCTGTTGCTTTCACCTTCCCCAATCACATCATCGCCATCTGCCAACTCGCCAAGATCTACATTCGGGTCATGTCTTGTCCGATAGTCAGCCACCTCTCTTGATGGCTTTGCACGTCGTCGTGCTTCTCCGTTAGCATCAAGGAGCGACTGTACTAAGGCCCAAGTCTTCGGAGTCACACAACGGAATTTATCGATCATTTTCTCAAGGCTAAAGTTTGTTACATTGTCCGCCGTTGCACTGTGGGCATTGAAGTGTAAGCCATGTATGCTCTGAATAACTGTCTTGATCTCATTAACATAGATCCTCTGAGACAGATCCAAAGCCCAATTCTCCACTGCGTTACCTGTCGCTTCAGTCCATAACCGGGGATCACGACTTTCTAGCAACGCGATGAGAAAATTCGGTATCGTTTGCAGTGATGAGCTTTCGATTAGATTGATGATCTCGAGGAGTGCTTGTGACATCCAAGGTCAAGAACTAGATACAAAGTGTAGGATTGTTTTATAGATGCAACCCATCAATCATCTCCATTATCTGACGGAAAATATAATAAATATTGGTGTGATTATCGAGGCCAAAGAACTCGAGTTAAACAAACAATAACAACATATTGCGCCAGTCGCTTACGCAGTTTCGCCGCGCCGAAAAATTCGGATATACTTCGGCGAAACTCACGTGAGCGACTGGCACTGAGTCTGGGATTGCTGCTCCTTCGACCCTTCAACAATTATTGTGAGCAGGATGGGTTCGGAATACCTAAACCCCCTTTAGGGGCTAAAAGAATATGGAAGGAATTTATGGTGAAAAAGGAGGAATATTGGTGGCGCTTCTCCTATGTTATTAAACACTTACTCAAACACTTGGACCCTTCGCAACTTTTTTCACAAGAGTCCAATGAATTGCAGAACGAGTTTAATTCCTTCATCACGCAAAAATACATCTTGACTTTCATGCACCTGCAACTCTTTATGTTCAAACATTATGAGGAAGGTACTTTATTTCCTGACGAATTACTTCAATTCGATGTAAGTACAAACTATTCATCCAATGCTTGTCTGATGTCATTTTGATAGAATCACAATTCAACCCAACTTCTGAGAGGTTTAGACGAGCTAGCTTCCATTGCCGCTTATGAACCATGGGAACTCTATCGATCAAAGCTTCATTTCGCCCCACCCTCCATTTACAAACAATATGGCCATCTTGCTGATCCTGTCCGGATCTTCTCCGCTTTTGGCGAGTTCTCTGGTGGCACCATTCCATTAAGCGAGGATTTGCTTAGGGCGATCAACGAATCAGACAAGGAAATCAATGGAGCGGATGAGGAGAGTGAGGAGGCAGACGAGGAGACTGACACAGCAGGTGAGGAGACTAACAAAGCAGATGAGGAGACCCTCAAATTGGATGAGAGCATGATCGATTATAAGCTTAACATCCATGTTCGCAAAATTTTTGTGACGTGTGCTGCACTCTCCCTTGATGGTTGCTATATTGCACTCGGATTTGACAATGGAATTATCGAAGTGGCCGATATCGACCACCAGCGCACGATCTGCCAATTGCAGCGCAATCCAGCCATCCCCCCAGCCTGGATCGAATTTGTCCATGGCAGCCACCGAGTCGCCACTGAAGATGTCGTACGTAAAATAATGATCCTCGCCGATGGTATGACCCCTGTGAACCTTGGCATCCTTTCCCACTATCCAGCTGGAACCACAGCCTCAAATAATGGATTGTTTGTCGTGCGAGTCCAACGAAGTCTTGATAACCCTTGGTATGACAACATGACGCTCATATCTGTTTCTGGGGATCCATCTATTCAGCACCTTGCCTCGCCTCCTTTCTCCCCATCCTCTCAATCCTCTAGGTTAGCTATTCCTCACCGCCAGATGCTTGGTTTCTCTCCAGGAGCACATTATGTTGGTGCATTTGATGGGACCTGGGCCGTTACCTGGTCAACGGAATCATGTCAGTGCATTGCAGGTTATCGGGTGACAAACTTCGAGTATTGGATTATTAATCCTAACGTCCCTCCGACATGCTCATATCTCATCCCTGATCCTATATTCACTCAAGCCACTCTTCCCTTGGCAGAAGGCTCCACAGCTCGTGCCCATCATTCCGACGCGGATGTGGGGCATGACTCTGATGAGTCCTGGATCAAGCGTCCATTTTACGACCTCTCGCCAAGCAGAGAGGTTTGCCTTGACCCTGCCGCTACGAGAACCCCACTAATCGATAACCAAGCATCAGTGTGGCTCAATGGAAGACTAGAACTCGTGCTCCCACGGGCATATGGATCGATTAATGATCTTCAGGATGCTTGGTACGGTCATCGAGTGCCAAATGATCATCTGGAGCCCTACCGCCCTCAGTCCAGCAGGGATGGAACTCGATTTCTAGTACAGAGAAAGTTACGGACCCCAATTGTTGTAGATATTAGCCAAGTTGTTTAGCATTTGCCAGTGTGCTCGTTATTACTTACTCGACACCCTCCTGGCGATAAGGTTGGTGACTTTTGCGCTGCAACGCTATTTAGAATTGTGGACAGTCTCCGAAGCGTATATACCTGTAACGTTATGTAAGCTATGTTGTTGGTGGCAAGGGGTCTCTGGTATCGTGCGGAAGTACAGGAAGATGTAGCACCAAAACTGTGGATAAGGGGAAGACCGTACAGCCTCTTGAATAAAGATTGAAGAAAGTATTGCATGCTTATAGTACATGCTCAGCTTATGGGATGCACACACATCCGAGCCGCTGAAGGAGATAACAGTAATTCATGGATTTACATCGGTTGTACACAGGGTCACGCTTGCCTTGGCCGCAAGCCTCCCTCGCTACTTCGATTCATTGTAGAACCGCGCGCACAAGCGTTAAGTAGCACGCCGCTTCGTCCGATCCATTTCAAATCAGTACAAGTGTTATGGTAACTCACGTAGATCGAGATCACCACTAACTCCCCGATTATGATAGCCGGGGACCGGTACCGGCCGGGTACATAGGGTCAGGACCCCCAACTTTTGGCAGGAGAAAACAATCAGTCGCAGCTGAAGGGTCTTCTGATCAAGGTAGCGAATGATCTGTGGGTCTAGGTCACATCGTCGTTCGATGAATAGTAGCACAAGTTGTGTATCAAATAAGTAGGACCTAGACGCATGGAGACACAGACCCGTGCTGTATATATACCGTGTACCTGGTTTAGGCTAAGCACGATGCGATATCAAGGGGTAGCCGTTTGATACGATTCGACACAGCAGAGTTCATCATAATAAGTGGAAGAGAAGTATATAGCTGCGCTCGGCTACGGACATGTCTTAGCTAATTCCGCCTGCCCAGTTTCCACTTTGCGTTCGCTAACATTAATATAGCGCCAATGGTACAACCTGATAAATTAATGCCACTGCCAAAAGGGGACGTCGGAAGACAGTGGTGAGATTATCGTGTGGCGCAGGTGGCTTACCTTGTATATATACGTAACCCCACTAATTGACCGTAATTTAGTGGAGCGTTCCGGCACTAGAGCCCTCCTGACATGAAGCAGATTCAAGCCATCTCCATCGTCGGGTTTAGACGCTTTACTGTCCCCCAACCTCCAAGTATCGTTGGTCTGCAGTTCTATGTCTGGACACTGAAAGACCTGCTCGCTCATCGGAGCGAGGATATGGGGATTTTGAAGGCCCAGACGATATATGAGGCTGGCCAGGGGGGCATGACGTCCTGAGACCACTTATTACTAAGCTATTAGCCACATTGAGTCTATCCTCAACACGCCTCCCGCACCCCTCCGGGCACCCCGCCCCAGCTATTAGGATGTTAGCGATTTACGCTAGCGTTTTACGCTCAGTCAATCGTTGTTGAACTTATAGATTAGAACTAATTACCTAGCGTTTTACACTAGGGCATATGAAGATACATGAGTGACAACACAAACATGTGGTAAAAGCGTAGTCTCACCTCAGTCGATCGTTGTTGAACTGAGGGAGACGAAAGTGAAAAATTCTTCACTGCTTTTATAAGCAGTCGCCTCAATGGCGCACTGACTTTGGTAGCAGGAATACCAAGAAAGGAAATATAGCGCTGCTAGCTCAACATCACATTGTGAGTTGGCCACAGCACACTATAACTCCCAAGAAAACCAAGATTTCAACACACCCACTCGATGTGGCTACTCACACAGTCCCATCGCTGTTCTGAACTTCGAATGTTTGGCATATGCGAGAGCCTTCATCAATACGTCGGCTACTTGATCATCGGTAGGGATGTATTGTAAAGAAATCGTGTGATCTTCTACTTGATCGCGAATAAAGTGATGTCGGATGCCAATATGTTTCGTTTGTGTGTGAAATGCGGGATTGGTGGCAAGCGTGATGGCACCTTGATTGTCGACAAGGAGGGTGGTTGGGTCGGAAGGAGGGAAGTTAAGGTCGCGTAGAAACTGTTGAATCCAGAGCACTTCTTTAGTTGCATGGGTAACAGCCATATACTCGCCTTCGGTACTCGAGAGCGCCACCGACATCTGTTTCTTTGAACTCCAGCTTACCGCTGCTCCGGTCATGGTAAAAACGAATCCAGAAATAGATCGAGAATCTCTTGGATCTCCAGCCCAATCTGAATCGGAATAGCCAGTCTTGTCATTAGACTTCGAATTACCGTCGTAGACCAGTTTGAAATGTTTCGTAGCATTGAGGTAGCGTAGTAGACGATTGATAGCGGCCCAATGCCCTTCTCCTGGATTGGAAGAATATTGGCTGAGTATGGTGATGGTGAAGCTGATGTCTGGTTGAGTTCCTAGCATCGCGTACATTACTGAACCAATTCGGGATTGGTATTCGCGAGTGTTGATGTCAGGGTCAGAGGTTTCGTGGCGAGTGAGTTTGAGATTTGGCATCATAGGAGTCGAGACTGTATGAGAGGTGCTAAATCCAAAGCGATCGACAACCTCGGATATGTAGCGAGATTGAGAGACAAAAATTAAGCACCTTTGGCACTTGTCATATCCGTGCATACCCGACCCCGACCCGACTTCCGGACCTCCACCCTCTTCACCTCCGGAGTCATAACCTACCGCTGCCTTTCCGATACTCACCTTCGGTCTCGGCAACACACCCCTCCTCTTACCTCTCCGACCCCTTCTCCGTCCGTTCCGATACTCATCTCGGACCGAACATCGCCCTACTCGCCACCCTTCCTACAACTCCGCTCCCCCCTCACCACACCTCCACCCTCCCGTCATCCCCTACGCTATCTCTGTCCGTTCCGATATCCACCTTCGGACCTGACTACTCTTCCTTACCTGTCCCCTCTCTCATTCCTCCGCCACCCTTCCACCAAGTTACGACCATCCACCGCTGTTCCGTACTTCACACTCGGACACCGTTCGTACCTTACTCCGAGCCTCCGTCATAGTCCATACCTCGGACTTTGACTCCACCTCGGTCTTAGTCCATTGCATTGGTGACCTCATACTACGTGAACACCATTGCCAATATTCCTCGGACTTCCAACCCCGCCTCCGTAACCTCCGTAAGCTCCGCAACCCCCGAGCTTCGCAGACCGCCTCCGGCACTCTCGCCGTTTGTAATGTATTTCTCGCAATTCCCCCTCATCCCTATTTGGACTACTGCTTCTTTCTATTCTAGCCAGTTAGTCATCACCCCCACTTCCCCTCATCCTCCTGCCCCTCTGGGCCTCGCCCACTCTACCTCCTTTCGGATGTATCACAGGTCTTGCCCTATGACCTTCGGTACCGCTCCGCTCCCTCTAACCCTTTGTTCCCGTTCGGACGTCTTCGTTCCGATTCGGTCACCCTTTGTTTCTCCTTGTGCTTTTGCCCCTTCCTTATATATATCGGCGCTTGTACATACTCGTCTGGTTTCAGTCCAAAATCGACCTGAAATGCCCCCAAGAGACTTCCTGCTCACCTACTGTGAAATTAAGGACCAAATGGACAAACAGCAATGGCACAGCGCTCCGCTTGAGTCGCTGAGGCCAAGGTCCCTCCACGCTAAGTCTCCGATTCCACTCCGGAGTCGTCCGTTTCCGTCCATCTCTAACAGCACTTGCGCGTGATTTCCAGTCCAAGGAACCAATGAATTTCCCCCAAGTCCTTCATCTTAAATGTGGACATTAGCTGCTTCTTCTTCTTTCGAAGAAGGGGAAGGTGGTTGGAAAGGATCATTAAGTCATCGACATAAAGAGCGACGATGCAAAAATGAGCGCATTGGGAAAGAATGAAAACGGCGTGATCTGAATTCGAGCGGGAGAAGCCAAGTTTGTTCAGTTCGACTTTGGCCTTCTTGTACCACGCTCGAGAGGCCTGTTTAAGGCCATACAGACTCTTCTCCAATTTCCATATGATGTCTCTCCTCCCATAATCTGCTGAGCCAGGAGGCAGCTGCATAAAAATCTCATGTTCCAATTCCCCATTGAGGAACATGGTCTTCACATCCATTTGATGTATTTCAAGATCGAGACGGGCACCTAACGCGAGGAGGATTCAGATCGACGACCATTTGACCACAGGTGCAAATGTCTCCTCATAGTCTACCACGTAGATTTGGCTAAATCCCTTCGCCACTATTCTCGCCTTATACCGTTCTATTTCACCATCGGCCCCTTTCTTCAAAGCAAACACCCACTTACTCCCGACGACGTTGTGGGGATCAACTTCGTCTCTGCGCACAGGAAGGTAAGTACCTGTTTCCTTTAGTGCATTTAATTCATCGGTACACACCCCTAACCATGAGTCCGCATCAGGACAATCCATCGCCTCGTTGTACATTCGTGGTATTTTGATGCTCACTGTCATCGCCCAAGCGACATTCACTGAATCAGTGGAAGGTTGAGTCCGATTATAAGAAGATCTCTCATATCGGGGGTCGTCGTCTGGAATGGGTGCGTGGTGGATTCTGGTTGAGCGGCAGGGTAGGGAGTCCTGGACTACAGGTTCAAGTTGGAGCAGGGGTGAGTTTTCATTCTCTGCTTCTCCTACTTCCGACGTCCCTCCATTATCTTCCTCTCCTTCTTCTAGATCTCCATCATCATCATCTCTTTCTCCCGACTCTCCATCTTCATCTGCTGGAACGATTACGTGTGTCGGGGAGTTGTGAGACTTGACCTCGATCGTTACGCGTTCCGAGTTCTCCTCGTCGCTCTCAAAGAAATGGACATCTCTCGACTCGTGCAACTTTCAAGCCTTTGGATCCCAAATAAGAAATGCCTTCTTGCCCCAAGCTAATCCAAGGTGGATGCCGGGTTTAGAGCAATCGTCAAGTTTGTGTCGGAGGTCGTGATGGATATGGAGGGTTGCATTGCACCTGAAGGTACGTAGCATCGATACATTTGGCTTGTTGCCTGTGTACCTTTCATGGGGGGAGATGTCGTTGGGGAGCGCCGCATGAGGAGAAACGTTCTTTACGGACGTGGCGTGTTGGATAGCGTATGGCCAAGAGGTATGTCCAATTTTGGATTCGACGCTTTTCAGCATCGCAACACTCATTGACACAAGGGTTCTGTTGACTCTTTCCGCTACACCGTTTTCCTGAGGCGTTCGAGGGTTGGTCTTTTCGTGAAGGATGCCGAGGGATTTGAGATAGTTGGAGAAATTGGAAGAGAAGTACTCGCCACCGCCATCTGTCCTGAGAATCTTTAACTTATTCCCAGTTTGACGTTCGGCTTCTGCAAGGAATTCTTTGAACTTATTGAGTGCATCGGATTTGTTCTTCATTGGATATACGGTGAGGTACCGACTGAAGTCATCGATGAAAGTAATGAAGTATTTGTAGCCTTCACTCGATACTGTTTGCAGTTCGCAAACATCAGAGAATACACGACCAAGTACTTGGTCGGAGTGGGTTTGTGTTTCGGAAGGAATGGGGTTTCGGTGATGAGATGCGGCTTCGCATTCAGGACAGTAAGTTGATCGATCAGCGTCGTTTGCTCCTATAACATCCATTCCCTTAACCATTCCACTCCACATCATCCTCAAGATCGAATCTTTTGCGATGTGCCCCAATCAGGCATGCCAGATGTCGAGGGATGCAGTAGCGGTGATGGTGCATGCGACGTTAGCGTTGTTGGTATAGGGGTAAGTGATGAAGGCTGTGGATAAGGAGGGGATTCTCACTGGCCATCGGTAGAGGCCCTTTTCCACAGGCACGATGGTGACAAGTTTCTTGGAGGAGTCGAAAATTCAACATTTTTGGTCCCAGAAGTCTGCACCTGCACCCGATTGGTTTAGTTGGAGAACGGAAAGGAGGTTGTGTGCAATTTTGGGGCAGTAGAGGACGTTACGGATTATGAGGGTTTCCTGTGAGTTCCCGATGTCATACTCTACTCTTATCTGTCCAATCCCCAGCGCTAAAATCACATCCTTATCTCCCAAAACGACCTTTTTAGGGACATCAAGAGGGCGATAGGATATAAACCAGTCGCGATTGCGACACAGGTGAGAAGTGGCACCAGAGTCAATCACCCACTCAGTTCGAGCATGATGATCAGGAGTAATCCCCGCATTTAGCGAGTTGAGTGTGTTTGCTACAAACACACCTTTTTGATGTTCCTCCGTTGTTTCAGTTACCAAGGCTTTCTCCTCATCCACAAATGTTATCGCCATCTTCGCGGATTCTTTCGGAGCGCCTGAGCTCTGACCTTGTTTCCCCTGCCTCCTCGGTTTCTTTCCCTCGGACCCACCACCTTCCGACCAACATTGTTCGAACATATGTCCCAAGTTGCCGCATTTAGGGTTAGTGCAGCGGACTACCGATTTAGGGGTGGCGGTGTCAGACTTGGAGCCACTGGACTTCCCTGCATTGCGGCGTTTGGATTTGCCAGAGTTAGCAAACATGGCAATAGTCTTTGGGTCAGAATTACGGAGTTTCTCTTCCGAAAGGACGTAATCGATATACCCTTCGGAATCGATGTTGTTCCTCTTCATTTGCATGAGGGCAACGCTTTTGATGGTGTGGTAGGATTCGGGGGTGGTGGAGATGAGGGCAGAGAGGTAGCTTTTGTCTCCAATTTCGAGACCTAAGGAGGTGACCTTGAGGCACGTGTCTTCCACTTCTTGGAATTGGGGACCCAGTGGTTTAGAGTCGTCAAAGTGAAATTGGAAGAGGGAAGAGTGAAGCATGTGCATGTCTTGTTTGTCCTTTCTGACAAATCGGTCAGAGAGGGCTTTCCAGGCAGCATGTGCAGTAGGTTTGTTCCTCATCATGGACAAGCAGGAGTCACTAACATAGCACCTCAAGTAGGTGAACGCTCTCTCATCTTTGTCGAGCCAGTCAGCTAAGGTCGGATCAGTGTCCGGGGGCCTTTCAGTGCCGCCTTTTGACACATCTTCTACGACATCCCAGATCCGGTTTATCTTCAAGACACCGCGCATCCTTGATGCCCAGTTGGAGTAAGTTTTACCATCGGCGTCTAGAATAGTTATGGGGAAACGGGCATTGTCTGTAGTGGTGGGGGCAGGGGCTGGCTGAGAAGTGGAGGGGGTAGTCTGCGACATGGGTGAGTTCTGAGTGAACTAGGCTTGTAACCTATTAGGATGTTAGCGATTTATGCTCAGTCAATCGTTGTTGAACTTATAGATTAGAACTAATTACCTAGCGTTTTACACTAGGGCATATGAAGATACATGAGTGACAACACAAACATGTGGTAAAAGCGTAGTCTCACCTCAGTCAATCGTTGTTGAACTGAGGGAGATGAAAGTGAAAAATTCTTCACTGCTTTTATAAGCAGTCGCCTCAATGGCGCACTGACTTTGGTAGCAGGAATACCAAGAAAGGAAATATAGCGCCGCTAGCTCAACATCACATTGTGAGTTGGCCACAGTGCACTATAACTCCCAAGAAAACCAAGATTTCAACACCAGCCACCGGCGCTGCGTTGCCAAACTCGTATGACAATACAAATGGCCTAAACCTACACATGCACCAGCTCACTATGCGCATGACACTAGGCCTTGGAAATGGTTGAGTATTCGACAACATCGCTGCAGATTAAAGAGGCGATCGAAGCAGCCGGAAGAACCACTGGAGATCTACACAGCAGGAAAATTCACGACATGACCCAGCCTCAGACATCAACTGTCGACGAGAAAAGGCGCTTAACTGCCTACGATGACACTTCCACCACAGTCATTCTCCATTTCTTTTCGTCAAAGTCAAGGTGGGGACTGGGCCGCGAATCTCAACGGTATCGCCAACTTTTTTGGAATGCAACCGCTTAATCCAGAAAACCATTTTACCTTTCTTTTCTACCCCAGATAATGGGGTGTACGGACGTTCTATCTGAGGATCGTCGTCTTTGATATAGATCAAATATATTGAATGTCAGTCCTCGGCATTTGACACATTTGGTTTGACACGAGACCCGTGGGCTCGTTCGTGTTCGTTTCCGTTTCCATGCTTATGTTGTTCGTCTGGTTTTCTTACATAGGGCTCTGGTCTCGAACTACAAACATAAAATTGGAGAAAATGACCTACCTTCTCTTACTAGAATGCCTGCGCTGCATTGCAGCAACCTGCACAGCACAGCCTAGACCAGGTGAAAACACATTCCAGTGACCGCAAAAGTCGTTAAACTAGGTAAACTGAAAACTGCCAAGAAGGGACAAACAACCAAAGGGACTACGGAAAAAGGAGAGGGGTACACTCAGGTGATCGAAAAAACACCAGAGCCTCGGCTCTACCCCCACCACACATGGGTGGGCCTTGTGCCTGCAGGCTCTCAGAGCCCCAAGAGGGTTGAGGCCCAGTGACACCTCCTGGCAGCCCAGCAAACCAAGAGCAACTCTGAACTAAAACCCCCCACACGAGAAAAAAGGATAAAATAAAATAAGACAAAATAAAAAACAAAAATAAAGATAAAAAATAAAAAATCAATCAATCAATCAATCAATCAATCAACTATAAAGAACACCATAATATCAACCACACACAACTGCACAGCTACAGTGTCCCCCAAGGAAAGCCCCGAGACATGACACGCAGCACAGAACCAACCCCCCAGAACAAACCACACAGTAAGCCAGAATATCAATGGGAAACCAAGAAACTGACCACCCAACACCTACAACCTAGCAGGACACAAATGTGACAGGGGAAGCTCCAACACATCCGAAAGCCTTGCCCCCCAAGAAAGGAACCAAAGATGACAAGCGAGAATGACAGTGACACAGGCCAAAGAGTCCTAGTTAATGCAACCCCATCCCCACCAGCTACCTGGCCCCAAAACTGGGATAAGTCACCCACCGCATCCCAACTTGACCCCACAGCACCCAACAAAACACCCGCAGTAACCGCCACTAGAGCTACAATCACACCGACCCCCGGACCTATCTGCACCCCATACGACTCGCAAATCGACTACAATGTCCTACCACTACCACCCAACTTCACCTACAAATTACGAGGCATGACTAGTGCCCTCCTACACACAAACGTCTCAGAAAGGGGCCAACAAGCCTGGAACAACACCGACGACCATTGTCAGAGACCAGATTTTAAGACGAAGGAATGTCTCCGTAACGGAGGGCTTTGGCCTCAGCGACTTCTGCCAGGAGCGCTGTGCCTAGTGACACGTCCGTGCCCTAACTTACTGGCTGGCACTTAGAACCTAGTGGGGGTAACTCTAGTTGATTTATCTGCTGGGGCGTAACCTATGTACAAGTAGTGTATATATATGGTTACAGTGGAGACGGTTCCGCAATTGGCGGAGCCGGACGGAGCGGAGCTAACGGGGTTAAGACATTAGCCGACTGAATATTACCGACGAGTCGGTTCGCGGGGTTAGCGGAAAGGCAGGCGTTAACCCAGAAACGGAAAGGAGGGATAAGCCCGAAGGTGGACTCTGCAGGGCAGGCGAGTGTATTGCCCAGCGGAGGCGGGAGTGCACTAGCGGACGTCGGAGCTGTCCGGAAGTCTTCGGGGCTCCATACTTAGGGAGGCGTAGGTAATAAATTGAAATGAAGGGGTGGTGGTCATCGAGGGGCACCGGGAGGTTTGCGGAATACGGGGGCTCCGAGGTTGGTGAGGGGGGAGCGGAGTTAGAACGGAGGGGTCAGAGAGTCCGGAAGTCGATGGCCGGGAATGGATATGACAGTATCCCCTTCTTAGGCCTGAACCCTTGAAGGCCCAGAATTAGTAAGACGAGGGGAGCTGCACTTACAGGAAGAGAAACAATGAGGAAAATAAAAATGAAAAACGGAAGTGAGGAGCGGAGGGGAAAGGAGAAATGGGAGAGGAGTCGGGGTTCCTAAGGAGCTTTGGGTCCAGGCTTCGCTGGGTACCGAGAGTGGAATGCTTCGACGAGGTCGGAGGCGTGATCGAGTTCACCGGCAAGGAGCCATCGTGTCTCCTCGTCGGTCCCTTCATAGCCTAGCCACTTGACCAGGTAGAGCAACTTGTTGCGTCTACGTCGGTCGATCTTGGAGTCGAGTATCTCCTCGATCTCGAACTCCATCTCGCCTTCGATTTCTACGGGAGGCGGAGGTGGCTGGTGGCGATTCGGAATGGTGTTTGGGACAGATGGTTCGATCTGCGAGACATGGAATACCAGGTGAATGGCTCGCATGTTATCCGGCAGGCGGAGAGTGAGGGAGTGGGTTCCAACGCGGGCGATGATCTCGAATGGGCCGAGGTTTTTCTCGGAGAGCTTTTTGGAAGGTCGAGTGGAACGGAAGTACTTGGCCTTCACGTAGACCGAGGTTCCTACTTCAAAAGCTGGGGCAGGGCTCCGGCGAGAGTCTGCTGGGCCCTGGTAACGGATCTGGGCGAGATGCATTTCCTCACGAAGGAAGTGGTGGAGGGAGTCGAGATCGACGGAGTACTCTTGGGCGCGTACCGATGTCAGGTCTCGCTCCGGGTGAACAGTGATGTTCGGGTGGTAGCCTTTGTTGGCGAAGAACGGGGAGACGCCCGTGGTGGCATTCGGAGCGTTGTTGTATGCGAACTCTGCGAGAGGCAGGAGTTCGGACCAATTGTCCTGCTGGTAGTTACTGTAAATACGCAGGTACTGCTCGAGCGTCTGGTTCATCCGTTCGGTCTGACCGTCTCCTTCCGGGTGATAACCGGAGGTGAAGTGGAGGCGGATGTCGAGGGCCTTACCAAGTGAACGGAAGAAATGAGAGACAAACTCCGGACCCCTGTCAGAGGTGATGTGGGATGGAACTCCGTGCTTGGAGAACACATGGAGGAGGAAAAGCTTGGCCAGTTCCGGAGAGGTGATGGTATCGTGGGTAGGGATAAAAATGCACTGTTTGGACAGGCGGTCCACGACGACCAAGATGGAAGTGAATCCGGAAGAGGAGGGTAGCTGTTCGATGAAATCCATGGAGATGGAGTTCCAAGGACGTTCGGGGATGGGGAGTTGTTTGAGTAAGCCGTAAGGCTTATGACGGGGGACCTTGGCGCGGGCACACGAAGTGCAGGAGGATACGTAACTCTTGACGAAGTTACGGATACCCGGCCAGGTATACTCACGACGCACTAGATCCAGAGTCCGGTTTTGCCCGAAGTGTCCGGAAAGTTGGTGGTCGTGTTTGTCTCGCAAAACGCGAAGACGGAGATCGTTAGAATCCGGCACGTAAATGCGATTGTCCAGCCTTAAGAGGCCTTCGGCATCAACGGACCAGCGGGAGTTGGGGAGGTTGGGGGAAGCGAGATGAGAAGAGATTGAGGTGTCGGAGGAGAGGGAGGTTAGGATGTCTCGATGAAGAGCCTCTGTGTCGACGAGTACGGCTGCTCGGATTACTGTGGCAGCTAGGAACGTGGCTCGTAAGGACGCAGTGAGCTGCTCCGAAGTGAAGACCGGTCGGAAGTTCTGTGGGTTGACGCGAGCGTAGTCCATATCCCCTTCTTTGGGATAGACGTCCCAGCGTCTTGTCAACGCATCTGGTTTAACTCCGAGTCTTCCGGGACGGAATCGGACTGTCATGTGGAATTGGGAGAGGAACTCTGACCAGCGGGCTTGCCGCCGGGTCAAGAGTTTGGTGGTGGAGAAATACTCGAGGTTCTTGTGGTCGGTGACGACGTCGATTGGGGTTCCTGAACCTTCGAGGTAATGACGCCATGATCGGAACGCATCATGAATGGCGAGCAGTTCTTTGTCATGGGTGTCGTAATTGAGTTCCGGCGCCGAGAGTGTTCTTGAGCGGAAAGCGACGGGGCGAATCTCTCCGTCATCACAGCGAATGGAGAGGATTCCGGAGATCGCGTAATCGGAAGCGTCGGTTTCTACAATGAGGGGGGCGTCGGGTAGCCAATGCGTGAGGATAGGAGCGGAAGTGAAGGCCTCTTTCAAGGTGTTGAAAGCGGCGCGACAGTCGTCGGAGAATAGCCAGGGGGCTCCTTTACGCGTGAGGCGCGTCAAGGGGACCACAATGTCGGAGTATTGGTGAATGAAACGCCGGTAGAAGTTAGCGAAGCCAAGGAAGGATTGGACATCCTTGACTTTACGGGGCTCGGGCCAATCTTGGACGGCTTTGACTTTCTCGATGGACATGGTGAGTCCGGAAGGAGAGAGGCAGTAACCGAGATATTCCGTAGTGTCCGTATGGAACTCGCATTTCTTCAGATTGGCGTATAGGCCGTGTTTGCGGAGTCTCCTAAGAACTTCTCGGACATGCTCCTGATGCGAAGCCATGTCTTCCGAGTAGGTAAGGATGTCGTCTAGGTAGACTACCACAGAAACGTCCAGGAGGTCGGCAAAGATCGTGTTTACGAATCGCTGGAAAGCCGCAGGTGCATTCGTGAGACCGAATGGCATGACAAGCCACTCATAGGAGCCATAGCGCGTGCGGAAGGAAGTCTTCCATTCGTCGCCTGCTGCGATGCGCACCAGGTGGTAGGCATGCCGGAGGTCGAGTCTGGTATAGACCGTGGCACGGCTAGGTGCGTCAAGGAGGTCGGAAATGCGGGGAAGTGGGTAGCGATCCTTTTTGGTGATCTTGTTCAGCCCTCGGAAGTTGACGCAAAGACGGAGGGATCCGTCCTTCTTGCGGACGAAGAGGACCGGTGCCGCGTGAGCGGAGGTAGCAGGACGAATGAAACCGGAGGCCAGGTGCTCATCTAAGAACGCCCGGAGGGCCTCGAGTTCCGAAGGAGAGAGAGAGTACATGGTACCCAAGGGTGGGGAGGTGCCTTCCTCAAGGTCGATCTTTAGGTCGTGCTCACGGTGCGGTGCCAGCGTCGAGGCCTTGCTCTTACTGAACATGTCTGCGAACTCATGATACTCCTTCGGAACGGCCGAGAGGTCGACGGAATCGGTGTGGGGAGAGGCAGCCCTCAAGCGGCTTTCCTCGGAAGGGATGGTTAGGCTGAAGGATACCGATCCTTCGAGTCGGCAAGCCTTCGCGAATGCGGAACGGCTGACGAACTCGATAGATGGTAATGGAGGAGTAGCAGCCTGTGACTGAGGTGCTGGCGAAACATCAGATGGTTGGATGTCGGACGACGGCAGTGTTGCCGGAGACGACGGGGGAGAGCTCGGAGTGACTGTCTTGGTAGGTTCGGAAGTTCGGAACGTGATACTGCTTGAGACCCAGTCAATCAACGGATTGTAGCGGGTAAGCCAGTTGTGTCCTAGGACTAGGGAACATGATCCATCCAGCGATGTGACAAAGAAAGTCGTGGGGGTGATGTTTCCGGAAGCGAAGCGGAGGGGAATATCAACGGCACGGGTTATGATTGAGTTGGTGCTACCGTCGAATAGGCGTAGTTGTAGGGGTTTGATCTGGTATGTCTTCAAGGCCAGCTTTTTTACGAAGGTGTCGTCGATGAAGCAGTCCGAAGACCCAGAATCTACGAGTGCGGGTACGTTCTCATAGGAGCGGAAAAGTTTATTTTGTGTCCTACTATTGGACGGAGGAGAAACAGAAGAAGAGAAGCGGAGAGAGGTGGATCGATCTACGGAAGTAGTCGGAGGGGGTGGAGGAGAGAGTGGTACATCAGCAACACTATCTACAACGGGTAGAACATTGCCCGAAGGGTCAACATTGAAAGGAGAAAATAGACCATTTGAGAGAGAAAAGGAAACGGGAATGTGGAGGGAGGATAGGTCGGAAATGGAAGACGCGTTTAAACGCACTTCTTTGAGCGCACGGAAGGAAGGATCGCAACCCCCGGTCCGTGCGGAGTCCACGGGGGTGCGGACTAATTTTTTGCTTCTGCGGAAGCGGATCCTTGCTCCTCGGTCTGGGCCGAACGGGCCTTAGATGCGCGAGAAGAAGACTTGGGACAATCCTTGACCATATGGCCAGACTGACCGCAGAACATACAAAGTTTCTCGTCGAGACGGCGCTTACGCTCTTGTGGCGTGAGCTTGCCGTTGTCTCCGAGTTTAGAAGAGAGGTCCGGTTTAACGGAGCTGGCCTCGGACTTCTTGTTGTCCTTCGGAGGCCTACTACCGGAAGCGGAGTTGAAAGAGGAGGAAGAAGGGACGGGGTCGGAACGAGAAGCGGCGGTGGACTTGTCGAAGACGTTAGAGGAAGAGGGTTTCGCGTGACGTGTAACTTCCGATTTACGCTCCCAATAGCGCGCATCGAGAGTTTGGGACAGGGTGCAAAGCTCAGAGAGAGTAGAGGGTTTACCTACTCTGGCAATATCATCCTTGATACGTTCCGGCAATCCGTTGTAGAAGAAACGACGAAGCGCGGCTTCTCTGTAACCGTGGAGTTGAGAGGCGTGTCGATTGAATTCGACGACGTATTTGTTGATGTGGTGTCCGTCCTTCATGTCTAACGTCATTAGTTGAACCTCGGCGTCGCCCACAGGATCGTGAGGGCCGAAGTTAGTTTGAAGTTCGTTAACGAACTCTTGATAGTCGTTCATCCATTGCGGACGAAGCGTGGAGTTCTGGTCGAATAACAGGTCCGGCTCAAACCAATCGAGGGCCATTCCCTTGAGGTAGGACTGCGCAAATATGACTTTAGCGCGGTCACTAGCGAAAGCGAGGGGACGGTCCTGGAAGTTGAGCTCGCATTGGACCAAGAATACTCGGAGTTCTCGGGGATCCTTCCCGTCGAACTGTTCGGGTTCGCGGACCTTGGTCCGGAGAGCGGAAGATGGTGGTCGTCGTCGTCGTCCGGTGTGACGAGCCAGACTGGCAATGGCTTGGGCCAATTGTGTAATGGCCACGTTGGAGGTGGGTTCGGCATCGTCGGTGGTTGGAACAGTGGGGATGGGAGGATCAGCAGGAGGAGGGTCGACGAAGTCGGGGACCTCGGAACCGAGTCCAAAGAAGTGGGCGGGATCTATGGGTTGTTCCGTGGTGTCTCCGAAGTCGGAGTCTGCGACTGGTGATCGATTCCTAGCGGGGCGCATGATCGGAGTCGATGGGAGAGGGGTTTCAAGGTTAGAAAAGCTTCGAAACTCAACTGGGTTTCTCACCAATCGACTAGGACCAGGCTGAGAGGGTTCTGGGGAAGGTGAAGCGGAGTTGGGGACTAATGTGCGTAGTTGCGAACTGTCAGGGGACAGACCCTGGGTCCCCATGACCCCTCTCTCTATAGCCCACAGCCCAACCCGTAACAGCCTAGTCTCAAGGCAAAGAGCTACTGTGGGTAAGAAAGTGATATAAACAAAGGGGCAAGTAGATACACTTGCCTACTGTGGGTAAGAAAGTGAGAAGAAGGTTAACTTCTCACTTTCCCACAGTGGCCCCAATATGGCGAAAACTTCCGGGGATACCCGGAAGTCACATGAGGTGGGATCCGGGGTCGGATCATGCGGTGCACGGAGCGTGCGGCGCAGGAAGTGCGCGGGAAGTGGAGCGGGTCCGGACGCGGGTCCGGGTCCAGGCTAAGTCAGGGTATGTGCCCTGACACGAACGAGTGCGAAGGACTTTTGGTGCCATACAAGACGTGTACTAGTCAGGGAGCAGATAAATACTGTCAGAGACCAGATTTTAAGACGAAGGAATGTCTCCGTAACGGAGGGCTTTGGCCTCAGCAACTTCTGCCAGGAGCGCTGTGCCTAGTGACACGTCCGTGCCCTAACTTACTGGCTGGCACTCAGAACCCAGTGGGGGTAACTCTAGTTGATTTATCTGCTGGGGCGTAACCTATGTACAAGTAGTGTATATATATGGTTACAGCGGAGACGGTTCCGCAATTGGTGGAGCCGGACGGAGCGGAGCTAATGGGGTTAAGACATTAGCCGACTGAATATTACCGACGAGTCGGTTCGCGGGGTTAGCGGAAAGGCAGGCGTTAACCCAGAAACGGAAAGGAGGGATAAGCCCGAAGGTGGACTCTGCAGGGCAGGCGAGTGTATTGCCCAGCGGAGGTGGGAGTGCGCTAGCGGACGTCGGAGCTGTCCGGAAGTCTTCGGGGCTCCGTACTTAGGGAGGCGTAGGTAATAAATTGAAATGAAGGGGTGGTGGTCATCGAGGGGCACCGGGAGGTTTGCGGAATACGGGGGCTCCGAGGTTGGTGAGGGGGGAGCGGAGTTAGAACGGAGGGGTCGGAGAGTCCGGAAGTCGATGGCCGGGAATGGATATGACAACCATGCTGTAATCATCGTACCACTCTACATGTCATACACCATCCCCAAAATGCAGGAAGCCAGGACCGAAGTCGAAATCTTCATCGAACAAGCTTTCCCTGCCTCGGGACCGACCCTTGACGTAATCCCAGCAGCAAGAGTGGGCGACACGAATGGCTATGAACCACACCCTTGGGGGATTATGGTGGCAGGCCTCCAAGCACTGGACGCCGCAACCTTCCTATTCCATCAATTCTGGCTCTCAAAAAAAATTAGCTTCGCTGCCTACCCCACAACCCCCTTCACGTCGGAGTGGCTTGGAAACTGGGCCATCGTGGCAGGAGAAAAACAGAAGACAAAAGTCCTCCAGTGCCTGAAGGAAACCCTCTCCCTCCCTAACTCAGTGATAGGTCACTACCTCCTGTGCGCGGTACCAGACAGCAATGAACACCTGGAAATCGTCAACTCCACTAGAGTAGAACCTGTTAGAGATGGGCGGAAACAGATGACTCCGGAGTGGAATCGGAGACTTAGCGTGGAGGGACCTTGGCCTCAGCGACTCAAGCGGAGCGCTGTGCCATTGCTGTTTGTCCATTTGGTCCTTAATTTCACAGTAGGTGAGCAGGAAGTCTCTTGGGGGCATTTCAGGTCGATTTCGGACTGAAACCAGACGAGTATGTACAAGCGCCGATATATATATAAGGAAGGGGCAAAAGCACAAGGAGAAACAAAGGGCGACCGAATCGGAACGAAGACGTCCGAACGGGAACAAAGGGTTAGAGGGAGCGGAGCGGTACCGAAGGTCATAGGGCAAGACCTGTGATACATCCGAAAGGAGGTAGAGTGGGCGAGGCCCAGAGGGGCAGGAGGATGAGGGGAAGTGGGGGTGATGACTAACTGGCTAGAATAGAAGGAAGCAGTAGTCCAAATAGGGATGAGGGGGAATTGCGAGAAATACATTACAAACGGCGAGAGTGCCGGAGGCGGTCCACGAAGCTCGGGGGTTGCGGAGCTTACGGAGGTTACGGAGGCGGGGTTGGAAGTCCGAGGAATATTGGCAATGGTGTTTACGTAGTATGAGGTCACCAATGCAATGGACTAAGACCGAGGTGGAGTCAAAGTCCGAGGTATGGACTATGATGGAGGCTCGGAGTAAGGTACGAACGGTGTCCGAGTGTGAAGTACGGAACAGCGGTGGATGGTCGTAACTTGGTGGAAGGGTGGCGGAGGAGTGACGGAGGAAGGAGAGAGGGGACAGGTAAGGAAGAGTAGTCAGGTCCGAAGGTGGATATCGGAACGGACGGAGAAAGCGTAGGGGATGACGGGAGGGTGGAGGTGTGGTGAGGGGGGAGCGGAGTTGTAGGAAGGGTGGCGAGTAGGGCGATGTTCGGTCCGAGATGAGTATTGGAACGGACGGAGAAGGGGTCGGAGAGGTAAGAGGAGGGGTGTGTTGCCAAGACCGAAGGTGAGTATCGGAAAGGCAGCGGTAGGTTATGACTCCGGAGGTGAAGAGGGTGGAGGTCCGGAAGTCGGGTCGGGGTCGGGTATGCACGGATATGACAGAACCCATCAACATGACTAGAGGAACTACGACCACCATCCACTGGATCTTCCTCGCAAAGAGCCCACACCCATCTGACACCGAAAAACACCAAAAATGGGTAAACACAGCCGAAGCCACGGAATGGTTCCACCCATCCACCAGCACAGGAGACCTACATAACCCCCCAGCCCCGTGCAAATGCTGCAAGGGTAGAGACCACACCACCCTACAGTGCCCCCTTACCACCCTCCCATGCTGGCCCGACCTATTCCCACCAAAAGCCCAGGAAAAATCGGACACGAACACGAACCTGCCAACAGCAGCCACCTGCCCTCACCCCATTGAAGGACACCACCCCAACAAAACCACCGAAAACTCACGTCGCCCCCACAGAGGACCACACTTCACTAGAGGCAGAGGTAGAGAATTCACGTAGATGTAAATAGAACGCATGTCTACCTAAAAATTCATCCACTATCGTCTGCGATGACCTGTGCCCCAAAGGGCCAGGAACTATCACCATAAACCTGGTCAAGTTTAAAACTGACCACAACCAAATGAATATACAAACTAACATAAAGACAGACCTGGCCCCGTGGAAACCCCAATCACTACCCATGGGACATGTGGCGAAGCCGAAACCACCTGGTAGTGCTGGCCGGCATATCAGCCCAAAAAAACGAGGCCCTTCCCCACTCATGCAAGGAGGTAGGGATGTTGCAACTGCAATCCAGCCTCACCCCCAAGCCTTGGCCACAGTGGGCACGGAGGCGAGTAACATGTGAGCCGTGGCTCATAAGGAAAAAAGGAAAAACACAAAAAGAACCCACGAACCCAAAAAGAAAGCCCCAACCCCACGCAACAACACCCAAGCTATACCAAAGAGACAGCCCCTAAGACTCAGAGGAGGACACACAGACCCCCTACCCAGTGGCCACCTAAAAATAGGAGCTCTGAACATAAAAGGAGCAAACAGCCCAAACACCAAACACAAATGGGATATCCTCCTAAATAACATGAAAAAAAATAAAATGGCTGTACTATGTCTATCAGAAACCCATACAGACCCCCCCCAATGCAAAGACCTAAACGACCAATACGACAAACAATTCCACATCATCCACTCATTTGACCCAACTCATACCTGCTCAAAGGGAATATCAATCATCGTGAACAAAAATATAATAAAAAAGGACCTAGCAGACACAACCGAAATAATCCCAAGCCGAGCCCTGCTAACCACGGTAGAATGGCCTGCCAACATGACCATAATCCTCCTAGCAATCTACACCCCAAACATATCGGCATCCGGACACGAGAACCGTGAATTCTGGGAAACCCTAAGTAATAAGCTTGAAAATGTGGACCTAGACATACTACTGGGAGACATAAACATGGTGGAAGATGTGGCGGACCGCTACCCCCCCACAACGATGCCCCAGCGGCCGTAGAAGCGTTCTGCAACCTGAAAATAGAAAAAGCACTAATGGATGGGTGGAGACATGCGAACCCCCCCCCAGAAAGAAACTACACATACGGGCACGCAGGAGGAACCCACCTCTCGAGGATCGACCGAATCTACGCAAAAGACCAAATAACCAAGAGAACACTACACTGGGAAATCGAAAGCTCGGGGCTCCCAACAACAGACCACCAGATGGTCACAATGGAACTCCATGACCTAAACGCACCCAGAATTGGCCGAGGCAGATGGGCTATCCCATCTTTCCTGATAGACGACACCCAGTTCCTCAAAGAATCAGAGGCTATCAGCAGAGGGGCTCTTGAGAAGATGGAACACTCCCAACAAACCGAAGATGGAAACACCCAAGCGATCTTCCAAGGTTTCCTAGCCGACACTAAATCCCTGGTAATGAGACTGGCGAAAATCAAGTCAGGGAAAATAAACTCCTCCCTAAGAAGACTAGAGAAAAGACGTGACAAAGCCACAAGCAAGCTTGCCCAGGCAAGCTGCACCCAGACCCCCAAGATACAATGCCAGATAAGCGAACTCACAGACAGAATCTCCAAAATAGAAATGTCAAGATACACAAACTGCAAAGCAAGAGCAAGAGCCAACAAGCGCCTCCTAGCCGAAACCATAAATAAGTACTGGTGCCGCTGGGGGAAAGAAAAGATGCCAAGAGACACCATACCCGAAATGAGAATCCTGAACACCCACCCCCCCCCCAATACACAACAAACTCAGAAAGGATGGCGGAGATTGCGGCGGAACACTACAACTCCATACAAAACAGAGACCTTGATACCCCAGCGAATATTAGAGACAACATCATAGAAGAAACCCTATTGAACCCTGCAAAACTCACTCCAGACGAAGCCTCAACACTAGACTCCCCCCTAGAATATACCGAGATCCTAACAGCACTAAAACAGTCACCTGTCAGGAACATGTCAGACACGTATCTGGGTGACCCGCGAGGCGTGTGAAGTCATCCGGGCTCGTAAGGTCGGAGGGGCAGGACTTTAGCTTCAGCGACTCGGGTGGAGCGCTGCACTTCGTTCTTACATTGGTGTCCCAATTTCAGACAGAAGCCTTACGATGAGGAGAGGAGTCTAGAGGGGGAATTCAAGTCGATATATGAACTGAGGTACATCCGGTGTAACCTACACACATTATAAACACAAGTAACTAAATAAGACCGGCCCGGAAGGAGTGGTGGATCAAGCGCCATATTAATGAATGAAGAAAGGGACGAATAGTTAATATCGGCAAACTTGGTCAACAAAAGGCAAGCAAGGAACAAAAGGAGGAACAATAGTCCACAAGCGGACAAAAGAGAAAAGGCCATCCGGCCATCTAGCAAGCCGTCCGGCTGGCGAGTGGACAACAATGAAGCGGGCAACCTAGGTTGGAAGGTACACATGCGAGGGAGGAAGTGCGGATGAGGGTGATGGGTGGACGGGTGGGTGGATGGATGATGATGATAGCAGGAGGGACAGGCCAAGTGGCACTAGGACGCATTGATGGAAGTGATGGATATGTCGGGTCGTGACATCACCGAACGAGAAGGCCCCCAGCCTAAACGGAACCCCAATGGAGCTGCTCAAGAAATGGAACAACAGATGGATGTCCAAGAAACCCAACGACAGAGAGAAACTTGACATAGTCAAAATGCTCCTACTCCTTGCAAATAACATAGAGCAAATGGGCGTCCAAGACCCAGAAATACTAAAGGCTGGATCTGCCCAATTTACAAAAAGAAGGACAGATGAGTAATAGAGAACTATAGACCAGTTACTGTGCTTAATGTCATATCCATACAATCCCGACCTCCGCTCCGGGCTCCCGGAACTCCGAACCTGACTTCCGGAGCCCTACTTCCCTTCCGTCACCTTCTCCTTGCCGACTCCCAAAAGGTTATCCCACCTCCGGCTCGGACACCACCTTCGGTCCGACTCCGGAACATTCCGGGTCCGACCCCAACCTCGACACCTTCCAGACGAGTACACAACACCTATGTCCCCGACTCCGGACCTCCGCTCCAGAATCCCGTTGGCGTCTCTGTCTCCGGAACCTCCGGTCTTAGCTCCGACCTCGGACTTTGACCCCACCTCCGCTTATACCCATTGTATTGGTTAGCTCATTCCATTTAATTACCTTTGCCAATATTCCGGAGTTTAACCTCCGAGTTCGGACTTTCCGGACTTACTCCGGACCTTGCAACTATTGCATTGTCCATTTCAATTCCGCTATTCTCCCTCATTCCTATTTGGGCTGCTGCTTCCTTTCTATTCAGTCAGCTAGCCATTCCCGACTCCCATCCTCCTTCCTTCCTTCTTGGGCCTTGGCCCTTCATTCCTCCTTTGGGAAACACCATTGAGTCAAACACTTGACCCTCGGTGTTGCTCCTCTTTCCATCTCCCTTTGTCTCCTTTTGTCCTACCCTTGTCCCTTTTGATTCCGGACCCCTCCTTATATACAATGTACCTAGTAACTTGTAACCTCAGTCCGAAATCAACTTGAATTCCCCCCAAGAGACTTTCCCTCTGCTAGATCCGAAATTAGGGACCCCTAGGACAACCAGCAATGGCACAGCGCTCCGCATGAGTCGCTGAGGCCAAGGTCCTTCCATGATAAGTCTCCGATTCCATTCCGGAGTCATCCGAATCCGCACGTTCTAACACTTAATGCAGAATACAAAATTATAACTACAGCGATAATGAACAGACTCGCCCCACTAGCCCCATGACTAATCAACAAATGCCAGGCAGCATTCATCAAAGGCAGAAGTATCTTTGACCAGATAGACCTAGTCAACCGAATGATAGACCTCTGTGAGATCATAAGCCAAGATGGTGCAATAATCGTGCTAGACCAAGAGAAAGCATATGACCGAATCCAACACGATTATCTCTGGAAAACCATGAAAGCAATGAACATTCCAAAGAAAACCATAGACCTGATCAAAGCCCTCTACAGCGACGCCAGAACGGTAGCCATAGTAAATGGCGAAACAAGCAGCGAGTTCCAAGTAAAAAGAGGGGTCCGCCAAGGCGACCCCCTCTCCTGCCTGCTGTTTAACATCGCAATAGAACCACTATTGAAAGCCCTAAGAGACTCAGAAGAACTGAATGGCCTGAAAATCGAAACCCCCAACATCACCGAAAAGATCATCCTTTCCCTCTTTGCCGATGATGCTGCGGTATTTATCTCAAAAAACGACAGTATGTCGACACTATTTGGGATACTGGAAAAATGGTGCATAGCGTCCGGGGCGAAATTCAACAAAGAGAAAACCGTAATAATCCCGGTAGGCTTGCCAGAATTCAGGAGCCAACTAACAGAGACGTGAAAACTAAAGCCAACCTCAGAGGAATCAATCCCTGACAACATGATGGTCCTAAAAGAAGGGGACACCATGAGATACCTCGGAGCGCAATGCGGCAACCACCCCAAAAACTCCGACCCCTGGCCCACAATAACATCAAAAATCGAGAACCAACTCAAAACATGGCAAAAAGCACACCCAACCCTAGAAGGCCATAGACTTATAATCCAGATGACCATCGGGGGTATGACCCAATTCCAAACCCACGCCCAAGGAATGCCAGAAACCGTAGAGAAACACCTAAGTAAAATAACGAGGGAGTTCCTATGGCAATCAAAAGCCCCACCCCCCATAGCAATAAACCAGATGATCCTAGATGTAGACACCAGCGGCTGCAAAGTCCTAAGCATAAAACTGAGAAACGAAGCCATCAGAATAATGAAACTAAAACAAATCCTAAGCCACCCCCAACGAAAACCCCCAGCAGCACTCGCAGCCAAAGCCATCATAATGGCAGCTCTACCCAAGGAGGAGAGAATACAAGAACTATTCGATCTCAGCATAACGGATCCGCTGATACAAAGCCCTTTCTTCAAAAAACGCTATACCAGCAGAATCCTCACGACTGAGCTCAGAAACATCTTAAACACAGCAGTGAAATACAAGCTAGCAATCGACTCCCCACTCCTAAACAAAAACCTGAAACTGAACTTTCCCGCCTGGCACCATGTGGGTAAAGACCCAAAGGCCAGAAGCCTCGACAGAACGACCCAGGTGAAATGCCTCAGAAGCACCCACAACTGCAGCCACATAGGCGATCTAGTCCACCAGACTAGCCTAGCGGAGAACCCAACCCACAACCCATCCAGTAGAAACTGCAGCTGCGCCCAATGTGCCCTCTAGCAGAGCAAAGGCTGTAAGCGCCCAGAATCCTGCTACAAAATGGCTGGGAATATCCTCGCCAACCTATCCACCAGGTACAACCCATACGACGAAAGCCCAGAGAGAGAAGAACCCAGTCCCACCGACAAGAAGAAGGTGAAAAGGTACACCCTCTCAAACAAAAAAGACGCTGTTGTGGGGACAACTCCGTGTACCGCAAAAAGTCGGATTCTGCGGAATTTGGCCACAAACACCCACTACATATCCGCTGATGCTCCCGATGTTCATTCTATCACTATCCAATACACCATACACTCATTCCATATTTTTCCTTATTTTCCCCATCATTCCCAACAACCCCAAGCAAAATTCCCACGCCCAACCACGCCGCCAATTTCACCCCCTCTCCACATCTCAAGAACCACTGCACCAATTGGGACGAATAAGGGCTCGTTGGAAAGCTGGAGACGAGGAGGTTGCTGACGGGAGGATAGGCGGGCGCTGCGGCGAAGTGTTGCGGAGTTAACCTTCACAATTCCCATTTCGGACCCGTTGTCATATATTCCCCATTCATTCATATTTCTTTTATTGTTTCTTTGTTCCCAATTGGATATTCATCATTTACGGTTGCCTAATGGCCCGGTTACATTCCCCCAGTCCATTCATTCCATTTCCAACATATATAAACTAGATAACAGCTTGTACATAACAAGTTAGTATTGAATAGACCCGTGAAAGAGAAAGCAGAAGTTGCATCCAAGTGGCAAAGACGCCATCCATGACTCTAACGCCTCCCCTGAGTTACTTGCTTACATCTGAGACCCCTTTCCTCATAACCCTCGGCCTTGACGTCCAAGAGAGACGTAGGTGAGTGTTGAGTTGAGGCTCTAACAGACCCGCTAGCACCCCAGGACCCAAAGAACTGAACCTCCATCACACACGCATTCACTACCACCCTCCCCCCTTTCTCTGTCTCGAGTCTAGGCGATAGACCCGTTACAACGCCACTATATTCGATCCTCCCAGACCCGAGGACATCCACATAACAGAAAACTACAGGATATTCAGACAATCGACGCCTGAGTCAGAAGAGCAAAGGGCAACCCCTGCCCACACTGGCAGCCCCACAGACGTAATAGTATTCACTGACGGCCCACGTGCCAACAACAGAGAATCCACCACCAAAGCTGGATACGGAGTATGGTTCAGCCCCAACGACCCCAGAAACGCGAGCCACCCAGTGAACACTAACCACACCCAATCAAACAACACAGCAGAAATCCTGGCCATTAAACTTGCCGCCGAATCAGCCCCCCTGAATGCTAGACTCCACATCAAAACCGACTCTGACTGGTGCATAAACACCCTAGGCCCGAGCCTTCAGAGCCTGGAAGACAGTGACTATGCCCTATCCCACCACGCGAAAGTCATAAAAGCAATGGTCAACTCACTGAGAGCGAGACCGAGGGTAACGTCCCTAGAATGGATCAAAGGCCACAGCAGGATAGAAGGTAACAACGCAGCTGATAGACTGGCATCAGAAGGCGCCAATGCCCCCGGAACCCCAGCCCCGGAAGAAACGAGCAACCACAGCAGATGCCCAAATGGTGCCAAACTACTGAGCCTTACCCAAACAAAAGCCCTCAAATTAATAATACGCACAGTGCTAAAGCCCACAACCACCCTAAAGATGAAAACAGCTGAGAACCTAGACCACATAAGAAACACCCTAAACATGATAAGCAGGGAGAGGCCCACAAATAGCAGAATGTGGACATTGCTGCACAAGAACAGAAGAGACCTCCCCCCTAACATAAGAGTCTTCATATGGAAGATAATCCACAACGCCCATAAAATTGGCCACTACTGGGCCAAGATACAGGGCTATGAACCATGCGGACTGTGCACAAGATGCAACAACCTTGAGACAATGGACCACATCCTGTTCGAGTGCCCCCATAATAAAGGCACACACATATGGAGATCCATCGAGGAGCTATGTGCGAGAAGATCCATAACCTGGCCAAACAGGATGGACTCAACACATGTCATGGCAGCCCCCTTCACCAAACTCAAGGACAGAAGAGGCAACACCAGAATCGGCGCCTCCTGCCTCCTTACAATCTTAATATCAGAAGGTGCTTGGCAGACCTGGAAGTTAAGATGTAACCGCGTCATGAACAGCACACATGAACGCGAGATCCTCGTGAGCAAAAAAATGGCCATTGCTACTCTAAGACAAGCCCTAAACGAAAGACTAAGACAAGACATCCTCCTAACTAACGCCAAAAGATACGGCAAAAAAGCACTCCTGGAACAGCTTGTACTGGGCACCTGGAGTGGCACCCTCCAAAATGAAGCGGGTCTACCTGAGGACTGGCTGAAGAGCAGCAGGGTTTTAGTGGGTATTCCTGACCCTTGTCACAACCAACAAATCCCGGGGCTCCATCAGCGGCGAACCAATGCCAATAGGCGAATCTGCCGACCCGAAACCCATCCTAACCAGCCCCCAACCCCATGTCTGGCCCCCTGCCTTACTGCATGAGACTTGGCCAATAATCAGAACCTAGACCCTGCCGGTATTCCGACCTTACCTCCAGTTCCTGAGCCCTTGGCGCTCCCGGCATACAGTCATGCCTGCCTTGTCTCCATCTGAACCACACTCATCACTTCTGTCATATCCATACAATCCCGACCTCCGCTCCGGGCTCCTGGAACTCCGAACTCCGACTTCCGGAGCCCTACTTCCCTTCCGTCACTTTCTCCTTGCCGACTCCCAAGAGGTTATCCCACCTCTGGCTCCAACACCACCTTCGGTCCGACTCCGGAACATTCCGGGTCCGACCCCAACCTCGACACCTTCCAGACGAGTACGCAAAACCTATGCTCCCGACTCCGGACCTCCGCTCCGGTATCCCGTTCACGTCTCGTCCCCGGAACCTCCGGTCTTAGCTCCGACCTCGGACTTTGACCCCACCTCCGCTTATACCCATTGTATTGGTTAGCTCATTCCATTTAATTACCTTTGCCAATATTCCGGAGTTTAACCTCCGAGTTCGGACTTTCCGGACTTACTCCGGACCTTGCAACTATTGCATTGTCCATTTCAATTCCGCTATTCTCCCTCATTCCTATTTGGGCTGCTGCTTCCTTTCTATTCAGTCAGCTAGCCATTCCCGACTCCCATCCTCCTTCCTTCCTTCTTGGGCCTTGGCCCTTCATTCCTCCTTTGGGAAACACCATTGAGTCAAACACTTGACCCTCGGTGTTGCTCCTCTTTCCATCTCCCTTTGTCTCCTTTTGTCCTACCCTTGTCCCTTTTGATTCCGGACCCCTCCTTATATACAATGTACCTAGTAACTTGTAACCTCAGTCCGAAATCGACTGGAATTCCCCCCCAAGAGACTTTCCCTCTGCTAGATCCGAAATTAGGGACCCCCAGGACAACCAGCAATGGCACAGCGCTCCGCCTGAGTCGCTGAGGCCGAGGTCCTTCCATGATAAGTCTCCGATTCCATTCCGGAGTCGTCCGAATCCGCCCGGTTCTAACAACTTCCCGCTATGTGGTCACAGCCATGCCCCACTTCCATGCACTCCGCACCCTCTGGCCATCTCTGCACCCTCTGGCCACTTCTGGTTGCCCTTGACACCTCTGGTCAGGTCAACACTCCCACTCCCCTCTGTACCTTTGTTGGCCTTCATGCTGTCCTTGTGTGACAGTGCTGGCAGATCAACATCTGTTTGCGGACTTGTGTCGGCACCGCACTGACCCCGCTTATTTGCAGACTTGTATCGGTGCCGCGTGCTGACCTCCGCTTTTGTCCTCTGGCCATTTGTGTCACTCAGCAACATAACATTCATTCCCTGCCGAGTGCCTATTATGTTCACCCCAATATTGGCATTTGATCCGTGTGCTATTGCACTTTCCTATTCATTCATTTAATCTGTCAATATTGGTACTTGATCCGCTTTGACCTTATTCATTCCTTGCTTCCCATTTCCCAGGTTCTTGTCCTTGGTTTAGTTTGACAAGTCCCCGCTCATTTCCGCTTATTTCCGCACCGGACCGACCGGACCCTCTTTTGATTTCCCTTACCTACTTATACTTTGTAAATACTTTCGGGGACCTCAGTCTGAAATCAACTAGAGTACCCCCCTGTCTGGTCTGAGTCTCTCCTTCTGCAAAGGGGGCTTCCCCCCCTCTGAGTCCGTGCTCGTGGAGTCTGCGCTCCTCCTACAGGTCCGCTCTGCCTGCAAGTCTTGTTTGAAGTCTGCTGTGAGTGTCAGTCTGTAAATATGGGATCTCCCCCAAACGTCAAGCTCAGGGCACAGCGCTCCACCTGAGTCGCTGAGGCCGCGATCCCACT
Organism: Cantharellus anzutake; assembly: GCF_015039405.1. NCBI lineage: Eukaryota > Fungi > Basidiomycota > Agaricomycetes > Cantharellales > Hydnaceae > Cantharellus > Cantharellus anzutake. The sequence goes on along the minus strand of NW_024066985.1, from coordinate 248,209 downwards.
CTGCTAACCTTGAACAGCACTTCCGGACGCGCCGCATATTTCCGCCCGCATATCCGCGCGCGCGCTCCAACAGACCTCTGCATCACCTCTGACCTCAACTCAGACAGAACCCAATCCGTCTTCTATCCACCTCCTGACAGTGTTCCGACTCTGACAGTCTGCCCGACTCCGACAATAATCCCGTCTCTGACAACCCTCCAGGGTCAGTGCAAGCCCCACATGGCACGCAATGCCACAGTGCGTAAATGCATTTCCCTGCGGTGGCAGCTCTAGATAGACCCAACCCAACACGAACGACCCACCCATCCACCAGGGCACGCCCCTACCAATAAACCTCAACATGTCACCAGACACAGCGGAAGCTACTGAGGTTCCACCAAAAAAAAAAAAAAAAAAAAAAGAATGTCAGTCCTCAGGAACTGAAACTTGCGGCATGTGTTGGAATACGAGTCACATGATTAGATTGAACCGGAATATCCGAGAATATTCTAGGGGTTACTAGGTGCCTGCGTAAGCGCTGGGCATAGAAGAGCCTGGAATGTTATTCAGGAGTATAAATATGGGTGCTTTAGCACCGTATGTTCTTTAGTTAGTTACAGTTTCTTCTCATTTCTATATTACATCCGGGTTGCGAGTGAACCGCTGAAGCGGGTTGCCATATATGGAACGCCGCGTTTACAACAGCATGGAGAGAATAATGTTGCAGGGCCGCTCCCCTTAGACTCAATTATGGATGCAGGGATAAAATGCAAAGCGGCTGGCAGATCGCATGACTCCGCAGAGGGTTGATGAGCAAAGAATACGAAAGACAATTAGGCGCCCATGGAAGTATCATGGGAAGTTCCGTAATGTCCGGATCATGTGAGCGACTGGGAAGGAGTCTGGTGAATCCGTTTGGAGGCCCAACGACTTGAAGCAACGTATGGGTTCAATCCAACAAACCGCCTAAGCTTTCTTGCTCATTATTGCCTTAGACTAATTCCTTACCTTCTCCCATTCTTGGGTGTTCCATGAAAGTAGAAGCACGCCTTAGGCTGAGGGCTCGACGTTACGTGTGCGCGTACAATTGGCAACGGAGGTGATGGTCCTGTATGCGAGTGCGCAATGTCGTCTTTGAACTTGGTCTCCGCCATCTCTACCGAGTAGCCTACACCTTTATGTCCACCGGGACGATTTCCCCGAATGACGTCAGGCAGGCACATATTTGTATCCTGTTTCAATTTGCAAGCAAGGAAGCTTGAGCGATTATTGCTATCAAGCAGCCAATTCAATGAATACTCTGCTTCCCGAATGGTCACCGTTCGCCTCGGAGGGCTCAGCGTTGTGTGCGTGCATCATTACACAAGATGGCTAGGGCCTGTATTCAAGTGCGCAATGTTGCCTTTGGACTTGGTCCACTCCACCTCTACCGAGTAGCTTAAACCTTTACGCTGTTTATCATGCGCAGTCCACGTTGCCTTGCCTGTTACGTCTAGTTGACACATATATTATAAGAAAGCAGCTGCCTGCCAAACGCCTCCTTCGACGCACACCGTCCTGATCGCTAGCCACACTGACACCATGTCCAACGATCCTAAATCTCACCGCTTTCCCTCCTGGTTCAAGAAGCGACAGCACCCTTCCGAGCCTGCTGATGGTCGGTCGCAGGCCTCAACTCCCCCTGCCTCCAACAATCAGATCATTGGGTCTGCCACCGCACATGAGAGAATGAACAACAAAGCCCACGGCAGCCTCGTAGGACTGCGTTCTGGTGCCCTTGCCACTACAGCGCCCGCTTTTCTACTTCCTGGTGGCACTTTACAGGATGATACCACGGAGCAACGGACATCTTCTCGAGACAAGCTACTTAGGCTATTCCGGAGAAGTCCCAGTCCCCGTCATCGCAACCAATCAAGCACATCCCAATCAAAACATCCTATGCCAACTACTCCCATCCAGACATCCACGAACGACTCACGGCCGTCTCTGTCCCCTCCCGCAGAAGTGAACATCAATTCCCAACGAGTGATGGGAACCGTACTTGCCACTGGTAACGATGACCCGAGTGTCCACACGCAACAAGAGCCTGGATCGTCAGTCCCATCGGTGCCAGCGGAATCAGTGCCTCGTAGATCCGATGGCGATTTGAAGAAAACAATCATCGGCACCACCAAACTACTTCTTGAAACTGCGGCCGCTGGTCTCAAATTCGCTCCCATCCTTAATCTTGATCAGATCCCAAACACGCTTCTGAGATTTATTCAAATTTATGAGGTTTGTGAATCGTCTTGATGATCTTGATCGCTTCCATACTACCTACTACAGAATGTCAGTGGCAACACTGAGGATCTCAACCAGCTATGCATCGTGATTCAGCAAGCACAAGAATCAGTGGTTGGGCCCCTCCAGAAATGGACTGGAGAAACTCCTCCTGAGCTAGAGACCCTAGTGCAAGAATTCCGCATGTACGGATCTCGTCTTCCTCTCCTTCACATTCACTCATTCTCTTCGTAGTGCGTTGCAAACACAAGTAGAGGACATTGAATTAGTCCAGAAAAAACATGTTGTCAAGAGGACCATTCAAGCGCCTGATATAACACAGCAAATAACGAATATGAAAAGTTGCCTAAATGATTCTATTCGTCGATTCCAGGTTTGCACGCTTGAAGATTTGTTTGAATAATTCAATCCTGGCTAACCATGTCCGTCATAGCTAAGGATATCGACTTTAACCTTGCTTCGCACTGAGCGTTTATCGATTCATTGTATGCATCTATGTACATGTATTAAGACCGCCTAATGACTGGCACTTCTAGCTGAGCTATCGAGACTCAAGCGGGCCCCAGCCGAGCACACTTGTGTGACGAGCAAATCAGAGTGTCTTCCAGGCACACGCGTCAAGATACAAGAATCCCTAATCAAACACCTAAGGGAAGGCGAGAACCGGTTTGTCTGGCTACGGGGGTCTCCTGGGACGGGAAAGACTGCGATCTCTATGAGTGTCGCGTCCACTTTTGAGAAAGAGGGCACTCTGGCGGCATCATACTTTTGGGACAAGAACCAAACAGGATCGGGCCTGGATTCTATCGAACTCTTCCCCACTACTCTTGCCCGCCAACTTGCATCCTTTAACGAGGACTTTAAATTTTCGCTCGTCAAACACCTTCGGAGACCGGCCTTGGACTCTGTTCAGCATTTCCCTCTGCAACGACAAATTAATACTCTGATAATCGAGCCGATGCGTGACTTGAAGGACATATGGTCTTTGGGCAAGGATCGTGTTGTTATCGTCCTGGATGGCCTTGATGAGTGCGGGGACCAGGAGAGACTCGAGTCACTGATGGAACTAGTGCTTGCCTTTCAGGAGCTGCCACCGATATTTTCTGTGCTAGTTAGTTGTCGTCCTGAGCCAGGAGTCATTTCAGCTTGGGATAAAGCTCGGGCCAAGGGTCATGTCATACTATGTGAAGATCTGGACAAGGTTGTAGTGGAAGAAACTTTCCAAACAGTCCGCTGTATGGTGGAAGAAGGCCTTCAGCACCTCTTTGACAAATATTCATGGAGGCCAGAGGAGGAGGAACTCGACGCTTTCGCTTGGGCTTGTCGTGGGTTGCCTATTATGGCATCTATCCGTGTTCGTTATGTCTACCAGCAGAGTAGACATGGTCGCACCCTGCAATTGGTGTTCAAGGACTTGCTTAACCACCATAAACTGCCTGCCAACCTCAAGGAGGAGTACTTGCGGATACTTCGTCAAGCCTATATGCCGGATTCATCTGAAATTCACCCAGATGTAGCTGAGAAGTATCACTTAGTGGTTGGCGTGATTGTCGCGGCGCATGAGCCGATGAACGTCTCTTTTATGTCACAGCTTTTCAACATTGGCGAAGATGAGATCCGTGCGACATTGGAACCAATCAGCTCCATCGTCAATCTTCCCTTAGAGAACACAGAGGATGTCACCTTATATCATGCAACGGCAAAAGAATTTATCGTGGGGGAACCAATTGGTGATAAGAAGGACAAAGTATTCTTCATTGATGATGTGAAAGGGTATTTCATGGGAGTGCCGCTCCTTCGACTCTTCATCAATTATTGTGAGCAGGATGCATTTGGAATACCTACGAATCCCCCTTTAGGAGGCAAAAGAATATGGAAGGAATTTATGGAGAAAAAGGAAGTTCATCGCTGGCGCTTCTCCTATTTTATTAAACACTTACTCGACCACTTGGACCCTTCGCAACTTTTTTCACAAGAGTCCAATGAATTGCAGAACGAGTTTAATTCCTTCATCACCCAACAATACGTCCTGACTTTCATGCACCTGCAAAATGATTACGGGACGTTTGGGCTATTTCCTGATGAGTTATTTCAATCCAGTGTAAGTATAAACTATTCATCCGATGCTTGTCTGATGTCATTTTTGATAGAATCACAATTCAATCCAACTTTTGAGGTGTTTGGATGAGCTAGCTTCCACTGCTGCAGCTGCACCATGGCGTCTCTATCGATCAAAGCTTCCTTTCACCCCACCCTCATCACCCCTTTACAAACAATATGGCCATCTCACTGATCCTGTCTGGATCTTCTCCACTTTCGGCGAGTTCTCTGGTAGCACCATCCCATTAAGCAAGGATTTGCTTAGGGCCCAGGCAAAGTTGAGTGAACTACAAGAGGTTGATGAATGGGGAGATAAGGTAATCAATTATGAAGCTGAATTCCATGAACCCGATGTTCGCAATGGCACTGTGACATGTGCTGCACTCTCCTTCGATGGTCGCTATGTTGCACTTGGATTTGGCAGCGGAATTATCGAAGTGGCTGATATTGACCACCAGCTCACGATCTGCCGATTGCAGCACAGTCCAGCCAATCTTCCAGCCTGGATTGAATTTGTCCACGGCAGCCACCGAGTCGCCACTGAGGATAATGACGGGAATGTAATGATCCTTGGCGATGGTATGACCCCTGTGAATCTTGGCACTCTTCCCACCGGTCCCTATCCAGCTGGAACCACAGCCTCAGATAACGGATTATTTGTCGTGCGAGTCCCACGAAATCTCAACAACCCTTGGTATGACAACATGATGCTTATATCTGTTTCGGAGGTTCCATCTATTCAGCCTCTCGCATCTCCTCCTTTCTCCCCATCCTCTCAATTTGATAATGAGAAATTAAGCATTCCGCACCGTCGGACGCTTGGTTTCTCTCCAGGAGGGCGGTATGTTGGTGCCTTTGATGGGACCCAGGCCATTACCTGGTCAACGGAATCATGCCAGTGCATTGCAGGTTATCGGGTGACAAACTTTGTTTGTTGGATTATTAATCCCAATGTCCCTCCGACACCCTCATATCCCATCCCCGATCCTATATTCACTCGAGCCACCCTTCCCTTGGCAGAAGGCGACACAACTTGTGTGCATCATTCCGACGCGCATGACGAGTCTGATGAGTCCTGGATCAAGCGCCCATTTTACGACCTCTCGCCAAGCAACTCAGGGAAAAGGGTCCCGCTTTGCAATTTGCCCATCGCATCGAGAACCCCACTAATCGATTATAGTTCCTTTCACTTATCATTGTGGCTTAATGGCAGAGATGAACTCATGCTCCCAACCAACTATCAACCGATCAATTCCCAGCGAGCCTGGTACGGTCATCGAGTGCCATATGATCCTCTGAGGCTTTACCGCCCTCAGTCCAGCAGGGATGGGACTCGATTTCTGGTCCAGGGATATTCGCGGGCCCCGATTGTCGTGGACATTAGTCAAGTTGTTTCAAACCCCCAGAATTTCCAGACACAGTGATTAGAGCGGCGAAGGAACAACAAAAGCTGGAACCATCGAGAAAATTCTCGCAAATCTTGAATTTCGGTTCGTTTGAGAGCGCATAGTGCGATTTCCACGCCCAACCCTCCCTGTTAATCAAAGCCAACCCAGGGTGTTATAAAAGGATGGCCGTCCTCATGTATCAGTACGTACTCATACTGAAGCTTGGAGGGAGGAGAGTCGCCGGTAGGATGCAACCATTCTCGAAAATACGGAGCACTTGAAATCCAAGCCGGAAAGAAATGCTAAGGCGCAAGACGACGTTGATCTTATATATAACAGGGTGCCAGTAGTGGAGCGAAGTCATAAAATGGTGGCGTTGGGGGCACAGTTTTGATTGGCGATTACATAACCAGTTTGTTGCGTTCCGACAATAACTATGTGACGCGCCTCCTACCACCGTGTGTTCATTGTCTACATGGACCACATCTCGAAATGGACCTGCTCCGCGACCGTTTGCCCTATCCTCGGTTGAAACAATTTCCCTGAATGGCATCAATTGTGTAGCACTCAAGCTGACGCGAACACTACAATGAATCAAATCGCGCTGTGATTGTTCATTCGGTGAAGTGTTCAGGCGTCTGATCAAGGACGACCCTGGCGAGCCATGTTCTCTCTCGTGCCAATCAGTGCGGCATTAAAGGTCTGCGGGAGACGAGGCATTGATACACATCTCTTTTAGAATATGCTTCCCTGCATGACGGCCGGCAAACGATGTTTCGAGACCACTTACTAAGCCGCATCAGCATCTGGACTCTCGGTCAGCCTCTTCAGACGAGCCCAAATGAATCTCTGCACGCGCCTTCTCCCTTCACTCTGTTTCCGGATGCCATAATTTCTAATGTGAATACGCCAAACACGCCTACTCCAGGCTCGCTACTTCAACCATCCGCGCTAGCACTACCAAACTCGTACGGCAGCACAAATAGTCTAACACCTACAACGGTGTTCCAACTCGCCCAGCGGCTTGAGCTGCCACCGTTATGAGATGTGGGCTTGGTGTATCCACTGATAATCCGCATCGGTCCCCTGAAAGACGCTCACCAAGATGCGCCACCGGTGAGCGACCCCGACATTGTTATTCTTTCCCGTGCATCATTTGAATCGGACCCCGGCTGCAACAGTCTTGCCAGTCAGTTCAGGCTGGGCGCCGTTCCGTTGTATTGGAAAGCATATGATTCTTGCACGCAGTCCTAACAAACGGTATGATCGTTGAAACTCTCCCTGTCGGGCTGTCGGGATCATGTTCTCCCTCGCGTGAAACCCCCTTGCCTCAGCCTCGTTCTGGGTGTCATTTCGATTCTCATTCTCACATTCTCCCTTCGCACCGGCTAGCCCAGGAAGCAGCGACACGGCCTCCGCCCCTGGCCGGAGTATCCTTCCACGCATATTGAGCGTCACCAGCACTTCCCTCCACCCAGCAGAAGCGGCACTTCGACATGTGGGGGGTGGACAATGACTGATTCTCCTTCACAGTAAAGACGCTGGGATGGTTCATTCACACGAAGCGCATTAATGGTCGAGAGGGAAGTTACGTCTGAAGGCCTCGTGAGACATTCTCGAGTGTTGAGCACGCGTTTTGGGTGGGTGTATGATAGCCTAAGCCGTTATCATCGACACGAGCTCCATCGAGACGCTGAAGCGACTACTGTCCCCCATACATCTCCCTGAGTCAACTTCAGATGGATACTACGGAATAAGTCCGCTAGCCGAGAACATCAATCGAGGACGCTTAGTGTGGTGTTTGCTCGGTTTTCGTTGCTGTAGTTGCTGCACTGTGTTGTTTGTCGCTTGGACTGTTGAAAAAACGAGGTTACGCCAGCAAGGGTAGGTGATGGAAGTAGACCGCTAAGTTTATTAACCTGATGTAAATAACCGTAAATACACGATTCGAGCTTGACTTCCAACATGGACTCTCATAAACACATAGACAGGGAATCTAGTACTTACTTTTGGTGCTTTGTCTCAAGTCCTGTACTCCATGGGATATCTGTCACCACCAGCGCCGATAATATTGGTAGGTACAACTACTTCAAACCTACGTTACAAAAATAGTACATGATATATACACTTTGAAGAAAATAGTGTTGCAATGCAAATGCACCCAAGCAAGTGAGATCATAAAATGGTGGACTTTGTCGATCATTCCTCGTCGTTAAGCGTGTTAGCAGAAGTGGTTGTTGTTGTACTCTGATTTGTTACCCCGCGGTCGCGTGACGACGCAACAGTGCGGCTACCCCTACTGTAATCTACATCGAGTTACATGTGAGGTCATCAAGACGGGAAAATAGGAACCCGCAGTCCAACAGCGATTACGCAATCAATTGATGAATTACATTTGCGCCACCAGCTGCTTTCACGGACTCGACCGACTCCGCCGATTATTATCTGATTGTACACCTTAGGGATATTGCCACCAGTGCACACATACACGAAATAGCGCCCCTTGGGACATAGCAATGCCGTCTCCTAGTTTCCCAACAACTCGCGTTAGTACACACCATGCTCGGATCCAGTGATTAATTTGGGATATATAGAGAGCTGAAGGACGCGAACTACGACCATTCTTGCCGACTCTGCCCTACTTGTTTCTACTCAGCTCGGCAGCTAACGAGGTCGTCCACTTATTTAACTTGCCTCTGATGCTTGCGCCCACAATATCTCGTTCACATGCATGTTCCCTCCCGCTCTCGATCGCAGCCGGGGAAGTTCAACATGTCCATCGTTTATGCCTTGAATGTAAGGATATATATATATAGCATGCTCCCGTCATTTGGCAATCCTTCCCTTGCTCGTTATTCAGCAAGGGACCCGATCAAGTCATTGGAAACATCTCTATGAGCATTCTATGTCCATTCCCGTCCAAGGGTCCCGAAATGACACAGGGTGACGCTTGCCTGGGCTGCAAGCTTCCCTCGCTACTTCGATTCATTGTAGAACCACACAAGTGTTAAGTAGCACCCCCGCTTCGTTCGATTCATTTTCAAATCAGTACAAGTGTTATGTAACTCACGTTGGAAGAAGATCACCACTAACTTCTCGATTATGACAGCCGGCAGGTGGTGCAATGGCTGCACCTGGACGCCAGGCCGTACAATCCCACAGGCACAGACCCGCCATGACAATATATAGTATGTAGTAATGCCCTGCTGGTATACCTGGTTTAGGGAAGGATAGGCTAGGCACGATATAATAGTAAGGTGTAGCCGTTTGGATACGATTCGACACAGCATAATGGTGAGAAATAAGTGGAAGATGCGCTCGGCTGCCGATCGACTTGGGCATGTCTTAGCTAATTTCACCTGTCCGGTTTGCAATTTGCGTTCGCTAACATTATATAACATAGCGCTTAGATTAGCAATGGTATAACAACGCCACAGCCAAAAGGGGATGTCGGAATACAGTAGTGGAGCCATATATTGTTCGTGTGGCGCAGGTGGCTTGCCTAGTATACGTAACCCCGCGGGTTTAGACTCTAATTTAGACGTCGCACTGTCCCCCAACCTCCGAGTGTCGTTGGTTCGCAGTTCAGATATGTCTAGACACTGAAAGGCCTGCTCGCCCCATCGGAGCTAGGAGATGATGGAAGCTACTTTTGAGGACCCAGACGATATATGAGGCTGACGAGGGGAGACATGACGTCTTGACATCACTTATTACTACGTTATAAGCCGCATCGAGACTCCGATCCAGTCTGTCCTCAACAGGCGGGCGAAAAAGGCTTTTTACAGAAGCCATCTTCGCTCTTTGGCTCTCCCTGTTCCTGAAGCTATAAGCTCGGCTCTATGAACACGCCGCCCCAGCCACCGGCGCTGCACTGCCAAACTCGTCGGACAATGAAAATGGCCTAAACGTACGTATGCACCAGCTCACTATGCGCATAACAGTACTAGGCCTTGGATTCAGAAGTGGTGGAGTATTCGACAACATCGCTGTGGCAGAAAGGGGTGAAGGAGCTGGAAGAACCACCAGAGATCTACGCAGCATGAAATTCATGACATAGCCCAGCCTCAGACATCAACTGTCGGCGAGAAAAGGCGCGTAACCGCCTACTTCCATCCCAGTCATTCTCTTGGAACGCAACCACTTTTCAACCTCTCCGCTTTTATGCATGCCGCTTAATCCAGAAAACCATTTTACTACCCCAGAAAATTGTACGGACGTTCTATCTGAAGATCGTCGTCTTTGATGTAGACCGAATATGTATTGCTCAGGAATTGAAACTTTCGACATGGAGAGAGGAATTAGTTTGGTTGTAGGGTCGCTCGATCGCCTTAGACTCGATTATGGACGCTGGAATAAAATATAGGCTGGGATGAAAGCGGCTGGTAGCTGGAATGATCGCATGACTCCACGGAGGGTTGATGAACAAAAAATACGAGATAAAAAAAAAAAAAAGACGGTAGAGGACACTCCTATAGTTATCTGATGGGAGACGCGCAAGGAGTATCACGGGAAGTTCCGCAATGTCGGGATCACGTGAATTTCTTGAAAAAACCGTTCAAGCGTTCTTGCTCATGATGGCCTTAGACTGATTTCCCCTCTACATATCCCGTCTCCCATTCTTGGGTGCTCCATGAAAGTAGAAGCATGCATTTCCTAAGCTGAGGGCTCGACGTTACGCGTGTACATACAGTTGGCAAGGGAGATAATCAGGTCACTTCATCTCTATCGAGTAGCTCGTGAGCTAAGTAGCTTAGGCCTTTATGCCCACCGGGACGACTCCCCGAGTCACGTCAGGCAGCATATTCGTGTTGAATGTCCTGTTTGCAAGCTGAGCGATTATTGCTATCAAGTAGCCAATTCAATGAAAACCCAGCTTCCCGAATGGTAGCCGTTTGCCTCACACGCCGACTTCCATTCTGTTGAATCCACACGGTCCAGGCTCAGGGATCAGGGTTACGTGCGTGCATCGCGGCACAAGATGGCTAGGGTTTGTGAGTGCGCAATGTTGCCTTTGGACTTGGTCCACTCCAACTCTACCCAGTAGCTTGCGTGAACCTTTACGCTGTTTATTAGGCCAGCCCGGCCGTGCACGTGCACGGTTGTTTCCAAGCAAGGGAGGAGGTGAACGATTGATTCATTGATTACTATTGGTGGCCCACGTTGCCTTACCTGTTATGTCCACTAAGGGCGAGCAGCCTCCAGTTGACACATATATGATATGAGGATAGCTGGGCGGCCTGCTGCCAAACGCCTCCTTCAACACATACCGTTCTGATCGCTAGCCACACCGACACCATGCCCAGTGATCCTAAATCCCACCGCTTTCTCCCCTGGTTCAAGAAGCGACAGCACCCTTCCGATCCTACTGATGATCGGTCGCAGGTCTCAATTATCCCTACCTCCAACAACCAGATCATCGGGTCTGCGATCGCACATGACAGAACGAACGACAAAGACCACGGCAGCCCCGCAGGACTGCGTTCTGGTGCCCTTGCCACTACAGCGCCCGCTCTTCTACTTCCTGGTGCCACCTTACAGGATGATACCACGGAGCAACGGACATCTTCTCGAGACAAGCTACTTAGGCTATTCCGGAGAAGTCCCAGTCCCAGTCCCAGCCCCGCTTCCAGTCATCCCAATCAATCAAGCACATCCCAATCCAAACATTCTATGCCAACTACTCCCATCCAGACATCCACGAATGACTCACGGCCATCGCTGTCCCCTCCCGCCGAAGTGAACATCAATTTCCAACGAGTGATGGGCAACGCACTTGCCACTGGCAACGATGACCCGAGCGTCCACATGCAACAAGAGCCTGGACCGTCAGTCTCATCGGTGCCAGCGGAATCAGTGCCTCGTAGATCCGATGGCGATCTGAAGAAAACGATCATCGGCACCACCAAACTACTTCTCGAAACTGCGGCCGCTGGTCTCAAATTCGCTCCCATCCCCAATCTTGATCAGATCCCAAACACGCTTCTGAGGTTTATTCAAATCTACGAGGTTTGTGAATCGTCTTGATGATCTTGATCTTGATCGCTTCCATACTACCTGTTGTATACATGTAGAATGTCAGCGGCAACACCGAGGAACTCGACCAGTTGTGCATCGTGATCCAGCAAGCACAAGAATCCGTGGTTGAGCCCCTCCGGAAATGGACTGGAGAAACTCCTCCTGAGCTACAGTCCCTAGTGCAGGAAATCTGCGTGTATGCACCTCGTCCTCCCTTTGTTCACAGTTACTCATTTTCTTCGTAGGTCTTTGCAAAGACAAATGAAGAACATTAGATCAGTCCAGAAAAAACATGTCGTCGAGAAGACCATTCAAGCATCCGATATAACACAGCAAATAGCCAATATGAAGAACTGCCTAAATAATGCCATTCATCGATTCGAGGTTCGCATACTGGATATTTCTCAAATTGTCGAATGCTGACTCACCATGGTTGCGCAGCTGAGATCATTGACATTAATCTTGCTTCGTACCGAGCATTCATCTGTTCAATGTATGTGTCTATATGCGTGCTTATAGATTCCCTAATCACCGATACTTCCAGCTGAGCTATCGAGACTCAAGCGAGTCCCAGCTGAGTACACGTGTGTGACTAGCAAATCAGAGTGTCTTCCGGGGACGCAGGTCAAGATACAAAAATCCCTACTTAGACACCTGAAGAACGCCGAGAGCCGATTTGTTTGGTTAAGGGGCTCTCCTGGAACAGGGAAGACTGCAATCTCTATGAGTGTCGCATCCACTCTTGAGAAACGGGGTACTCTAGCAGCGTCATACTTTTGGGATAAGAACCAGAGCGGAACGGGCTTGGATTCTATCGAACAGTTCCCCTCTACCCTTGCCCACCAACTTGCATCCTTCAGTGAGGACTTCAAATTGTCGCTTGTCAGGCACCTTCGGAAACCAGCTTTGGCCTCAGTTCAGAATTTCCCTCTGGAAAAACAAATAAGGACTCTGGTGATTGAGCCGGTGTGTGAGTTGAAGGATATATGGTCTTCGGGCAAGGATCGTGTTGTCATCGTTTTGGATGGCCTTGACGAGTGCGGGAATCAGGAGATACTCAAATCCCTGATGATGCTAGTTCTTACCCTTCAGGAGCTGCCACCGGCGTTTGCTGTGCTATTTAGCTGTCGCCCTGAGTCAGGAGTCATTTCGGCTTGGTCTAAGGCTCGAACCAAGGGTCTTATCATACCGTGTGAAGATGTGGACAACATCGTGTCGGATGTAGCTTTCTCCACAGTGCGGTGTATGGTGGCGGATGGGCTTCAGGAGCTCATTAGTGAATCTCCGTGGAAACCAAACAAGAGGGAACTCACTGATTTTGCTCGGGCCTGTCGGGGGTTACCTGTTATGGCATCTATCCGGGTTCGCGATGCCGGCCTGCAGACACGGCGTGGCCGCACCTTACAGTCGGTGTTCCGGGAGTTGCTAACCCTCACCGATGCACCTGCCAACCTCAACTGGGAGTACTTGCGAATCCTTCGACGAGCCTACATGCTGGATTCATCTGATATTCACCCAGATGTAGCCAAGAAGTATCGCTTAGTGGTTGGTGCGATTGTTGCGGCGCACGAGCCAATGAGGGTCTCTTTTATGTCACAGCTTTTCAACATTGGCGAAGACGAGATCCGTGCGACATTGGAACCAATCAGCTCCATCGTCAATCTTCCCTCAGGGAACACAGAGGAAGTCACCTTATATCATGCAACGGCACAAGAATTCATCACAGGGGAACCAATTGGTAATGAGAAGGACAAAGTATTTTTCATCGATGACCCGAAAGGGTATTTCCTTGGATTGCCACTGCTTCGCCTCTTCAGCAATTATTGTGAGCTGGATGCATTCGGAATACCTACGAATCCCCCTTTAGGAGATGAAAGAATATGGAGGGAATTTATGACGAAAAAGGAGAAATATTTGTGGGGCCTCAACTATGTTATTGTAGACTTGCTCAGGCACTTGGACCCTTCCCAACTTTTTTCACAAGAGTCCAATGAATTGCAGAACGAGTTTAATTCCTTCATCACGCAAAACTACCTCTTGACTTTCATGCACTTGCAAGATGTGGGCTATAGCAGAAGTTCAATTCCCGACGAATTACTTCAATTCAATGTAAGTATAAACTATTCCTCCGGCGTTTTTCTGATGTCATTTTTGATAGAATCACAATTCAATCCAACTTCTGAAAGGTTTAAAGGAGCTAGCTTTCACTGCTGCGGATGCACCATGGGAATTCTACCGATCGGAGCTCCCTTTTGCCCCACCCTCGTCATCCCTTCACAAACAATATGGCCATCTTGCTGATCCTGTCCGGATCTTCTCCGCTTTCGGCGAGTTTTCTGGTGGCACCATTCCTTTAAGCAAGGATTTGCTTAGGGCCCAAGTGGTCATGCAGGCAAAGTTGAGTGAACTACCAGAGGTGTTCAATGAACGGGGACGTAAGATAATCAATTACGATGCTGAATTCCACGAACCCGATGTTCGCAACGGTATCGTGACATGCGCTGCACTCTCCCTTGATGGTTGCTATATTGCACTCGGATTTGGCAGCGGAATTATCGAAGTGGCCGATATCAACCACCAGCGCACAATCTGCCGATTGCAGCACAGTCCAGCCAATCTCCCAGCCTGTATCGAATTTGTTCATGGCAGCCACCGAGTCGTCACTGAGGATAATGATGGGAATGTAACAATCCTCGGTGATGGTATGACCCCTGTGAATCTTGGCACTCTTCCCACTGGTCCCTATCCAGCTGGAACCATAGCCTCAGATAACGGGTTATTTGTCGTGCGAGTCCCACGAAATCTTGACAGCTTTTGGTACAACAACATGACCCTCATATCTGTTTCGGAGGTTCCATCCATTCAGCCTCTTGCTTCTCCTCCTTTCTTCCCATCTTCTCAATTTGATGATGAGAAGCTAGGCATTCCACACCGTCGGACGCTTGGTTTCTCTCCAGGAGCACATTATGTTGGTGCTTTTAATGGGACCCAGGCCATTGCCTGGTCAACGGAATCATGCCAGTGCATTGCAGGTTATCGGGTGACAAACTTTTTTTGTTGGATTATTAATCCCAATGTCCCTCCGACACCCTCATATCTCATCCCTGATCCTATATTCACTCGAGCCACCCTTCCCTTGGCAGAAGGTGACACAACTTGTGTGCATGATTCCGACGCGCATGACGAGTCTGATGAGTCCTGGATCAAGCGCCCATTTTACGACCTCTCGCCAAGCAACTCAGATCCGCTTTGCAATTTGCCCATCGCATCGAGAACCCCACTAATCAACCGCAGCTCCATTTACTTGGCATTGTGGCTTAATGGCAGAGATGAACTCATGCTCCCAACCAACTATCAACCGATCAATTCCCAGCGAGCCTGGTACGGTCATCGAGTGCCAGATGATGCTCTGGGGCTTTACCGCCCTCAGTCCAGCAGGGATGGGACTCGATTTCTGGTCCAGGGAGGTTTGCGGGCCCCAATTGTCGTGGACATTAGCCAAGTTGTTTAGCATTTACCAGTGCGCTCTCTATTGCTCACTTGCCATTCTCTTGGCTATAAGCCTGATGACTTTTGCGCTGTGACGCTATTTAGAATTGTGGAGTCCCCGAAGCGTATATGCCGATATTTCTGTAATGTTAGGTTTAGTGATGTAAGCTATATTGTTGGTGGCGATGGGTCTCTGGTGTCATGCGGAGTGCCAAAACTGCAGGTGAAGGGAAAAATAAGTAAGATCGTACAACCTCTTGAATAAAAATTGAAGAAAGTATTGTGAGCTTGGGCTCGGCTCATGAGATGCACACATATTTAAGCCACCGAAAGAGATAACAGTAATTCATGGATTTACATCGGTTTTATGACGCACACTTGCGATTGAATATCTCTTCCTCCTTTCAATATGACCCCATCGCGATGTGGGCATGCGTGATCATAAGATGCAGGGGGACAGCATAGTACAACTACCTGCTAGCGACAAAACATGAATACCCAATTGATATGACCGTCCAGTATTCGAATATTCTCCCCTGTCGCCTCATTCCAAACACGCACAGTATGGTCATTTGAGGCTGAAGCCAGCAGACGGCCATTGGGTGAATATGCCACAGATCCAACCCAATCTGTATGTCCCCCCAACACTCGGAGAGACGTCCCCGTCGAGGCATCCCAGATACGTATGGCGTGGTCGCTCGAGCCAGAGGCCAGGTAACTGCCATTCGGTGAAAAGGCCACGCAAAGAACCCAATTGGTGTGCCCTTTCAATTCTTGAAGAGATGCTCATGCCCTTCGTCTTTACAGGTGTGTCGAGCCACGGTATGAATGGTTAACCGACTTGATGGGTAGGTGATGTGCGTCGAGAGGATGTCACCAGAATCGCATCTGGGAAACATTATCAAAACGTGCATTTTAGGTGGTCAGTTGAGCGTAGTTGTTAAGCCGTATAGGTACACGGGGAGTGGTGAATTGCAAATGGGAACGCATTTCAACCATACTTCTATCTGCACATTGCCGATATTTCCCCCTGAATGACGAGGCGGGAGCCGACTCACCAAATTGGATACGCCGGATACATGTGCGACCTACCAATTCCAATAAATGTGCTGCCACCATGTTATACCCCAGTCATGGCCTTTCATAGTCAGCATCCCGAGAGCTAGAAGCCCGTCCGGAAGGATCAGTCGTTCCGAGTGGAAGACATGAGAAGGTGATGCCAACTGTCCATGGCGAAAACAAGCGCGACTAGATTTTGCATGCAAGGATAACTTCTTCGAACAGTTTCGGACGCTATTCAGTCCGAATTTAGTTTGACAATAGCGAACGATGATGTGGGAGAAGGGGATTGAGGGGTGAACGATAGGTTCAAATGAAGAAGGCGAACTCACTACACGCTGATGGGTTGCTGCCAAGTGCACTGAACAATTCAAAGGGCCGTAAGTCCCAGAATCTCCAGTGACAGCGCGCGGAGAACAGCCTCTTGGCACCAAGTAGATATTATCTGAGCATGGTTTTTGGGCGGACCAAAGAGGACGGGAATATGCATTGTTGGTGACTAGGTAGCAATTACGTAATCAGTCTGTGGCGCCGACGTTGGTTTGACAACTATCTGCCTCCTACCACCGTGTGCCCATTGCCTACATGGATCAAATCCTGAGGTGGACCTGCACCGCGACCATTTTCCCTGTTCCCGGCTGAAACAATCCATCTTCCTACATTAATAGTGCCTCCTTATTATTGGAGCCCCCAGCTAGTCGGATTGAGTCGAAGTGCTCACTGCTCATCAAACAATGCTTAGCTCATTCCCCCGTAGACCGTCCAACTATGTGGTATGTCAGTGAAATATTGGCTAGTCTACGAAGCGGTTAAGTCCACCATCCACCAGAATATATGGATCGAGCTCCGTGCGTCATTGCACGGCGTTCCAAACGTCCGAGACAACACAATGTCTCGTTTGTGTATTGGGGAGAGGTTATTTCCTCGGATCGGGGACTGGACGCGCCTCCGCTTAAATTAGTATATTAAATCCTTGAAGAATCGGTCCATGCATGTGTGCGTATTCGCGACATTGCATTCTTTCGTGGTTCCTACTCCGTCCCCTCGCTTCGGTGTTTTTCAGTTTGCTACATGAGAAGGAGGAACCGCAGCACACCTGGGACGAGCGAACGTAACTGATGGAATAAGTACTGCGATCGATGACATTGACTAGAGGCTGGTGATCTGCCTAGACATTGACGTGGTTCAGAAGGGGATGGTGTCAATTGAGTTTTAGTCGGGTTTCCTGAAATGGGGGAATGCGCAGCAGCGGGGGCGGCTCCGATCAAATGCCAAGAAAGTCAATATCTCAATGCGGATGGATTGATAGGGGAAAGGGGGGGCTGGGAGAGGGAAAAGAAACATTCAAGCTGGGGCATGACAGAAATGATATTCTTGCCAATACTATTCGTAAAGTTTTCTGGTGTAATCTGGGGCAACATTGCGGTATATATGGATGATCCATCAAGGGTGGGCTCGATTAATTGATGAATGAAATGATCCGCGGTAGCCAAGAATCATTCCACGCAGTCTCGCGAATGAGAAATGAGGAGGAACTCCGACTTTACGTGATAGTGTTGCACATGAGCGTCGGTGACAGTGGAAATTCCACCATAAATAGAAGGAAAGAATAGTGATCTCATCAACACCGCATCAGAATTAATCGAGATCGTCTCGTCCTTAATTAAGTAGGCCTCCCTATATTGATCCGTTTGGCCACTCTGAGTGTCTTCGGCCCTTGCCGGAGTCTTGTTACAAGCGTTCTCATTTTGCTCAAGCGATCCAACGAAATTTCGGTAGCGTTTTCACACATAAAAAAACGATTCACCCCCACGTTCCAAGGCTTCAGGCAATGGCCGCGCTCATTTTTACGCGTTGCAAAATTCGCCACTTTTGGTAAGTTTTCGACAAGTAAGAAATCCCTCACTCCTCACGCCTGTTCTCCGTCACGGTGATTTTGCAACGCCGTTTTCTCAATTGAGCGGCGAGTCAGCGACCGCTTCTTAAGTTTCTCCTGAATGGCGCTTTCTATATTTGCGTTATGACCTAATCGGGCCAAATCAACGTCAAGGGAGATCTCCAGAAATCATTGTGGCAAACATCAAAATCCTATTTATGTAAGTGTTTTTCCACGACCGCCCAGAGAGTCCCCCCACATCACCTCTGATGACCCCTTTCGAGAACCTTAATGGTGGCTACTTGTATGGCATTATCACCATGTCGATGTGGGTTTGGGCTATTAATTATACAAGCTCGGCGTGCTAAGTCTCCTGCAGACTTCTTGGGATCACGACCGTACAGTCGAGATCGTATTTTTTGAAATTCCCGAAAGATCCTATCGTAACGAAACTTCTGGTATGTCCTACGATACTTATTGATGGCCTCGATGTCATCTTATTATCTATCCAGGTTCTAGTGTTATTGTGAGCCGGACCAACGTTTCGCAAAGTTTGAAGCTCTAACTTCGTGTATGCACTCACTCAGACTCACCCAGGTCCTTGGTCTGTACGTGCTTCCTGGCACCACAGGCCTTCTCTTCCTTTTTAACGCTCATTTAGCGGATGCTGTGCTGTAGCCCAGTATAGGATGGTTATTTTGCGCGTGGACCCAGCGGAAAGAGTCTCATGGTGAGCCTACCTTCGAACACTATTTACAGTCAGCCTGACTTGCTGTTGTTCAGGTATAACTCCGAGTATACTCTGAGCACGGTGTGTTTTTTGTTGTACTCCATCCAGCTATCCACACCATCTCAGAGAGTGCCGTTCGGCAGCTTGTGGCTTCCATCTTGGTCCAATCTTTCTTTTCCTGGCGTATCAAGAAGGGTCTGTTTCTATTTTCGCGATGAGTGAAGAAAAATCAATTCATTGGTTCATGTCAGCGATCGGGATGTGGGTGGCATTGCCCCTAATTCTGCTTATCTTGCTTGAGTTTGGTGAGCTAGCCACCTTTCCACAGTACTGATTCGAGCAACTGCAAACTGATGGGGAGCCACCGTTGTCGTCTACAGGCTTCGGACTTGGTAATAAACTAGTTCTGACTCTGATTGAAAGTTACTGATCAGCTACTTTCGTTCTGACTTAGGGGTGTATATTCGAGCGTAGGTATGGAATTGAAGTTCAATGGACAAAACAATGATATGCGATTTTTTGGAGGCAAATCCATGCGGACGCACTCGAACTTCCCGAGTGGGACCGGAACTCGATTATTGGTTGGTCTGCAACCCAAGTAAGTTCGTTCGTCTAAACATCTTCCCGTCTCCCCGTAAACATCATTATTGCGGAAAAAAGTCTGAGAGAGAGAACTCCTTATAATATAGGTCGTCATAGATATCTTAATTGCATCCATAATGATTGTGGAGTTGCATCGCAATCGAACTGGAACCCCAAGGTACACACTTCTGTCTTTTCTGGCCGTTGGGATTCTGAATATATGACTGTAGGATGGACAGAGAGATTTTGATCAGGAATGCGATTCAGGGCAGCATAGCTACGAGGTTAGCCGTCCGTCCGTTCCGTTCAGCATGCAGTAGGATTCAGGAGATATCCTTTCCCTCAATTAATAGTATTCTTGCTATGACGATGCTATTCCCGGTGAGTAGTAGCATATTGATCTTCTTTAAATGAAGACGATCCACAAACCGCCCTTTGTCCAAATCCAGTATGTCTTGTATGGGATGCACTTCCTGCATATGTGGTCTGTAGCGGTTAGTTTTTTTTTTTCGGGAATTTTTTCGGGATCTTACACATACTCCTCATCATCCGTATTAACTTCGATTGTATAGGCATTGGGTGGAGTATACCCCATCTATCTGCTAGCAAAGTAAAGTTCTATTATTATGCATGGCTGATCGCTAATTTTTTTTTTTTGGTCCTCGTCCTTAGCTTGCATGCTCGTAGTCAGGCTCGACAATACCTAATATTAGGATCCGCGGTGGACGTTGAACAACCACAATCAATTGACCTACCCAAAGTGCCGAGTGAGGTATGGTTTTTCATTTTTTTTAGTTCGCGTCGCCAGTTCTGCTCATGCAAATTCCATAGGTAAATAATTGGGATTCAATACAACCCCCCTCGGCATGTAAAGTTAAGCTCAGGGTTCACGGTGTATGTGTCATTGCTTCTTGTCTCTGTGCGTTTATGGCAAGGTCTGACGTTTCTTTACGAACCTCAGCTGAGTTCATAATTGGGACCCAAAGGACATCGCGTGTCTTCTTTTTCCCTTTTATGACTGTCCACCCGATTCTATTAGTTTCTTTTAGCGTTCACAGGGGTGGTGGAGTTATCATTCCGCCAAGTGTAGTCTGAATCATCCCAAATACCTAGTCCCTCCCCCTTTGCCCACCCGAAACTCGCTCAGCGTCTGCTTTGTATTCTACTCAAAGGTGGCAGACTGAAGTCTCAACAACTTACTGCGATGAAAGTGTTTTTCAGCTGACTACGTGATCCAGCATTATACTACCTCCAACAGAGCTGGGCCCTGTAACTCCCCTCGAGCTCGCTGCTGCCTTGGAGGGAGAGAGAATTAAGGCTGGACCATTGATCGCCGCACGAGTCACCATTGCATGTATGAAGCACCTAATTTAATAGACCGTCATAGAGTCGGAGCTGAAAGATGCCAACGTCAAAATGCCCAGAATTTGCGGATCCTTGGTAGAGGGACTCCACCTAGATCAGTGATCTCATCAACACCACATCAAAGACAACCGAGATCGTCTTGTCCTTAAATATTAAGGCAACCCTGCCTATTTTGATCCGTTCGGCGACCCACTCATACCATATGCACAGATCACATGTTCGGAACGAGTCTTCGCAACAAGATCTATTGCGTGCATGCTCGTAGCGCTCGGGATCGCAGATGCCGCAAAACGGGAGAACGGCTCACGTGATGGGGCAAGTATATCGACCGCAACGAAGCGAACTACCATGTGACGCACTTTTTAGCGCTCAGCGTGTAATCCATGAATCAGCATCTGTTGTACGTGACCCCTCTGCAACACGATCTAATCCATCCTGACTTGCATGGACGGAAAGGACTTCGTGGCACAGTTCAATGCCCACTAGTCAGGTGGACGAAACCGACACAGTGCCCTCAATTCCCACCGCAGATCTTCTTCTGTCGTTAGACGAATATGAGGATGATATCGAAGGATGGCTAAACCATGTTCTCGACGAGAGGCTTTCCAACTCAGGGGGGGAAGAGGCTGAGGCCAATCTTGCCACTCTTGAACAACGCATCTCGCACCTCGCGACACGGTTGCAAGTTGTCACACAGGATACTGCTGCGCAGCTTGAGCAGACGATAGAGGACGTCTCAAGAACCGTCCCTCGCATCACGTACGATCTCCAGTTTATGCGAGAGTCCGGCCTTACCCTTCAAGTGAATCTGAAATCCGTTGAAAGCAAGACAAAACGGGCCGAAAATGATCCCACTAACGCTGCTCTCGAACGTCTTCATTACTTTTCTACTGTTAAGTCGAGAATGGAGGGAGCGAGAGAAGTCCTACGAGAAGCAGAGAGCTGGAGTGTTCTCGAGCCTGAGGTTACGAATCTCATTGCCACCGCGTCATTTGCGAAGGCCAGCGAACGTTTAGCCGAAGCAAGCCGGAGCATGGTTGTGTTCCAGAATACTCCCGAGTTTGAAAGTCGGAGAGCTCTCATGATCAGTTTGCAAAATCAATTGGAGGCTGCCGTCAGTTCCCCTTTGGTGGCTGCTATCAATGCGAAGGACGTGTCTGCTTGTCGATCCTATTTCTCTATCTTTTCTAATATTCAGCGCGAGACTGAATTTAGGAACTATTATAATGGTTCCAGGCGTGCAGACCTTGTTTCATTCTGGCAATCTGTTTTGTTGGTGGATTGTGATAATGCTCCGTCCGCACCATCTGCTTCGACTCCCATTCCTTTCGCCGAATTCTTCCGGAAATTTCTGGCCGATCTCCTTGCGCGTGTAAATGAAGAGCAAACCAGTATCACCGCAATCTTTTCGGATCCCCAAACCAGCCTTTCCCTCTTTATTCAGTCCACCTTGGATTCTCTCTCGCCTTCCCTTAGCCAGCGTCTGACCGACGTATCGGAGTCCCATGGGGATGCCGCTCTTCCGGAGCTGATCAAGTCCTTCAGAGTTGCGGAAGAGTTCGCAAGCTCTGTTGAACAGATCATGAGCCGAATGGGATACTCCTCTTTCTTCTCCCAAGCGAGTGATGATTCTGTGACAAGACGGTCTGGGAGGCGGAGTTCGATATCGTCGCGGCGTATGGGTTCAAAATCGACATCAATGTCTCCCAATGTCAACGTGCTGGCCAGTGGACCGGGAGTGACGTGGGAGCTCGCTTTGTTCGAATCCTTTATTGATCTTCAGACGGAGTATCAGCCCCTGGAAACTCGATTTATGAACAAAGAGCTTTCCCGAATTGTCGGCCCATCTGTCTTGCAGTCTTCTGATGTCGCGCGGGTTTTGCAAGAGCGTTCGGCTGCGATCTTCGGTGCGGTGGAGGAATGTCTAAGCCGTTGCATCGTTTTTACCCACGGGTATGGTGCGATCGGTATGGTGGGGGCCATTAATCAGGCATTCAAAACGTTTCTAGAGACTTCGCAACGTAGTCTCATTCCCCAAACTAATGGAGACAATCCGAGCCCAATAAAGTCTGGTTTACATCATACCTCACGCGTAGATTCGGAGACCCTCGAGGAGCTTGATTATACTCCTGATGACTGGAGTAACTTCCAACTCGCTCTGCATCTCCTTGAGACGTGTCGAGTCGTCAAGGATAGGTTATTAGTATTCGAGGCGAAAGTAAAAGCTAGCCTCGTTCAGGTTTCCACTACTTTCCGCCTTGCGCGAAACGACCCCCACGGTGTTCACTTGGGAGGCATAGGCGCCACGAAGGGAGAAGCCGAACTTTTGCTTCAATCCTCTCTCAATTCGGCAGAGCTCCACGCCTTGTTAGATGCACTCGACCCAGCAAGTGCGTCTGCGCCTTCGCCTTCATTTTCTGTCGCAGCCTCGCCGGCTGCAAGGTTAGATGCGAGCATACTCGCAGCGTCCCTTGATGGTCTCTCTTCATTCACGAAATCGTGTCAGCTCTACCTTCAGCACGTCATCTTAAAGCCACTGCACGCTCATCTAAGCACATATGCAAGTGCTCCGGCGTGGTCCTCCACAGAATCTAAGACGGAACGAGGGGCCTTCGATCTTCAAATACCATCATTTTCACTATCCCCAACTCAGACCGTCCAGCACGTAGCAGAAGGATTGCTGAATTTACCGCGACTATTTGAAGTATATGGGGATGACGATGCATTGGCATTTTCAATCGAGACTCTCCCTTTCGTGAACGAGGAATCTCTCAAATATATGATGCATGCAGAAAATTCACAAACAGGGGTACCTCCATCTCCGACTGACGACCGTCCCGCATCGCACTCACGGCGAGCTTCCATGACACTCTCCGTACCGGCACGGCGACTTTCTTCCACCTCCTTATCTCTCGCTTCTAATGCCTCTGCAGCCGAGCTACACCAGCCGCCACCCGCGTCTCTCTCACCCGAGATGGTCACCTCAACCTGGCTACATTCCCTCACTTTGTCTCTATTGACCCACCTAACGAGCACTATCCTCCCTTCTATCCCTCAATTATCTTCGCAGGGGGCAGCACAACTTTCTTCAGACTTAGCGTACCTTTCCAATATTATCCGTGCACTGAACGTGGAGTTCGAAGAGCTGGACCAATGGAGAGACATCCTGGATATGAAGGAAGGCGATGCAAGAAATAGATATGACGCCATACTGACAGAGACGAGGCTCGGCGGAGGCGGTGATATAGCTGGGCGTGAGATTTGGGAGATGTTCGCAAAGATGCGTGGCTGGATGCCTAGTACGGTACAGTAGAAAGATATTTTCTTGGGTAATGATGTGGCTACAATACTTCCATATTGCAGTGTGGGACCACCGCAGGTGCCAATGAGCCCCTGGCTATTCTGAACTGAAGTAAGAGAGCTCCAAGCCAATGGCTCGGATAGGTTTCGATCGATTTGAGAAATCGGAGACTACACCGAGGCTGACTAGAGTCTTCCCGAGCCGACCTTCCCACATGAGTGAGACATCCTAATTCAGTAGTGTTAGGAAAGAAGCGCAGCCAGTGGGAATGAGCAAACACACCGAACTAGTGGACATCCTTGCTTTGACCACTCCACGTATTTGACTCGCCTCCCCTATGCTCGGTGTTGTATCCAGCGGAGCCGGGGGCACAGGCGCAGGAGTGCAACATCTAGCGCCTTGTCGGAGCCGTTTGATTTTCGGATCCTTTTTCGGATCCACCATTCTGCGCCCATAGTCCACTCACTCTCATAGCTGTAAACGTTGAAGTCAAAGCGCGAACATAATGAGAGGTCACGCGAAACACGGGCGGTGTAAGCGCTCGAAATGTGACCCATCATAGGATTAAAAATGGCCGTAAGTGCAGTTGGGGGTTGGATGGGGTCGTAAACGTTGGGATCTGAGGACGAAGGTTCAGGGAGTGTCGTAAATCGCAACCCAGTGGAAACTATGGATGACGATGAGCAAACACAAATTATGGCACGGACTCATTACTCACCTCCTGCACTTTTCTCTTTGGCACTAAAGTACACCTCTGCACCGGCTGAGAATCGACCTCTTAGTCCACCCTCCATAGCTTCTTCCTCGTCTACACGTCGACTCCGCACATTGCGTTCCCTCGTATCTTCCTCATCACCCAGCGCACCAAAGTTATATAAAGCTCTCGCTCCAAGCATTCCATCATCCGCACTCCAGGAATATTCAGTGCTCCACCGGCCCGTGTCGCGTTGCAGATTGAACATCACATTATTTGCTCCAATCAAGCTGGTTCCTCCCTTGGACCCTCGAGCGTATAGAGCCGTAGAGGGGTCAGAAATAACGGAGATGAGAGCCTGCGTCTGCGCGGATAGCCTGGTGGAGTAGAGAGCATCTAAACGTGAACTGGGTATGTAGTATCGGCCATACAGCAAGAAATCTGCTCGCTGGCAAGGTTAGGTAGTGGGTCTTCGTTCTAAAGTCAGGACACTCCCCATGTGTATCCACCCTCTCCCCGCCTAGCCACTGTTCGGGCTTGCCCTCGGGCCTCCTAGGCACGTCATAAATTCTGAATCGCTCAACAACATCCTTCAACCGCAGATCAGCCGAGCCTTTCACATCCAAGTCGCACGAGGTGAAAATGTATCCTATGGAACCATTCAAGGATGGAAGAGCGTTCATCGAATATGTCGTCTTAAACCAAGGATTTGGGGATTTGGAAATGTGGAAATGTAATCCTCGAGGGACACTGAAGTCCAAGATGGCTGTTGAAGAAGACTTAGTACAAATAACATGGTTGATATCCCTAACCACTTCTTACAGGTAGAAGCACGCGTCAGATTCGAATACAGATTGTCCTCGTTCCATCCTGTAACCTTGTAGTATCTTTGAAGGACAATCGACGCATATGGAAGCATCACGTGATTGGGAGATTGCTATATCGGAGAGTGCCGGCGGCCAAACTCCTTTCTTCACACCGCCATCATCTTGCCAGCCACCCATAGTGAGGACCGTCCCTGCAATCGATTGCTAATCGATTTGTGTGAGGTTTACGTTACGACCTAAGGAGTTATCTGCCGTCCACTTTGAGTGTGCCGCTCTGCATTCCGCTTGCATTTGAGCGGTCTCAGGTTTAGTCCATTATTGTTGTGTTGACCAAGCAACGTTTGAGCCACCAGCAACCGCTTTATAAACGTAACCTATCCTCCACCTACTGCCTATACCATGCAGGCCATGTATCATCACGCACCCTATCCAAGCGCCGCATATTCGCAGAGTCCGAGCACTTTTGCGTCAACCTCAAGTCAGGCATACCCCGTGTATCAGCAAGCATACCCGCAGTCGCCTATGAGCTACCAGGCCCCACCTACACCTCAAGAAATTGAGGTTTTCAGGAACTGGTTCAACAATGAGTTGGGAAAGTTGCTGGGCACTGACAGACTCACTATCCATCGTTTGTCGTATATTGCTCGAGAGCATTCGCAACGCTTTGCGTCTGTGATATCCCAATGTATAGAACAACACATTCATAGGGTAAGTCAAGTTTATTCTCCGTGAGTTTGGCAACAGAGTAGTAGGGACTGCGCATTATGTTGTGCTAGGGAGGCTCGTGTTGTGGTTACGTGTACATTTCCATGTTGTATGTACAAAAGTCAGTCAACGACCATGCCAGCCGCTGCCGACCTCGAACTATCGTGTTCGTACAGCCCGGGGTCCATCCATATCTTGAGGGCTGTCTGCACCCTATCGCGGCTCTGGCTTGTTGGGCGGCCCCACCAGTCCCAGTCCCAGTCCAGTCCCTCCCTATGCTTATGTCCGACTTTGATCCGATATGTCCGTTTCTAACTCCGATCCCATCAGGTCCACCCGGCTATCAAGTTGCCGTGTTTCTACTTACTGGACTCGGTCTCAAAGAATATTGGGCCTCCTTATACTGTCCTGTTCTCTGCTTTTATCACACCGCTATTCCTGGAATCTTATCAATCCGTCGATCCAGCCACACGAGGCAAGATGGAAGAAATGCTCGTGACCTGGCGCACAGCCCTGGCTGGGGCCGAGTTATTTGGTTCCGTTCCTCAGCAGACCATTGAGAGAGCTATTTGGGGTGACACAACCTCTGGGCATTCTGGCCCTACCCAATCCCAGGTACTAATTGAACTCGATGTGAATCTTGCTCAGAAAATCAAGGCAGTTGAGGCCAATCCTGCCGACATGGAATCTCGCGCCCATATCGATGTGCTTCGTCAGGTTTGTCGAATGTTATCAGAGTGATTTGGTATTTGTACTCACTACCTTATCAGCTTCATCAATTAGTCTCAACAACCACCATGGCATCGAGTGATTTGAATGCAATCTTGTCACGGCTCCGTGAATTGGCTCGCACAACTGCTTCGACTGCACCGCCCCCTGCCGCCATTCCACCGCCGCCACCGGTTGCTCCTGCGGTTCACTATCCTCCCCAGCGAGTTGCTCCTCAAGTCACTCCCTCGTCCTCGTCAGCCACTGCGTCTCACCTTTCATCGATACTTGGATCGCTCGTAAATAGTCTTGCCAGCTCTCCCCCTACTCCTCCCCCTGCACCTGAGCCTGCTGCTATTGCTAGTGTTGACGTAGACTCACTGTTCCAGAGCTTGGTCGCGGCGGGCATCGTCCAAGCTCCAAATGCAAAGGCCCCTACTTCTAAGATTGAGCCGAAACATGAGGAAAATCCATCTAAAATAGACCCTAAGACAGCGAGATTGCGAGACTATAAGCGTAAAATCTTATCACTTTCTGTTACGCTGACGAATCAAGGTTTGCAGAGGTATGTTATCAGTCAGATCTCGTGAAGACAACTGTTCACCACGATTCCTGAACCAGATCCCAGCCAGACATGGTGTCCATGTTATATGAGAGGCAGCCCTTGAAATGCAGGCAATGTGCAAAGCGCTTTCCGGACGATGAGGCAGGTGCAAAGGCGAGAGATGACCATCTCGACCTCCACTTTAGACAGAATAAACGTGCAACGGAGTCGATTGGCCGTGGACACTCACGCAGTTGGTTCGTTGGTGTGGACGTAAGTTTTTTTTTCCATGGCAGTCTACCATTCGGTTATTCACTACTCGTTTGACAGAACTGGGTCCATGATATCGCTGACGCGCATGCGGCATCAGATCTCAGAGAGAAAGGAAAGGCGGGCGGCCCGGTTAGTGCTAAGGCGGCGGCAGCAGCAGCAGCGGAGCGACTCTCCAAGCTTAATGCTATGTATGTTGTGGTTCCGCCAGGAGACGAGTCGAAATCCGTCACATGCCCTATTTGCCGCGAGACCCTCAAGAGTGAATTCCTGGAGGAGGACGAAGAATGGGTATGGAAGAACGCTGTGCAAGTCAAGGGCAAGGTATGTGCTCGCTCGAGCTGCAAGCCCAACAGGTGCAATGACGATGATGAACTCATGCTGGCGAAACGTGGTTTCCAGGTGTATCATGCCACATGTCATGCAGAGACAATGTCGCCCTCTGCTCTTGCTGTTAAGCGTTTGAAGGATCCACGCTTCCCATCTTCACGATCACGCTCAAGGACACCAGAGACCACAGTAAAGGAAGGCAGTGTCTCGCCGCCTAGGACATCAGGGCTCAAACGGAAATCTTCGCCTGATAAGGAGAACGATGAACCCATGACGGTAAAACTCGAGCCCTCCGATGCTGAGCCTCCCTTAAAGCGCACCCGATCATCAACACCTCAGCGTTAGCATCCCCTTCTCGCCTCCCCCCACCTTGCATCACACTTCAACCAGCATTCACTGATTACATCCGCCGTTAGAACTACAAGCTACTTGTCGTTTAATCCGTTTTTGTAATCTATTTATTTTTAAAGCTTCTGTTCAGTCTGCAATGTAATGACATTTCGATCTGGTTTCTATTCGTACCATCTAGAGCGATGAGCATGAGCAAGGTATATTGTGAAGGAGATTTCCACCGGCAACACGCCTAACCCCGGAGGCCCGGTATAAATAAGTGCCAACAATTGTGCATCCTCGAGAACCTGTTTCAGCCTTCCACCGCATAGACTAGAAGGAATATTCCACTCATTCACCTCTCTAAAATGCACTTCGCTCATTCCGCACTCTCCTTGTGTTTTTCTGTCATCGCGATCTCTCGTTCTGTTCTCGGCTCCGCGTCCGCCACCGTACCGAAAACGCTTTCGCCGCGCACCTCTCTGTCCATCGACGTATGTGCAGAAGTAGACGTTAACCTTGCGACTAGTCTCTTAGGGCTTCTCGGCATTCGACTCCCCGCACATATATGCCTATGCTTAGGAACCATTCCAGGTACCGTCGAAATCCCTTCACATCGCGGATCGCGTTTATTAACACGTTCCGTCCAGGCCTTATACAAGCGGATGCTAGCGTGAAAACCGCCGTTTCGTCACTTGGAGTGGACGTGGTTACGGCTAGTCTAGCTGCTCTAGTAAGTACGCGCTTCTCCGTCCAAGATATCCTCCTCACCATGAGCCTGTGCACCGTTTAGGTTAATAAGTCCCCCAACAAGCATACTTGCCAGTTTCCTCCTCACTCTCAAAGGGTGTGCAGAAAGGAGGATCCTTGCGGTTATGAGGTACTTGATTCCGTCGTCGAATTGGGATCTTATTATATACCTCACGCGCATCCCCTCAGTGCATAGATGGGTATTCCAAGGCCAGCGATGGTCATTGCTATTGCCCTTCTGATAAATACGAGTGCAATGGAAGATGCCAAACCGCCGCATGCCCTAACCCTTCAGCTCATTCGCGTCGTCGGGCAGTTCAATTAGCCCTTGCTCGTTGCCCGACTGGGTACGAGAAATGTGGTGTTTATGGACGCGGTCGCAATACTCGTGGATACGAATGCATCGATACTCGCGTTAATCTCGAGAGTTGTACGTCCATATTCCCCTGACTTGAATCCTTAAAAAAAATGAAAACTGATGAACGATGAACAGGCGGTGGATGTACGTCGTCCCTACCTGGATTAACTCCTACTGGTCGTGACTGCAGTGCGATCGCAAATGCCTCTTCCGTTCGCTGCGTCTCCAGCAAATGTGTCATTGAATTTTGCAGGCCTGGATACCTTTTGGATATCTCTGGCTCAGAATGCATTCACGCAAGTCTGGATTCTTGACCCTTGATTCTTGGTCGCTTTCTTGTCCTGCTTACTCGCTTCTTGCAATTTCTTGCCATTCCTTTCGCTTGTTATCGATTGATAACTTCTACCCCTTTGAGGCTTTGACAGCTTCCTCCTTGAGCTCTGACTTTTGATGATTCCTAGTTCACCTAATCCACCGTAACACGCACACTTACGGTACTTCCTGTCCTTCAACTCTTCTGTATTCTGTATAAGTCCTTGTGTCCTGTTCTGACTATCGTCAAACAGGATCAAAATGTTGTATCGCCAAATAATGACTATGAGTAATCTTGAGCCGCATTTATATCTGACATCAACAGGATTCTATCACATGGATAATAACCTTATCTAATCTAGCTATGACGTTGATGTCAATATTTCGATAAGGAACATCGCGGGTGTGTTTGTGTGGGGACAACGGAAATGAATCAGCTCCAAATTTGGCTTTCGTTGTAGCGACAATCGATCCCCTTCTCTGTGGCGTGCTTTATCTAAACCATTCCTGATGGCAGGCGGCGATGCCATTTTGAGTCAAAGGTACTTGGCATGTGCAGCCTGTTTGCAGTGTCAACATTGAATATTGACGAGGATAGCAAGTAGACAATCCGCAACTCAGGCCCACGGCCACCAGATGGCATTCGGATCCTCTGCTTCATGTCCACAGGCTGTTTCCCACTTCGTGTCCCAATAAGTAATTATCCCATTGGCAGAACGATACCACCAATATTTAAACTTTCCGTGCGCGTCCGAGCTGGGCCCTTCCGTCATAGAAACCTTGATAACTTTCGGATCAATTCTGAATAAAGTCGACCGGGAAATTTACCTTTCTTATTGAAAACGAAACCATTTTATATTGACTGAGTCACAAGTATATGTACTTACGCTCAGGGATATGGAGGAGTCGCAAAGTTTCGTTCGTTCGGACTTGTGCTTTATCTTCCTAAGACGGTTGCTTAAGCGTGGGAACTGGACGAAGAGACGACGGCCGACAAGAAATGTGGATAGGGTGGCGACCCTGTGTTGACCAGCTGAAGAATCCGTCTTCACATTGGTCAACGGCTTAAAACTGGCTAAGTCACTCGCATTGAGACTTGAGAAAGAGAGAGAGAGTAAGTACAAGATGGATGAAACTGAATTCAAATAGGTGCCAAGCCAGGTGCTCCAGAACAGTTCTTGATGAGGCAGCGGAGTCCGTAGAGGTGTCAGATGCCTGCTTAGACAATGTTCTCATATATCCATGCATGTGAGCGATGAAGTTGCGCATATATATGTTAAATACGTAAATAATGCAAAATTACGTGCTTAAAATTCGGGATCGAATCGATGCGTCCCCCAGAAAACTTGGGACAAATCGATAATGTAGTCATCTAAAGAGAAAAGAAGCGCTTCTGCCAACCTCCACAACGAAACAACCAGCGAGACCAGCGATCGCCGCACTCGCAACCTGATGATCTCGTGCAAAGTCATCAAGAGCCTTCCATCTCTTCTCCTTATCACCCATAACCTCGACAAATCGTTTCACAGATACAGAAAACGGAATGGGCCTAGTGACGATTCGCGGGAGTGGATCGAATTGCGCATCCTTCGCAAAGGATGTGATGGATGGACGTACTTCCACGCCGTGTCCGTCGCGGACAATAATATTGATGGGTGGTGGTGGTGTGCATCCAGCTGAGATGATGATTGGGGATGGAAGAGAGCGAGGAGGGACGATCGTCACGGGATAAGTGACCGCTACGTCGGCCCTGTGTTCGGGACACCATGGTCTAACGAATGAGATGCTCTCCAGAAGACCTTGACGGCTGAGCTTGGCCATCTCCATGGCGATCTCCGATTCGATCGTGGATATACGTTCGAACGCATCTCGGAGTTGGGCCAGTGTTTCAGGAGTCATCTGTGATGCACTGGGATGAAAGGGACTACGAATCGTGGCAAAGTCCCGATAGGATATTGGTGTGGAAGGAAGGTGGAGATATCGAAGATTAGGGAAAAGGGGTGATATTGAGAGGAGTGAGGCCGGATCTAAAGGTTCCGGACTCGCGGGGAAATGAATTTCGTCTAAGCCATACCATCGGGTTTCTAGGTCCAAGGTCTCTAAATCTGAACATGACTCGCCAATTTTGGTCAAAAGCTCAATACTGCCCTCGCTTGCTTCAACGTCGTCATCATCATCATCATCATCATCATCTACTATGCCGTCCAGAAGTACATTTATCCCTCGTATCGAACCTTTAACGCGCAGCGTTTCGGGAGTATACGTGAGATGTCGAAGTTTTGGGACGCTTCGAAGGGCTTTTACGAAACCCGCATTGGAAGTCTGCTCGAAGCCACCTGAGACGACCACTTTGAGTGAGAGGATGTTTGGCGTCAGGATGAGAAGCGGTTCAATATCCTCAAACGCGTCAAGCTCTAGTGCTTTTAGGTTTTGAAGCTTGAACTTGGTGTTGAGCTCATCGTACGCTTCCGAAAACGCGTGCCCAACGGGAATATCACGAGCTGCATAGAGGGCAGATTTGGTCCAAGCCGAGTCAGGTCCTGTCAGTTTGGCGACGCGTATCCGAAGGGAGAGGAGGGATGGTGTTTTGCAAAGAACGGTAAGGAGTGCCGAGTGTGGACTTTGAGGAGAGGCCCCAGCCATCGTGAACATCCTCCACTTATCCAGAAAGTCATTGTTCATGAATATATTAAGTTCTCTAGAGCAAATTGAATCAAAACAAACAAACACCAATGTAAGGGAAGAAAAAATATATATATACTTTGTGTGATGAGTCAACTGCTTGTCGACGCGTGCCAATGCCGACAATTGTTTGTCTGACGTTATGACGATATCTCGGAATAGTAGAGAGAGGGAAATAGCTCGGAGTTTCCGTGAAGCAAGCGACAATGCCGATAGATCACTGCTCTCCACCACAGTCCCATTGACGGAGTGTCGCCCTGGCACATACTCGGCGATAAGAGATAGCAGTTCATTCGGAAGTTCAAGTAGTGGGAGCGACGTGGAGAATGGTTCAAGAGAACAGCGAAGATCATCTGAGACAATGCTTCGGGTGAATACAGAAAGGACTGACTAAGATCAGAAGGCGAAGACCGGAGGAGCAAACTGGGCTTACAAAAGAGAGACTATATAAATGCGCGGTCTTCCGTGTGTCTCCTTCAACACAACGGGGCAAGGCCAAGTGACTCCGATGGCGACGGTTGGCCGTTGACTGGGTAGAAGGTAGCAGCAGGATTTAAAAAGTTTCTAGTTCCATCGCTATGTAATAGTAATCCATCAAGAATCCTATGCGAACGGAGAATGTTGCAACTTCTGGGTCCGATCAATTGGAATAATTCGGAATGCCTTTGTTGGAAGGGAGGTGTGTAGTGAGGAATCCTAAGGCGTCCCGACAAAGACTTCCGACGACAGCGACGAAGAAGGAGAAGAGGTCCATTGCGAGCGCCGTGACTCACTGACTTGGAAACTGTGTTAACGTGACCGTCGTCTTGGAAAAAGGCAATGTCCGTACACGCGCGACCATAACTAGAGGAATGAAAAATCATCAACAGTTCAGCTGTGTAATGCGAACAGATAGGCGGATCTAATACTGTAAATTATTTCTCTTCTCATCCTATCCTATCCCTCACTTCAAAACGCAACTCTCCCACTTGAAGGTTTCCCACGCTTCAAACGGATGACCCCACAAATTCATCGTTAAGCAGCGAACGTCTCTTTGGACGTGCATCCTTTTCCGTGGCACTGCTGCACGGTGGGATCTAAGTACTTTGCTTAACTCGTTCCTGGGTGCGCACAGACCAATCCTTATCGGAATTCGAAATTCGAAGAACACATTTGCCCCGTTCGGTATTCGCTTCCCCCACAACCTTCTCTCCTTCTTTCCCGTCATTCCATGAGATGTCAACTTGGGAAAATTGATGCAGCAAGACATTTCGGAGAAGGTGTGCTCTCGTTGGCAATTTCGAGAACCTGTTTTTATTTGTGAGTCTTTCCCCCAAACTAAAACTTGATTGCATCCTCTTCGGAAATTCAACCCTATCGATTCGCTCTGCGATCGTCGTGAGTGTCTGAGCATTCTTGCTTGGGTGGGGATATGGAATGACGCTGCCCAGCTGCCTGATGGATTCTCAAGTTGTTTTGGCCTTGGAACAGGCAGGGAGCCTGGTAGCAGCTCAGTTGTCATCTTGAGACTTGGCTTGAGTAGTAGTCTGCTGAAAAGCCCAAAAACATCGTGAGTCTGCGCCTTGATGGCCCGGCCTTCTCAGCACGCTCTAGGGTGGCGGCAAGCTGCTCACGAAGGCTCCAAGTTCTTCTGATGTGGATGATTGTATAGTACATAATCCCGACTGTTCCCTTTGAACAGAAGTGAGGGCGCTGAGAAAAGGAGCCCCTGGTCCTGAGGGGGGGGTTAGCGTAGCGCGCACAGAGTTGAGGACGGTGCAGAGCACCGGGCCAGTTCCGGTTGGGTCGCACCTTCGGGAGAAGATAACCAAAAAAGGCTATAGTGGATTTTTTACATATACAGTAATCTCGGAATGGTAGCTCCCGCCCTCGATGACAAGAACCGAACAAGAACCACGTGGTCCATTTACTATATACAGCAAATGCCAATTTTGTCCTTCTCGGCAAATGAAGGAACAAGTCAAATCCTGCGGTCATCGAGGCAAGAACCCGCCGCATTCGTGCCGGCCGCGATAGAACCCTCGCCTTTACCTATGGGGCAGTACTAATGGCGAGGCGGACTAATCTTACCTTAGCGGGCAACTTGGATGTCCAGCGTCTTCTTTGGACCCCGGTGACATGAAGTATTCACGGGCGACGGCGAAGGGGGGTTATCAGGAGGGTCAGGAGGGGGACTAAGGTGGAATTCTCTACATCGGGGAAACAGTTTAAGTAAGACAAGACCGTTCTGTATAATTAATTGCCCACGATGCATGTCCCTGGCCTGCCGCCCACTTCGCACAATTATGGAAGGCTTCATCAGGCGTGTGTGAGATTAGGATTGAAGGAGGTGATTCCTTACTCTAACTGAGAACGATCTCGATGGAATTCATCTGACCAATGGTAGTCCATCGCCAATACGGTCGTTATCCCTGCTGTTTCTCCCAGTCTTCATTAGGCTGAGGAGGTGACACCCTTTTCTAAGTGCCCCATCGTTTGTGTTTTCAGCTCCGAGAAGTGAGTTTTGTACACATCGGCTCGCCTTTCCCTTTCTCATGTTCCTCACACTCCCATTCGTTCACAGTTTATAGTTTTGTTCTTAACTCCAATTTGCGTCTTGCTCCTGTCCAGCGCACCAAATGATTCCTCCCGCAAACGACGGCTCATTTCTGCATTGCTGAATTTTACTGCGGCGATCAACGAAAGACAATCATGGATATTTTCCGCGTCGAGTGCTATGCTTCCACTTTGGAGGCTTGCCTATGAGCGTTTCCGTTTCACCACTACCCCGATATTGACCAAATGCAATGTAATTCGTACAGCAACGGCATCAAAATCCCAGAAGGTGACAGAGTAGCACCTCATCACGCTCGCGGTGGCAATCTATTGGTCTTATCCGGTCAGCATGGGAAAACATCTAGCTTGAGCCCGCCACCAAGGGCATTTTGGTCTCTGTCCTGATTGCTCACGTCCCGGGTGCCCGGACGCACTGTTCGATGACACACTCTGGGCCCTTTACCATCATACCAATAGTGACGTCAGGCACTCAGTCTTCATGCAGTGTCGAAGAGGCTATGTATTTATACAACACGAAATGATAGGACTCTTCAGATGCCGATTATGAACTTAAACGACTGAGTCAGCTGCAGCTGAGGTTGGCGCTAGGCGAGGGCGAGGAGATGCATGTCAAACTTTGCCGTCACACGAATAGCTCACACGTACCCCCCGAACTCTTATTAAAACTTCGCAAAGCGGGTATAGCATTTAGGACCCGTTCCTTTACCTATGGGATGGCATGAGCAGATCGACGAGGTCGACGGACTACACACGAGAAAACATACCCGAGCTGGTACTTTGGATAAGTGAATCGACTGTCCAGCGTCTTTGGTTGGTAATAGGTATTGCCGGACGTGACTGCGAGCATGCAAGCTGAAGGACGATGTGGAAAAGTTAGCGATGAGCTTGTATGTGATATTCGGCGAATGTGAGACTTGCTTGGCCAGAGAGTGATGGTGTATACACCGCCCAACGCCTAAACCATGAAGGTGAACCACGGATGATATGGGTAACATAACATAAAATTCCCAAACTAACCGCCACAGACGCCATATGGAGGAAGTGCATCCCATAGAAGATATACTGAATTGAAATGAGATTTTTTTTTTCCCAATCATGAGCGGGTCAATATACTAACCGGGAATAGAACCGTCATGGCGAGAACACTACATATTGAGAAAACAAAAAATCCTGAATTTTCTCATCCAAAACGTGCTGAATGGGCCAGCTGACCTAGTAGCTGCACCGCTATGAATAGCATATCTGATCAGGATTGAGATGGCTCTATCCGTCCTACATTATAGCAAGATCCATCCAGGCCTGCGTTCCAACATGGTTCGGAAAATAGTTCATACCTCGGGAATCCGGTTCGATTGCGACGCAACTGGACAATCATTATTACGGAAATCAGAGTGTCCGTGGCGGCCTACGGGGAGACACATTCTCTCTCAGGTATTCCGCACCAGTTGTGCAAAGGACGATGTGGACGAACTTGGGATGCAGCCCAACCAATGACGGAGTTCCTGTCCCACTTGGGAAGCTCGAGTGAGTTTGCATGGATTTGCCTTGCAGCACGTAGTCCAACAACGTCATTTTCTTGTCCTTTGGGCTGGAATTCCATACCTTACCCTCGAATATACACACCTAAAATACAGAACGTCGTTGGTCAGCACTTGCAACAGCGGTTCAAGAAAAAGAGGAGAATGGTTTACCG
The DNA here is from genome assembly GCF_015039405.1 of Cantharellus anzutake. Lineage (NCBI taxonomy): Eukaryota > Fungi > Basidiomycota > Agaricomycetes > Cantharellales > Hydnaceae > Cantharellus > Cantharellus anzutake. The sequence continues at coordinate 211,283 of NW_024066985.1, read as the reverse complement.
AGTCCGAAGGCTGTATATGTATAGAACGATGATGGGGGGACCGTTTAGTTTTCAGTGGTCGAGATAAGTGAAAAAAGTGACTCACCAAAGTCAAGTAAGCTAAGCATGACGACGGGCACCGCCCACCATATCTTGGTCACTGGGCATAACGCAGATGAGTGATCTCTACCCATCCCGGAAAAAAAAAGAAAACTGTGACAAACTTTTACTGATACGCCAGGCGAAGAAATTTTGGACCAAGACAGAAGCCACTAGCTGATTGCACCACCTAAGATGGTGTAGACGCTGGTGAAACTATAGGACGTACCGTGCTCACTGTATCCACCGCGTTATACCTGAACAGCCAAGTCAGAGCTAGCGACTGTAAACAGCATTCGGATATTGCTCACCATGAGTCTTTTACTGCTGAGTCTGAGTGAGTAATAACCATCCGGTACTGGGCAACGACAGAGCATCCGCTAAATGGTGAGTGTTACATGTAAAAAAAAATGATGCACAAGAATACCGAGGAAACACATACAGGCCGAAAACCTGGGCCAGCCTGGGGTTATACACGGTGTCAGGGTTTTGAACTTGGGCGACGTTAGTCCTGCTCACAATAGCACTAGAACCTGGATAGAGCAGCGATCGTCAGGGGCCAGGAATCGGCATCATGCATGGGGGGGGGGGGAACATACCATGACTTTCGTCACGATAGGATCTTTCGGAAAATTCAAAAAATACAATCTCGACTGAACGGTTGTGATCCCGAGAAATCTATAGGGAGACTGAGCACACCGAGCTTGTACGATAACTTCTGACCTTACATGGACATCGAGACAATGCCATACCAGTAGCCACCATTGAGATGCTCGAAGGGGGTCATCGGAAAGGACTGATGTTTGAGGGCTCTCTAGGGAAAACCACCTTAAATACTGCTTTCGGTACCGTAATCCTCAGAAGCGGAAAGCGTTGCTCACAGCGGTCGCGGCCTCGCCGTTGAACTGTTGATCTTTTGGTGCGGGGTTACTTAATGGGATTACGGCACTTTTTTTTTCGTTGGGTTATTTGATTGATGGGAGCGGGTATTGGCATCGCCAACAGTATGGTACTCTCTCAGCTTTGTTCCTTCCCCTTCGCTTCTCAATCATTCTCAGCTGAGGTGTCAACAGATTTGAATTGAAATACATTTCTCGATATAATTTTTCTTCACACGTATCTGGCACTACCTGGTTGCTTGTGCCCAACATTTCTCCGCATACTACGCATGACCGGTAATGTATCCCGCAAAGGAATGTTGGTCCGGATGGTTAAAAGCTTCCTGACAATCAGCTTAGTTGATCGTCGTGCTCAACTGCTGGCCTAAATGAGCAAACTCTGTAAAACCGAAGCGCAGCAAAGTTACGGATTAACTTCGGAAATTTTTGAGAGATGACTGAGGCAGCCTCCAGAAGGGGGAGGGGATGATAATCCTTCTTTCCAGTGGGACCACCTGGGCAACTTCCTATTTTTCTGGATACTTGTGTTCACGTTTTTGAAGCCAGCGCCATGCATAAGTACATTTGGGTTACGAGTCCGTTCTAACACCCCGTGCTGAAGCGGACAAGGCAAATGGATTGCCGCTTGCGGGTGCGATGGGGCACTGATATTGCGCTGGGTTTCAAGGTACAATGAGGTTCGCCGTCAAAATGTGCGCGATTTTGATGCACAGGGACTTCCATTTGGATTTCTTTTGCTAGAATCGGAACGGCCAACTTTTTGATGAGAAACATGGCTTGGTAAGTTGCCAAGATGGGTCTCGATCACCTAATTTATGTACAGGCAATGCGACGTTTTCGTACTCATTTTCCTCTCAGGTACACAGGGCAACAATGAATTCGGCCCACTCTGCTATCACACTGCTAAGTAAGACCTGGAGTGCAACACAGTTCACGAAATCTCATTCATGATTGCGGTGATGCTATGTAATTACATACTTATTACTGTAGGCATGTAAGCGCGGATCATTTACTAGCTAAAACCTTATTCTCTGATGGGCTCGCGGTCCCGCTGAAGGTCGCGTCAATCAGGCGGGTTGCCGGCTGAGTAGAATAAAAAAAGGAAGAGGAACAAAGGCGGAGATTCTGAATTTGCGGAAATTGAGTAAAACCAAAACGTTCGTGTTGCCATTCGAAACGCGCGGGAAGTGCAGTTTCTTTCGTTCGCCTCTTTCTTTGGACTACTCCCTCATGCATATATGCCTTGCACGAGTGTCGCTGTTTGGTCAGTCCCCCCCAGCGCGCCCGCCATCGGACTGAACACGGAACTGACTGCATGCAGGAGTTACACGGTCAGTTGTGAACGGGTGTCTCGCGATACTTATGTTGATGGTTATTTCATGTTTTTAATTTGGTTTTTCCCTTGATGATCCTCCTGATCTTCCAAGTCCAGAATCGCTGCCAGTAAGATCGTGTTCGCGCGGTCCCAACTACATAAATGTGCGATGATTATGGGTATTTTTATATAGGAAGCGGATCATCCCGACACAGAATGGTTCAGGGCGACGCACCACTCACGTGCAATATTCTACACCAAATCAGCAAACCTCTATCCAACCAAGGAGTGAGTAATTCAAATTTCTGAATTGATATCATCGAGGTTTGCTGCCATGTGCACGGTTTTCGGCGGAAGAGGGCAAGTTGCAAGTTTTGAAGGGCTCTCCATGCCTACCAACCTCTATAGCTAGAGTGTATGCCCCAGATCCAGACTACTACAATCAGGATGGACAACCCCATCGATGAGACGCACCACGCTAGCCAAACGGCCGCAATGCATCCAGCATTACAGCACTCGGACATCTTGACTGTTCTGTTTGATGGCTGTCCTAACACAACTCTGGCCTCAGCGGCACAAACTTGCAAATTGTGGTGGATCCCGGCTCTACGACGCTTGTGGCGAGTGCTTGATACTCCTTCGCCTCTCCTTCAGCTGCTACCGGAGGTCGATAGGTGTTCCATTGTGAGTGTTTCGTGGTACTATTGCCATGGGTGAAGATGAACGCTATCTACTTTGATGTGTAGAGCACGTATTTACAGCAACTGCTAAGGGTCCAATTTTATGCACAATTCGTTCAGTCTCTCACCATTCATCTTAAATACCATGGTGCCATGATCAACGAGTTTACCCGGATTTTGTATCCACGTCTTCTCCCGCATCTCATTTCTTTGAATTGCCTCCTCGATGGACCAAAGGAAACTCGGAGTGCCTGCGCTTGGCTTGGGATATGCTCTCCCAAGATCTCACTCTCTATCCTTAATTGTCCGGGAGCCACCTGCCTTCCAGTCATTCAATTCCTCCATCATCACGGCGCCTCCCTGACGTCCCTCAATCTGCACATCGACGAAATCTCACGATCTTATGATGCCGTCAAAGACTGTTTATTGGACGTATTGAAGCTGCTGGTTAACCTTGTATCCTTGACTGCAAACTGGCAAATTCTTTTTATCCCAACCGTATGGACTTGCATTGCCCAACTCCCCAACTTAGAGGAAGTCCACTCACCATCCGTCGAGGAGGAATCCGGCGCCGACGCACCCGATCCCTCAGCCTGGCATAGTCTCGAACCCTCCACATTAGATACTCCATTCCCATCCCTTCACACTATCGAGATGGCCGTCCCGTCTCAGTTAGCGGCAATCGTTCTAGGGTATTATCCCTTAGATGGCGTACGTTTTCTCAGACTGCTACTGACGGACGACGAGAACGATCCGCCAACAGAGCAGTCGCTGATCCAAATAGTCACACTATGTAAAGGCTTGCATGGATTGCTTCTCATAGCCCCTGGTTTTAGCCTCCCTGTGCTGAAACTGCCTCTATCGCCTAATCTCACTCATTTGACGGTCTGCACCAATGACGTCGAGACGATTACCAATGCTGATGTGGTATATCTATGCTCTAAGATGCCCAACCTTGAAGAATTGGGTTTAATCCCGGTAGAGGTCGACAGAAATGATGATCCTCCGGGACTAACGCTGGAAGTCATACGGTCAATTGCGGGCGTATGCCCTCGTCTCGAGCGCGCTTCGTTGTATATTAATACGGACGTCTCGGGTATTCAATTCTCCTTCGACGACCCTCCTTTTCCTTCGAATCATCCACTTTCTACGCTATCCTTCGTGCCATCCTCAGTCCGGAATCGCTCCGAGGTGGCAACGTATCTGTACACTGTGTTCCCGGACGCTCGACGTTCACCGACGATCATGGCACCAAGAGTCAGTTTTGTTCAGTATTTCAATTGGGATGGGCCGTATCATGATGCTCCTGAGGATCCTGAGGAGGAATGGGAATGGGAGTGTGTCAAGGAGTTTATGGATACGCTCAGGAGGCGAGTCGTCCCTTTTTTCCGGAGTCGATTGGAACAGAAGGATACAGAATTGGAGGCGTTACGGAAGAAACCCTAGTCTCCACCGCCGGGGAAGGTGTAATGAAGCGCGGTTCCTGATGTCCGAGTTCTTTTTTTGGTGGCCATAAAGAGTTTTAACAGGAGTTGATGGTGGTGGGTACTCTTGGAGTGCGGGGTGAAACACCATGAAGCTTTTAAGTTTCTCCTTCTTATTTATTTCGCTAAGCTGGAGCCCGAAATGCTCATGCCCATTTTCTTTCTCACTGTGTGATCATTCTTGTTACGCCTGATTTTGCCTCCCCTTTTCCCAACATTGCCTCGCGAGCTCGGTAACTCATCGATCACACCCGCGCGCAGAACTTGCCAAAGTATTCTCCCACAACCAGTGGATGTATGTGAATACCTACAATATTATCCTACCATATTTTGTTGACACTTCCACCAAAAAGACTGCGAAGAAATGGGTAGGTGAATACGTACACCTAACTCCGCTACACAAGGTCCTCTTGAAGATTGTGTCACGGTGTCCAGTACCCCTTTCGGGTCTACCTTGGTTCCAAATCACTAAGTCACTAGTGGAAGCCCGCTACTCTTCCCACCTTCGGTCTTTATTAAAGTCTTAGCGGTACAAACAAGCATCTGAACCATCAGGTGGGAATCAAAAACGAATCGGAGATATTCATCAATCCGGGAGCTTGTGTTTGCGCATGCAGTCAATGGAATGGGCTGAAATAGCAGAATTGGAATCTTGTTATTGTAGACCTAAGGCGGTTGTTTTGGTGACTACACTCTTGAACGCAGGGGGCATACAGAATATGATGAATTAAACGTAAACGTGCCATCGTCGTTCGTTAACGAGGCAAAATATAAACCATAAAGGTACACATGAAGGTCCAACCTGCATGGTTGGGAGGTTGAATCGGAAGGAAGCCATAGTGTGAGAATCGTGAGATTGGAATAAGGAGAATGCGCGAGCCGACAGGGTGTGTCAAGTCTGAGCTAGCAGAGTTATAACCGATCATTGGGTACGTTAATAATTAAATAAGCCCAGATCGTATTGTGCAGTCCGTCAACATAATTGATCTAAAATAGTGCTTGCAATCAGCTTCGACAGCGTTCGAACTAGCTTGGCAGCATAGTCGGCAGCCTCTCTGATAACTGTGCCTGAGAGCGCGAGGTTTCCGATGTGCTAACTCAACATAATCGAAACCTCCAAGGTGCTTTCCAAATACGACGTTAAGATTTGTAACAGCGAGGGTTCAGAATGAGTCGCCCCAATAACCCACTTGGCAGCGATCCCATTGTCTCAACCACCGGTGCTAAGTGGGCCGGAAAACTTGCGAGAACTGGAAATGGAGCGGGAAACTGGAGCGGGAAACTGGAGCGGGAACTGAGAACAGGAGAGGGGACGAGAGCGGGGACGAGAGCGGGAACAGAGGGACTTGAAGATGGGTTTGAAAGGCGGCCATCGAGACTTGGCATTGCACTATTGCTGTTGCGGCATATTCAGCAAGATCTGGAGTGGGCAGAGTCAGATAAGCGCCAGGAGTGGTGTCAGGCCAAGGGACATCAGGTGCAGAAACGAATGGAGGTTGCGGGGGATCCATGAAAGACAGGAAGACTGGTCTCCGGAAGGATTGTTGTTGGTGAGCTGGTCAAACTGTCAAGGGCCTGCAGCGCTTAGGTGTGAGAACCGGAGCAAGACGCAACGCGGACAAGAACTCGAGCAAGAAGAAGTCGAGAAAGGAATGAGAATAAGCAGGTGACCTGTGTTGACCAGCTGAAGAGTCCGTCTTCAGGTGCCGGTTATCGTCTTATATGATGAGGACTAAAACAAGAGCTACATGGGCAGAAGTGAGAACAGAAATCGTGCAGGAGCGTTGGTTGGGGGTTGGGTTGTTTCTGGTTGTTTTGTTTGGTTGGTTGGGGTTGACGGCTGAACCGTCACACGTGGGCGGTCGCGAAAGTGGAGGTTACCAGGTCCATCCTTATTTTCAGCCGAACTTGCCTAGGGGAAGCATTGGAACCTCCTCTTGCACGGCGCACGGGACCCGCTTACGGAGTCAGCGAGAATCAGGATTAGGAAGGTGGAGTTCACGTTTCTGAATTGCGATCGCCTAGGCAAGTTTGCTCTATTCCAATAGAGGCTGGTAACCTGCCTACAAGTTTGCTACCATGTGCGGCGGAAGGGTTGAAGTACTAGTTCTGATCAAGTTTTGAGTCGAGCCCCCCGCAAGATAGAGTGTATGCCCCAACTACTACATCAGGATGGACAACCCCCACAACATTGCGTTGGAGGGCCAAACGCCCGCAATGCCCCGAGCCTTACAGCTCTTGAACATTTTGGCTGTGCTGTTTGATTGCTGTCCTAATACAACTCTGGCGTCAGCGGCGCAAACTTGTAAATTGTGGTGGATCCCGGCTCTGCAACGCTTGTGGCGAGTGCTTGATACTCCATTGCCTCTCCTTCTGCTGCTAGGGAAGACTGATCGGTGGGATACCCGTAGGTATGTTTCCAATGTGAGTGTTTCGTGGTACTATTGCCATGAGTGAATATGAACGCTAACTACTTTGATGTGTAGAGTATGGATTTGGACGCACTACCAAGAGTCCAATTTTATGCACAATTTGTTCAGTGTATCTCCGTTCGTATTAGCCGCCGTAGCGACATTCATCTCAAGCTGCTGAGCGAGTTTACCCAGGTGGTGCAGTTTTTGCATCCACATCTTTTCCCGCATCTCACCTCTTTGGATCTCACCTCTTCGGATTGCTACTCTAATGGGCCACAGGCAATCCGGATTGCTTGCGCTTGGCTTGCCACATGCCCTCCCAAGATCTCACTCTCTTTCCTTGACTCTCAATGTCCTTCAGTCATTCGGTCGCTCATCCATCACGGCGCCTCCTTGACATCCCTCAGTCTGCACATCGACATGATCTCACGACCTAATGGTGCCGTCGAAGAATGCTTTGTGAGCTCATTGAAGCCGCTGGTCAACCTCGCTTGCTTGACTGCAGACCAGTGCATTCTTTTTACCTCAACCGTATGGACTTGCATTGCCCAACTCCCCAACTTAAAGGAAGTCCACTCACCAAAGTTCGTCGAGGAGGAATCCGGCGCCGACGCACCCGATCCCTCGACCTGGCATAGTCTCGAACCCTCCACATTCGATACTCCATTCCCATCTCTTCACACTATCGAGATGGCCGTCCCGTCTCAGTTAGCGGTAATTGTTCTAGGGTATTATCCCTTAGATGGCGTACGTTTTCTCAGACTGCTACTGACGGACGACGAGAACGATCTACCAACAGAGCAGTCGCTAATCCAAATAGTCACAATATGTAAAGGCTTACATGAATTGCTCCTCGTAGCCCCTGATTTCAGCCTCCCTGTGCTGAAACTGCCTCTATCGCCTAATCTCACTTATTTGATGGTCTGCACCAATGACGTTGAGACGATTACCAATGCTGAATTGGTAGATCTATGCTCCAAGATGCCCAACCTTGAAGAATTGGGTTTAATCCCGGTAGAGGTCGATAGAAATGATGATCCTCCGGGACTAACGCTGGAAGTCATACGGTCAATTGCGGGCGTATGCCCTCGTCTCGAGCGCGCTTCGTTGTATATTAATACGGATGTCTCGGGTATTCAATTTTCCTTCGACGATCCTCCTTTTCCTTCGAATCATCCACTTTCTACGCTATGCTTCGCGCCCTCCCCAGTCCGGAATCGCTCCGAGGTGGCAGCGTATCTGTGTACTGTGTTCCCGGACGCTCGACGTGCACCGACGATCATGGCACCAAGAGTTAGTTTCCAACAACATTTCAGTTGGGGAGGGCCGCATCATCACGATCCTGAGGAGGAATGGAAGTGCGTTTCGGAGTTTATGGATAAGCTCAGGAGGCGAGTCATCCCTTGTTTCCGGAGTCGATTGGAACAGATGGGTGCAGAATTGGAGGCGTTACGGAAGAAATCCTGATCTTAGCCGCCCGGGGAGGGATAATGAAGTGGGTTTCTGGCGTCCGAGTTCTTTCTTTTGGAGGCTATAAAGAGTTTGGTGATTAACAGGACTGTTGCACGTACTCTGGAGATGCGGGGTGAACACCATGAAGTTTTTAGGTTTCTCCTTCGGATTTATTTCGCCAAGCCGGAGCCTGGAATGTTCAAGTACACGTTGTACCCATTTTCTCCCCACTGTGCGATTTTTTTGTTGGTATCGGACATCCGAAACACCCCTCCTTCACACACCATTACACCTGCTTTTGGTTCCCCCTTTGCCTAACATCGCCTCAGCCCCATTTACAGTAAACACACAAACTTCTCGTGCTGCTTCCCACGGGCATACCAGTGCGCATGTGAATACCTATAATGTCAACACTCCTAACAAAATGAATGAGATCAAAGAAGTGGAGCTTCGCATACCTGGTAACCTGCCTAAGGAGGAGAATCCCCCGCGGCCTCGTTATCACGTGGCAGTGCGGCTATCCCATCCGGGTGCCTAGTGGGTACATGAGGATACGGGTGTGTTGTCGTCGGGGTTATAACCTGCCTAAGCTTCCGGGTGGTGGAGCCCTCTCGTCCCCAAAGGATGAGCCTTGAGGCTACGGTCCAGTGAACACAACCCCAGCACCCCTTTAGGGTGAACCTTGGATCCAAATCACTAAAGAATGCCGCATATGAGACGCACCAACACCACATTCGCGAAAGGCCAAACGGGTGTGATGCCTCGACCATTGCAGATCTTGGACATCTTGACGGTTTTGTTCGACTGCTGCTCTAACGCAACTCTGGCGTCAGCAGCACGAACTTGCAAATTATGGATGATCCCGGCTCTGCGACGCTTGTGGCGAGTACTTGACACTCCAGTGCCTCTCCTTCGGCTACTAGGGAGCGTCGACAACGCTGACTCCCTTTTTTATGTGAGTGTCTCGTGATGATATTTTCTATGGGTGAGTATGAATAGTATCTACGTTGATGTTTAGAGGCTGTCTACGGTAATGGATCTTGAGGCACTACCAAGAATCCAATTTTATGCAAAATTTGTTCAATCCATTACTGTCGTTATCGGGGACTGGTCCAATCACATCCATCCCGAACTGATGGACGAGTTTACCCTGGCAGTGCAGTTTTTGCATCCACATCTTTTCTCGCATCTCATTTCTTTGGATTGCTATCTCTATGGATCACGGGCGATCAGAAGCGCTGGGATTTGGCTTGCTGTGCGCTCTCCAAAGATCTCATTATCCTTCCGTGGCCCTCCGGATGCAACCTGTCTCCCACTCATTCGATCGCTTTGTCACCACAGTGCCTCCTTGACATCCCTCAGTCTGTACATCGGCGAAACTTCAGGATTTCGTGAAGCCCTCAACGAGTGCTTTGTGAACGCATTGAAGCCGCTGGTTAACATTGTTTCCTTGACTGCAACCGGGGGAATCCTTTTAACCCCGACCGTATGGACTTGCATTGCCCAACTCCCCAACGTAAAGGAGGTCCGCTCACCCTCCCCTCGGGGATTCGACTTCCGCTACTCGGCCTGGCATGATTTCGGCCCCCCCGCGTTAGATACTCCATTTCCCTCTCTTCACACTATCGAGATGGCTATCCCGTCACAGCTAGCAGTAATCGTTCTGGGGTATTATCCTCTGAGTGGCGTGCGTTTTCTCAGACTGCTACTGACAGACCCCGAGGTTGATTCGTCAACAGAGCAGTCGTTAATCCAGATAGTCACAATTTGTAAAGACTTACATGGATTGGTCATCCTGACCCCTTATTTCAATCTCCCTGTACTGAAACTGCCTCTATCACCTGATCTTACCCAACTGCTGGTCTGCACTGGAGGCATTGAGAGGATTAACAATGCTGATTTGGTGGATCTATGCTCTAAGATGCCCAACCTTGAAGAATTGGGTTTATTCCCGGTACATGTCCATAGAAATCATGACCCTCCAAGTCTAACACTGGAAGCCATACGGCCAATCGCGAACGAATGCCCTCATCTTAGGCGTGCTTCGCTGTACATCAATACAGACGTCTCGGGTGTTCAATTCCCCTTCGACGACCCTCCCCTTCCTTCGAATCATCCACTTTCTGTACTAGGTTTCTCGCCATCTCGGGTCCGGGATCGCTCCGAGGTAGCAACGTATCTGTGTGCTTTGTTCCGGGATGCTCGACGTGCACCGACGATCACGACACAGGCAATTACTTTCGATGAACATTTCGAATGGGAAGGGCAATATTACAGGGATTCCAAGGATTCTGAGGTGGAATGGGGAGACGTTGTGGGGTTTATGGACACGCTGAGGAGGCGGGTCATCCCTTCGTTTCAAAGTCGATTGGCACAGAAGGATGCAGAACTGGAAGCGTTACGGAAGAAATCCTGATCTTAGCCGCCGAGGGTTCCTGGCGTCCGAGTTTTCTCTTTTGGAGGTTATAAAGAGTTTGGTAATTAACAGGACTGTTGTACGTACTCTGGAGATGTGGGGTGAACACCATGAAGTTTAGGTTTCTCCCTTGTGCCAAGCCGCAGCCTGGAATGTTGAAGTACACATTGTACCCATTTTCTTCCTGATTATTTTTGTCGGTATCGTCTGCTGCGACATCCGAAACCTCCTTCCTTCGCACACCATTACACCTGCTTTTGACTCCCCCTTTGCTGAACATTGCCATCGATCACACCCGCAGGACTTGCCAAAATACCTTGACCTTATTTATAGTAAACACCCACTCAAATTTCTCATGCTGCTTCCCATGGGCATTGCTCCTCAACCAGTTACTCTGCACCAGAGTCACTCAACGTACCGATATTAGTAAATTTCTGACACTGAAACCGCTGAAATTACGTGATGTTATTTCCTTTTTGGTCATTCTGTGTAACGCTTTGTACGTCATTCGCTTTCCTCTTTTGTGTCTCACATCACGTTTCCTTTCTTTCTTCTTTCTGCTTTGCGGTGTTGGCCGACTATACATATTTGTCTATTTGTCCCCCTTGCTTTACTTTTACATTCTTTACCATGTGGTCTCTTTTTTTTTTCTTTGATCTTCACTACATAACAATTCCCTTCCATTACCAGTGTTGTATGGACCTGGTCCCAAATGGTCCCAAAGACCAAAGTCCGTGAGTCTGACTTAATGGTCTCAAGTCTCTCTCATGGTCCATGCAAGTCAGACTTTTCGACGGGAAATCCCGATATTCAAAGCCTTATGCAATGTAAATAAATGTTCTCACGCTAGACTACAATCTGTATTTACCTTGCTTGCAAGGTCATTGCCAGGTCATAATTGCCGTGGGAAATATGTAACTATTGCAAATTCCTATGAACACATCACATGTTTTGACATTTGACCTCCGTTCCATCCTCACTCGGTTGTGACCAACGAGAATCAGGCATTGCTTACCCATAGTCAGGTTTCCTCGCGATCTGTGGGACCTTCTGACTCCTAAAATCTCGAACCATGCCTCCAATGGAGCCCAGCACACCATACATTGACTCGCGAAGTAAAAATTGGACTACCCAATCTGAATGGATGCAATGATGGTAGCAACAACGAATCAGGTTTGCTCCGTTAATCTGCTTGGTGTGTGAGCTGATAATATCCACATCTGAGATAACATGTTCAAGGAGTGAAGGTGGTGAACGAATCCATTACATGCATACCACAAGGGGATCCAAGGTGTCATTCCCCCTACGGAGTATGCGACTGCTCTTCCCGGAGCAACTGTCCAAGTTTCTTTCATGCTGGCATGTCATTTGATAGGAAGTAATGCCGGGAAGAAAGCGACTTTTGTGTGGAGATAATTGTTCTGAGGGACCCCCCCTTGTCAGCGACCATGCAGAGAGTGGCTCTCCCTCCAAGCGGCAATTCTCTGGACCATCTTTCTCTCCCATTAAATGCCAAAAGGCAGAAATAATGTGAGAAGGTATGTATCACTTGTCCCAACCACCTTCATGTCAGGGCACACCCGCCTGACCCGGCCCCACCCGGCCCCACTTCACCCGGTACCCCGCCACCCAGTCTTCCCCTACCTCCTCCCCCCTTCTTCTTTCTTTCTTTCTCCATTCCACTCTCTCTTTACTTATCTCACCTTCTCTTTATTTTCTCTTTATTCTACACAGACGACCTTTCCTTGTATCAATGTACCATTGACCCACCTGCAGCGCGCTCACGACACGCCCAGCCCGGGCGCCTTGGGCGACCCCCGCTATGTCCAGCTCGCGCGTTCACAGCAGACGCCCTCGGGATCCCCCACGGGGACACCCGGGTGACTACGGCTGTATGCGAGGATGACGTGGCACCCGTCATGTGACCTAAGCCGCATGTATATAAACATACCTGAAGTGGGAACCGAAGAAGTAGCCTTCTTCTCACCCTTTTCCACTTCAGGTAAGTAACATAGTATTCCCTTCTAATAATAATAACACCCTTTTCCACTTCAGTCTAAGTGGCCAGGGACTGCCTCCTGAGCTGGGCCCGCCAGTACACATGCCCGCTCCACACCCCGCAAGGCTCCTAGTGTCAGGCGTCTCACCCAGGCCTCCTCTACCCCGGACACATCCCTGACACTTCACCACTAAATCTTAGACCAGACATCTCATTGTTTTCCGATGTCCTTTTTGTGATTCAACTCAACATTCTGTTCTTTTTTTTGTGTCTGTTAACTACTCTGAGTTAACTCAGTTCCATCATTCACTACTAAGCGTTGTGAACTGACAGAGATCGTGCAACAAGAATGCAAATATTAATATACCAGCAAGCACTACTCGTGACTATGATCAAAAAATTTTCACATGAAGCAAGGTCATGGTTGCGAAGCAACCTTTCTAGTGATGGAGCTAGGATGGAGTATTGGCGAGAACGCATGTAGTTAAATCCGTTAGTCCATTTTAACTCCGTTGGCTCAGACCCCAGACCCCCATGACTTTGACTCGGTCTTGTGCAACACTGTCCATTACTCCCCACTCCTTTTCCGCTCCCACTTGACTTTGGTTTTCCTGTTAAGCCATTCTAACCGCTTATCTTCCTCCTCTAGCACTTCACATGGTGTCATTGTAAACAACGAATCTTTAAAGTCACATATCAAGCAGATGTTCGCTCGCCCTCTTGCATGTGATAGTGTCACATACACATTGAATGGTGTCAATGCTCCCCTAGGTGTGCCAATGTCTGCCCACAAATACTCAATCATCTGTCTTTGTGCCCAATAGTCTGTGAATGCATATGCCAAATCGATTGTGATCTGGCGACATTGCACTTTCTTCTTTTCATTAACTCCCTCCCAGGGTTTCATTGAAGTCTCCTCTGGATGATTATGCTGGTGAATGAGACCTAGAATTGTTGATATTTGCGCAAATAGCATTCGCGAGACCATCGAAAACTCGCCAATGATCAAGTACTCTTTCATGCACCAGGTTCATGCCAGCTCTTCAATTTTGGCTTTCTTGCACCATGCACACTCAATCTGAAAAGAACATGTAATGTCTTCCTGCCGATCAGACTGGTGGCTATTCCGGTTTGACTGCGCCATTTCTGTCAGGGTTCAGCACCCTGCCTTAGGGTGCCCCGGACTCCCCACCTACTTTACCCCCTTTTATTCTTTGACTGTTGCCTTGTTGTTGCCTTTGTGTGTTGTGTACACGCGCGCACGGGATAGCGTGGGAACTTTCTGAGCGAGCAGCTCGCCCAGAATGTTCCCACGGGTCACAGCCACAGTTCTGGGCGAGCAACTCGCCCAGAACGTTCCCACGCTTACTGGGCACTGCCACCTGGATGTTCCCTCCGGGTCACACTACACAACTCTAGGAGCTGTATAGTTGTGGGCATGTGACCCATTCCTTTATATAGCAACCATGCGGGGAGATGAGACCTTTACCCTTCTTCTCATCTCATGCCCCGCATAGGCAAGTGTATATATTCCCTTTCTTTTACTATACATCTCATGCCCCGCATAGTGTGAGGACAGGCCAGATGGGGGTTGAGGTCAGGGAGCCTCCGAGTCCGAGGCCGGGCCCTGACAATTTCTAACCGCTTCAACGGAGAAGGTGCATCATCAGCAAATGGTCCACGTTCAGTTTGGCCACTTCTGTTGGATATGTCCACCAGAAGTGGCCAAAGTGGCCAAAGTGGCCAAAGCAAAATAAACCAGGTCCCTCCAATTCAATTTCAGGGCTAAACTCAATGGCTCCAAGCACAATTCCCACAGTTGTACGGCTCAAAACAATTAAGTTTGGTCCTGAAATTGAATTGGAGGGACCTGGTTTATTTTGCTTTGGGCAGTTTGGCCACTTCTGGTGGATATGTCCACCAGAAGTGGCCAAACTGAACGTGGACCATTTGCTGATGATGCTCTGGCCATCGAAGATCACTACGTGCCTCTCACAGTTTGGACACTTACTGTATGTTGCCAAAGGCTACTTTGACCTTTACTAACGCTGTTGAAGACCGGCCCATTCAAAGGGATTTATGACGCTTCTGACGAATATTCCATCAATCACAAAGAAATGAGTTTGTATGATGAACCTCTGAAACCGGGCGATGTCGTTGCTGCTGACTGCAGCCTTGAACTATTTTTGGAAAAAAGTTCGGGCTTAGACAAATCAGGTTTCAAACTCGTCGGAATTAGTTTCATTTGTGAGGGAGATCCTCCAGTTACAGGTGTCTCTTTGTTGGATTCCTCCCCTTCGAAGAAAAAACTCTGTAAGTACCTATGTCACCTCTATGGATCTTCACTAAAAGATTATCTCACTTTATCTCGCTGTTTACAGAACCTTTGTCTTGTCTTCCACCTTTTGTTGTGTCTCCTTTCTCGTTTGCCTGGGGCTTGACTCTGCCCCTTCATTTTCTTGTACCCTTTCTTGTCCACTGTATTGTTGCAATTTGACCACATGTGACACGGTGCAGAGTCCAACGAGCAAAGCAAGCTCTAGTGGATGTATTCCCTTCAAATGAGCTTGCACATGTCATAATGTCAACACTTTCTACCAAAAAGAATGAGATCAAAAAAAAAGCAATTGTGTCACATTATCAAACCACTGGAAATGGCTGCTTCGCCACCATGACCTTGCTTGTGACAACATTTTGCTTCCTAATGTTACTGCAGCCATCTGTGTATAAATACCAAAATTGCTATCTTATTTGGGTGCTTTAACCATTTGGTCAAGGAATGCATACCGTGGTTTTAAATATATTACAGCCGATTCCAAAAAAATCGGCCATTTTGATTTCATCGAAAGAGATCTAGGAGGGTTCTTCCTTCCTAAAAAAGTTGGCCAGATCACGCCCCACGAAAGGGGTTTCCTTACTTGGATGGATCCGCTTAGCGCCAGGGTCTCACTGCATCCCCACTCTCATGCGCGACACTATGGCAAGCTCGGGTTTCCGGACTCGCTCACGTTATCCTCAAATTCAAGCCCTCCACACACACGCACGCGCCGCATCTTCCAGTGATGCATATCGATTCAGACTCAGATGAAGGGTTTGATGAAGGATTGCGCGAAGTCAGTCAGGAAGAAAAGCCTGATGATGAGCTTGATTGGGACTTGTTTTGAGGACTTCTCACATGTATATACAAGTCCTTCCATGCTCTGAGCATAGCTTAGCCCTCATGTGCAATGAACAAAAAGTCTGGTGACGTTGATACACAAAATTCGGACTTGTTTTTGAGGGCATGTACGCAAACACAATGTTTTTTAGAGGGGATTCCACAGTACCATTGGGTTTGCTGCCTTGCGCTCAAAAGTTGCCGTTTCTGGCAGAGAATGAGTGCCCCTAGATCTCTTTCAATGAAATCAAAACGGCCGATTTTTTTGGAATCAGCTGTAAATCAAAAAAGAAAAGAGGAGCGTGGTGGTGACACATAAATACAACAGAACAAGAGTAACAAGAGGCGCGTGCTCAACATCAAAAGGGGTACGGCAGTGCAACCGTATTCTATTTACGCCATTGATGGTGAGAAAGAAGGACCTGAGGCACGTTTGGCTGGAGAGTCGTTCTCTGCATGGCCACTTGGGAACGCCTCGGGTTCTTTCAGTACGATAATTTCACCTATCTTTGCAGTGAAGGTTGCGCATTGTCTTTCGCGTCCTCCAATTAGGTGGCATGATCATGTGAATGACATTTGTACTGTGGCTCGGAGTGCGCTCTCATATTTGGATGGGGGGATTACTTGTATGCTTCCTTCGAGTCCAAACTCCGCTCCCAAGAATCCATTACCTGGACATAGTACATTGGAATCGTACCCAATTGTTGCAAGCTAATTGGTGGAAAACATGCCGATATCTAATCATTGATGAGTGTTTGATGATCTCTCGAACGATTCTTGTGAAGTTGTCCACAATTCTGGTTCTAATAATGGGGGAGGTGGGGGGCACGTGGAGGGAGGAAGTGTTCGGTGGTTCAAATGTGATCCTATGTGGAGGTTTCCTCCAGTAAGAGGGGGAAAGTGTCAGGGACGTGTCCGGGGTCGAGAGGGCCTGGGGGTAATGTCCGGCACTGAGGCCGTCGCGGGGTGTGGAGCGGGCGTGCGTACTGGCGGGCTGTCAGGGACTCGTCCGGGGTCGAGGGGGTCCGGGTATAACGTCCGGGACCGAGAGCCTGGCGGGGGGCGGATCGGGCGTGTGTACTGACAGGCCCGATGTGGGACAGCGGTCCCTGGCCACTTAGACTGAAGTGGAAAGTTGAGAAGAAGGCTACTTCTTCGGTTCCCACTTCAGGTTCGTTTATATACATGCGGCTTGGATCACATGACGGGTGCCACGTCACCCTCGCACACAGCCGTAACCACCCGGGTGTCTCCGTGGGAGATCCCGAGGGTATCCGGTGCAGGCACGCGTGCTGGGCACAGCGGGAAGTCGCCCGAGGTGCCCGGGCCGGGTACATGGTGGGCGCGCTGCAGATGGGTCAGTTGTACATTGATACAGAGAAAGTCGTCCGTGTAGAATAAAGAGAGAATAAAGGAGAAGTAAGATAAGGAGAAACTGAGGAGGGGAGGATGAGGGGGAAGAAGGGAAAGGGGGAGGAGGTAAGGAGGGGTGGACCGGCGGGGTACCGGGTCAGGTTGGGCCAGGTGGAGCCGGGTCAGGCGGGTGTGCCCTGACACGGGCCCGATCTGGGACAGTGGTCCCTGGCCACTCAGACTGAAGTGGAGAATGTGTTATTATTATTAAACGGGAAAACTATACTACTTACCTGAAGTGGAGAATGTGAGAAGAAGGTTACTTCTTCGGTTCCCACTTCAGGTACATTTATGTACATGCGGCTTGAGTCACATGACGGGTGCCACGTCATCCTCGGAGGCAGCCGCAGGCATCTGGGTGTCCCCGTGGGGGATCCCGAGAGCGTCCGCTGCATGCGCGCGTGCTGGGCACAGCGGGAAGCCGTCCAGGGTGTGTGGGCTGGACGGGTCAATAGTACATCGATACAAAGGAAGGTGGTCCATGTAGATAGGAAGAAATAAACAGGAAGAGGAAGATGAGAAGAATGAAATAAAGAAAGGGGAAAGAAGAGGGGGGAAGGAGGGGGGAGGGGGATAGACAGCGGGGAGCGGGTGTGGTGTGGCCGGGTGGGTCCGGGTGGACCCGGGTCAGGTGGGTGTGCCCTGACATCACCCCCTCCTTAAGCCGCTTCGCCTCGAAGCGGCCAGGGGGTTCGTTCTCTCCCTTCCTGGGGCGTGGGGGTGTGTTTGGTGGAACTCCTTGATCCAGTCAGGGGCATGGATTAGTTGGTCTCGGGGGAGCCATTCATTCTCTGAGTTTGGCCAACCCGCGAACTTTACTAAATACCAGAGCTTCCGGCGTAACCACTTAGAGTCCAGTATTTTTTCCACTTCATATTCCTCCTCTCCATCTACGAGTTCTGGGCCCGGGCGGGGTCGGGGGGTCGTTCTGCGATCTCGTCCGGGCGGTAGGGTCTTACGTTCGTCACAGATACGACTGGGTGAATTCCCTTTTGCCATGCGGTGAGCTGGAGCTTGACAGCAGCCGGGGAGACGACCTTGACAACTTTGAAGGGGCCTAGCCACTTATGATCTAGCTTCTTGGTCGGGCGGTCAGTCGTATAGTTTTGGGCGCTGAGCCAGACTCGGTCACCCTCCTGGTACTTGGGGGCTGTCTCTCGACCTCGGTCGTAGTAGCGGGCCATCTCGTCTGCTGCGTGCTCCAGGGCCGCCTTCGCCTCTTCCTGCATCTTCATCATCCTGGACAAGAAGGCGTCGGCGGCTTCTACCTCGGACGTACATGTGGGCTCCGTCCTCATCCTGGGATGCTGCCCGGTGTCAAGCTCGAAGGGGGTTCGACGGGTGGACGAGTGGACGCGGTTGTTGTAGGCAAATTCTGCCAGTGGGAGCCAGTCCGCCCAGTCGTCCTGGCGGTGGTTGACGAACACCCAAAGATAGGCTTCGATTTCCTGGTTAACCTGCTCTGTCTGTCCGTCAGTCTGGGGGTGGTAGGGCATTGAGGGGGTTAGCTTGACCCCCAGGAGATCTGCAAGTTCTTTCAAGAAGCACGAGACGAAGGTGCTCCCTCTGTCGCTAAGGATCTCTTCCGGGAGCCCGTGGTGCTTCCAGACGTGCTCTAGGAAGAGCCGGGCGATACCAGCCGAGTCCACGGATGTCATGGTGGGGATCGCGTGGATGTGTTTGGACAGATGGTCCACTACAACTAGGATGGCGTTATAACCTTTCGATTCTGGGAGCTCTCCCACCATGTCTACCGAGATTACCTGCCAACGGTGGGTGGGGACTTTATTTGGGGTGAGCTTCCCAACCTTCCGTGTGGGGAAGGGTTTGACGTGGTTACAGGTGTGTCAGGGATCGCTCGTCAGTCCGAGTCGAATATCGCCCGAAAACCTAGTCGTAGACAAAGCTGAGGTTCCAACCCTCAGCGGCACATAGAGCTATATACACGAGTGACATCAATCAATCGGAAGAGATAGGATCAAAGGAACTAAACAATGATCCGATAGAAAACGAAGTGAATAGAGATGAAGGAACACTCGGATCAGGGGGCAGAGTCGGATCAGGAGAAGGTGAGGGATTTACGATATATGAGGGCCGATGCGGCTACATGCGGTGATATAGTCTTACGCGATATCGATAGGGTAACAGAGAACCGCTTACGCTATGTCCCCTGACAAGGTGTCGCATCCACGTACGTATCGCCCGACATATTCTGCCATCCGAGGCCACCAGTAGTCGCGGGAGATGAGCTCTAGGGTTTTCCATCGCCCTGGATGTCCCATCGCCCGCGCATCATGGTGTAGCCGTTGAAAGAGGGCTCGCGGCTCTCTATGCCGACTAAGCTCGTGGGGCCAAACTCTCCAAAATCCTACTTTCTTGACTAAACTCGCTATTCTCTTGATCCTTAACTCCGCGGTGGGTTCTCCGGGATTTCCGCAAGGTCCGGGCTCAGTGTCCACTACTCACTCGTTGTGAGCTAGATCACTGCCCTTATTCCTACTGTTGGAATTCCACACACTCACACCCTCTCTAGCGCGTCCTAGCACCTTAGAGAAAATGGGGGGAGGGGAGAACTTCTATTCCAAAATCCGGTATGTACAGGATTATAAGAAATAATTATTTTTAGAAATAATAGATGGGGAATATTGGTACCATATGGCACCTGGATACCTTATTGGGCGAAATAATAGAAAAGGGTAACAGTATCAATAAAAGAATATCAATCAATAACTGAAATGATGGTGAAATATGAAAATAAGAGAAAATAAGCGATATCTCAATGGATTTACGGAATTAAGAGCCTAAATTGGAAATGTAGCCGGAGATAACTCTCACGCAGCCAATGAGCATTTTTACCAATTTATTAGACGCCGTGGGAACGAGTGAGGCTGGAATTCTGGGTTGCCGCCTGAGATTCCCACGCCCGCACATGCCCGTGACCTGCTGTGCCTAACTTCTCCAACACGGAACTCCATCAAATCTCCACCGATTGGGACGTTCTTGGTATCGTCAGAATCGTACGAATTAGGACTATTTTTGGATACCAAATTCGTATCGAGTTGTCCCATGAATAAAAGTAGATTTCTGAATGTTGGAAGCGGGTATCCGAGCCGGCTCTGCGCGTGGGCGATTATCCCACCTACACCGTACCAGATCGTGGCGGAGTTGTGGGTCTTTTGGAACGTACACCCTGCCTCGGTAGAGGACCAGCTCTCCCTGTCTCTCCCACTCGTCCGACCTTAACGTTCCTTCTCCCAGTTCCCTCATGGCCTTTACCACCTGCTCGTCGTGATCTCTCGCTCCTCGTACCCTCTCTAAGATATCTGCCTCCTCACCTTCCACTGAGACTGCTTCCATCGCACGGGCCTCGAACCAGGCCGGTTGGAGGAGGGTCAGCCCCTCGTTGTCGTCCCTTCCCTTCGGGTGGTCAGCACGGCGAGAGAGTGCGTCTGGTTTCCCCATGAGCTTCCCTGGGCGGTGGACGAGGGTGAAATGGAAGCGGGAGAGGAAAAGGGACCATCTGGCCTGACGTCGATTTAACCTCTGGGCCGTCCGGAAGTAGCCAAGGTTACGGTGGTCGGTGTAGATCTCGACTTTCTCCTCAGCACCTTCCACGAAGTGTCGCCATTCCTCGAGGGCTCGGACGATTGCAAGCATCTCTTTATCATACACTTCGTAGTTGCGCTCTACATCCGTGAAACTTTTGGACATGAATGCTACCAGGTGGAACTCTCCATCCGGTTGGAGTTGGGAGAGGACCGCGCCGGTTGCAAAGTTGGATGCATCGCACTCGAGCCTGAAGCGGCCGTGGTCGGTAGGGAAAGAGAGGACGGGGGCTGTGGTGACGGCTTCCTTGAGGGCACGGAAGGCATTGTCTTCATCCGGGCCCCAGTTCCAGGTTTGGGTCTTCCGGGTCAGCCTGTGAAGGGGGCGGGCTTTCTCAGAGAAGTCTCTGATGAACCGGTGATAGAAGTTTACGAATCCTAGGAAGGATTGTACTTCTTTCACCTTGGTTGGGGGGGGCCAGTCGAGGACACCCTGGATCTTCACCGGGTCCATCGCGACGTTACCCTCCGAGATAACGAGGCCCAGGTACTCGATCCGGGTTTGCTCAAACTTACACTTCTCTGGCTTAAGGAAGAGCCTCCTTCTCCTTAGCGTCTCTAGGACTTCTCGGACGACCCTTCGATGTTCCTCCAGGGTGGCCGTGAAGATCAGGATGTCGTCCATGTAACAGATGACAACCTCCCGGTCGATGAAATCCCTCAGGATGTCATTCATCATGGTCTGGAAGGTTGCCGGGGAGTTACACAGGCTGAAGAACATCACCATGGGCTCGAACAGCCCCCGGTTGGTCGTGAATGCCGCCTTCCACTCGTCTCCATCCTTGATCCGGACGTTGTTAAACCCCCAGCATAGGTCCAAGGCTGAGAAGTATTTGGTGTTGCGGAGGCGGGCGAGGACGTCTGAGATGAGGGGGAGCGGGTACGAGTTCTTCACCATGATCTCGTTCAGCTTCCTGTAGTCCTGGACCAGGCGTAGGGACCCGTCCTTCTTCTTGATGAAGAAGACTGGTGCTCCCATGGGGGATTTGGACAGCCGTATGCGCCCGTTCTGCAGGTTCTCGCGTAGGAACTCGTCCAGCTCTTTCTGTTCCGGGCGCGAGAGTGGGAAGGTCTTCCCCCTGGGCAGTTTGGCATCCGGTACCAGGTCTATAGCGTGGTCCCAGGGCTTCTGGGGGGGCAGTTGGTCAAAGGCTTCTTTGGAGAACACATCCCGGAAGTCCTGGTAGTGCTCTGGTACTAGCGTCTCTGTTGGAGGAAGGGATCAAGTGATCTCCCAAACCATCAGGGAAGGGGTACCCCCCCTGGCATAACGGGCGAGTAGTGTATGGATGCACGCTAGAAGTCCTGGGTTCGATACCAGGCTTGTCCATTTTATGTCATTTGTCCAGTCACGCTGGTTTACGTCATAAGAATTTGGAGCTCCGGATAAGTCCAGTAGTCGCACCGGATACAAATTTCCTCAGTCTCAAACGACGCAGGCTCAGCCTCCAGGTTGCGGGCCTCTTGGGCCATCCGCTGCGAGGGGGTCGTGGTGGCTCTCAGGTCATGGCCCCAGCTTGGGGGAATGATGGCAGCATAGATCCCATCCCCAGGCTCCAGTACCGGGTCCTGATCATCTTGTATTCGCGGTTGTCTGCAGGAGGACGGGCAGCGGGACATGACGACTCTCTGTCGTACCCAGTCCACTTCTGGGTTGTGGTGCAGCAACCATGAGTGTCCTATGATGAGGGACTGGTGCCCGAGATTTGCAACCGCGAAGCGTGCCCGCTCTGTGTGTCACCCGAAGGTCAGGAGGGCTTCTAGCTCTTCTGTTATAGCTCCATTTTCGTTCGGGGTTCCATCGACATTACGGACGGGAATGGGCTGGGGAAGGGGGGTTGTCTCTAGGTTGTGCTTTCGGACGAACTCGGGGCTTACGAAGTTCCCGGTGGCTCCTGAGTCCAGGAGGGCTGATACAGATACCGACGCGAGGGAGGTTAGGGCGGTCAGTTTCACTGTGAGGTTAAGGGATCTGGGGGACTGCTTGGAAAGGACGTAAATGGCGGGGGGGGAGACTGCTACCTCGGGCGTTGCTGCCCTTGAGGTCTTCTCGTTCTCACGGGTGGAGGATGCGTTTCTCCTCTTTTTCTTCGCGATGACTCGGTGCAACTTTGGCATTGGCGCTGGCTTACGCGCGCTGCGGTATTTACACGAGCTATCTTCTACAGGCGGCCGGGACGCATCCCTTACCGGTCGCCTGCCTGAAAATCCCTCTGAGGTTCTTCCTCTGGTTCCCCCTCCACCATCTCTGTCCCTTCGGTCAACTGCCTCTTCAGCCCTTCCATCAGCGTTCTCAGGTCTTCCGGGTGGAGACGTCGTACTCGGCTGACCCTGGGGTGTGGGCATTCTCACGCAAGATGACCTGGGGTGTTACAATTGTAGCACCGTCTCTGGTCAGTCCTCGACCTGTCGAGATCCATCGGCTGGGGGCCCATCCCTGGTGTAGGACGGGCTGCTGGGGTGGGGGGCAGAGGTGCGGGAGCAGGTCGTGGGGGGGTCTGTGCGGGTTGGGTCTGGGATGGGGTCGCGGTCAGCGGAGGTTGAGCTGGCGGGAATGGGGGTCTAGGTGGGGGTGCACGTGGTTGGGTGGCTTGGAAACGTCGCCACTGGTTGTCCAGAAGCGTGGCTTCGCGCTTCCACTCAGTCCAAGTGGTGGGCATGGGGCGGAGGCAGTATATACTCTCCCTGAGCCGCGAGTTAATCGCTTGCTCAAACCGGTCGACCAGCCCGACATCGCCTAGCCTCGAGGCGGGTCCCAATATCTCGAACTCCTGGATGACCTTATCCACGGAGTCAGTCCCTTGGCGGATGACTGCCAACTTCTGCCGAGCTGTGGCCTCCCGGTTCGGGTCTTGAAACATGGCGTTGAGTTCCATGTTGAACTCATCCATGGTTATGGTGGGGGAGCTGGCTGTCAACAGGGTGATCGTCCGTTGTGTCGCCCACACCCCTGCAGGTCCTCCCTTCATGTAGGAGAGGACGAAGAGGATCTGGGACAGTTCGGTAGGGAACTCGGCTGCGCGGACATGGAAGTAGATCCCACACTCGGCTTTGAAACGATCGAGGTCTTCACTGGCTCCCGAGAAGGGAGTGGGGGCAGCAACCTTCGGTGGTTTGGGTCTGGGCGCGAGTGTGGGTACGGGCGCGGGTGCAGGGGCGGGTGCGGGTGCAGGTGCGGGTGGGGGGTGGTTGCGGGTTTGGCTCTCCACAATGGCTTGGAGCTCCTGGAAGCGGGCCAGCAGGTCGTCATACTGTTCTTCTGACACCATGGCTGGGGAGATGGGGGAGGCGGGGGAGATAAGGTTAAAACCTTCTTCTGCTGTCAGGGACGCATCCGGGGTCGAGAGGGCCCAGGGGTAATGTCCGGCACTGAGGCCGTCGCGGGGTGTGGAGCGGGCGTGCATACTGGCGGGCCCGATCCGGGACAGTGGTCCCTGGCCACTCAGACTGAAGTGGAGAATGTGAGAAGAAGGTTACTTCTTCGGTTCCCACTTCAGGTACATTTATGTACATGCGGCTTGAGTCACATGATGGGTGCCACATCATCCTCGGAGGCAGCCGCAGGCATCCAGGTGTCCCCGTGGGGGATCCCGAGAGCGTCCGCTGCATGCGTGCGTGCTGGGCACAGCGGGAAGCCGTCCAGGGTGTGTGGGCCGGACGGGTCAATAGTACATCGATACAAAGGAAGGTGGTCCGTGTAGATAGGAAGAAATAAACAGGAAGAGGAAGATGAGAAGAATGAAATAAAGAAAGGGGAAAGAAGAGGGGGAAGGAGGGGGGAGGGGGATAGACAGTGGGGAGTGGGTGTGGTGTGGCCAGGTGGGTCCGGGTGGACCCGGGTCAGGCGGGTGTGCCCTGACAGAAAGAAAGCCCCGCTATGCTGGCCATCAGTTGCAGGGGACAGCGCGGAAGACGCTTTAGGATCGGTGCTATATAAAGCAATAATCGTTCTAAAGGAGCAAATGCGGGTGACGGACCCTGCATGGGCAGACCTTCTCCGGCATTCAAGGCATGGCAAGAGCGATGACGATATAAAGCTGTTAAAGAGATTAGTTTTATCCTCGAAGCCATGTCCGCCCACGGACTCTTCAAAATCACCTTGGAATAGCGCCAGCTTAGCTGCGCCTCGTCAGGGAGTGCAGGCGGAGTGGAATAAGCAGAACACTGTCACCATTCAAAGCAGACTTTATTGATCTGCGCCACGGAGGATACTATCAAGAACAGACCGCTGTGTCTTTTGGAGAAGTGGGCATGTGCTCTTCAGCCAGCACGCAGAGGAGAGAAGGGTGATTATGGGAGTAAACTACCGGACACAATCAAAGTTGCACTCGGAGGAAAGGTGATGGTGACGACAAATGTGGACACAGACCGAAACATCGCAAATGGGGTGCGTGGTACAATCATGGAGATCTTGTTACATCCAAGCGAGCCAGAGATCCCACAGGGTATAGCAAGAGCGAGGTTGAGGTGCCTCCCAGTATGTATTCTTGTCAAGCTCGACCATGGCAGTGAGAAGGGGGGGGACCTGGAAAAGGGAGTTGTTGCGATATTTGCAGAGGAGTGCACTTACCGTATCACACTAAAAGACGGAGCAATAAGGACAGTGAAGCATCGACAGTTGCCAATGACAGGAGCTTATGCGTTCACGGATTACAGGGCTCAAGGACAAACGAATAAGCATGTGATAATCGATCTAGCACCACTGCCAATGGGAGCGCTAACACTATTCAATGCATATATGGCGCTATCGCGAAGCTCAGGAAGGGATACGATATGGCTTCTGCGAGACTTTGATGAGAAATCTACTATATATAAAGAGCGCGGACATGCTCCACGAATCGCGAATGCCGATTGGTTGGAGCGAGGTCTCACACACTCTCATTGGATGAAGGCGCTTACTTCAGCTCCCATTTGGGATGCACTCGCTTAGCTCATCGCCCCTTTAGGGCTCTTCCTCACCCATTTTGGTTCTGCTTGCTTAGATCATCACCGATTTGGGATCCGGTCGCTTAAGTCATCGCCTGTTTGGGGCCAGCCAGCCTCCGGTTGTGTTCTGAGTTTCCTGACCGGCCCACATGCGTCATCTATCTCATCGATGCGCACTTCTTCACATGCCACTCCAACCTCTTCACCTAATCTGTTGTCTAGAATGCGACATCGCAATGATGTGACTATCAATCCTGATTGACAATGACAAGCCCAGCATGGCTAATGTTGTACACTCTTACCTTGAGTCTAACATGGTGAACACACTCCACATCCGTTTGTAAACCATGCCCATTCTTCCTAACGTTGTACGCTCCCGGAGTACTGCACAATTCAAAGGTTTCACGGAGTGTGAAACATGATGATAAAAGAAATCCCATGTACCCACCTTTTTACGACTGTCTGAGTCGTCGTTGAGGGGCGAGATTTTCATCTGATGTGAGGTCATGTCAAGCCCTGAAAGTGCGCTCTAAAGCCATGGAATGATATAGGTATATACCATGGATGCGAGACAAGTGAACACAACCGGAATGACGCTGGGTGCCCGGCCAGCCAATGAGAGAGCAAGAACGTGTTTCAATGCACTGTTGAGACTCTGTACATTGAACGATTCCAGGGGGTTGTGTCGTCACAATCATTGGATAAGTGTGTCGACCAAGGTATAACCTGGCCGTTAGGTGACGTGTCAAATGAAAGAAAACAAAGTCAAAGTGTCAATGAGCACGGGTGTCAATAGTAGTTGGATGGAAGGTAAAAAACTTGGCCGCATTCATCGTGAACAAATCAATGTCAAAACATACCACTTAGCCGAAAGAAAGCCGATCTGTTCTGAACACGCACAGGAGACTCTCCAACACTGATGAAAGTCAATCAAATTCCATCTCGGATCCGTCATAACTCGAGGTCAAGGCTAAAACCTTAAAGAGCGAGGCTTCAGCCAATCAGAGAGCGAGAAAACGGTGGTCCAGCTGAAAAAAAAGAACACAGCCATAGGTTCGCCTGATCTTGTTATTCTGACAACCTGCGTGTGACGTACTCGCTGCAGAGATAAGCAGTTGGACAAGGAGTGTTACAGGGATGGGGGAAATTCCCCATTCCTCGATCCGTTCTTATAGTGGGAAGACGAGAGTCATGTCTAGTTTGTACCATAACTGGAAGTGTAATCGATGAGTGATCCCAGTCTGACCTGGGAGTGGACGATCGAATTCCCATCGATCGCGATGGGTGATGTAGTGAGCTATTAAGGGATTGATGATTGATAGTCGGAGATATCAGGACAGATGGGTCAGCCACGGATACTTGGCGCTCCTCAATGGAGCGTACCGTGTGCGAGGTCGCGACTGGTGAGATGGGTGAGAGCTTCGCGTAGTTGCCATCGGGTACTTGGCGTTCACAGTGCGAACGTACCGGTAGCGGGTTGATATCGTAGGCGTGCAATGAGGGCTGACTATTAGGGCCTTCGGTGACTTGGCGTTCCCAAAGGGAATGTACCGTTGGCGGGGACATATGATGACTGGCAAAGGAAGAAACAGACGGTGGATGGGCAGCTACTTGGCGTTCGCGTAGCGAACGTGCCGGCATCGCGGGTAAGTGGGCCTCATAGTGTTCACGATCACCATGATCGTGATGGGACGTCGTATGTTGAGTACTGGGGGGAGAGCGGAGTGATGAAGACCCATAGGGTACAGGTTCAATAGGACGATACACACGTCGAGAGTCTTCGACTCTCGACTTCGAGTTCTCGCGGCGAGGGCCGTTAGAGGACTCGATATAACCAGACTTATAAGACATATTGAGAGTTGTACAGTCACACAGGTTCAGTTGAGTCACAGGGGAGGGTTGTTACAGAAGACGGTACACGAGACAGTTGTAGAGCAGTTGTTAGTTAGCGGGAACCGCCTTCGGCGGTTTCCGTACAAGACGCATGACTATCTACAAATGGTAAGGTCGCGGGAAATCCCGCGAAACACAAATAACCTCGGCCAGCACCAAAACCCCAGTTGGGGAAAGCTTTGCACGAGGGGGGGGAAAGGGGTAGAACGGATAAGGAGGATGGGGTATCGGGATAGAGGACGGAAGGGAGAAAGAGGGGAGGAACGATAATGAGGAGAAGTCTTTGACCATGTGACGGATATGGTCGTTGGAGACTCCATATCCGTAACATCGCCCCCCAGTCTCCTAACGACCATGACGCGGTCCCCGAGGGGCGTATCTCCGCGGGTCGTCTCTCCATGGTGACCGGCTTCTCGAGCGCTCGTGATAGGAATCCGGATGGAGGGTATCGTATTGAGCTCCACCAGAGGAGGATGGGTGCGGATCCGATCCCGGGTACTGCACGGGCGGGGGGTAGGGCCGGCCCACAGGAGGAGGATGAACAGTCGTAGGAGGAGCTGCCAGGTTGACGACGAAGGCGGGCACGGCGGTGTTGGTGTTGCTGTCCACCACCCATGTAGGATTGACTGGCATCGCGAAAGTTGGCGTCCGCGGGATTGACTGTGGCCTTCCGGCGCTATACGGTACCATACTAGAAGGGGAAGGATCGGGACTCGAGTCTCTCGGGATAGGGCGGCCATCCCTTCGAGCAGTCGATTCTCGAGACGTAGGTCGAGAAGACCACCTTCTATCGACATCTCTGTCGTAGTCGGATCGACTAGGTTCGGGGCGATAAGAGTCCATCCGAGTTCGACGGGTTTCGTTCCCCATTTGCCAACGGGCCTGTCCCAAGTGACCTGAGACTGATCCTTCTCTTCGGCCGGGATACGGATGGGATCTTCTCTCTTCACGAGGCAATTTCCTCCAGCGGTTTTGGTTCGACGAACCCGAGGGAGAGGATGAGGCGGAAGAGTTGTCAGTGGAAAGGGCGGATGGGGTGTTAGTGGGATGAACGCTTGGTTGCGGCACCGCCACATTCGGAGGGGGTAGGAAGACTGAACTCCCTGCACCCGGCCAGTTGGGAGAGGGAGGCGGTATGGAAGCGGCTCCGAGGTTCAAGCCCAACGTTCCAGACGTCAGCTCGTCTGAGCCCTCGTCAAAAGGAGTCGGCGAATCTGGCTGTGCCAATTGTCGCTCAGCGTCATCCATGACCACCTCTTGTGCCTCAGCGCGGGTCATGAAGCGTCCGGTATCCGGGTAGTAGAATGTCCGGCTCTGACGACGTTTCTCCACCAACTTGAGGGTGGAAGGGTCCTTGTTGGATGGGGGCGGACCAGGCCACACGAGTCGGAATTCGTAGGCCTCCCTGTCTTCAGCACCAGGCAATGGTTCGGGCGCATCTTCCCATCTGGGCCAGTCGAGGAACCAAGGAACTTCAGTCCCTTGAGCCAACGGGAGTCGATAATTACGAGCAGCCTCGGTGTGTCCGCTCAGGTCCAGCTCTTCGAACAATCCATTCTTGATTACGCGACATGGCAGCTGACAAGCTAGGTATATAGCGAACTCGGGTGAATTTGCCGTCAGTCGATCATCAGTCGAACTTTCTTCGAGAAAAATTCCTTTCGGGGGTTCCAACCAGGATATCTTGCGTCCCTCTTGGACATCCGCTTCCATCAGGTGTTCATGGATACGGGTGTAATTGACGAAGGCGGTGAGGAGGGAAATGATCCGGAGTATGTAGGTGTAGCGAGATATTATGGTGAAGGGGTGTTGCCAGGGAGCGAACTGGAAGGCAAAGATGTGACTGTCCAACTCGTGCTCGCCGCCCGACTTGGACTCGACTTTGTATATTACTTCCCTCAATTCGTTAGGCAATCGTAATTTCGTGAGGGCCTCAGCTCTGAGCGCAGCGGCCTTTGAGGACTCCCAGCGCTCCAACAATGGGGTCAGAGCTCGAGGCGGAACGTTCTGGTTCCCGTTTTCTCTCAGCACTTCGGCCTCGTTGAGGTGGTTATATTCCGGTAGTAAGAGCCACAATCGATCAAGAGATCGAGCACCGGGTCTTACATGGTGCAGAGCGACGTACGAGAAAGTAGGGTCGAGAGGTCCCAGCTGCCCGTTTAACCACATAGGATCGGATGGGGCTCTCTTGAAGGGCTCGGACTGTCAAAAACCCGTCGGTTATGGAAGAAGGGGTGAATGCGTGAGTCCGAATGCAGGCGGGGGCTCAACTAGAGGGGGGTCCGAGGGCTCCGGTGATGAACCGAAGCTTCTCAGGGAGCCCGGTTCTGCTGGATGGTACAAGAGGCTCTAAGAAGGACGCGGCCTCAGCGACTCGGAGGGAGCGCTGTGCCTCTGTTACGTCTCTGTTAGTCCTTGTATTTCTTATGTCTGAGGTGTCTTGTAGAACAGAGACAGGAATCACTCAGAGGGACTTTGGGTGGCATTTTAGTCGAGATTAGAACTGAGGAACTACAGGTTCTAATCTACGTGTATTTATAAAAGTGGATGGGGAGGACTTTAGTCAAAGCCCGAAATGACAAAACGGGGAAAACACCGAAAGGTACCGAATGATACCGAGAGGTACCGAAAGGTTCCGAACGATATCTAAAACGGGGAACCGAGGTGTCGGGCCAAGGAGGGCGGAGTTGGAGGCCGGAAAATGAATGGGGAAGACAAATGGGGAAGGGGGGTTAGCCGACTGAATGGTAGTAAGAAGGTAGTCGTGCTAAGAATGGAAGATGACTAATAAGTGATAGCGTGAAGGAGATCACCGAAGGATACGGTTAGCTCCGAAAGCGGAGTTGCGTGTCCGAAGGATGTTGGGTGACTCCAATAAATGAAGTGGGCGAGGGAATGGTTTAAGGGCATGTCACGGGATGTCGGAGGTCCGTCAGGATATCGGAGCAAATCCGGGGTCTCCGAATGTTCCGACTCGGGACCGAGGTTCCGGGATGGGAGTAGCCAAGGTTCGGTGTGCCGCAACCCGAACGGAGCTGAGACAGCCAGGAGGGAAGGTGATTTGGAGAGTGGGGAGGCATGGTGTAGGGGATGGTGAAGTTGTTAGGAAGGTGTGATGTGGTGGGAGTGTGCGGGGTCGGGATTCCGGGATATGACACGGACGACACTTCGGCTGCCTCGAGACCTGGGCAGTCCCGTCTGTGATCGTCCGTGATCGCAACAGAGTTATGTGGGGTGGGCCTGCAGCTCATACTTGCCAGTCCGAGAGACATTGTCAGTTAGGTTCGTTGATGGGGTCGCGAGAGGGAAAACGATGGAGATGGAAGGTGATCGAAGTGTATTCTGATCATGTGCCATTAATCGACTTCGTGTGAATACCCGATCGGGAAGTGGGCGCTTATTCACGTCTGCTCAGGCCCGCCTTCGATCTATACTTTCCGAGGATCTCGGGGGCGTTTCTGAGGTCTCTTTCGGTTGCCCAGGTGTCTTCTTGCGCCCCATATCCTTTCCACCTCACTCTGTACAGGAGTTTCCCTTTCCGCTTCCTGTGCCCCACCACCTCTTCTACCTCAAACTCTTCCGAGGCCTTCATATCGTCCCTGGGGTTGGGCAGTAGCGGTCTTGAGACGTCACCGGGTGAACGATAAGGCCTCAGGTGCGCTACATTCACCATGTTATGCATAGGGTAGGAGTCGGGAAGTTTTAATCGGTAGGCATTCTCGTTTATCACCTCCGTCACCTCGAATGGTCCAATGCGTCTCTGCATTAACTTCCTCCCTGTACCCTTTACTTCCAGGAGGTTGAGTTTATGAGGATTGATCAGTACCAAATCTCCCACTTCGTACGTTACTCTCCTGTGCTTAGCGTTGTGCGCTCTAACTTGACGCGATTGTGCCAGATGGATCGCTTCTCGTGCCCATCTTCTGCGTACGTTCAACGCATCCACTCTTTCCTCCGCCTTGACGTTGAGGGACTCCTCAGGAACCAGGAATGAGCTGGGCAGGCGGGGCCGGAAACCCATCAGTAGCGTAGCAGGAGCTTCTCCCGTAGTAGTGTGAGGACTATTATTGTATGCTAACATCAGAACGTCCAAGAATTCATGCCAGTCGTCCCTATCCTTATTGACATAAGCTCGAAGCATGACTTCCAATTGCTGGTTCATTATTTCCGTCTGTCCGTCCGTTTGCGGGTGCGCAGCGGAAGACATCGCCAGCTTAGTGTTAAAGTGATGCGCTAAGGATGACCAGAACGTCGAGAGAAAACGAGGATCCCGGTCGCTGACTATAACTGCGGGTAACCCCACATGTTTAATCACATGGCGCCATAATAAGTCTGCGGCGCCCGTCGCGTCTGTGGTAGAAGAGCATGGGATAAAATGCCCATATTTCGTGAACTTGTCCACCACTACCAAGATGGCGTCTGGCTGCGTGGTTCCTTTAGGAGGGGGTAGTCCAGTCACGAAATCTAAGGTTATCGTGTGGTAAGGCAAGTCTGGGACAGGCAGGGGTATCAGCAGACCCGGCGTTTTGCCTCTGTCATGCTTGATCTTCTGGCAGACGTCGCAAGTTTCCACATATTGTCGAGCATCCTTTCCAAGGTCCTTCCAATAACACTTAGATTTCAGGCGCTTTAGCGTTCTTTCTATACCCGCGTGGGCGGCCTCGTGAGGGGTGTCGTGAATTTCCTTGAGGATCGTGGTCCTCAGACTTCTCGGGACACATAGGCGTCGGTTGGTTTGCAGGTCGTCCCAAAGTAGTAACCCTTCCTCCGACACTTGGTAGGCACCTCCTGCTACACCGCCGTCAAGAGTTTTGCGGTATATGTCCCCGAATTCTTCGTCCATGTAGTAGGCCAGACGGAATTCCTCGGCTGTTCTCGGGGCTAAACCCAACCATAAACTTGTCGTGCCCTTTTTCGCTTGATCTTCATCTACGATGTCCATGCTACATGATAGGTCTAACTTATCTACAGCGCGAGACCGTGCCCTGGTAACCACAAAGGCTCCTTTCGCTGGGTCCTTGCGCAGATACGTGCTCCAACTTTGGATAAGGTCCTCCTGAGCCAGGCTGGTTTCTAGACTGAGTAGCTTTTCCACGTTCGGAGATATAGTTTCCGGGGTCCGGGCCAAGCGAGATAAGGGGTCTACGTTAGAATGTGCAAGTCCTGGACGGTGGACTATGGTCATCTTCGGGAATGCTGCGAAGACTAGACCCCATGCCGCTAGGCGACGGTTGTAGTTTTCGAAGGTCCTCGCCCATTGCAGTGCCGTGTGATCCGTGATTAGAAGCAGGTCCTCGCCCTCGATGAACGGCGTGAACCTGACTAACGATTCCTTAGCTGCTAAGGCTTCTCTCTCTGTAGCCGAGTATCGGGTCTCGGGACCCTTGCACGTTCGACTCCAATAGGCGATAACCCTTTCCACCTGGACGGTAGATTCTTCGAAAGCGGACGCCCATTGTGCAGGTAGGGGGCGGTCGTCTCGCCCGGCATTCAACTTCTTTACTAACTCAGGGATCTGCTCCTGCTGATCGTATGCGAGTTTCAACTTCTCGTAGGCGCGCGTCCCCTTGAGGTCCTTAATGGTCATCGGTTGTATCTGCTGTAACGTACCCGCCAAAGCTACGTCAGACGCATCAGTATAGAGCCTATAACCCAACCCTTTCATGGGGTGTCCCCTGACCGGAGCCGTAGCTAGGGCGTATTTCAACAATGAGAAGGCTTGTTTGCACGGCTCGTGCCAGATCCAGGGAGCCCCATCTTTCAATAAGTCGAAGAGGGGTCTGGCAATGAGTGAATATTGAGGTATGAACGAGGAGAAGTAAACCGCTATTCCAAGGAAGGTGCGCAGCGCCTTCCTGTTTTGGGGTTCTTCGATCTCCAGTAAGGCTTGCACCTTTTCCCTGTGAGTGGAGAGTCCCAGGCGGGATACCTTTTGACCCAGTAGCAACAAACTCTGGTATCCTAAATGACACTTGGGCGGTGAAAGCGTGAGGTTAGCCCTCTTTATAGCATCGAGAACTCGATCTATATGTGTCAAGTGTTGGGCGAATGACGTGGAGTATACTACGATGTCGTCGATGTACACTAGGGCGAATTGCCACAGGAAAGGAGCTAAGACTTCCTGCATGACTCTTTGGAACATGGGTGGGCCGTTTCGCCACCCGAAGGGCATCCTCGTAAATTGAAACAATCTGCGATGGGTACGAAAGGCCGTCTTGTCTCTCGATTCTTGATCGAACTCCAATTGCGTAAACCCTGATAGCGCGTCGAAGGTTGACATGTATTGGGAGCCGGAAAGGGCCTGTAGAATATCCGTTTGCCTTGGAATAGGGAACTCGTCCGGGATAGTGACCTCATTCAGTTTTTGCCAATCCACGCAAAGCCTGTTCTTCCCCTTTTGACTGACGATTATAACCGGGGCGCCCCAGGGACTCTGGGACGGCTCGATTACTCCCATCTCTAACCAGGCGTCTAGCTGTTTATCGATGATCTCCCTTTTCAGAGGGGAGGCGTGGTATGGCGGAAGCGAGATGGGTTTCGCTCCTTCTTTTAATGATATATGCACGCGGGCATCATATCGTCCCAGGTTCCCAGCCGTAGCGAAGGCCCTCCCGTGCTTCTGCACCAAGGCTCGGAGCTGTTCCTTTTCTTCGGGCGATAACTCTGGGTTCACGTCTACCACATCCACCAAGGTTTCAGGAAGGACCTCGTCTCCAGGTATCGTCTCCGCCGTCTTTGGTCCGGCCAAAGCTTTGTCGATATCATGGACTTCCTCGGGTGGTCCCAGGACATTGGCTTCCGCTGCGACAGCCTGTATTAATAGTCCTTTACTCTGGAACTCACGGATCTGAGGCTCGCTTAGTTGTTCGGCGCCATCTAGATCCTCGTTGGGATTACACATGGATGCTATCGTAGTCCCGCTCTGGACTTTGATCGGGTATGGGTTCGGATTGGTCAAGGGCAGCCTAAGGGAATGGGCGGTGTTTACGAGCATAGTCGGAGGTGGCAGATAGTCACCCTGTTTCCATCCCGTCTTCTGTCCTTCGACGAGGCGTACTCCCGAGTTGTGGTTGAAGTTACCAGTGACCCCAACCAGGCGGACTGTGTACGGTTCTAGGGTCACATCCTCCGTGATTTTTAGTCGACCTGTACCCGAGACGTTCACTCATTTAGGTTCTCGAGAAAGAGAAGGACCGGCTATAACTGGATAGGCGGGCGCGTGATGGATCTGGCTCTTGAGGGGAACTTGGTGGTCTGAGTCTGCCACTTGCCAGAATTCTCGTTCAGGTGGACGCATGGTATGCAGCTGGAACGCTGTCTGCACGTCTTCGGCTATCAACAGAGGGATGGTCATCCCTTTGAGCACGTAGGCTTCCACACCTCGCAACAGGATGTGACCTCGTTGTGAGGGTAGGTATAAGTCAATCGTCGTGTAGCCTTGACATTTAGCCTTCCCTGTTAGCTGAACCAAATTCAATTTCAATCCCTGCTTAATGCGGGTGCCTTCTCCTTTAATTCGGTCGTACAGGTCAGTCGATATTAGCGTGCAGGCTGCCCCAGAGTCGGCCAACGCTTCTATCTCGATCCCGTCTATTGCGTTGATACGACAACGGACTCGACAAGCGTCAGATCCTAAGGACTGCTGACCTGGGGGTCGCTCAAATATCTTACGGGCTTCATATATCTCACCCGGGAACAGGGCGGCCCCAATGAGTCTCTCATCAGGCAGGATCTCCTCCCACGTACAGGCCGCAATGTAAGAAAAGGAAGAATCTTCGGCATTATCTATGTCAGGTATGTCCGACGATTCGGAATCGGACAGGGTACAAAACTCTGTGTAGGCCACTGCGAATTCTGCTTCCTGACCTTCCACTAAGGCAGCATAAGCCCGTCGGTAGGTGCTTTCCAACTTGGACGAGTTGTCACGTTCCTTACGGTCGTTCCTGGCTCGATCGGCCTTCCTAGGGGGACAGTCGTTGTCCCAATGGTTCGCACTTCCACAGTGCCGACATGGTCTGGGCAGTTTCTTTCGCGACTTGAAGTCGCTCGTAGGGTAGGTCTGGCTTCCGGACGCGACGGCGACGCTTCTGGTCTCGACACGGTCTCCTCCGCGTTTATTCCTCTCCAAATTAATGCGGGCGACTCGGTTTGCTAAAGCGTCGATGCTGAATTCGTCGCTAGCTACTAATTCGTCATGCTTAAGTTTGGTCAGCCGTAAGAGTTCTTCGGCTGTGTCGACCTGATCGATGTTGAGATGGGCCCACCATCCTTTCGGGATGTCTTCTAGAAGTCTTTGGGCTTCGCCCCTCAAGACCTCTGGTCCGGGAACATCGGCGAGTGGATATAGGATGCGCAAGAGTCGTAGTTTGCGCGTCGCGAAGTCGTGTGGGGACTCCTTAGAGTACCTTTCGCCCTTACGGTACCTACAAGCGTGGAATCGATCTCGAATCTTGTCGAGGAAGGCGGGTGTTAAGAAGAAATGTAGCACATATCCGTGTAGATCTTCCCAATTGTTGGTAAAATACAACTTGTCGGTGACCGGTACAGTCGACCACCAGTCTGCCAGAGCACCCTTGAAACGATCAGGGAGTACGCGGGTCATTTGTTGGGCGAAAGCAGGCGAGTGCCTGGCCAGGTTCCGACATATGCTGCACCACGTTATATAGCTGTCGATCGACCCATCGAACTCCGGGAAGTCTGACGCAGTGTATTTGCGGTCCACGTAAGGTTGCGTGCGGTCGAGAGGAGGAGGTCTGTACCCAGGATTCTGCTGAGGCGCTGCCAACGCTCCAGGTCCGGGAGGCGGGGGAGGGGGCGGTGCCCCAGCGTATCTGACGGGTGGAAGGTGCCCCGGGTAGGGAGCCCCACCGGGCGGAGGGGGTGGTCCAGGTGGAGGTGGTGGTCCTGATGGGGGTGGTGGACCCGCATCTCGTGGTGGCGGCTGCCAGGGGTCGGGAGGCGGTTGTCTCGGATCATGACCTGGATCTCTGGATCCAATGGGTCCTTCATTCACCGGATGGTGAGGGACACGAGGGGGTTCGAGTCCACAGTTGTCGGGATCGAGTCTCTCCTCGATAGGT
Organism: Cantharellus anzutake; assembly: GCF_015039405.1. Lineage (NCBI taxonomy): Eukaryota > Fungi > Basidiomycota > Agaricomycetes > Cantharellales > Hydnaceae > Cantharellus > Cantharellus anzutake. The sequence goes on along the minus strand of NW_024066985.1, from coordinate 174,472 downwards.
CCCAACTCTGTCTTCCTTCCGACCCTCAGACCTTTCACAAATTCCGTGTAACCCACGTTCTCCTTGGGGTTCTCGAAAGCGTTGGTCTCTCGGCGAACTGTGACGAATGGCATCGAGGGTTCGTCTCTGAGTAACATCCCTGCAGCGACATTAATGCTTGGTCTAGGCACCAGGAAGGCCCTGGACGGTAGGGTGCGTTTACGAACGAAGGTGGTCTCTTCCGCGGGAGATATGAGATCTTCAAAAGTAGTCCATCCCGACGGGAGGGCTTCAGGTTGACGTGTGGGTCGCATTTCAGTCGACCACGCCTCCTCGACTTGCCCAGGATCCGTAAACTTGGCGGGCGAGACATTCGCCAACCTGAGTCCACTCATGCACGACTCGTCAAATTCCCGTGAAGGACGAGCAGCTTTCTTGATGGCATCGAAATGTTTTTCGAAGGAATTGAAACGCTGGTCTAGGAAGTTCCATGCAATACTGAACTCCTTTGGCGACGACCATCCTCTTATAGTGAATATCAAGGCTAGGTCACCTCGGGGATCCACTACGAAATCACCTGCGGCTAAGTTGGCCTTGGTGGCTAGCTGGGTGAACTCGGTAATTTTCATGAGCAGGTCGGTTAGCTCGACCCGCCAGACGGTCCCTAGTCGATATCTCAAAGGCTCTCCTTCGAGACCGGCTCCAACAGACTCTTTCTCGAGATCAGCGGGAGCGAGACGACGCCAATTTCGTATACGTTTCATGTAGTTATTCGAGTCCTCAAAAATTCCACCTTCAAACTCTCCAAGAGCTTCGATGACTTGCCTGAGAGCTTGTTGTCGTAGGAATGCACCAGGCGAGGAATGCACGTCTTCGCCTACTGGCGAGGTATCTCTTGAATTGGATCTACGATCTGACTGACTAATCCTCGTGGGGCGGGAAGGAGGATACAATTCGTGCGTCATTTGGGCCGGGGTGACTGGTTCGTCTCCCAACAGGGACACCGTCTTGGGTGGCATGGTGCGAGTTTCTCGCACCGGGGTTGGGGCACCAATGTTACGGGGATGGGGGAAATTCCCCATTCCTCGATCCGTTCTTATAGTGGGAAGACGAGAGTCATGTCTAGTTTGTACCATAACTGGAAGTGTAATCGATGAGTGATCCCAGTCTGACCTGGGAGTGGACGATCGAATTCCCATCGATCGCGATGGGTGATGTAGTGAGCTATTAAGGGATTGATGATTGATAGTCGGAGATATCAGGACAGATGGGTCAGCCACGGATACTTGGCGCTCCTCAATGGAGCGTACCGTGTGCGAGGTCGCGACTGGTGAGATGGGTGAGAGCTTCACGTAGTTGCCATCGGGTACTTGGCGTTCACAGTGCGAACGTACCGGTAGCGGGTTGATATCGTAGGCGTGCAATGAGGGCTGACTATTAGGGCCTTCGGTGACTTGGCGTTCCCAAAGGGAACATACCGTTGGCGGGGACATATGATGACTGGCAAAGGAAGAAACAGACGGTGGATGGGCAGCTACTTGGCGTTCGCGTAGCGAACGTGCCGGCATCGCAGGTAAGTGGGCCTCATAGTGTTCACGATCACCATGATCGTGATGGGACGTCGTATGTTGAGTACTGGGGGGAGAGCGGAGTGATGAAGACCCATAGGGTACAGGTTCAATAGGACGATACACACGTCGAGAGTCTTCGACTCTCGACTTCGAGTTCTCGCGGCGAGGGCCGTTAGAGGACTCGATATAACCAGACTTATAAGACATATTGAGAGTTGTACAGTCACACAGGTTCAGTTGAGTCACAGGGGAGGGTTGTTACAGAAGACGGTACACGAGACAGTTGTAGAGCAGTTGTTAGTTAGCGGGAACCACCTTCGGCGGTTTCCGTACAAGACGCGTGACTATCTACAAATGGTAAGGTCGCGGGAAATCCCGCGAAACACAAATAACCTCGGCCAGCACCAAAACCCCAGTTGGGGAAAGCTTTGCACGAGGGGGGGGAAAGGGGTAGAACGGATAAGGAGGATGGGGTATCGGGATAGAGGACGGAAGGGAGAAAGAGGGGAGGAACGATAATGAGGAGAAGTCTTTGACCATGTGACGGATATGGTCGTTGGAGACTCCGTATCCGTAACAAGGAGACTAGGGGCAAGTGGGAGAAATTTGTAACAGAAGGCGGGACATGTATGGAATGAGCCACCGAAAAATAATATACTTGTCACGGGTTCATGAATTATATGTCTGACTTGTCTGACTTGATCGACATACTTAGGTCCGGGTTCAAATTTTATATTACGAATGTCGAAGTCACGTTCTGCTTTCAATACAAAAGATCACATGTTACATGGGGATAAACCCAAGTCCGATCACCTACTCTGGGAGTGGCAACACGCTTAGGCATTTGCCGAAGTCTGAGAAAACAAGTCTGGAGGTTCCCAGACAGTTACTTTGCTATGAAGTCGGCACCCAAGCCTGTGTTGGGATTAACTGCTTATATATTACTTCGCATGCAACAAAAGCGTCGGGTGTTGCGGTCTAGGTGGTGGAGTGTCAGCATGTAGTTTTCATTTTGAAGCTATGGGTTCAATTCCCACTAGGGGTAAATCTTGTTTTTTTTTGTTTTGTTTTTGTTTTTGCATTCCCATGTGGTTGCAGTGGAAATTTTTTATGCACAATGCCAGTAAATTAGGAAAAAATAGAACCGAATCCATGCCTTCATATAAGTATTCAGGCCCAGCTTGGAACACAATAAAAAGATGTACACAGTGGGAGTCAAACCCATGCCTTCAAAATGGAAACCACAAATTAGCGCTCTACCATCTGTACCACAACACCCAATACTTTTGTTGCATGCGAAGTAATATATAAGTAGTTTCACCCAATACAGGCTTGGCTGCCGACTTCATACAAAGTAACTAGATTTTCCCATGGGAACCTCGCATGCCCCAAACTTGTTTTCTCAGACTTCGGCAAATGCCCAAGCGTGTTGCCCCCAGAATGGATCGGACTGGGTTTATCCCCGTGTAACATGTGACTTTTGTATTGAAAGCAGAGCGTGACTTCTACATTTGTAATACAAAATTTGAATCCGGACCTGAGTATGTCGATCAAGTCAGACAAGAGACATATAATTCATGAGCCCGTGACAAGTATATTATTTTTCGGTGGCTCATTCCATAGACATGGTAGAATTGGCGCGTAGATGTAGAAGAGGATAGACACGCTAAAAGGAATGTTGAGGATCGATGTATTGGCTGGTCACAAAAGGAGCAACGTGACATGGTGGAAAAGCACACGTGCAAGGGCGAAGGGTGGGAAAAAAGGGAAACAATATAAACAAGGTGGGAAAAACGCTAAGGAATTCCGGGTTGGTAAGTGACCTTGCAAGCAAGGTAACACCTCTCTTGAGGCTACAGTACGGTCCAGTGAGCAACCCACCACCCCTTTTAGGGTCTACCTTGAATCCAAATCACTAAATCCTGTTTACGAATGCCGCCTATGAGACGCACCATTGAAGTGGGTGTGACACCTCGACCATTGCAGCTCTTGGATATCTTGACGGTTTTGTTCGACTGCTGCTCTAACGCAACTCTGGCGTCAGCGGCACGAACTTGCAAATTGTGGACGATCCCGGCTCTGCGATGCTTGTGGCGAGTACTTGACACTCCACTGCCTCTCCTTCGGCTGCTAGGGAGGGTCGACAAGCCTCACACCATTTTTCATGTGAGTGTCTCGTGGTGATCTTTTGTATGAGTGAGTATTAATAGTATCTACGTTGATGTGTAGAGGTTGCCTATGGCAATGGATCTTGAGGCACTACCAAGAATCCAATTTTATGCAAAATGTGTTCAATCCATTATTGTCAATATCGGGGACGTGTACCATTACATCCATCCCGAGCTGATGGACGAGTTTACCCTGGCAGTGCAGTTTTTGCATCCACCTCTTTTCTCGCGTCTCATTTCGTTGGATTGCCATCTCTATGGATCACGGGCGATCAGAAGCGCTGGGATTTGGCTTGCTGCGCGCCCTCCCAAGATCTCATTATCTTTCCTTGGCCCTACGGATGCAACCTGTCTCCCAGTCATTCGATCGCTTTGTCACCACAGTGCCTCCTTGTCATCCCTCAGTCTGCACATCGGCGAAACTTCAGGATTTAGTGAAGCCCTCAACGAGTGCTTTGTAAACGCATTGAAGCCGCTGGTTAACATTGTTTGCTTGACTGCACACGGGAAAATCCTTTTGACCCCAGCTGTATGGACTTGCATTGCCCAACTCCCCAACGTAAAGGAGGTCCGCTCACCCTACTCCGAGGGATTCGACCTCGACTCGGCCTGGCATGGTTTCTGCCCCCCACGTTAGATGCTCCATTTCCCTCTCTTCACACTATTGAGATGGGTATCCCGTCACAGCTAGCAGTAATGGTTCTGGGGTGTTATCCTTTGAGTGGGGTGCGTTTTCTCAGACTGCTACTGACAGACGCCGAGGACCATTCGCCAACAGAGCAGTCATTAATCCAGATAGTCACAATTTGTAAAGACTTACGTGGATTGGCCATCCTGACCCCTTGTTTTGACCTCCCTGTACTGAACCTGCCTCTACCACCTGATCTTACTCAACTGCTGATCTATACTGATGGCGTTGAGAGCATTAATAATGCTGATTTGGTGGATCTATGTTCTAAGATGCCTAACCTTGAAGATTTGGGTTTAATCCCGGTATCTCCCCCGATAAATGATGATCCTCCAAGTCTAACGCTGGAAGTCATACGGTCAATCGCGAACGTATGCCCTTGTCTTGGGCGTGCTTCGTTGTACATCAATACGGACATCTTGGATATTCAATTCTCCTTCGATGACCCTCCCCTTCCTTCGAATCATCCACTTTCTGTACTAGGTTTCTTGCCGTCTCGGGTCCGGGATTGCTCCGCAGTAGCAACGTATCTGTGCGCTTTGTTCCAGGACGCTCGACGTGCACCGACGATCGTGACACGGGCAATTCATTTCGATGAATATTTCAATTGGGAAGGGCGATATTTCTGCGATGGTTTTGAGGATTCTGAGGAGGAATGGGGAAACGTTGCGGAGTTTATGGGCACGCTGAGGAGGCGGGTCATCTCTTAGTCTCAGAGTTGATTGGTACAGAAGGATGCAGAATTGGAGGCGTTACGGAAGAAACTCCGATCTTCACCGCGGGAGAGGGTATAATGAGATAAGTCCCTAGCGTTTGAGTTCTTTATGGGTGGCTTTGAGGAGTTTGGGGAGTAACGGAACTGTCGCAGGCGCCTGGGGGATGGGGGAGAAAAAAAAAAACATAAAGTTTCCAAGATGTCCCCTCGGATTTATTGGATTTATCACAACAAGCGATGCCTGGCCGGGAGTGTTCAAGCACGTATCATGCCCGTTCTTTTCCTTACTGTACAATTATTCTTATTTGCACCATCGTTCTACGACGTTCAAACCTTAATCATACGCCTTCGCTTTCTACTCAAAATATTCTAGTATCATTGCAATTGCCCCACTTTGCTACCCCAAACTTCTATCTCTTGGCGTTCCCTGTCTGTTTTGCGCCACAAATCCCACGATACGAGAGCCTACACTTGCTTATCGATGCACGTATTGGGGAAACTGATGCGTTTGCGTAAACAAATCCACAGTCAGTTCACAACATTACTACTATAAACCAGAAGAGACATTGGCCACAAAACATGAAAAAATGGTGGGGATATGGATGGTGGGCGCAAGTAAAAGGGTCAACAAGAAGTGGAAGGACGAGGTGGAGAGTAAAAAGTGTATCGACATTCGTTGATTGGGTGAGAGATGATGACTCTTCAGCTTAAAGGTGGTACAAATCGTGACAATTGACAATGGAGAGATGAAGGGAATCAAGTTTGTGGTTGCGCATGTAAGTTCGTTCATTATCGTGCTGTCTTCTGAAGTGAGATGTGACAGTGGGGGAAGATGAGAGGATGAGGCGTGATGGTGGATTTGAGGCTGGTGGCAGGCATGGCAGGTGGGTTCAATCAGCCGGAACAACCTAGAGGCATTGACCCAAAAAGAAACGACGCCACACTCCATGCCACACTTAGTATGTCTCCATCTACCGCTACCCAACATACGAATTCGCCCGATCAAATCAAGCCCTCAACCGTGATCTTGACTCCGGACTTGGATTCTCGACCGCTATCATCGTCGCAGGCTTAGGCTCGATACCATACGTCTCATCGTGGTCGGCGGCCACGAAAAGCAGGACGGTGCTGCAACATGTCAAACCAGTCCCACGTTAGGAACAAACGCACGTGAGAGCGCCGTAAGGTGACCATGTGCAACGTGGTTCAAAGGCGTTGTCGTTTGAACCAAGCGTCAATCCAACGTGTGAGTCGATATTTATTTGTGGGAGTGGTACCAAGATGCGATATGAATTTGGAGATGAAACGAACGTTTCACACGGTAAGAACGAAGTTCGGAGTTGTGAATGAACGGACTGACCTTGCTGCCGTGAAGATGAAACCGACCCAAAGTTGTACAACATACGCAATATTCGTCGGCCACTTGTAGTATTCTACGAAACAGAGGTGATGTGGGTGGGAGGAAAAGAAGTTAAAAGGAAATGGTTAGTCTATATTTTTATGGTAGCAGTGATATGTGACATCCGGACACTCAACTGAGTGGAGGCCTGAAGAAAATATCGGTGAGTGCCTTGGCCTCTTCGGGAGTGGCGCGCACGACGAAGGCTGTATGCCTTGCAACTACCACCTAGGAAATGAAATCCAACTCAGTTGGTTTTGTTCAATTACACATGATTCGGGAACAAAGAGCGTAACCGAAGTACATGCGAATCCGTCACATCGGAGTCCCATTGTCTTCCGATGCTCGGTCACGCAGCTCGCTTCGCGAATGACGCTGTAACGTACGTTGGAAAGCACTGCGGACGCAAAGACACCCGCTGTGATTGCCACCGCCAACGCCTTCTTCGTAAAGTTGTACCACATTGGATACAACCTCCGTGGCCAAAAGAGTAGGAAGAAGAAGTCCGCTCCAAACAGTGTTGCGACGAAGACGCAGAAACAGATGGTCATAGCTTCGGCAACTAATATGTCATGCTGGTGGAGACTTGAGCGACCGTGGGTGTACTTTTCAATGTGCTCTTGGAGAGCAGTATATTTGGCGAGGGAATAGGTAGCTGTGCATTCAGCTGCGAGACAGGTAAGCATAGCAAGTTGGTAGATGACTGATCGTGTTCGAGTGATGTCGTGCAACGATGGACGTGCGCCATTTGGACATGTGCCCAATGAGCAGAAATGGTTAGAACAACTCGCGGGCTGACGGTCGATAAGAAAGGGGAAAGTATCCACGCACTAAATCGCTCCCTTCGGAGATGCCACCTGCCACTCATCATGCTTCGCGTGCTGAACGCGCCCCAAGACATCTCGCCTAGATCGAAACCCCAGATGACAGGCGCCATATTGAAGTAATGTGTGCCGAGCGAGTCTTGTCTGCTTGGGGAGAGTCTTAGAACAGAAGTTGAGCAGTAGTTAGGGAAGGTTTGAAGGGGAAGCGAATCCCGCTGGTGTGCGGTGGGAAGACGAGCCAAGGCCGGCGAATTATCAAATGCAAATTACCCAATGAAGCGTGGACATGCTTAAATACACGGTGGAACACCGCTCACCCACGATCATGTGATTGCTTCAGGCCCAATTCCGTTGCGGTGATCATGCTTTTTTCTAGGTTAGATAACTCTCCCGCGGCAGTGACATGGGCAAAGGGGTGCCTAACAACGCATCGAATCGGTCTACCATCGACCAGATGCCCTCAACCACGGTTTTAGAGACACGATCCACTGTTTCGGCTGTCAGCACTTCACATGTGAGACTTCTTATTTCCATGCGTGCAGCCCACTGGCACCCGAAACCTCAAGCTGAGCACCCGTTCCCCCCCCTAACTGCACGTTTACCAGCAGGCGGAGCCTACTGGCTCCCGGCCAACACCTTCTGAAGACCTGCCTCGGCTACAATTCGAATACAGATGGTGGGCGGTAGCGCTCTACATCATCTTCCTCATGTTTTGTAATCTATGTAAGGGCGACCTATCCATTTGTGTCTAGGACAACCTATTGATGTCCCTTCCTGAAGTGTTCCCTTGCCTGGTTTTCTATCTCATTCGAATATGTGCGCAGTCCTTTGTTCCATTTATCAGCTCGCGCCTCCTGACCACCGTCAAATTTTCTAGATGGAAAGAAGATTACCTTGCGGACAAACATTGGCATCTCTTCAGCCTCGTTGGGCCTCTCCTCATGCTTTGATGCTCCTTTCCGTCTGTACAAACGTGAGTGTCCCCCATACGAAATGTATTTCCGGAACACTTAGTCTCGGCACTTTCACGTGTTGGTGGCGTGGGTTCCCCTCGGCGTTTCCGGGTCTTAATTCGGGCGGTGGCTGTTCTCGTTGTCCATGACAGTCGTCCGGTTTAGACAGCGCTATGGACCGTTAAACGACGATGTGTTTTGGCACGCAGATTTTTTCATGTGGGCATACACAATCTGCCTGTTCACTTTTGCTTTCCCGCTGGCTATCGCCCCGGCCCTCAATCCAATCGCTCTGTGCGTCCCCTTTCTCGTTCGTGGAGCACCCTGACAAATAGCCTGATCTTAATTCATAGAGATTTCTTCCTCATGTCCACAACACTCCTCATAACTCCTTTCGGTGTGCTCCTCCTCGCCACCCTCATCCCATTCCGTTCTGGTGTCCCCTTCTGGCTATCCTCTGACCCACCCTACACGACGCCCATTAAACCAGGAATCCTTTACGTCACAGAAGACATAGGGGCAGTAGACTTCACCCTGGGTAGAACTTACCGTACCCAAATTCACGCTCGCTATGCCTCAAGTCCACCTTTCCGTCGATTAATGTACATCCTTACATGGTACTTCGGTATAGCATGTCTACTGTTCATGGGAATAACAGCTGCTGTCGTATGGGGCGCCAAGGGCGGAGACGATAAACCAAGGTTCGGAGGAAGTGGATCTCAGGAGGAGGATTTGAATTTTAGGTTCGGGTGGGTGCTCGGGCAGGTGTTTTTGTGGGTAGGGGCGGTTGGATTAGGGTGTTGGGGATTGTGAGGTGGGGATTGAAGAAGGAGCAAGAGTGGTGGGATAGGAGGGGGTTGGTAGAGAAGGAGAAGTCGGGTGGGGAAGGGAGTTGAAGTGACGTAGTTGATGCCTGGTTCGTGCATATTGCTCCCCTTTTAACATTTTGCGTCGAGTTTCTTCATGACATTTCTTGTGGCATGGCGTAGCATGGGATATTCTCTTTCCGCATACTGCTGGCTTTGTCCTTCTGAAATTCTTTGGATTTTACTATCGTGGCGAGATCTGTGTATCGCATTATGATACAGTGCGCATTGAGGACAAGGATAATTGAGCCGAAGGAACACGTATGGGAACTAGGGAAAACGATGCAAAAGTTTCAAGCAAGCGCATAATGGTTCTGTAGTGGAAGTTGTTAGTCCAACCGACCCCAAGTCTTGGGAAATATAGCAGACCTCGTCTGTGGTTGCATAGATGTGACCATTCTCCGTCAACCAATCGATCGCCTCGCTAATTTGTTGTGCCACATCAGTACTACCTTGTGTTGGCAGTTGACCCCTGATACCCTTGGCGATATCCAGGAAGCTAATCCCATCCTCGGAGGCATTCGCGGCATTGGCTTTCATCCATAAGTGAACGAGTCTACCGGCATCGCTGAAGTCTTTATAGAAGTCTCCGCTCAGCGAGGACGAGGGGTTCGCTGCGGCTGAATATTGAGATGGAACGCCCCTAGCTGTGCTGGTTTTATCGCCTGCTGCTGCTGACGCCCCGGGACCTAACATTGAAGGGGAAGGTCCATATTTCGAGTACAAGTGAGTGTAAAGCGCATCGATGTGGTGATAATAAACTTCATTCATGTCTTTACTTGGATCATGGATGTCTTTCGCTATGGGAATAACGACGAGCGCGTTTATGGTTCTTTTGTTGTTGAAAGATTTTACGTGTCCGATGATACGGACCCAGGAGTTGTCCTCGATGCTTGGATTGAGCGGGTCTCGGTCCTCGTTTGACTCGATCCATCTGCGGGCTTCGATGCGGCCTGTACCGTCGTAGACTGTGTAGACATGGTGGGTGGTTTGGATGATCGAGGAGAGGACCATTGCCACAATGACGATCTGAGATGAAAATATGAATACGCAATGAAGGGTATAGAACTAAGTGTACGAAACTTGTGTTGGTTCAACTCCTTCGAAAGAAAACTCAGCGTCCGCGTGGGATTGGACAGCATCATGGATTTGCATGATCGTTACAGGTCGCAACGAATAGCCGTGTTTCTGCATCATTTGGATCTCTTGAATTAAGAGAAATCGGGCATGTGTCCTTTGAAACAAACCAACCTTACCCTCCCCTCCACTGTCTTGACTCCCGCTGGGTAAATATCCGCCTCCGCCTCCACTGCCTCCACCATTGTAATAAGGTCCGGTGTTGCCGAAATCTAGTGAAAGCACGCGCCAACAAGAAAGTTACAATTTTTTTGGGGACGGAGGGGGTCATAATATGCATATAACGCGCGAGTCTCGTACCAGACATTGATGGTTTTTGGATAAACCGAACTAGAACGCGAAGACAGGAGGGATGAAAGGTCAGATGATCGAGTTCAGAGAGTGGCAGTGCCCAGGCTCTTTTTCAATTGAATTGAGAAACCCGATTTTTTCGAGCGTTCTTCAACGCTAACTTTGTTGCCCACCATGTCGGACAACGACTCCATGGATTTGGACTCTATGGAGCCAGTGATGCAGCCCAGGAAGCCGAGGATTCGAGTAAGTAGGTTTTCTGGACAAATCTGGGGTAGGCCATTGAGATGAGTCTAATCATCAGGGCAAATCCTATGAGAAACGTTTGCAAGATGTTCACCTTCCGTCTACGATGCTTGATACCCTGCTAGATGAGGACTTACCAGTGCGTTTTTTATGGCCACTTGCCGATCGAATCTGAATACTTTCCTCGTATGCAGGAAGGGTCCTCCCATTTCCAATACCACCTTGCACATCTTCGACAACTCAGCTTGGGGTCCATGTTCACAGAATATTCGAGGATTGTTTATCCTCTCTCCAGGTCTATGCCTTTACTTGTGTTGAATTGGAAGGCTGTAGGCGAAGCTTGGATTGAAGCAATTAAGGGTACAGAAGAGTCAAAGGAGCAAGGCGAAAGTTACAAGCCGTTATTCCGGTATGTTGGTGACATCTTATGTGTGGCGTATGAGCGTTGATCTATATGGCTCGACATCGTATTGTTTCCCCCACCTGTGCCTTTAGGCTGCTTCAGGCTTATATTTACGACCTCCGTTCGATCATTCAGCCTCTTTACAATCCTTTTCTCAAGACACTTCTATCACTGATTTCGCTGAGGCTAGATATTAAAGTTCTGGCTGAGCTGATGGCTTCATTGCTTTCTCTTCTCAAATTCGTTCTCGTCCCTAACCTTACACCTGAATTGCTGGATGAAACTTGGGGGGAGTTCGTTGGGGCTTTTCAGAGGATAAGAGTCGATCATTCTAGGATGCTCGGGGAAGTATTGGGTGCTATCTTAAGGAGAATGAAGAGCATCGATAGGAAGAAACTCAACACGTTAATGTTTAACTCTTTGCAAAAGGATGACACACCTCGATTGCGGGACGCTCTTGCTTGGCCATTTATCTATGCGTGCCAGGTAAGTTGAATTTTTACGAGATTATTGAGACATGTGTAACTCAGACAGCAGGGTCCGCAACATTCACTGCACACATCCTCGAGCCAAATCGTCTCGGATTTACTCGACGTTCATTTATCATTGTCATTGTCATCGCAGACGTCTATCTTGGGTGACACCGCTGAGGAGGGATACTCCCCATTCACAACCGAGAATGCAACTGGCACACTCCTTCGCCGCCTCCTTTCGTCGCTTGCCCACCATGTCAAGGACGCTGCTGCCTACGAGTCGGCATCTGTTTCTGTCCTTGACGCATTCGTTAAGGAGGTGGAAGGTGCTACAGAGTCGGATGCTGATGCCTCACGACTCGTTGCGATGTTGCGAATAACAACCATCCCGGTTATGGTATTGCAGGGAGCCAGGATGCAAGGTGTGTATCGTGTGACGTTTATAGCAGAGCGGAATAAATGACCCCGGGCCTCTTACTTTCCTCTAGCATCCCAATTACGAAAAATTTTGGAAGCACTTTGTCAAGTTCCGCAACAAGTTGTTTCTGCCCACAAGGAGGATTATGGGAACCTCATAATTGCAGTCTTGTCGTCTTCCTCTAGCGAGGTGGCGGTATGGCTGCCAAAGAATCTGGGGAAGCGCGCAATGGAGAAAGTTTGGGAAGTGCGCCTTTTGTTGTGTTTGGCAGATCAGAATTTGTGCTTAATTTCATACACAGGATCCTGTTTCTGGTCTCCAATTTTCTGGGGCTCTAGCCGAAGCGGGATGGGATGGCTGGAAAGCCATTGTACTGCCAGAACTAGCCAAGTATGCCGCTTCTTGAAGCGATATGCTGATGGTACTTACCCCCATCACTGTAGGCACCTACCGGTAGCACTCTCTTCGGGTGGAATATCTTCGGATGTCGCATTAAGAACGCTCATATATCTTGTTGAGAACAACCGTCTCGACACTAATTGCCTTCCCAATGGCTCTCAATGGTGGGGAAGCATAACGGATTATTTCAAAGAAAGATTAAAGAGTTGGACCCACAATGTAGAGAATGTGAGTTCGCTTGGCTGGGCGTAGCGATGTCTCTTCTCTGACTTGGTGTTGACTCATGATGATAATTGCAGACGACACGACTCATTGCAATAGCCATTTGTGTGAAGGCACTCCCGGCATCCGATCGCGATGCTGTGGCAACGCTGTTCGTCGATATCATCGATTCCATTCTTTCGCTGTCAGAAGTCGATTACCATGCGAGGTTCTTGGAATCTCCGTTCAATGAGGCCCTTGTGGTCTCAGTATCTTTTGCTACTTTAGCTGGCATGGACAGCGATGCAGTGCGATCATCGATCCTCCCAAAGTTGGATCGTTGGTTAGAGATCATCACGTCTTCATGGACATGGAGTCCGGATGTGCTGAACTCTATCCATATCCTTTGCAAGGATGTGTATGTCTCGCCCAAAATTCCTTGCTATACCTTTACTTTATGCTAATTCTGCATTTTAGTAATCATAAATCAACCATCCAGCAAGACGTCTTATTTTCTCGACTTCGCCCCTGCATTATGTCTCATCATGCTTTCCGAAGAATTAGAGCCCTGCACCTTCTCTTCTACAACGCTAACTTGAAAAATGATTCCACGTCAAATTCTGTCTCGCCAAGCTCCCTTTTACTCCAATCGATGATTGCCGCCGATGATTCCGTTCTGGAGGTGTCGGCGGTTCGAGAAAGGATCTTTCGAACAACGAATGTCGGCGCCACAATTCGTGATGACGCTGAGGTTTCGGACGTACAGCTCGCTGGCATGTGGCTTCTTGGTGAGTCCGTAATCTCGACTACTTAGATCTTACGTTTAATCAAGATGCCCCTCGCCGCAGCTCAGCTGAAGGTTAACCTACAACCGCTATGGAAGCCGACGGTGGAGAGTTTTGCGTCTCTGATGGAAAGGTTTCCAGAGACTCTATGGCAACTCAGTTTCAGCGTGTTGAAACTTGTCGGAGAATCGGTGGAGGGGCAGGATCCTTCCCTGGATCCAGTTCCAGTGTGGTCCGAATACTTTAAGGACCAGGGTATCATCCGAGAGTCAATTTTCCGTGATGATCAAAATACATGGACGGATTCAAGTGCGCACCGCTTGGTTGGTGTTGGACGTCGATGGCGTCAACAACTATCCCAAGTAGTGACGATGAAACTACCACTCGTGAGTATTGCTAGGGTCGATTGCCTAGCCGTATGTCGCTAACCTCGGTGAGTAAGGGTTATGGGGAATACGACCGTCTCGACCTGGAAAATTTCGAAACTCAGATTCTTGCCATCTTCGCACAAGCCTCCACTATCGCCAAAAAGCATAGCTACGAACTCTCTCCGTATTCTCTTTCAGTAATGCGGTCGGGAACGACTTCACACCGGAGGTTGAAGGCATACCTCTCAATGATAGCCAAGCTACCTAATCCAAGGACTCTCCACTCCTCATCTGAGCTGTACTCCTTCTATTTCTCTATCGTCGCAGCTCCGAATCATTACCTACAGAGTGTTGCACTGGATTGCATTCTGGCCCATCGGCCGCCAGCTATCTCGCCGTATGGGGAACGATTGCGCAATGTCATCGACGAAACCAAGTGGCGGGATGAGCTGTTGTCTTTCAAACTTGACAGGCATATCGAGCCTGAACATCGTGCTGAGTTTGTGCACCTGCTTATTTGCCTCCTTTACCGTCGGTTGGTGGAGAAAAGAGCTCGGCACTCGAAGGGGAAGAGGCCTGTCGCTGCATATGGGATGCTGAATACCTGCACCAGTGCTGAACTTCGTACACTAGTCAACCTTATGCTGCAACCTTTTCCCATGAGGATGGACTCATCCTTCATTGACGCATTTGAATTTCAGGGTCTGGGAGATACCAATCTTCACAAACAATCGGCATTTCTTGATCTCCTCAGCGATGTACACAAGTATTTGGGTGCTCATATGACCGATCACTGGCCGGTCTTGCTTGGAACGACCCTGGAAATAATAAACAACGCTGAGCGCCTTTTGTCAGTGGGGACATCTGCAGCTGATGTTGCGGAGGAGGAAGAGGAAGAAGAGCCGGAGGCCGCCCTCGATGATGACCAACTCATCGAGACGGAAACTCAAGGTGGTCTATCCATACAAGACTTGCCAGCCCAAGGATCCAGCGGACTTCTGCGGTCCGTACGCCAGAAAGGATTGAGGTGTTTCAACAGCTTTTTCGTATTGACCAACGGCCAATTTGATTTCCTGCCATATATGGGTTCAGCATTCCAGTCCTTTATCATTCCTCGCATTCGCGCGATTGGCGAGAACTCTCGGGTACCTATCCTATTGATAGATGTGCTCTTGACGTTCTCAAAATCTCCCCTTACTTCACGCTTCTTAGTTGATTACGATGCAGACCTTCTCCCTACAGTTTTTCAATCTTTGGATCACCCCGACACGAAACCTATGGAGATCATGAAAGTGCTTGATCTCGCCCAAGCCGTGGTTGAACACGCGGTCAGCAATCCTCGTTTTGCTGAAGATGCTTTGCTTCCAAATGTGACCTACCTAATGGAACGGCTTACGCACTTGGCTGCGCGCCGCTCAAGCAGTTCTTCTATTGTGGAGCGTCAGTTTGGTATCTTATCGTCGTTGTCCCCGTTTATCCAGGACCCAAGTCAGGCGGAACGTCTCTTTCGTCTTATTCTTTCAATGCTCTGGAAATCGCTTCCAGAAACACGCCAGCTCAGCCTAATTCAGATTATGGAAACACTGGTACAGTTTGTTCCAGATTGTCAAAATATGAGTAGTCGGCTCGGGAATGATGCATTTCAATGCATATCGAGGTTATTTCAATCTTCGTGCGAGCGTACCACACGAGACGCATTGGTGGCAGTGTTTCGACAATTATGTGGCGGGGATTCGTCATTAGAGACTACTGCAAAACTGGTCGATGCACTCAATTCATACCTGAACACAAAGGATATCCCGGACTTCGAACGAAGACTCAATGCATTTTCTACCATAAATGAGGATGCATATCGTTCGTTATCGCATACGGCGTGGCTTCCAATTTTGTACAACATGCTCTTCTTCGTCGAGGATAGACACGAATTTTCTATTCGTATCAATGCCGGTCTTACACTACGCCGCTTTATCGATCGGACCTCAGCTGAAAGTGACCAGCATCGCGGTAAGATTCTGCACCTGGCCCTGCCCCTCAATCATCTCTTCTGACCCCTATAAAATAGATAATCCATTCACCCCCACGTTTAGATCCATCATCTATCCCTCTTTGTGTCGAACTATCCGCTGCAAGACTGAGAATGCCAGGATGGAAGCCCTGAAAGTCATTGGGCATGCAGTTGAAAAACTGTCAGGGATCCCGTTCCTTAAAGAACTTCAACCACTCATTGGTGACACCGGTAGAGACAGCTTCTTTCACAATCTATATCATTCCCAAAAGCAACCAAGGATCCGTGCGATTCGGAAATTAATCACTCAAGGTGGTAACATCCGTGCCACCACTATCTCCGCTCTCCTCTTACCATTATTATCACACTTCCTCGATGTGAACGCGGATCGCGATGTTCAAGACATGTCAGTTGTCGCTTTCGGTAGCCTATCTCGCAATTTAGCCTGGGATCCGTACCTTGGGCTGATTGAGACTCGCTTGAAGGATGCGAGGCTGTGTAACGCTAGAAAACGTGGTGCAGCGAAAATTCATTTGCGCACTGTAAATGCCGTAATAGACAATTTCCCGTTTACCTTGGACGGGGTGACGGACGAAGGGGAAGATGAGGATGCAGACGGGGAGGGAAATGCGGAAGAGGGGAATGTAGAGAAAGACGAGGACCATACTCAAAAGTCCCAGCCTGACCTTCGAATTGCGGATGCGATTACGGGACGTTTGCTGCCCGCACTTTTTCGTTTTATGGACAAACGGGATCCGAAGGACAAGACACCGTTCTTCGTTGCCACGAGCATTGTGCGCATGTGCAATAAGCTTCCAGAGACCACGCGGCAAACACATGCTGCACGGCTCATCACGATCTTGAGCCAAGCCCTGAGGACCAAAATTGAGCCGATAAGGGTGTTCGTCAGGGCGACTCTCTGCCGCATTTCCACAATGCTGGGAAACAGTATGCTGCCCGTCCTTTTCCGCGAACTGCGACATGCTCTAGTGCGGGGCTCCCATCTTCATGTCCTTGCGCATGTCACCCATACGCTTCTTTTCCACGTTACGTCCCGAGAGCATGCACAGTCATTTGGGAGTCTAGATGCCGCCACGGAGGCAGTTGCCCACATTGCTTTTGAGGTAGTTTTTGGCCAGTCCGCCGAAAGGTCGGAGTCCGAAGGCCTCAGGGCAGCCTATCGAGAGGTTCTCGGTGCTGTGCCCATGGGTGTGCAGTTGTTTGGTATCATGGCCCAGCAAATATCATCATCAAAGATCCGCCCCCTTCTGGAGCCTATTCGAGCCTTACTTCATGAAACAGAATCCGGGAAAATACTCCAGAAAATTGACGAAATTTTAGGACGCATTGCAAGCGGGTTAAATGCAAATAAATACCTCACTCCCACCGACATTTTGTCTTTGTGTCATACCCTACTTACCCAGAACGCTCAGTTCCTGCGAGGGAACGTGGTAAATCCTCCAAGCGAGAAAAAGAAGAGCGATGTCGATGTTCAACTCACACGACACGTTGCAGTAGTCAAAGATCTCTACTCGATCAACTCGCACAAGTTTGTCGCCCTCGGCTTGAATCTGTTCAATGCGGCTACCAATAGATTTGATATCAAGGATCTAGACATCTGTTCTCGTTTAGATCCCCTGGTAGTAGCGATCAGCCCAACGCTTCATTCGCCTCACAATGTCGTCTTACTTCCTTCTTTGCGGGCATCAGCCACCATCTTACGCTTCCCTCTTCCAAGTGTCTCCGACCACCTGCAGGCCTACGTACAACAAATTCTCCTTATTTGCAGAAAAGACGGTTCGACGGAGTCCGAAGTTGTCCAGATGGCTCTGCGAACGATCGCTTCCGTGATGCGGGACTGCCCCGAGTCCGTATTCGAAGAAGCAGATATTTCCTTCATACTGGAACTTATCGCCCCCGATCTTGAGGAACTTGATAGGGAAGACGCTATCTTTACCATCCTGCGAGCTATTGTGTCACGTAAATTCGTGGCGCACGAGATTTATGACATCATGGACAAAATTGCTGAGCGCATGGTCACCAGCCAGTCCCAGCATTCCAGGAGCATTTGCCGAAAATTGACCTTGCAATTCGTGCTCGATTATCCCCATGGTACAAACAGACTCAAAAATACTATGACATCGCTAGCCAAGAATTTGTCTTACACGTTCGAGAGTGGCCGGATTTCTACATTGGAGCTCCTCCTCTCCCTATTCTCCGTGATTCAACTATCTTTGCTATGTGAATATGCGGAACTTTTCTTCCTCGCCCTCGTGATGCTGCTCGCCAACGATGACTCCTCGAAATGTCGGGAAAAGGGTGCCATGGTGATGAAGGTCCTCCTCCAGCGGTTGGACGAGACGATTCTGAAGTCCGTGGCGGTTCATCTCCAGAAGTGGGTCCAGAAGACCGCACAACCTTCTCTCGTACGAACGGCCGCACAGATCTACGGTATCATTGCTGGTGCCCCTCGAGTTATGAGAACGATCGGTGGCGCTGATTTCATCGTTGACGACTTGAACGGATTGCTAGTGGCAAGTGCATCAACTTTAGGTACCTTCGAGTCTAGATGGGCTGAGAGGCTCGACGTTTCTGAGATGGACGTATCAGGCTTAGAGTGGCAAGTGCCATACCAAGCCTTGACGTCGCTCAACAATCTTGTTCAGCCCAAGCGAACTCCTAACGAGCCTCAGAGTGTTCCGCCGCACATCGACGATATCCGTTGGAATAAGGTTACAGACCATCTTCTTTTCCCTCATGCCTGGGTACGCCTGGCTTCCGCACGGCTTCTTGGGTCGCTCTTCAGCGTGTCGCCTATTGGCTTTCCAGATCCCTCTCTTCCATCTTCTCACCCATCGTCCCGTGAAGGATCAGTCGATATCGCAAAGAAATTATGCCTTCAACTGAGAAGCCATCACCTTGATGACAAGCTTGGTCTTCAGATTGTTAAGAATCTATTCTACTTGGGGCGTTGCTTTACACATTGGCCAGAAGCACAGCGTCAGGACCCTGCCACGGATACTCAAGACTCGCAAGTACCCGGGGAATTAACAAAGGAGGATGATTTGAAACGCGTGGTGTATCCGTTGCCGTGGCTTTTCTCTAAGCTGTCGTTCCAGGCTCGTAGAGCGTTGGACCGGAAACGGAGTGGGAAGGTCAGTTGCCTATTCCTATATGACGTACCAGTGCAATCTTTGCTAAAATGTCAACAGGACCCATCGGAGCATCATATGTCCTCTATCCTCAAGTGGTTCGCGGCCATGGTAGACTTTATGTCCCCGGATGATGTCGAGAAATATCTCAACGATATACTGAGTCCGCTCTACCTCGTGATGAGGACTGGAGCACGGAACGAGAGGATGGGTGAGTTGTCGTCGTTCGTTATTGGTCCGAGAAAGGATGCGATTCTCATCCTTTGTTCCAAACAGTCGAGCTTCAAAACCTCAGTGAAGAGCTGCAGGATATGCTTCAAGCAAAAGTTGGGACCACCAAGTTTACCAGAATCCGCAACAGCGTCCGCCAAGGACTCCCCAAGAAGTTCGGTGCAGGACGGAAGGCGACTGTGGTTTGTGTCATTCCCACACCTATAAGTTGAGGTTGCACCAATTCTCACCCCTTGATACAGAAATTGGTCGTTCCCAAAAAGAAGTATTTGAAGAGAAAACGTGATAGCGAAACGTAAGCTGAGATTTTTGTTCTATTTGTAGTACTTGCTGATTGTCTAATATGTAATACTTTGTTGTTGTTCAGTTACACAAAGATAAAGCGTCACCCGTCGAAAAGAGCCCGATTCGGTTGAGGAATTGCTGCGCTCCACATCAACCAATAGCATTCCTCACATACTACTAGATATACTATATCTTTTTGTTTTAATTACATCAACTATCACATCAAACCATCCGTTCTTCGACACCTTGGAAGTGTGTTATCCTTGTTATCCACCCTTGGGGACGTACAATACGGCTCTTGCATTGTAGTTGGATATCACTCACGTACAATTAAGCATTAAGGATCCCATTCCGCGTTTAGTTTTCCCATGGACAAAGTTACGTCTTCGCAGCTGGGTTGTCCAAATTAACCTCTTTCCTGTGTCCCAAATATTGGCGTAAAGGGCAACCTGTAATCGAATATTGAAATCCTTTGGGCATGAACTGAATGCCTACTATGGCCTCTCGATGGAGGGCCCGTCGCGAGTCGGAGGACAGTGTTTGTGTCGACAGCTTGAAACTACTTGGAGAAGATATGCTACGTAGTTCCAACTTAGTGAAGCGGATCAGCAAGCAAGTGGCGCGCAGCAATTGAGTTGGTTATCGCGTCAGACGGCGTCCACCAGTTTGAAATTGACCTGAATTTGAATCATCACAAGGTTCCGAGCCATTCATCGGTTGTAATTACAGCGATTTGGATGAGGTTGACTAGTTAGGATACAACTAGTGGATCATCATCATTTACGTTGGACTATGCGGCCCGTCATTCAATCGGGCCCGCCGCTTACATATTGTTGTAAGGTCGCTCAAGTATTTATGATACCCCGCCGCTCCACAACCACTCATCCAATTGGCTAGTTTTCTTTATTTAGTATCTATCACTTGTCCGACATTTCTCCTAATGTCTAACATCTGTGACTTTTATAACAGTTGTCGTTACAATTACATAGCATCCCCGCTGAGCTATGACCGACTCGTGACGAGGACTGGCATCTCTAGCTTTAAGGCAGAGGTTATGATAGTTGGTGAACAAACAAGGATCGAACAAGTCCGGTTATTGTCCCCGAGGAAGGACGGCTCGCTGCGAGATTAAACAGAGGCAATCGCTCCTCGAGAGCCAAACGAAATCGTCTCACACGAATGAGTAACCTTGGGGAAATGTACCTAGTTCCAATGGAAGGGACTTCACAGAGCATCCGGCGCGTAGCATCAGTTAAACTGTATTCCAAACCATCGAGTCGTATTGTCAAAGAATATGTCGATGCGCGCAACTGGGTACAGATTCGCAGAGAAGCTGAGCACTGTCGAATAAAAAGGACTGGCTAGTCAGGAACCCATAAGAACATCGGTGCAGGATGCGGTTACACATGTTCGGACGTATGATAGTCCACGCACCGCCTATGTCTAGTCATCAGCAAACGTACAGCCCGAACAGACCGAGAGGATTCTGGAACTGCTAGGAAAATCGGAGGAGCAAAAGCGAAACTGACTTTTTTGTGACAGTGCGTTGGATTGGGGTGGAATCAATCGTTGATCGATTGACCCACCTTTTATGTTCCTACCTTTGGGCACTTGGAAAAGACGGCGGCTGATTTGTTTCACCGTGACAGCGACCCTCTCATCACGATCATTATAGGTCTTCATTATTTAAGTAGTACGAGTCTACTACTTGTCCTTTCAGCATATCAACCGTAATAAGTAAACGAAACCTTCCTATGTGGGTTCGAAACGTTAATCGTTCGGGGGCGATTGTTTCGAATTCACTACATGTGTGCGGATGTACCTGGCACTTTATACCCAAGTTGGGTCGCGTGTGTATGGGGCGGGTTTGTAAAAACACTTTGGGTTCGGGGATGTCCGTGTACGGGTGGCACCGCGCCACTGAATCCTTCCGCCGCGTTGGATATACAAACGAGTTCATTCATTAGAGTTCCACATTATGCAGAGTGTGTCCAACGAGAGCCCGGACAGCCATCTTCATGAGAAATACTACATAGGCGTCGATGTGTAAGCTATCTCACTTTCCTCGAAGGCGCAACACCGATAGATCAACCGACACTGTTTGTTCCTTTCGATCAGGGGCACTGGCTCTGCCAGGGCTGCCCTCGTGAACCACACTGGCAAAATCGTCGCCACTAGATCAGAACCAACGAAAACGTTCCGCTCCGCAACCGACTCCAATATCTTTGAGCAATCGACTCCCGACATTTGGCGGGCGATCTCTATCTGCACACAAGACGTTTTAAAGCAATCGGGCGTCAAACCAAACCAGGTCAAGGGATTAGGATTCGACGCTACTTGTTCATTGGCTGTTTCAGACCTGCAGGGGGAGCCCATCACTGTCACTGTCGGAAACGAGCTCGGGAAACCCGGTGACAGGAATGTGATCCTATGGGCCGATCATCGTGCTCATGCAGAAGCTCAGCTCATCAACTCCTCAGGATCAGACGTACTCAAGTATGTGGGCGGCACCATGAGCGTAAGACTCATTGATTGATTGACGTCCATCTCATGATTCCAAGCCTGACCTGACTTTTATTTTTATTTTAGCTCGAAATGGAAATCCCAAAGACGCTTTGGTTAAAAAATAACATGCCACCCGAACGGTTCTCCCAATGTCAATTTTTTGACCTTCCCGATTTTCGTACGTGCCCTTCCTGTTAATTCAGGAGCTCAATGAATTAAGTCATGCACCCAGTAACATACAAGGCCACATCTAACCACAGCAGGTCATCCTGCTCCTTGGTCTGCAAATGCTCCTACGTCCCACCGCCAGCAGGGAAAGGCTGGGACGACGAATTCCTCACTAAAATCGGCCTCAAGGAACTTGTTGATGAGGGATTCTTGAGACTGGGAGGCTTTCCTGGGAAGGACGGAAGTGCAATTATGACTGCTGGCCTCCCTGTTGCGAAAGGTTTGACCAAAAAAGCTGCTGATGAACTCGGACTACTTGAGGGTACCCCTGTTGGGAGTGCTGTCATTGACGCGTGAGTGCATCTTCATATCTTCGTCCAGTCAGTGGGACCCTGAAGCACCTGGAATACACCCTAGGTACGCAGGGTGGATCGGTACAGTTGCGGCGCGGTACACAACTCGTAGAGACGCGAAGGAACTCAGTGCACCGGTTTCGCTGTCGGATTCTCGTCATCGATTGGCTGCAGTGGCGGGAACAAGTACATGCCATGTTATTCATGTAAGCCGATATTACAGGTCCTTGCATGGATGATACCAAAGCAAATTTTGTCAGAACCCGGATGGGATTTTCGTTCCTGGAGTGTGGGGCCCGTACAAGGTTCGCATGATCAATCCCGATTTTTTTGGGTCATTTCGGGATACTAAAATATTGCGCGGACAGAACGCCGTCTTCCCTGGCTGGTGGATGAATGAGGGCGGACAGAGTTCAACCGGTCAAGTAAAAAAAAAATTCAACTGGGGATATATGCAATGGTTCCTATTGAAGATAATACTTGTTGTTTCAGCTTATCGACTTCGTGATCACGAATCATCCAGCTTACCCCGAACTCGTTGAAATCTCAAGGAAAACCGGGAAAAATATTCATGTCATACTGGAACAAAGGCTCGTGGAACTGCAAAGGGAGGCTGCCGAGAAGAAGGCCGCCAGACTTGGGAAAAAAGTGGAAGAGATCGATTTCGGGTTGACGGAACTAACGAAAGACCTACACTTCTACCCGGATTTGCACGGTTAGGCGGTCAGTCAGATTGTGTACGGATCACTCCTTGCTGATAGATTATCCGGAATAGGAAACCGTTCTCCACTGGCTGACCCCGAGATGCGAGGATCCATCGTTGGCTTGACCCTTGACAATTCGCTAAATGACCTCGCGTTGAAGTTCAACGTCGCACTCGAGGTAGGAGTAGTTCACAGTCCGAAGGGTATTTTGAGCTGAAAACATGATTCACCCAGGCGATTGCCTTGCAGACGCGTCACATCGTCGACGAGATGAATGCAAGGGGTTACGACATTAAGGGCATATTTATGAGCGGTAAGCAAAGTGGAAGTTATGCTTCGGGGGTTCCACCCCTTTTCTCATCATCAACGATTTCAGGTGGACAAGCAGCAAATCTCGCTCTCATGAATCTATTTGCGAATGTCTGTAAGATCCCCGTTATTCTACCTCACTCCTACAGCGCAGCTGTTGTAATTGGCTCCGCAATGCTGGGGCGCTATGCCGCCGAAGTCCACGAGCAGATAGGAGGGAAGGTCCTTTTCATGCAGGAGGAAATCGAGAGGGTGAGCGAAGAGAACAAGGAACGACTTTGGGATATCATGGTGAGTGCGGACTTTCGATGAGTAAAAAAAATTAAATTAAAATCTTGGGGACTGTCGCAGGTTGAGATGACTCAACCTGGAATTCAGATCGTCCCCGGGGGTACTGACCGGGAGAAGAGGTTGCTGGAAGCAAAATACAAGATCTTTCGGGAAGCCATCGTGATTCAAAGGAGGTGGCGGACGGAGATGGCTGAGGCATCTAGTGACTAAGGGAGGGATGACTGCTCCGACAGCCGGGTTTCATAGTCAAAAACATGGAAGTAGATGAGGCAGACACGTCTGGAAGCCAGGACTCTGGCCTCTGCAATAGGTGGGTCTGTTAGATAGCATATAGACAGGATCGAACCAATAGCCACAATTTTTCAAAGATGACTGTATTTTCTGATTGGTGGATTTGCAAACCTTGAAGTCGACAAGCTCAACCCTCGGTCATGCACAGCCACTAGGCATCATAAGCCACCTAAGTGAGGAATAATGGTTGAAAATAACCATGAATGGTAGGTGGCCTTTCGGATTGCTTTCTTTTGCAAGGGCCTCGGTGTGTCAATGTTGTTGAGAACGCTGCACGGGTCCTTGTTAGATTTTCGGGGATTCTCACGGCCGCAACTTCACGTGATCGCGACTCTGTCCCCCCCCAACCTTCGCCAGCAACGTTTGAACGTGAGTATCGACTTTTGGCGCATATCTGCATCAGTTCTCGTGTATGTAGCCTCACCGCTGTCCATGGATACCTCACTTGTCGTACTGGATGAACGGATTGACATGGATGCACTAATTTTGATCTGGATGCACTTTGATTTGGAATCTTCCTCGTTCGCTAACTGAACACATTTTTGTCCAGTATGGGTCGCGTCATTCGTGCTCAGAGGCGATCTCACGCCATCGTACGTTTGTAGCATTACAAGGATGACTGAAATATTCCTGATTCCTGACTCGCACCCTGATAGTTCAAAGCCCACACCCACCACAACAAAGCACCCGCACGTATACGCACCCTTGATTATGCTGAGCGTAATGGGTACATTCGTGGACTTGTAAAGGAAATCATTCATGATCCTGGTCGGGGAGCTCCTCTTGCCCGTGTCGTTTTCCGCGATCCTTACCGATACAAACTCCGAACCGAAACATTCATTGCCACTGAGGGTATCCACACCGGCGCTTACGTTTACTGCGGAAAGAAGGCGACCCTCTCCGTAGGGAATATCCTTCCTGTGGGCAACCTGCCCGAGGGTATCGTCATTTGCAACGTAGAGGCCAGGCCAGGTGATCGCGGTACGCTCGCCAGAACATCGGGCAACTATGCTACAGTCATTGGTCACAACGTTGATGATCAAAAGACCCGTATTCGCTTGCCGAGTGGTGCCAAGAAAACTATTTCCAGCAGGGCTCGTGCAACTATTGGCATTGTTGCAGGTGGCGGACGTATCGACAAGCCATTATTGAAAGCAGGGCGGGCCTACTACAAATATAAAGCTAAACGCTACACGTACGCTCCCCCGATTTTCATTTTCTTAAATGCAACGTTGTTTCTGACGTACAAACTCCTTCCAGTTGGCCTCGCACTCGTGGTGTTGCCATGAACCCGGTTGATCACCCTCATGGTGGTGGTAACCACCAGCACATTGGAAAAGCCTCGACAGTACCAAGAAGCGCAGTTCCTGGTCAGAAAGTCGGTCTCATTGCCGCTCGCAGGGTACGTTTGCTCCATCCCCCTCATTGCTTATCACTCACGTTGATCTGTTTCTCCAAAGACTGGTCTGCTTCGTGGTACGAGCAAGAAGAAGGATCACTGAGCTTATCGTATTCCGCGTTATTTTTCCTATGGCCCACATTGGTGTATCGTAGTTTTGCATGCCCCCTACATGATCTTTCATGCTATGCAATCTTCAGAAGCTCCGCAAAATACTATTAGTGTCTCGATACTTTGATTCAACCTGGTGATAGCGAAATCGCTGCAGCTTATTATACTCTGTATTGGGCCCCTTAGCTGAATGCTGCCATTGAGTCTTGCTGCTGCTCTCGATCAAGGGGCTTTTGTTCTGAATGTTCATGGCGTCGAATTGAACCAAGGTTCTCGCCCCAATCCTTATCTCTTGATCATTTTTCAATCTGCACTATCTTTCATACATGCTTTGAGTTATCATGGATAAATCGATAGGCGTTCTCACCAGCAACACAAAATGGACGGTTCGCTGCCGCAGGAAATGGTTCTTGCAGCAGTTCGCTGATCACATTTCATAGCTCGACAGTATACAACCCATGATCTGACCTGTGGGAACGGTTGAGCTACTAAATCGTGTAAATTGAGCATGTTGCACGCGCGTAATCAACGGTAAGTCTCTTTGTAGAGTTGCAGCCCCAACTGACTGCACCTGTTGAGTCAAAATAATCGTATATAGAAGTGCACAGCTGATACATGCTACCGGAAATTGAAAGAGATATAAGGACCTTTGTGCGCATTTCCATATTCAACTGTGGTGAACAGTGATCAGCAGATGGAATGCAGCGGACTCGAAAGCATGAAATATTGTAGGGATCATGAGCTATTACAGTCTTTTATGGTGAACCAGGATCGTCGATTGTTACTTCACGGACAAGATTACGAATAATGTTCAGCATTTCTCGGATCATTTCATCTCGATTCCAGTCCCCTCGCCTCTGCCAGACGCAGTCCAAGCACATAGCTCGTAAATGTTCCAATTGTTCGATGGTCAAGTCCGAGGTTTCACCTGTAAGAGCTAAACGGAGTTGCCGAAGACCAGTATCGCTGACTTCGAGTGGAGGGTACTGCGGGGTTGGCGTAGGAGTCCGAGCGGGAGTAGGGGAGACTGTAAGTGAAATAGGGATGGACTCGAAGAGTTGGGTTGGAGGATGAAGAAAGTCGGACGGCTGGGGTGGGTTGAAGGTTGTAGGGGGGCACCTGATTCAATTGGAAGATTCGTTGCAGGTAGACTTGGTCTTTGCGCCAGACTGGTTGCATCGACGAGCATACTATTGGAAGGTTGAGAATCTACGAGGAACTGGACTGACAGCCGTGTAGGCGCGGACTCGGTGGGGATTGGGCACCGGGCAGTGTCTAGGTCCACTACGGTTGTCGTCTCATCCTGGTCTTCTAAAGATAGCTTAGCGCGTTTGGCGGGCGAGCGATTTCCGGTCTCCTCAAATGCAGTTTCCCTCACGTCTTGTAGAATTTCACTGTCCACGCGCGGACGTTTAAGCGTTCGCTCCAATCGCATCGGATCTTCATTCGACTCAGTCGCGGGCAATTCTGCAGCGCCAGTGCCCTGTGCAGCTGGTAGCGATGATTCACCAGTTGCGTTTTGGCCCTCTTGGGTTGGTTTAGGTGGAGTATCCTTGACGGTTTGGGCTTTTGTAGCTGTCCGCCTAGCCTTGTCCCTAGCCGCCATTCGCTCACATTCGAGCTTAAACTGGGCATCCCAAATGACAGCTTCAGCTTCCGAGTACATCTGATGTGCTTTGAATGCATGCTCGAGGTTGCATGGTGGTATCCGGGTGTTGTGCACCATGCGACTTAAATCTTGCAGGAATTCATCCGGTGTAAGGTATGCCTTGTCATACAACTTTTGATGCATTTTGTCGAAATCGACGTCATAAACCTTGGGCAAGGGTTGCGGGGGGGAAGAGGTGGCTGGTACGTCGGTGGCGGGCCCTGAAGTGGAAATAGGTGGTTGTTCATCTGAAGATTTTGCATCTCCATTGACGATGCCATTGACATGAGGAACAGTCGGGTTGGGCTGCTTTTCATTTGTCGAATCTATTTGTGTCGGGCCGTTCAACATTTCCACGTCGATAGGTTGCAGTGATTCTTGGTTCACAGAGGGAAGATTGGCTGATGCACCTTGAGCGAGCCTCTCACTCTCTGTTGCCACTGCCTCATGAGTTTCCTGAAAATGCAAGAAAAAGTTATGGGAAAAAATCCGGAAGCAGAAATATAACGGACCTCAACTGTTCTAACGAAACGCCGATAACGCTTCTTCAGATCAGAGAGTATAGGCCCTAACCGAACGGTTAATGTGACCAGAGTCTGACGATCTTTCTCTGCCTGAGCCGCAACCTCTGCGGCAGATGGCTGTCTGGGTGGTAGAGGAGGTGCCGGAGGAAGGTGCTCGAGAATTCTTCTTCTCCGTTTCACAGCATCTGGGAACTCGTTCGGCGGTCTCGACACCTCACTGAGAACATCACTGAAGAACTCTGATCGCTGGGACTCGGTTGGTTTAGTTAAGGCTATCCGCCCATCTAGCGAGTAGCCAAACCATTCTCGAATGTCTCGTGGCAAATGATGGAAGTCACCGTTCATGACGCCAAACAAGAGGATGGGATCAGTTGGGGAAAGGGAGTCGAGCATTTCTCGCATGGTCGTCCGGGCCACGTCGGATATAGAAACAGCCCAACCGGCAAGAGAAGGGATGAAGATTATTGAAGGCTTGTTCCTCTTTGCCTCCACGAGAAGCTGAACAATCGCAGCTTCCACAGACTTGATATCAATTAAGCACAAGAACGATGATATCAGTGACAAGGCACTTACACGCGTAGAATCGCTTAGTAACGAACCCAGGTCTAAGCTCTGCACATGAAAACCTTCCAGATGGTGCAGCGCAGCTGGTCCAAGATAAGACTGGCCCATGCCAGGTGCTCCATGGACCAGAAGACGTGGTCTATACACCCTAAGACTCTCCATAGCTGGTCGCCATCGCGGTTAGCTCATACGATATAACTCCACTTCGTTAAACCCACCTTGAAGTCGAAGCTCGCGTGTCAACCCACCATCATCGTCATCATCTTCCCATTCAGCCTCTTCCAACGCATTGCGAGCCTTGATGGATGGCATCGTTCGTGAGAGAAATTCTTTTATACGAGAAAGGGTTCCATCTAGAAGAGCAATAAGCTGTTTCGGGAGGGGTGCTGCTGCAGACGCCGTGGACCTTTTAGACGAGGGTATGAGCTCTGGAAAATACAGGAATTGAGCACCAATCCAGGTTTCCACCAAGTGAGTCTTACTTTTCACAGACATCATAAAGTCCTTTGGGAGCACACGAATATTGTCTGGGTTTACCAGCAGACGATCTCTGGATTTGTATATCTGCGGGTAAGTTCGTTGCACAGCATTCAAGGTCGCTTCTGTCGCCAAAGCCTGCCAAATGGGAGTCAGGCTGGTCATAAATGAACTCGAAAAGCACACACTCGAAGATCAGCACCACCATAACCTTTCGTTGCCTCAGCCATTACTTGAAGCATTCTCTCCCCTTCCACGCTGTCCCTTTCCCACCCTTTCCATCCCGAAGTGAGAATTCGAAGAATCTGCTTCCGCGCCCGAAGGTCTGGCAAGGGGAAATAGAATTCACGGTCAAAACGACCCGGTCTTCGTAGAGCAGGATCTACAGCGTCCGGTCGGTTGGTGGCCCCTATAACAATAACTTGACCTGGTTGCAATAAAGATGAGAATTCAGGGCACTAGGTGTTGCATTGTAAAGCAATATCACCTCGTCCGTCCATACCATCCATGAGAGCCAGGAGTGTCGAAACGATACTAGCATGAATTTGGTCTTGCTTACTGCTCCGAACGGGTGCTAGACCTTCAATAAGAGGGTCAATAGGCGCTAGTGAGGCTCTCCTGCCGATGATTCTTACCATCGATCTCGTCAAAGAAGATTATGCTTGGCTGACAATTTCTTGCTTCATCAAAAAGCAGCCTTAGTTGCCGCTCAGCCTCTCCGACCCATTTTGACAAAATATCGGCGCCCTTTCTCATAAAGAAAGCTCGATTGGGGATGAGTATGAGGCTATTCGTATGCGGTGAAGAGCTGACCAACCTATATCTCTACCTCCACTTCTCGAACTAGCTGCCAGCGCCCTGGCCAGAAGCGTCTTTCCCGTACCCGGTGGACCATGAAATAAGACGCCTCGCGGGGGGGTAATTTTGAACTGTTGAAAAATCTCGGGGTAGAGTAGGGGAAGAGAAACCATTTCTTTGAGTGAGGCTATGTGGTCATCGAGGCCGCCGACCTGGTCAAATGTGACATTAACGTTCGGCCCAAGTGGATCCGTGTCGGCGAGCGCTGCCAGGTCCCAAACATTCAAAAGAGCCTCAGCGAACAACGAGCGATAACGTACCACTGTCTTTACTAATCTTTCCAAAGTTTGCGGGGCCACCCGCCGCAGCTGCTATGTCGGTCCCGCTTTTGAGACTCCCCGTACCTATCAGCCCTCCTGCACTACTACCTGCACCTCCCGCAAGGTTAGCTTTCATCGCTTGCGCATTAGGATCATCAGAATCGGAATCATCCACGAGTGGCGGGGGGGCCGGCAAGGTTGAGGGTGTCCCAAGTATTCCTTGGCTGCCTGTCCTAGTAAACCCAACGCGAGACTTGCTCTTGACGTTGCTGCGGACATTCTTAACTTCGGCCTGGAGGCTCGCAAGCTGGTCATTGTCCAGGAGGGGTGGGATCTGATAGTTAACGGTTTTTCTTTGTGGTCGGAGGGTATATCCACGGGGGGAGCTTAGAATGGAGATTCTTCGTGATCGAGTGGTCTGCTGAGGAGGTGGTGTGGGTGAAAGCGAGGTGATTGGTGCATCATCTACATGACTCAGGTCGAAATCGGAATCGGAAGCTTCACCCTTTGGGCTCAACTGGAATTCTGCTTCGCCATCGTCATTCTTGATGGACTTTCCTCGATTACGGGCTCCCCGGGAAGGTCGTTTGGGCTGAGGGGCTGCAGTACGAGACGGAGCCGCAGATTGGACTCTTCGCGAAGACCGACGAACACCATATTCTGCATCGGACAGCACATCCCCATCATCATCCTCATCCCTCTCAATGAAGTCGTCCCCCCTTGACGCGTATCTCTGCGACCGGCGAGTTCGCGTCTGTGATCGCGCTAGTGACTTCCGGGAAAGATCATCCTCGTCCTCATCATCACTAAGATCTTGATACTTTGCTATAATCGGTCTCCCAGAGCGAGAATAGCGTGGCTCGATGGTTGGCTGAGATTGAGAATCCTCGTCGCTTGCCGGGACGCGGTTCCTATTCCGACTGCGAAGCTCCCGTACAGGACGCTGACTGTATGGGTCATTTGGTTTAAGAGCTGACGTCGCCGAACGAGTTCTTCGGGTAGCGGGTTCCGACATCTCAGAGAATAGGTCAAAGTCGGCAGGTTGAAGTTGATGCCGTCCGTGTTCGGGGGATTGGTGAGGTTTGACTATTTTAATCTTGATCCCAGAAGGCTTCCTGTCTTTAGAGGAGTGCTCGGAATTATATTCGTCCTCGCCGTCGCCGTCCTCGTCGGCGTACTCAGAGCCAGACTTCACAAAAAAACCTATGCCTCTTGTTTGTTGATGCTGAATTTGGTAGTATAAGTGATCCTCTGGAATTTCCGCGTCTGCTGGATAACTTCCGTCCATAAGAGATGGTGGAGAGCTAACTTGGACCCTGTTCGTTAATGCAGTCTGATGAGACACATGAAGTCATCCTGGCCTACCGACGAGTTCCCGCCCTTTGTTTGGGTTACGCGTTGTAATCAATAGTGCGGGATGTAGATAAGCCTTGGCAATGTCCCATTCATATGCCTCGACGGGCTAGGTATAGTCAAAAGAACCTGCTCCGGTCACGACGACACGTTACGGATGAACCCAATAGAATCGGTCCTCGGAATGTCAGACCCAGCTACGGCGGCAATAGCCGGCCATGATCACCTGATGATGCCCCAAACGCCCAGCGCCCGATTTCTGCTTGTCCTTACGCAACCCTCTATAGCCCATGGGCATGCCTGAGGTTGTTCTGCGGCACAATTCTTTTCTGGTGCGTAGATTTAGTTCCGCATCTCTGTCTAAGGGCGCAAGGCGGCCAAGTGTGATAGACCTTGGAAGGCAAAAAGGAGATTCATACTGCGCATCCCATCCAGGAAAGCGGTTCTACATCGGTTTTCCCAAATGTCCCACTGTTTTTATTGTGCCCTCATTTCTTTCCCCTAAAACACGGATTACGCTGTATCTATTGCTTGGTCCCACCCTCAACGCACATCCCTTTGGCTCGGATGCTTCTCCATGCTGACGCTCAGGTACAGAATCCGACTGTGAACACATCATGGGCTATTTGGGACCTTCCCAGATGCACGCAACGCATGCCCGAATGCTGTAATGAGGCTCCTCGAGGACGTTGATTATCAGGCTTCTATATTCACGATCAAGTCTAACTCGCACCCAGCAACCCAACGAAGCGACACAACTCCCTATGGAAGCTGATTGCCTACGGAGCAGTTCAAAGTAAAAAAAAAACTTTGGACTTGACCAGAGGTCGATACGAGTGGCCCACTCATTCGAACTTGAGAGGATGTCCACGGCGTCAACTCCCGGGGCCAGGGTTATATGTGGTCTACATGTGTGTTTTGGAAGCATTTGTCTAGCAGTTTTTGCCCCCTGATCATCTAAGATATATCATTCCTTGCATATTCGATTACAGTCGCCCTTTACGCCATTATCAGGTTAATCTGCGAAGATGTACCTTGCCCATAGGGAAACTGAATACGAAATGGGATCCTTAGTGCTGTACGCAAGTGATATCCAACTGCATACAATGCAAACCCCAAACGTGTCACTTCTAGAGCCAGCTGTTGCAAGACATGAGAAACTAATGCATCATAAAGACGACAAGGACAACACTTTCAGGTGCTGTGGAGAACGGGTGGTCAATTTAATGTGACCCCGGCAGCCAATTGAGTCTGATAGGACGAGTGTAACCAAAGACACATACATACTAGTGTTTATGTCATGATAATGCGATTGGATACACATAGGGGCTTCGCGGTCTACTTCAGCTAGGGTTCGTCTCAGGTAGGGGTAACTGAATGGCCAGAATACCCGGCGAATAGTTCAACATGTCCCCGCTTCGTTTCGACCTCGGAGTCGTTCCCACAAGACCATCCCCATCACTAGCGGGCTAAACAAATCCACATATGGGCTGATTCCTATACCCACCTCATCAGCGGCGTTTGCCACCGCTGTACTCCACTGACTAGCCCTATCTAGATAATTCAAGCATTTCCTAAATCTGGCACCGTATTCCAAAGTTTCTCCTTCTTGAGGTTTCGTGGCTGGGTGGCCATAGTCAAATGAACGAGTGACATCGTAGGTGGACCCGCATATTCGATTGGCTAGCGCAAAATAGGAACGCGAAATCGGTAGTGAGGAGATGTTGGTATTGTTGGGGGAATCAGTGATGTGCTTATGTAGGGTCGTATTTAGCACAACGACGCTCTTAAACACGTTCGGCATCCCTTGAGCGAAAAAAGGATTCGTGCCTAAGGGAAAGCTCACCGTCAATACACAGTTATGTGGCCATTATGGAAGTGGGTATCGTACACATGGCGGAATCTCCGATGGCTACGAAATTGTTGGGGGTAGGTGCCGATAAATAGTCAAGGTAATACGAGGGACGCTTTAAAAAAAAGAAACTAAGGATATTGCCAAAACATTGGACCACCCGAATACACACCATTTTAGAAGAAAGGATTTGAATCTTGTCATCCACTTGACTTTCTCGGAGAAGGTCAAATAGGGCATAAACCCAAAGAGAAATCTCCTTCAGCGACGGATTGAGCTTGAATAATTTCTCATGCGTGTCACGAACAGCTAGGTCGAGCTGAGCAAGATTGCTGGGTGGCTTCACGTCGCCTAAAGCGACGTAACTGATAAGCACTAAAAATAGGAAAGTATGTTTATGTCAAGTACGAATATAGAAATACAGACACACATTCATTATCCAGAACCTTCTGGATGAAGATCCCTTCCTTTGGACCTCCGCTGCCGGCTTTATCAATACGAGGGGCTTGGGCGTATAACGTTCTCAGTCCGGCCCAATTTCCACAGTTGGGGTCATTCCGCGGTACTAGGCCAGCAATTCGGTGCTTCAACTTCTCGTCCTTCACGGGAACATAAAAGCACCTGTACATGGCGTCCGGAGCATAGGAACGGCGAGTATATGGGCCCCAGCGTTGCGCCACTGCAGCCTCTGTGGAACCAGCCTCTAAGCGATTGCTATTCGCCCGGGGAAGCAATTTGAATGCTATTGCACTTCCTCCACTGCAATCCGCAAAAAACACGCAGGGTATTGTGACAGTTTCAGCTGATCCCATCGAAGGCCTGTAGGACACGGCAGAGATAGCAGCCGAAGATGGCGTGGAAGCATGCAAACTGGTAACGGTTCCTTGTATAGCCTCCAAAGAATCCCCTGCGTAAGAGGCAGCAAGTTCGCGCAGGACCCTTTCCAGTCTAACATGGACGAAGATTATTAACTTCGGGAGACCCAAGATAATCAACTTGATCACTCACATGACCCTCTGATACTCAAACCCAGGGAGTGCTGCCGTGGGCCTGCGGTTCCAGGACGTACCCAATATCCCCCTTCGGAAGAAAGGGTGAACCTTACAGCCCATCTTTGCGGCCACCTCATCAAAATTTGAATAGAGTGCTCGACAGATGATAATCATCAGTGGCAACACGACATGGCAGTGACCACGCTGAGCAACACGCGTTGCGGTTCTCTCGATTCGGTAATCCGGCTCAATGATAACAATGCGTGCAAAGTAATCGGACAGAACACGAGCAGTTGCATATCCTGCAATGCTGGGGAATGATAAAGACACGACAAGGGACTGTAGCGAGGTAGGAACTTCTCTCAAAGTGGGACTTACCTTCCTCCAGCCACCACTGCTGTTCCCTGAAGCTTTTCCCATCGCGTTTGGGACGGAGAAGCCTGAGCTGAGGGATAACCATCGTCGTGTTGATGATGTAATTACGAAGCGCCGTCCATACAAGCACGGATACGATACAGAGAGAAAAAGCAAATAATAACATGCCTGTTCCACGCATGATGTGTGTCCGGCTCATGAGAAGATGGATCAAACTCGAATTTCTTCTAGTGAACTAGGGGTTCGCCGGAGGCGGTCTGTTTATGGTTATCCCCAGGAGACCGTACCAAAGATGTTCCAGGCGTTGCGCTATATGTTCCCCAGGTAATGAGGGGATACTCGAGTACCCGATGACCCACGTTTTATATCCAGGGTATCGTGCTATGCGTTTCCTTGGTTTCCTACTTTAGACAACCCATTCCATTCAGCATGATAGGAACACATATCATTTGCTTCTGCATCAGTGAAAGAAGCACGTGGAGACGAGTGTTTATGAGATCATGATATCAGAGTTGATTATGAGAGACGGGCAGTTGGATGTAGGAACTACCATTTCTCCCGTGAAAAATTAATGGAAGGGCACGGCATGGCATACCAAGGACCAGTTGATGGCAAGGCGACACGATACCGTCTAATGGGTTAGTCCATCGGGGGAAGTGACTTCAGGATGAAGGTGAGCAAAGCAGTGAAAAGGTTCGTTTTAGAGTTTGACCGCATGAACATTACAGCATCACTCATTCCCATATTCGACGGGCCTTTCAACTGGAGCGAAAAAAAAAAACCGAATCAGTCTTCTTTATCGACTTGTCAGAGGGCCTAACTGAGCAGGAGACTGAGCGCGGAAATCCGTCGCGGCGGAACTTTCCGGCAAATCGTCGATCATCTCTTCTTTTGTACGTGTGCCATGGTTCGATTTAAAGAATGGGTATTGCACTTCGCACGGACATTTACTCCCATTGACGAGTTCGCGCTGGCACAATTTCAAGTGTACTTCATGATCTTAGCCCTACTGTGTGTCTTCGTTCTTACCAACAGATTCCCGATGGAGGCTAAAATTAGGGTGCCGCGGTTCAACCGAACCGTGAACCAGAGTTCGGAACTTGGTTCTCTCAGTTGGGTATTGCGAACGGGTTTGAACCGAACCACCGAACCACGGTTCGGAACTGGTCCTCTAAGTTGGGGTTATTGCAAACGGGTTCGAACCGAACCGAACCGCAGAACCATCGAAGGATTAATTGCACCATGATCTTGCGTACACATTCATAAAGTGTTTTGTTCGCGGCTTCAGGGATCAGGGTAATCCTGGCAGCAAAGCCTACCAATGGGGACCTGAAAGCGGGTTCCATACGAACCAAAAATTACATCACTCGATTGGGACGGAACCGAAATGCGGTTTTCTGGTTCTCAAAAAATAGTCCCAGAGCCGAACCGAACCGGGGCCCTAGGCAGGATCCCAGCCTCTACTAAAGTAGACCGGACCCCCTAGCTAAAATAGATAACTGGGGAACGCCACCTGAAGCGGCAGATCTCGCTACTTTTACCTCGCATGCATGTTCACTCTCAACGTTACTATTGGCCGAGATGAAGCCCGAGATTCACTCTCGCTCTGTAAACCACCGCATACTCTGATAAGTTCAGGACTACGTAATTTACACTGCAGCTATGCAGCAAGCGGAATAGAACTGTATGGTCCATGATGTCATAAATCTCGTACGCCACGGATTTACGTTATGCAATGGCTCGTAAGACGGGTCCGATCAATAAAGCGGCGTAGCCCAAGATCGACATTGATACGAATGGAAGATTCGTGTCTATCCTCAACGAAGAAGAGCATGTATTGGAAGCCACGCTGTATGCAACAAAGAACGGTTATACGCATCCTCATTAATGCATCGGGTCTTCGTTCAAAGTCCGGGATATTCTTGGTGCTCAGATACGAATTGAGCGCATCGACCAGTTTTGCAGTAGTCTCCAATGACCAATCCCCCGCCACATAATTGTCAAAGCACTTCCCCCAGTGCGTCTCGTGCGGTACGCTTGCACGGAGATTGGAACAACCTCGATATGCATTGAAATGCATCATTCCCAAGCCGACTACTCATATTTTGACAATCTGGAATAAGCCAAACCAGTGAATGGGGATAAGATACTGACGCTCCACAGTGGAAGAACTGCCCGTGCGACGCGTGGCTAAGTATGTGAGCCGTTCCATCAGGTAGGTCACATTTAGAAGTAAAGCATCTGCGGCAAAACGAGTGTTCAATCACGGCTTGGGCGAGATCGGGCACTTTCATGATCTCCATGGGTGTGGTATCGGGGCCACCCAAAGTTGAAAACTGTTGGGAGAAGGTCTGCATCGTAATCTACTGAAAAGTGTTCGATAAGGGGAGATTTTGAGAACGTCAAGAGCAGTTCAGAATCTTGTCCTCGGCAATCTCCGGTATATTACATAAGCGACGAATGAGTAATCCGGTTAGACGCTCATAACCTGTTGTAAACGACTAGTGTTTTTGGGTCACGTCAACGTCCATACAAAGGAACAAACTAAGACGAAAAACTAGGCAAGGCAACTCCTGCGCACTTGGTAAAATCCTCCACATACATTCCGAGGTGCAGTCCCGACTCCCTTGTGAGGCTGATTTACAAGAACGACGAAGGTCTGAAACTCTAAACATTGACTTATGTAATACCAAATAGATTGAGACCTGCACGTCCGAAGCCATGTAGCTGAAGAAGATGGAGGCGTTTGGTTAAATGTGCCACCTAGGCACCACAGTATAGGCGTCCTCGCTCGGCCACCATGCATGCTAGCTTGAGCGGGAATGTACCAATGGGCCATAATTTGGTCGAGAATTACTTTATTAACCCTGCCCACATTCTTCGTTGTAATTATTACACCGATGTACCACGCGGAAAGGGACCAGCAAGCAACATCTTTGGAGACACCACATCT
Source organism: Cantharellus anzutake (assembly GCF_015039405.1). Taxonomy (NCBI): domain Eukaryota; kingdom Fungi; phylum Basidiomycota; class Agaricomycetes; order Cantharellales; family Hydnaceae; genus Cantharellus; species Cantharellus anzutake. Next base: position 136,928 of record NW_024066985.1, on the reverse strand, counting down.
CTCGGCGCTCTACCTCTCGCGTTCATCGTCCCCGTTGGAGATAGAATCTCATCCCAGCCAGTTCCAGATTCATGTGTACCGGCATTCACTCCATTCGCACCATGAATGTTCTTTTTTGCTTGCCCGACCTCCAACGATCCCAATCCTTTCTCCAAGTCATCTTCTGGTCTATTCCTTAGGACCCTAATCCTGGGGCTCCATGCTCTTCGATCCCTCCCTTCGATCACTGCTCGGGAAGCTTCGCTTGCTTCTGTTGAGTCAGTGTAGCTTTTGAACGTCCGAATGGCCGTCGCGAAGTAGACTAAACCGAGGACGAATGTGAAAGTGACAAAGATGCGAGGACCGATCGCAGCAGTGGATGATATGGACGATGGAGGGTTGACAGTGCCTGAGGTCCACACGAATGCGAGAATGGAGATGATGAAGCTAACGAGAGACCAGCAAAGAAACACCGCTGGCATGGAGAGAAAGACCCAGACGTTCCAAATGATGGAAGCTGTTGTGCCTTCAGCTGCTTCCGCCCATTGGCTAGCGTTCCTCATAGAACGCATCGTCTGAAAACTAAGAGTCGAGGTGGGTTTTGAGACAGTTGCATGATTCCTCGAAGACGAGCAGCGCACCGAAGAATGAATATACATCCCAACATCAGGCTCCACATAGCGCTGATCAAGGAAACAAGTGCAGCCGTTCGTGTGATTGGTTCATCTGATGCATCAGTCTGAAATATTGTCAAAATTGCTCTATCCCATGTCATCGAATGAGGCGTATCCGGAGAACTGGGGTAAAGACTTACGAAAGCAGAAGAGCTGAAACTACGTTCAAAGTTTTATCCTCTTTCAATATAGAATCTACAAAGTCTTCCCAAGCTTCTTTAAAGCCTAGTATCCAGAGTCTCAAATGTTAAGGAATGCATACAGAAGGATAACTGATCACTCACGAATCAAGGCTGGTGGAACGTTGTTGGGATGCCAATTTCTTTCTTTAAGGAACGAAGACCCCCCCAACTCAACCATCCTCTTTAGCTCTGGCTTGCTTATCTCAGCGTATTCAAATACTCGGCGAACTCTTCCAAAGTAAACGGATGGTAGACGGAACAGCAGCAGCAGATAGAGTTGGCGGAAAAAACGATCAATATAGAAGGTGATTCTTTTTGTCAAACCATGGTGCTCGCAATCACGGTCGAACTGATAGGGGTCTACAGGTACGAACGCATCATCATGAGAGTGGGAACGGGAGATAGGCCAGAAGCGGCGGGGAGATACGCTGCGGGTAGGAGAACGTTCTTGATTCTGCCTTTGCGTGTTCACTGGGATGCTTGACGCAGGAGCTATAAAGAGGGGGCGAGGAAGTGAGCGTGAGCGTCGAGCGCGTTCGGGGGCTTAGAATCCATAACGCACTTGCAGTTGTCTGCGCAACTTCCGCGGGGCGAGTTGACTCGAAAGAAACTCGCTTAGGAGTGTTTGTTGGGGAAGAAGTTTTCTGCATTGGAGTTTCTGACATCGCTGACTGGACCCTTTTATGTGTGGGACCACTTCCAGCAGTTAGGAGTCCAAGCGCGTTTGGTCGTTGGATCGGTGAATTAGGGGGTGATTTGTCGTATACGTTAGTGGGCCCAGCAGTGAGATTGTTTTCGTTGTCTGCTGGTGACCCTGAGCCGTCTGTTCCCGAGAGGAGAATACGCGCAATTGATGTGAGTCGTTCGCGAGTGCGAAGCGTGCGTGAGCTGTCTATAGCATGAAATTATGAGCGCAACCATACATGAAATGTGAAATCACTAAAATGGTATTGAACCTGTGTCTGGCTGGTTCTCCGCAGAATCCTCAGAAATGGTAGGGAAGCTAGCTACACGCCGAGGCAGTCTAGGGGCGCCATGCTTGGGAGAACGCTGAGGGGATGACATAGCAATGGTACAAGATTTGAGCGCTGACGTTAAATCGTGCCCCAAACGCGCAGGGGCCAAAGGGGCAACCCCTAATGCTCCGGAGCAGTGGGACACCAGAGCCCAACCTCCTTGGCGGAACCAGATATTGTCAATATAAATTTGGGATGTCGAGGGCTCGATGCAAATATACAACAATAGAGGAAGTCTAAATTTTGCCTATCGCGGCAAGTATCTCACGTTGAGCGCTTTTGAAGTAAACTACGGCAAAGAACACAAATGGAGGAGTTATTGCATGATTTCAGAATCGGTCTCCAATGTCCGAATTTGATTATCGTATAACTGGTGGACGCCGCCTGTCGCGGCAAGTGCCCGCTTCTCTACCCACACTTGGCATCAAATATGAAGGGCAGAGGTGGAAATGGATGGGGAGCTGCGGAATGGTAAACATTGCAGTGTCATCTGTATTGAGAGAGACGGGTTGTGGGGACACAGCGGACGAACGGCGAGCTTCGCCGCAAATGGCACAAACGAAGGAGATCAAACGATTTGATGACAGCAGCAAATAGTAATTCTTCAGATTTGAACGACAACTGCTCTGGTCAACGAGAAGCATAGCTCTTTTTCAAGTAATAATAATTACCTGCATTGCCAGTATTAGAACGTTCACATTCCGTGGCGCGGAGAGGTAATACGGAGTGTATTGTAGCAGGTTGCAAACGTGAATGATCAGTGAGGTTGTACAGAGACAATAACTGACGTAAAATCCGTTCTCGAAAATGCGCATAACGAAACGAATGAAATATGCTCGATTGAGAGGTTGTTGCGCAGTGGGAGCGGTAGAGGTAATACAGCGGGAAAGCGCTGCAGTGGCGCTTCGAGTGGTCAGTGTTAATTAAATCACAGGGGCCATCAACGGCGATAATGGGCGAAGAGGTTATGACGTAGTTGGGATCGATTAAGCATCGCATGAGTAAGTAGGTGGTGAAAACGACAAAGAGCAATCGAATTTACACAATTTGTCGAGACCACGTAGCACAGCAAGGGTGTTGAGACTGAAGTTGTACAAAGTGCCATAGAATGTCCACGAGTGCATCATCTGTTAAGCATGAGCATTCGTCTGAGAAAGAGAGGTGCTGGTTGATTTCTTGTCTGCAGACGAGTATGAGGGAGCAAAAGAAGAGAAAAACAGAGAGAACATATCAGCTCTGCACGTAGTACTCCGACAGTCTGCACCCACAACACGACGCACCAGACATAGTCGTGTATTGTTGATCGTTAAAGTTTAGACAGGAACACCGGCCATAGAGAAGGGTCAGATGTGGGATTTGACGCTGCGGGTGGGCGTCAAAAAAGAGAAAGGTTGATGCGCTGGGAAGAAGCGGTTGGGGTCAACTGATGGGAGACATGCTTGTTGACATCGGGTTAGTGACGCAGAGGCGTAAGCGGGGAAGGGAAGGGACAATATCAATGCTCAAGGCACGTTTATGTATGTTACAGCCGAAAGCGGATAAAGGGATAAAGGACCCTGTCCATCGGAAGTATTCATTTGGAATTTTCAAATCATTTGAATAAGTTCCTGAGTTGGGGACACATGTCTCCACCCCTTCTGTCGCTGGGCGCTTAGCCCTTTCAAACATCAAGGGCATTCCATTTTTCAGAGCCTCATCAGGTTTGTGTCTTGAGCTCATGACCTCCATTGTGCACGGAGAACCAACCGAATTAGGCGTCGACGCGACTCGCTTCCCTGTTCATGGGTCTGGTCTAATAATATCCACTCTGGAACGTCCCACTTCTCCCTGCGGTGAGACACAAGCTGATCCAGTGCCCATCGTGAGGACACAACCTGCGTCGCCGCGCATCGATTCTTCCGGAGCGGTTTTCCACGAAGATGATGAAGCACTGCTTTCCACCTCATTACCGTCCTCTGCGCATCCGTCTTGGTATGACTCATGTAATGGGGGTACGTCGATGTGTCATGGTATCTCACTTTCCCTCCGAGTAACATCGAACCATCAGGGTTGCACAAGTTCCTTCAGGCTACCAAATCGTCACCCTCTGGGAAATCAACCTCTTCCAGTAAAGTGTATTATGGTCATGCAGCCGGGAGATTACATTCATCCCCCACCACTCCTTCTACGGCCAGCCTATCTTCAGGAATGGTCCTTGATATGGTGCCTCCGAACTTACCCAAGTTCCATACTACAGCAGAGGACCTCACCGAGAGAATCCAACCACGCCAAGCCATTGCTCTGGGTGGCTACTCCCATGTGTGGAGGGGTTTGTGGAGAAAATCTGAGGGCGAACTGGTCGACGTGGCCATTAAACGTTTGCATGCAATGGATGCCACCTGGACACCCGAAGAGCAGCAGAGGAAAGCGTTAAAGGCAAGTGTTTCGTTCAGTCGCCTGCGTTGCACTTATTTACGTCTCGGTTTGAGTAGCATTTGCTCCGCGAAATGAAGGTTTGGAGGTTCCTCGAGCATCCCAATGTGGCTCCATTTTATGGTTATATGTGGGAAGAGATAATAGTTGGCACCTTCACTGCCAGCATTGTCACCCTGTACTACAAAAATGGGCACGTGTACAACTACCTCAGGAACCAACGCCATGCGGATCGTATGCTACTGGTGAGCACTTCGAGGAAAATGTCGGAGCTCAATACTTATTTGGTGTGATCACAGTGTCATGGTGTCGCCAACGGTATCGCATACCTACATTCTCGACCTCATCCGGTAGTGCATGGGGACCTCAAAGCTGTAAATTACCGCTTATGCCACAAGTTGCTTTTGCTGATTCAATCTTCAGTATAACATTCTGGTGGATGATATTGGACATGCCATTATTTGCGACTTTGGCTTGTCACAGATGCTCGACAACTCTGCCAGCGGCTTCACGTCGTCTGTACTCGGAGGAACAACGAGGTATCTTGCGCCAGAACTCACACATGGCGAGGCTCGGACCGCTGCAAGTGATATGTACTCATTTGCCTGTGTTTGCATGGAGGTTCGTTATAATATCACTGCTCGATTTCTACTACTAATTCGCCGCTCAGATTTTGCACGAAGAGATACCATACAATGACATCAAGTACGACACTCCAGTGAACAGGGCGATCGACGAAGGCACTCTCCCCTATGATTTACTCCCGCTTGTGTATTCCGCCAATCCTGACTCAAACATGCCATCGTATCGAGAGCCAAAATCACCACTCCCAGCCAGCCTGATCGAGCTTTTTCACGCCTGCTGGGAAAGGGATCCTTATGACCGTCCGGGTATCGAATATGCGATCAACCGTCTACCCCCTGTTGCAGCCAAAGCAGACGATGCGGAACGGACTCATGGAGGTCTCGACGCTGACGGGAGCGACTTTGAGCATGCCCTCGCCCGGGCCACAACTCCAATCACAGGTGACGCATCCGTCTCAGATTGGCCTAGTTTGGAGGCGACACCCCGAGAGCATGGGCGAACGCTTCTGTTGGAATTGAATGAGCCTGAAAGAATAAGCAAGCCCATAACCAGGACAAATGAGTCGCCAGCACCAGGTCCTTCAAACCCAGGACCCGTGTACCTGGATGGTTCTGCCGCCCATGTATGTCCCCGGAGATAACACAATCCCCAGCAATTATTGACGGTGTCTCATGCAGCGTCCCTTGAACACATCCAAAATATCTGGGTTCTTCAAATCTGTCAAAGACAGGATCATCAAATGAGATTGTCATGGTCTACGACGCACAACTTGCGTGACGCCACCAGCCTGACCATTGTTTGTAAACGGGCCCTATTTGTGTGGAATAGCGCAATGTTGTTTTCTCCTACTTGTTGTGCCCACAATTAACAACGAATGGACGAGACAGCAATGCCGTCATTTTCCATTACATGTTGGAGCAGCCCCGTTCGTCACCTAAGTTTACTCAGGGGAGAATCAAGATTTATCATCTGAACAAACATGACCATTCCGAAAATTGGTTTGTGGGAAGTCGTGTATTGATATCCGGAGTGTTTGAGCTCCCCCCACCATGGTAGAAGCACTGTGTTCTTCACCGAGTGACAATCACAACGTTGACCAATCGAGGTCACTAGGCAAGCCGCACGCTACACGAATAATTACATTAGCGCACCGCTTCATTTGATTTATGATCGTTGTATACTAGAACCGCGCAAGCTTGATCAGAGTGTTAAACAATCAAGTAAGGAAAATCGACATTGTTTCAGCCGAAAACAGGGAAAGCGGTCGTGGAGCAGGTCCATCTCAAAATGGACACACGGTGGCAGGAGGCGGGTAGTTGTGCGTCACATAGTTATTGTCAGAGTTGGTGGCAACCCACGTCTGGTGGCGAAACTGATTACGCAATCGCCAATCAAACCCATGTCACTGACTGAGAGCGGCGAACACCACATTATCTCACTCCACTACTGGCACCCTGTTGGATCAGGGTTGTCTCGCGCTTTAGTATTTCTTTTCAGCTTGGATTTCAAGTGTTCGTTATGGATGGTAATTTCGCCGAAATTAAAGTTTGAATTCCTCGATGGCTCCAGCTTTTTCTATTCCTTCGCTGTTCTAGTTCGCTTCTCAATTCCCTTCACCCATATTATTCATCCGAGCATCAAACTAAATTCGGACTGAATGGCGTCCGAAACTGTTTGAAGAATCATTCTCGCATGCAACGCATCTAAAAATCCAGTTTCGCCATGGACAGTGGCACCCACCTTCGGCTCGGAGCGACTAATCCTTCCGGACAAGCTTCTAGTTCTCAGGACGCTAGCTATGAAGGGTTATGACTGGGGTATAACATGGCAGCATGTTTATTGGAATTGAATGGTAGATTGCACACATATCCAGCGCATCCAATTATGATGAGCGGGCTCTCGCGTTATCATTTAATTGGGGGAAAACATCAGCGATGTACAGATAGAATCACGGTTGAAATGCGTTCCCATTTGCGATTCACCACTCACCACGTACCTATACGGCCTAACGATTGCGCTCAACTTCGGTCGGAAGCACTTAAAAAATGCCCCTTTCGATGACGTTCCCCAGATGCGGTTTTGGTGGCATCCTCTCGACGCACATCACCTACCCATCACGTTGGCTAGCCATTCATACCGTGGCTCAACACAATTGCAAAGACGAAAGGCATACATATTCAGGTTTCGTCGCTATACTCCCATCCTTCGTCCCGCTTCCGTTCTTAGGTTGTACTATGCTGTCCACCTACATCTTATGGTCACACGTCCCCACATTGCGAGGGATCAGTCATATCAAGAAGCAAATTTGAAAGGAGGAAGAGATGTGCAATCGCAAGTAAACCGATGTAAATCCATGAATTACTGTTGTCACCTTCAGCGACTCGGATGTATGTGCATCCCATAAGCTGAGCACAATCCCCACAACACTTCAATCTTTATTCGAGAGGCTGTACGGTCTCACCCTTCACCCACAGTGTTGGCGCTACATCTTCCTGTACTCCGCACGACACCAGAGACCCATCGCCACCAACAACATCAGCAAACTAATGTTACATATATACGCTTCGGGGACTCCACAATTCTAAAAAGCGTTGCAGCGCAAAAGTCATCAAGCTCATAACCAAGAGAGTGACAAGCAATAAAGAGTGTGCTGGTAAATGCTAAACAACTTGGCTAATGTCCACAACAATTGGGGCCCGCAAATCTCCCTGGACCAGAAATCGAGTCCCATCCCTGCTTGATTGAGGGCGGACAAGTGCCAGGGGGTCATGTGGCACTCGGTGACCGTACCAGGCTTCCTGCAAATCAGTCGGTTGACACTCCGTTGGGAGCATAAGTTCAACTCTGCCATTAAGCCACAAAGATAAATGGGGGAATGATACACTGATTAGTGGGGTTCTCGTTGCGGCTGGAAAACGGTAAAGCTGAACCCTTTTTTCTGAGTCACTTGGCGAGAGGTCGTAAAATGGGCGCTTAATCCAGGACTCATCAGAGTCATGCCCCGCATCCGTGTTGGAATGGTGCGCACAAGCTGTGTCGCCTTCTACCAGGGGGAGGGTGGCTCGGGTGGGTGTAGGATCGGGAGGATTAATAATCCAATATTCGAGGTTTGTCACCCGATAACCCGCAATGCACTGGTATGATTCCGTTGACCAGGTAGCAGCGTGGGTCCCATCAAAAGCACCAACATAACGTGCTCCTGGAGAGAAACCAAGCGTCCGACGGTGAGGAATCATAATATCGAATCGAGAAAGGAAGGAGAAAGGAGAGGCCAGAGGTTGAATGGATGGGACCTCCGAAACAGATATGAGCGTCATGTTGTCGTACCAAGGGTTGTCGAGATTCCGTGGGACTCGCATGACAAATAATCCGTTATCTGAGACTGTGGTTCCAGCTGGATAGGAACCGGCGAGAAGAGTGCCAAGATTCACAGGGGGCACACCATCGCTGAGGATTGTTACATTCCCATCCTTATCCTCAGTGGCGAGTCGGTGGCTGCCGTGGACAAATTCGATCCAGACCGGGAGATTGGCTGGACTGCGCTGCAATCGGCAGATTGTGCGCTGGTGGTTGATATCGGCCACTTCGATAATTCCGCTGCCAAATCCAAGAGCAACATAGCAACCATCGAGGGAGAGTGCAGCACATGTCACGATCCCATTGCGAACATCGGGTTCATGGAGTTCATCTTCATAATTGATTACCTCACCTCCCCGTTCATTGAACACCTCTGGTAGTTCACTCAACTTTGCCTGCATGACCTCTTGGGCGCTGAGTAAATCCTCGTATAATGGAATTGTGCCACCAGAGAACTCGCCAAAAGCAGAGAAAATCCGGACAGGATCAGCAAGATGGCCATATTGTTTGTAAAGGGACGATGACGGCGAGGCGAAAGGCAGCTTCGATCGATAGAGATGCCATGGTTCATGTGTCGCAGTGTAAGCTACCTCCTCTAAACCTCTCAGGAGTTGAATTGAATGGTGATTCTATCAAGAATAACGTCAGAAAAACGCCGGATGAATAATTTATACTTACATTGAATTGAAGTAATTTGTCAGGAAATGAAGTGCCTCCAAACCATTGCAAGTGCATGAAAGTCAACAGGTGGTTTTGCGTGATGAAGGAATTAAACTCGTTCTGTAATTTGTTGGACTCTTGTGAAAAAAGTTGTGAAGGGTCCAAGTGCTCGAGCAAGTATTCAATAACATAGTGGAAGTGCCTGTGGTAATCGTCCTTTTTCACCATAAATTCCTTCCATATTCTTTCATCTCCTAAAGGGGGATTCGTAGGCATTCCGAATGTATCTTGCTCACAATAATTGTTGAAGAGTCGAAGGAGTGGCAACCCAAGGAAATACCCATTCACATCATCGATGAAGAATACTTTGTCCTTCTCGTCGCCAATTGGTTCCCCTGTGAGGAATTCTTTTACTGTTGCGTGATATAAGGCGACATCCTCTGCATCCCCTAAGGGGAGATTGACGATGGAGCTGATTGGTTCCAATGTCGCGCGAATCTCGTCTTCCCCAATCTCGAAAAGCTGTGACATAAAAGAGACGTTCATCGGATTGTGTGCCACAACAATCGCACCAACCACTAAGCGATACATCTTGGCTACATCTGGGTGAATACCAGATGAATCCATCATGTAGGCTTGTCGAAGAATTCGTAAGTACTCCCAGTTAAGGTTGGCAGGTGCATTGGGGAGGTTTAGCAACTCCCGGAACACCAACCGAAAGGTGCGGCCCCGCCGTGTCTGCACACTGACATCACGAACCCGGATAGACGCTATAATGGGCAACCCACGACAAGCCCGAGCGAAAGCATCGAGCTCCTCCTTATCTGGTTTCCATGAATATTTGTCAAAGAGGTGCTGGAGGCCTTTTTCCACCATACGGCGGACCATCTGGAAAGCTTCTTCCTCTGCGACCTTGTCCACATCTTCACATAGTACGACATGACCCTTGGCCCGAGCTTCATCCCAAGCTGAAATGACTTCTGGCTCAGGACGAGAACTAACTAGCACAGAAAATATCGGTGGCAGCTCCTCAAAGGCAAGCACTAGTTTCATCAGGGACCCGAGTCTCTCCTGATCCCCGCACTCATCAAGGCCATCCAGGACGATAACCATGCGATCCTTTCCCGAAGACCACATATTCTTCAAGTCACGCATCGGCTCAATCATCAGAGTGTTAATTTGTTTCTCCAGAGGGAGGTCCTGAACAAAGACCAAATCTGGTTGCCGAAGGCGTCTGACAAGCGACAATTTGAAATCCTCATTGAAGGATGCAAGTTGGCAAGCAAGGGTAGACGGGAACAGTCCGATAGAATCCAAGCCCGTTCCTGCTTGGTTCTTATCCCAAAAGAATGACGCGGCCAGCATACCCTGCTCCTTAAGAGTGGATGCAACACTCATAGATATCGCAGTCTTCCCCGTCCCAGGAGACCCCCGTAGCCAAACGAATCGATTCCTGGCTTCCTTCAGGTGCTTGAGTAGGGATTCTTGAATCTTATCCCGCGTGCCTGGTAGGCACTCTGATTTGCTTTTAACATAAATGTGCTCGGCTGGGGCTCGCTTGAGTTTCGATATTTCGGCTGGGAACATGAGTGATTAGGAAATTCATCAGTATCTATGCAGACACGTACATTGAACCGATGCGTGCTCGGCACGAAGCAGAATTAAAGTCGATATTCTTAGCTATGGCGGACTTGATTATTCAGGATTTAATTGTTCAAACAATCCTCAAGAAAGCAAACCTGGAATCGAAGAATAGAATCGTTTAGGTAACTCTTCATATTCGTTATTTGCTGTGTTATATCAGGCGCTTGAATGGTCCTCTTGACAACATGCTTTTTCTGGACTAATTCAATGTTCTCTACTTGTGTTTGCAACTCGCTAGGAAGAGAATGAGTGAATGTAAGTGAGAGGGGGACGAGATCCGTACGCGCAGAATCCCTGCACTAGGGTCTTTAGCTCAGGGGGAGTTTCTCCAGTCCATTTCTGGAGGGGCTCAACCACCGATTTTTGTGCTTGCTGGATCACGATGCACAACTGATTGAGTTCCTCGGTGTTGCCACTGACATTCTATATGTATGCATCAGGTATGAAGATCAAGATCATCAAGACGATTCACAAACCTCATAGATTTGAATAAATCTCAAAAGCGTGTTTGGGATCTGATCAAGATTAGCAATGGGAGCGAACTTGAGACCAGCGGCCGCAGTTTCGAGAAGTAGTTTGGTGGTGCCGATGATCGTTTGCTTCAGATCGCCATCGGATCTACGAGGTACTGATTCCGCTGGCACCGATGAAGTAGCTGGGACTGACGATCCAGGTTCTTGCTGCATGTGGATGCTCGGGTCATCGTTACCAGTGGCAACTGCGTTGTCCATCACTCGTGGGTTCACTTCGGCAGGAGGGGACAGCGATGGCCGTGAGTCGTTCGTGAATGTCTGGATGGGAGCAGTCGGCATAGAATGTTTGGATTGGGATGCGCTTGATTGGTTGCGACGACTGGAAGCGGGGTTGGGACTGGGACTCCTCCGGAATAGCCCAAGTAATCTGTCTCGAGACGATGTCCGTTGCTGCATGGTATGATCCTGCAAGGTGCCACCAGGAAGTAAAAGAGTGGGCGCTGTAGTATTAAGGGTGCCAGAATGCAGTCCTGCGGGGCTGCCGTGGTGTTTGTCGTTCCTTCTGTCATATGCGGCGGCAGGCCCGATGATCTGGTGGTTGTTGGAGGGAGGGGGGGTTGAGACCTGCGACCGATCGTCAGAAGACTCAGAAGGGTGCCGCGTCTTCTTGAACCAGGAGGGAAAGCGATGAGATTTAGGATCAGTTGGCATGGTGTCGGTGTGGCTAGCGATCAGAACGGTGTGCGTTCAAGAAGGAGTTTGGGAGAAGGTTGCCCAGCTACTCTTATATCATATATGCGTCGACTCGCCTTAATAGGTATTAGTAAGGCAACGTGGACCCCTCCCTAACAGGGAAATAACCACGCACCTGCCCTGGACCTGATATACAGCGGAAGTGTTTAAGCTACTCCATAGAGATGGAGTGAACCAAGTCCAAAGGCAGCATTGAATACAGTGTAGTGATGCATGCACGTAACACTGAGCCCTCAGCCTGGACCATTCAACGCGTGCTTCCACCCAAGAATGGGAGTCGGTGTGAAATAGCATATACATACCCAACGGCGTGTGAGACAAACGGTGACCATTCGGGAAGCCGAGTATTCATTGAATTGGCTTCTCGATCGATAGCGATAAATAAATCCATAGCTCAGGCCTCCTTGCTTGCAAACAAAGGACATTCAACATGCAAATGCGTGCCCGCTTGACGTGAAATGGAGAAATCGTCCCGGTGGGCGTGGAGGTCTAAGCCAGTCACAAGTGGGATGGAATAGTGCAAGACGGCATTGCGAAGTCGCGTACAGGACCTAATCATTTTCCTTGCCGACTGCATAGTAATGCACACGCATAACGTCGAGCCCTCAACCAGCCTGGGTCATGAAACGTGCGCTTCTATTTCCGCGGAGCAGAATATGTAACGGTATATGTGTAGAGGGGAAATCAGTCTCAGGCAATAATGAGCAAGACAAATTGAAGCGGTTTTGGCTTGAAACGGCACAGAGCTTCAAGTCGTTGGTTTTTTTTTTTGACATTCACATGATCCCGACATTGCGGAACTTCCCATATGCATGATGCTGCTCGCCATGCAGTCTCCAACTCCCGCGAGGGATACCTCACAGGCGCAGTTCGGCGCGTCTCCAATCTACAAGAGTGGTTTGTTTTCATTTTTTGTTCACCAACCCCTGTCCCACTGCCTAAAGTCATGCGATCATTCCGGCTGACCAGCCACTTTCATCTCAACATTTTATCCCTGTGGCCATAATTAAGTCTGAGGAGAGCGGCCCTAGAACGTCCGCACACGCCATTGTTTGGGGTAGACAAAAGAATGGTAAAATGTAATAGGAGGGCTAAAGCGGGAGCTCAGTCTCCGTTAATGAAGAACTGAATTACTACGGTTAATACTAACCTAAAGCGGGAGCTATAGTACAGAAGAGTACAGAGTAAGTAATGTAACAACTAACTAAAAACAATGATACTAACCTCAGTCTCCGTTAATGAAGAAGTGAGGAGAAAAAGAAAGTAAGCGAAAACAGTATATACAATTATATACATTGTGTCACGATGTCACGACCCGGCGTTCCCCGGGGCCAGATGACCTCCTCCCTGACCCTCTCCCATGCCTGACCACTCCCCACACACTCCGCTTGCCACCCGTCGCTGTCTAACCACTTCCCGCCACCTCTCCACAACCCCTCTCCTACTTGTCGTTGAACGACCTAGCGGTGCAGAGCGCCGTGACCCGTTGTCCCATGTTTCACCGCACCTTGTTATCTCGCGGCGAAGGTCACACTTGACCTTCGCTGTCTTGAGCATGTGCTCTTTGTTTGTTTTCCTCCTTCTTTTCTCCGCCCGTAATCTCCGCGAGATCTGGCGACTTATTCCCTATTCAGTTCCCTAGCGCTTAAATACAGCTTGTAACTAATGCTTGTACTGTAGTTCGAAATCAACTAGAATCCACCCCTGAGCTTACCTCTGTCCCCCGTGAGACCTCCGACCTTCTGAAGTATTGGGACCACGTTGAGAACGAGGCGCAACGCTCCTCCTCGAGTCATTGAAGCTGAAATCCCGGCTCAACTTGCCTAAGTAGCCTCGGCCTCGAGATCGGTGGGGTTGATCCCTCGCTAAAGCTCGGTCGTGCGTAGGACGCCTTTACCGCTAGCGGGCAACGTTCGGTTGCCTACGGCTACCATTGGCGAAGATTCGCACGGTTCTGACACACGAGGCGAATACGGATGTAAGAGCGATCATGTGGTGTTGGTTGGTAAGTCACGGGTCGTTGTTACTCCAACAAAATGTTTTTCTGGATTAAGCAGTACATTTCAGAAGAGTTGGTGACACTGTCAAAATTCGCGGTCCAGTTCCCACCTTGAGTTTGGCACTAGAAAGGTTGCGAAGCAACCATGACCTTGCTTGCACATCATTAATTGCTGACCACAAGGCCAGTTATTGGAGTTGGCTTTAGTCATTTAATTCCTTGACACTCCATCCATCAAGCACCCACTCAGTTGACATTTTCTTTGTAGTTAATGGACATAATGAGCACTATGAGTTGAATCGAGGATGGTCTGAAACGATAAAAAGTATAAGGGGTTGGCACCGTCTCTTACTCCTGCCTTCGGCACTTAACCAGAGAGAAAGTGGTCCAGAGAAGTGTCGTTTGGAAGGCGAGCCACCTTCTACACGGTTACTAAGAAGGGGAGCTGAGTCTCTAAACACTATGATCTCCTCCACCATGCGGAGTATGTTGTCCTCTTCTCAGTGCCTATCAAGTGACATGCTGGTGACATCAAACCTAAACACCAATCTGAACATCGCAAATGGAACTCGTGGGGAAGCGGTGGGGGCCGAGAGTTTCGCTTCATTACCGCCCTCTTATCAGGTTGGATGTCGCTCAAGTGCTCTATGGCACCCAACAAAGATGGAGAACTTGCAGTCACGAAGTTCTCATTTGTAAAGTGAGAGTCGATGTTGCCATTTGTGAAGTGAGTACTGGGGTTGTCGCCAGCCCATGGCTGGTACATGACCTGTGCACGAAGCCTTGAAGCGGGCGGACTCCAGCACATATGCTTCGAAAAGTTGAATATGCCAGCAAATACTACTTGGGAAGCAGTGAGGGCATCAGGTGCCGGTTATTACTTGACTCAGGGATGCACTAAACACCAGAGAACTTCAGGTACGATGATGGCAAGGGGGATGACCATAACACAATGATACATAATACAATTCGTTGAATGGTCACATGCTATTGGGAATCACATGAGAAGTAAAAGTAATATAAACACATTTTTCCCACGCAATTGTGGGTTTGGAAGTGACCTTGCAAGCCAGACTCAGTGCCAGTCGCTCACGTGAGTTTCGCCGAAGTATATCCGAATTTTTCGGCGTGGCGAAACTGCGTAAGCGACTGGCGCAATATGTTGTTATTGTTTGTTTAACTCGAGTTCTTTGGCCTCGATAATCACACCAATATTTATTATATTTTCCGTCAGATAATGGGTGACGAGCGCAGGGAAATTCGTTTATAATTAATTAAAGCCTATAAAATACAATATATCGAGCTAGCTAATGAGAGGATCATTCACGGTAGATGACGCAATGGCACTTGAGGTTGTAGCATTCTGCTTTGCGGGACAAAATTTATTGCATTCTGTCAAGGATAGATTGGTGTTAGAATTGTCCAAGTGGGAGGAAAGCAACGTACGTGTATGACCTTCTACCTTGCACAGCTTGCATTTGTAAGGGGCCCGTTGAGGTGCAGTGACGGTAACATGTTGCACAGGGTTATTGGGCGGCAGCGACTCTGTCTTGAGTTTGGATGAAGGGATTTCGGGGGGGGGAGCGATGGAGTGCACCAAGTTGAGGATTTTTTCGGCATGCTTCATTATGAATGGTCGTTGTGCACCCCGGATGTTATTCGAAATATCATCGACGGTGCACAGTGCATGAGCGTGGGAGAGATGACACAACAACTCGACTATTTCATCTGAGATCAGAGCAGCAGGGCCAAGGAAGTGGTCCCTTTTGCCACCCCAGAACTCAGCGTGGACTTGTTGCCTCCATCCAACAAGCCCTGCCTTGAGCCGCTTGTCAGTCTCGCCGCGGGTGTAATTGGTCATGACCTTCACTCGGTTTGGTCTCCTTGATCTCTTTGGTGGGGAGTCGAGCGCATTCATCCCTTCAGTTCGCTTGGGATCGCAGAGGTCACAACAGGAGAGGCAGGGAGGCGGAGTGCAATGCGGACAGCAAAAGGGTTCAGGCCCTGAAAGCCCCACGTGAGGAAGACTCGTGATTGTCAGGGACGCGTCCGGGGTCGAGAGGGCCCGGGGGTAATGCCCGGCACTGAGGCCGTCGCAGGGTGTGGAGCGGGCGTGCATACTGGCGGGCCCGATCCGGGACAGTGGTCCCTGGCCACTCAGACTGAAGTGGAGAATGTGTTATTATTATTAAAGAGGAAAACTATACTACTTACCTGAAGTGGAGAATGTGAGAAGAAGGTTACTTCTTCGGTTCCCACTTCAGGTACATTTATGTACATGTGGCTTGAGTCACATGACAGGTGCCACGTCATCCTCGGAGGCAGCCGCAGGCATCCGGGTGTCCCCGTGGGGGATCCCGAGAGCGTCCGCTACATGCGCGCGTGCTGGGCACAGCGGGAAGCCGTCCGGGGTGTGTGGGCCGGACGGGTCAATAGTACATCGATACAAGGGAAGGTGGTCCGTGTAGATAGAAAGAAATAAACAGGAAGAGGAAGATGAGAAGAATGAAATAAAGAAAGGGGAAAGAAAAGGGAAAAGAGGGGGGAGGAGAGGGAGGAAGGAGGGGGGAGGGGGATAGACAGCGGGGAGCGGGTGTGGTGTGGCCGGGTGGGCCCGGGTGGGCCCGGGTCAGGTGGGTGTGCCCTGACAGTGATGCAGTTCAATGTTGTCACTCACTGAGTTGTACGTTATCATAGACATGATCCAGGACTTTTCGCCTGCACCCACGTTGAGGATGGCTCTCTGGGAGCATGTCAGCATCCAGAAATTCTGCAACCGAGCTCTCGATATTCTCGTACTTCGAGTGGTGGCCGCTTTTGTGTGGTTTGGACGACTTTGTTTTGTCACCCCGAGGTATCTGTGCCCCTTCGGGATTGGTTGGGCCATCAAAAGGATAATCCATTAGGTTCTCCTCTTCGTTGCTCTCAGCGCCATCATCGTCATCGTCATCCTGAAATTCCTCATCTGTCCTCTGTGTGTTGACTGATTGGACTTGAGCACGCTCCAGTTCTGGGAGAGGAAGGTCTACAAGTGCGTCGGAAGGGGGGCCATGGGGCTGAGAGTAGGGGAAGTTTCCCTGATCTCCCAGTGCGGCGCGCTTCCGTGCAACACTACTCACCGGGCCATTTTTGCGTTTCAGATTGAGACGCAGTGAGGCTTCAAGATCGGCCTTTCTCTTATCAACTCTTGGCTTTGAGAAATAAGCCTTCTCTGCAATCAAGATGGCAATCGCTTGGATGGAGCCGTCACGACCTGCCCGACCGAAGCGCTGAACGAGTGTATCGGGGCTCTTGGGAACTCGCCACTGAACCACGACTTTCACTTGGCGTAAGTCAAGACCCTAAGTAAGTGTCATTAGCATTCATTGGATGCATAGCAAGGATTCGTCTCACCATACCGCAGGCATCTGTACAGCAAATCCCCCATATTTTTCCCAATTTATACTTCGCTTCAACGTCCACTTTGAACGTGTCTGACATTCCAGAATGATACCACACAACCCGATCTCGGTGACTCTGTGGCAAGCGAGATCGCAAGAATCTGGCGGTTCGTATTGTATCAACGCGAGAATTGCAGTATACCAAGAACGGTGAGATATTTGCATCTATCCATGCCTGATCATCTACCTTTGCATCCAGTGGAAGCAGGAAAGCCAGATCAAAACAGCTTTGGAGTGTAAACTTCATTGGGCGGACGGAAAGGTGAACATTCGGTCTATCATTCGATCTTCGGATGATTTCAGTGCCGCAGTGCAAACCGGAAATCTTCAGCATGTCTGTTAGAACATGCTGGCGGAGGGTGGCAGAGGTGAAGAAGAATGAGACGCTATCTCTGAGTATGGAGAATAGTCGTCCTATCTGTATGTAAGCAGATCTGAAGTCTCGGCCCCACTGACTGATACAATGTGCTTCGTCAAAGCAGATACGGTCAACCTTCTTCTGAAATTGGGGGTCAAGCCAAAGAGCCATGAAACATGGATCCACTATCAGTTTGGGTGATATGACAACTGTACGGAACTTCCCCAGCCGAATATCCTAGGTGAACCCATATGAGTGCTGACTGAAAACCTTGGTTGATTGTCTTACTTTAACCAGTCCAGGCTTTTCACCAAGCAGTTCTGCGGTGATTGACACAGATGGAAACCCTTTCTTGATGGACTCATCGGACAGCTGGCTTCCAAGACTCTTTAGTGGAGTCACTATGAAAGTAATCCCCTTTTCACGCAACATAGGCAACCAAAAGGTCATTGTTTTTCCTGAACCTGTTGCCGAGATTGACACAACATTTCTCTTGGCTAGTAAGCTTAATGCTACCATACACTGCCAAATGCAAGCGCGAATGTCAGAGACGGGATTATTGTCAGAGGCTGGATTATTGTCGGAGTCGGAATACTGTCAGAGTCTGGCAGACTGTCAGGAGGCGGATAGAAGACGGATTGGGTTTCTGTCTGAGTCGAGGTCGGAGGTGCAGAGTTCTGTTGGAGCGCGCATGCGGATATGTGGGCGGAAATATGCGGCGCATCCGGAAGCGCTGTTCAAGGTTAGCAGAGTGGGATCGCGGCCTCAGCGACTCAGGTGGAGCGCTGTGCCCTGAGCTTGACATTTGGGGGAGATCCCGTATTTACAAACTGACACTTACAGCGGACTTCAAACAAGACTTGCGGGCGGAGCGGACCTGTAGGAGGAGCGCAGACTCCGCGAGCACGGACTCAGAGGGGGGAAGCCCCCTTTGCAGAAGGAGGGACTCAGACCAGACAGGGGGGTACTCTAGTTGATTTCAGACTAAGGTCCCCGAAAGTATTTACAGGATATAAATAGGCAGGAGGGAAACACAGAAGGACTGGTCAGTCCGGCGCGGTCCGGCGCGGAAATAAGCGGGGATTGTCAAACTGAATGAAGGACAAGAGCCCGGGAAATGGGAGGCAATGAACTAAACAAAAGCGGATCAAGTGCCAATATTGACAGGTAATAAGAAGTGCATCAGCACATGGATCAAGTGCCAATATTGGCAAGTTAAGCGAATGAATGGATGAACAGTATAGGCACTCGGCAAGGAATGAATGGTATGCCGCCGAGTGACAAGATGGCCAGAGAAAAGCGGAGGTCAGCGCGCGGCACCGATACAAGTCCGCAAATAAGCGGGGTCGGTGCGGTGCCGACACAGGTCCGTGAAGGGACATGGAAATCAGCGCGGTGCTGACAAGTCCGCAACAGAGGGTGGTCCGTCAGTGCCGTCACAAACAAGGGCAGCATGATGGCCAGCAAGGTCGGAGGGGAGTGTTGGCCTGACCACAGGGTGTGGAGGGCAACCAGGAGTGGCAGAGGTCCAGATGCAGGTGGAGGTCCGGATGCGGGCAGAAGTCCAGATGCGGGTGGAGGACTGGATGCAGTGCATGGTTGATAGGGCAGGGGGCCAGACATCGGATTGGGGGCTGGTTAGATTGGGTTTCAGGTCAGCGGATTCACCTATCGGCATTGATTCACCGCTGATGGAGCCCCAGGATTTGTCGGTCATGACAGTGAACATGGAACTGGGTTTTGCTTTCATCCTGGAGCCCCTTGATATCTGACCCTATGGAGGGAAGAGCGGTGGGTGTCATAAATGGATCGTGGCTTGGGATTATTGATTGTCCGGGGAATGCCGAGTCAATGGGTTCCCGCGCTTGTCACCTCCGCCCGCCCAATCCCATACCACTAGAGTTGTGAGTGTTTTTGAATGCTACAGGGCATCAAAGTCACTAATTGTTAACCCCATTCCTCTGGGCTCGTCATGTGCCGGATCCCTTTCGATGGGACTGTCCTCATCATGGTCATCATTATCCTCCCTGTGAGCTTCTTCTCCACCTACATATGATTGGGCCCCTTTGAGAAGAACGTTGAGAACTTCTATTTTAACCATAGTATGTGGTCCTCTTATTCGCTCTTGAAGCATTTGAAGCATGACTTCCATTTTTGCCGGGGCATGTTGTGTACCCCGGTGCTTGATATAGAAGTTCTGTTCTATATTGACATGTACCATTCGGTAGGTCTCTATCAGCGAAGACTGGTTGATAATGTGGGTAAGTGTCCTGTTCGAGCTTGAGCCACCAATGATGACCTGAGGTAAGTGAGTCACTGTCTGACTGAGAATATGCGGGTTCACCTGCCTTTGTATACAGATTGTTTCGCTCAACAAGCCAATCTACACCTCTAAATCCATCTGGTCGACCTGATGGATTGCATACCCAGTGGGATCGGATTACTTGGGCCAGGCGGGCAGGGTAGACTGAATGCAGATTGCGAAGAAATTTCGCGAGGTGCACCGCATATTTATGCTTCCCACAGCCTGAGAACATCAGCACCCATAACCACAGAAGATCCTCCATCGCGCCTATCGCACCAGTGTTCATTGCATGTGCCAACATGCAGTACCACAGGCCATCACGTCGAAATAGTAAGTTGCCTTCTTCCAAATAATCTCGTGGATCCTCACTCTGTCGTCGCACCTCGGATATCCATCCTGCAATCTTCTCCTGACAGATCTTCTTTGAAAGAGCAACAATTTCCGACCATGATGGATCACTATCGGCGAATTCCTTCAAGTCGGAGAAACCAGTAGCTCGTTCCCAACAAACCAGCAAGTGTGAACTTGTGAGGTGTAGGATTCCATCATTCAGCATGCGGTAAGTTGGGTTACTTGCAAGTTTCGATGAGTCTTTCGGCTGGAGGATTTTGAACTGATCAAAGATGCCACCCCTGACTTCACGTAGTGCCTTCGGCTGAATGTGAACTCGCCAGATGGCATCTACACAGGCCATACGAATATGGAAGCCACCAGGTATAGTCACAAGGAACTGGAGTCGTTCCTGTGGTGTGGATTCAATCGCATGTGACTCTGTTGTCGCATCGTGCCTTTCTTGCGTACCCAGGTCACCATGACACAGCCGGACGAAGGAATGGTACCATTCTGGGCTTGTTCCAGCCTGCCGTTCAAGGCTCTTCACTATCGCAATATTATCGTCATTCACTGATGCCTTCAGGTGCATTGCTCGAGCAGGGTACTGCACCGTCTTCTCTGGTACGTCCAATGTAAATGAGGATGGCATCTTTCCAAGCTCACCCTTGTATTGCCCAAGGTAGTTATCGACAATTATCTTCTGTGTAAACCATTCCATTCCTTGCAGCACACTGTCCTGCCGCTCTTGGATGCGCTCAAAGAGATATTGTCGGTCAGGTGTGGCAGGAGGTCTCGAGTCCTTGGGATTATCTGGATTCAGGGAGCTCTTCTCCCAAAGCTCCTTCGAGTATCGGAGGTCATCAAGCGTGGTACCATAGGTGAGTGGAATAAAGGTGGCTGTTGTTATACTTGAAAACGTCCCTTGGTTCTGATCACTGGGCTCTTTCGTCTTAAAGTCAAAGTCCAGATTGTCATATGCCATCGCATACAACCCGGGGTCTGAGAGCTTCTTCAAGCTTGCTTTGAGGCTTTCGGTCACTGACTGAACCATATGGCAGATAGACTCCGCCGATACACTCCACCCTCCATGTGAGAGTACTTCAATGACTCGCCTTGGTGTGTTTGTGGAGTCAAGGAAGAAGCCTTGAATGGCTTGGAATGCATTGCATCTTTGGCTTGAACTGTTTGCCAAGATCGAAAGGATTGCGACCCCTTTCTGTGTGCGCCGGTAAGTCATAAGTTTGATCCAGTATTGTTAACTCACTACTCTCAGAAGTGCCGCGTTACGTCTTTTTGCTCGAGTACGACCATTCCTCTTGCTCTCTTCCTCACTGCTACTCTCACTATCGCTGTTGCTTTCACCTTCCCCAATCACATCATCGCCATCTGCCAACTCGCCAAGATCTACATTCGGGTCATGTCTTGTCCGATAGTCAGCCACCTCTCTTGATGGCTTTGCACGTCGTCGTGCTTCTCCATTAGCATCAAGGAGCGACTGTACTAAGGCCCAAGTCTTCGGAGTCACACAACGGAATTTATCGATCATTTTCTCAAGGCTAAAGTTTGTTACATTGTCCGCCGTTGCACTGTGGGCATTGAAGTGTAAGCCATGTATGCTCTGAATAACTGTCTTGATCTCATTAACATAGATCCTCTGAGACAGATCCAAAGCCCAATTCTCCACTGCGTTACCTGTCGCTTCAGTCCATAACCGGGGATCACGACTTTCTAGCAACGCGATGAGAAAATTCGGTATCGTTTGCAGTGATGAGCTTTCGATTAGATTGATGATCTCGAGGAGTGCTTGTGACATCCAAGGTCAAGAACTAGATACAAAGTGTAGGATTGTTTTATAGATGCAACCCATCAATCATCTCCATTATCTGACGGAAAATATAATAAATATTGGTGTGATTATCGAGGCCAAAGAACTCGAGTTAAACAAACAATAACAACATATTGCGCCAGTCGCTTACGCAGTTTCGCCGCGCCGAAAAATTCGGATATACTTCGGCGAAACTCACGTGAGCGACTGGCACTGAGTCTGCTTGCAAGCAAGGTAAAAGGAATTGGGATGAAATTGTCACGGTAGGTAGTTAAGTACCTTTTCTCGCCGACAGTGGATGTCTGAGGCTGGGTCATGCTGTGAATCTCAGGCTACATAGATCTCTGATGCTGTTCTTCCAGCTGCTTCACCTCTTTCCGCAGAGGCGGTTCAGGTAAAGCGATTACCAAGCCACTCATCGCATTGCTTCATGCATCCCCTAATTCTGAAGAACTCCCGCCACCTATTATTCTCTCAACACTCCGATCTCTTGAACAATCTCACTGGCATGCAGGTGCTTTGACCCTCAAACTCTTGCTCGATGGTCCACATCCGTCCTCTTCTGTGTAAGGCGATACCTCATCCAAGCCTTTACATATCGGCCTGATGACAAAGCAGGATTCATTGCCACATTGGATGAATTTGGGCTTTAGGGACCCCACGCCGTCTAGAAGCTCTCTTCTTAATCAAATCCCTCCCCATAGGTGTCGCACCCCTCTCACGTCGCCACTTCATCGTCTCTATAGCTGTCCAACAAAGTGCTGTTATTAGTCTCTCTGTGGTCCAGTCACTCGCTGAGATTGCATACATCATCAACTTACCCCAGGATGGTAAATGCATCGCTGTTGTCCCCGTGAGCGATCTCACATCGGGCCCAGTAAGAGGCGCGTTAGGGGTACCCGGGTTCACTGCTAGTCAGGTTAGAAAGTTTTGGAGATAGGTCTTGTCTGTACGTCATCATGCAGACGGTTGGCATGTATGGGGCTCTGGATTCCCGCATTGCTTCTCCGGTTCCTACTGTTCTTCAGTGGTATGAACGTTCAGTTTGAACCATCCATGGCGCCTCCCCCGTTTTGATTGCCATCTCAAGAGATGTTTCGCCATAGCTAGCGTACATTTGAGAATTATCTCTCAATTTAGCCTTTGCCTTATTTAATGCGACAGTGATCAAGGAACACTAGGTGCGCGCTCATCTCCAAACCATAACTCGAAACCCCCTATGCGACCAACCCACCGGCCAATCGGGGTCAACATCACCTGAGATCTCTTCTCAGGGGACGCTGCGCTGTGGAAGTCATCGATGGCGCCTCATCCCTGGACAAGCCCGTAGTCAGGTGTACTCCAAATGGAGGGCCCAGAAGGTGAGGAAGAAAAAGTAGCCATCCATTGTAATTCATCAACTCCATCCTCTTGGCTGACTTGCGCTTGAATAAGGGATATAATGGGTAAATAACGGGTCGGTGGTAGAACCGCTGAGGGCATGTTGCCGTTGGGCGCAGTGCGTGTAAACAAAACAACACCTGTGCACTAATTGCCATGCGCTCCGCGATTGTGCTTTCTAGAACTTGCAATACTACCGCAAATGCGGTGGCTGTGTCAGACGCACCAGGTTATCACGCTGCTCTGGCACCCTCTAAGGATGGAATCTAAACAGAGTCATCGTTGGGCGAAAAAGCGGTCCTCTGCGCACGATAAGTAACAATATAGATGCCCATCCGGCTGGCGCAGTCAAAATGTTAAGATAAATTTTCTCCAATAATACATATACAAACTCGGAAACCTTGAAGAGTCGAGTGTGTCTATGAATCTCCAAGCGGTAAACCATATTGTACAGCAACGAAGAGCGAGCAAATACCGGTATGGGTGAAAAGCGTTGAAACAAGTTGCCCGATCATCCACCCCAAGAACGGAGTGGTTGTGCCATCGCCAGCCACGGGAACAACAGCGTTTGAACTCTTGATATAGAAACCGCGCTGAGTAGAGGTAATACCGAGACCGGCTGGGGTGCCAAAAGCTGCAGGTGCGGCGTGGAGGACTGTGAGAAGGAACTCAGCAAATTGAAATGACGTTGAGACAATGAGGTTCCGCATGGAGTACCCTCCTAACAGGAAGACTATTACTGATCATGCCATCCACTGATCCGGTGGGTGGTTATCACAATGCGGAGCTCTGGAACGATGCCCGCTTGTCCCGTCTGGCAAGAATGTAGCCGATTTAATGCATAGGTTACAGTGGCAATGACAGGATACTTACTCACCAATGGCGCATCCTTCTACGCGTCTCAGGAGACCAATACGGATCATCAGCGGATACACTAAGGTCGCCTTCCATAGGAGGTAACCCTCCAGGTTCAGCAACAGTGTTGTTGAATACTCTACCATTTCCAAGGCCTTCTCTCACGAGTGTCGCGCGCATAGTGATAGGTAGGAGGGTACCAAAGGCTTTTGAAATAGTCCCAGCCGTCAAATCACTGGGCAAGCTGGTGCATGCGTAGGTTTAGGCCATTTGTGTTGCCGTACGACTTGGGCACTACAGCACCGGCGGTTAGGGCAACCCTCGAGGAGGCGTGGAGGCGTATTGATAGCGGAACTTATAGCTTCAGGAACAGGGCGATCCAAAGAGCGAAGAGACGGCGTCTGTAAAGAATCCTTTGAGCCCGCCTGTACGACAGATTGGAGAGTCTCGATGCGGCTTAGTAATAAGTGGCCTCAAGACGTCATCCCCCCCTCATCAGCGTCTGGGCCCTCAGAAGTAGCCAGATCCGATGAGCAAGCGGGCTTTTCAGTGTCTAGACATTTTGAAACTGTGAACGAACGAAACCCGGAGATTGGGGGACAGTGCAGCATCTAAATCCGACGATGGAGATGTCTTGAATCTGCTTCAGGACAGCTCATCTAGTGCCGGAAAGCTCTCATCAATAACGGGTTCAAATTGAGCAACAGCGGGGGTTACACACACTTGCGCCACATGGACAATATATAGCTCCACTACTGTATTCCGACGTCCCCTTTTTATGGTGTTCATTTATCACGCTCTACCGATTAGCGCGCTGCTTCATTCGATTCAGGAAAATCGACAAAACTGAATTGTTTCAGCCGAGAACCACGGTCGCGAAGCGAGTCCATTCCAGAGTTGATTACTATTTCTCCTTATGTAGAGTGAAATTTCGGTGAGAAAGCCGATCAGTAAATAGTAATGTCCAGATGTAGGGCATATGCTGGCCGAGGCGGTGACAATTCGTAGTGGAAGCGCTGCCCGGCCCAGGTTCTGGGTCACAATACGCGATCATACAGTGCGGGTTACCGTAGAGCGCACCTGGAACCAAGGACAAGTAGAGCACAGCGTGATGATAGTGGGAAGGGTTGTTTGTGCCCCAACTGGCGCCCTTTCCCATCGCCATGCGTACAAATTCCTTCAACCGACATTCCTTGGGTCCAAGTCGAGCCAGGGAGGAAACCCATAAGTCCGTCGTCTGCTTTGGGTCATAGATTCACTTCACCAACGACGCATGCAGATACCCTAAGAATAGGAAAACATTATGGCCAGAGAATAGTATAAACTAAATCCCCCAGGCAAGACGATGGATGATAGAATCGGCAGCGACATATAGAATCGGACGTGTGGCAACGGTCGCTCTATGGATGGGTTTGATTGCGAAGTCGATCCATGAGTGAGGAGCGAATAAAGAATAGTTGCGCACACTGTAAAGCTTCAGGCAGTTGCAACCTGGCCAGAAAACAGAGGGAAGGTGTGAGCGAGATGTTGTGGGTATCAGCAGACTCGGACCCAGTCGTTCCAGGGGAACGACTGGTGGAAAACATTGCATCCGGGATGATGTAAGCGCTACATGTGACTATACCGACGTCGGTACAATGTATATCACTATTTACACCTACTTCGATGTAAACTCGCGAACGGCATGCCACCGACTCCATCCCTATCCTATCCGCACCCATATGCTGAGCCAACAGAAGATACAATAAGGAGAAATGTCGCTGACGTCTTTGGGAAGACTCTTTGCGGTTTCCAATTGAGAGCAGTCGTTGCCCAAATCCATCGGAGGGATTTGCTCTTGACATCCGGGACTGGCTCTGGCAAAACTTTGATATACTGGGTGCCATTGCTGTATAATGGCGGAAGGATTCTAGTAGTCATAACACCACTTACTGTCCTTGGCTCTCAGCAAGCAACTGGACTGAGCGCACTTGGTGTAAGATCTGTCTGTATCTCAAAGGACAATCTATCGCCAGATCTTCTTGAGGTTTGTCTTGTTTTTCACCGATATTCGGAATCCAAATGCTATATTATATGCCTATAGGACATCTGCCATCGAAAATACCGTGTCATTATTCTCTCTCCTGAGCTGGCTATGGACCATCGCTTTCTGGAGATATGGACGCTGGACTCCTTCTCGACTTGGGTAGACCGAGTCATTGTGGACGAATGCCATGTGGTTTCTGAATGGGGGTCGACCTTTCGTGAATCATATAAACATCTCCACACCCTTCGCTACATTTTCCCACCGTCTGTGACCATTACTGCTGCAACTGCTACGCTACCTCGCTGCATCAAACTCGAAGTTATCCAAAACCTCGGGCTTTCAAAAAACTATGTGGAAGTCAAGAGGACAAATGACCGCTTTAACATTAGCCTTTCAGTGTGGAAAATGCGGGGTGCTTTCCGAAAATATCACGATTTAAACTTCTTGGTCACTGTCGGTGGCCCTTGGATGGCTTTCTTTGATGATCGAAACCACACGTTGGGTGCCGCAAAATATATCCGGAGCCTCCTAGGCCAAGAGTCCAAGGAGAAAGTCGTTTGGTTCCACTCTACCATGTCTGCCGACTTTCGTGCATCTGCAATCCAGAAGCTTAAATCAGGTACTTTGATTGGGATTTGCTGCACAGACG
Organism: Cantharellus anzutake; assembly: GCF_015039405.1. Lineage (NCBI taxonomy): Eukaryota > Fungi > Basidiomycota > Agaricomycetes > Cantharellales > Hydnaceae > Cantharellus > Cantharellus anzutake. The sequence goes on along the minus strand of NW_024066985.1, from coordinate 110,023 downwards.
CAGCAGGAATGGTATGTGCTCCTAATATATGTGCACTGACATCAGTGCGCATGCACGAGCAAAATATTTTAGGGACTTGATCTTCCCAACATCAGGCTTATTGTGCAGTACGGTGTTCCGGATACACTCTCAACTTGGGCTCAACGGCTCGGAAGGGGTGCCCGAGATTTTTCCTTATTTTGTTCTGCAATCCTCATTGCTGAGCCAAAATGGTTTGGTCCTGAAACTCCAGTATCGACATCGTCGAAGACGACCCAGCGGGTTTCCGAGATTAAACTTAGGGAAGCTATGGCTATGAAGGAGTTTATTACAACCAGCCGCTGCCGTCGAATCATTCTGAATAGATATTTCAGTAATGATGACTGTGGTAAGTTCGTTTATTGTGCAAAGATCAGGTGCATTTCTTATCTGGTATCAGACATAGAAGAGTTTTGCTGTAGCCGATGTGCCCCTCACACCCCACTATCATGCTGCGATAACTGCAGTCCCGGTTCCAGTATTCTTCAACCCCCAGATGAACCTACTGTTTTGATCCGCCGTGCCCCATTAAGGGCTTATGAGAGGTCCGAGGCTGAAGAGCAACTGGAACAGCAGCTGCTAAAATGGAGGGAGGAAAAACTGCGGGGCCTTTTTCCTGATGAGGCTGACATCTTGCCGGGTTCTGACATTCTTGCGGATGAAATTCTTACACAAATCGTAGATTTAGCACATTTTGGGCGTCTTCCGAGCATTGAAGCCCTACAGTTTGAAACACGATGGACACTTAGTTCGAGATTTGGGCAAGAAATATTGGCGCTTGTGACTGCAACTCATCCACAAACTGTTCCGAGCATGAAGAAGGAAGCTGATCTAGAAGAGCTCAAGGCACGAAGACCTCCCACCTGCAGTGCATGCAACAATCCTGGCCACACTAGTGAGTTAGACGCTTCTCAAGTGACTAGATACTATAGAATTAACAGTTCTTGTTTCAAGAAATGCAAAAAATCTGTCCACAACACCCGAGCCATATCCAGGCCTCAGTCCAAAGTTCTCTAGCCCAACCTCCCTTTCCCCTTGCTGCTACATCCCTATCAAACTCAGCTCAGTCGTTGTTTCGAAGACCTAGCTCCCTGTTTGAGCATCACCTTTCATTTCCGACACATTCAGTTCCAGCTAAACGTGCACCGGAACCTGTAGACAGTACTGACTCCCACCATGCTAAGCGATGTGGGTTTATCCATGCTACGGATGCGGCACTTTCTGATTCCGGCCTTCAGTTTACGTGGGCACAAACTTTCCTCCACCTGTTGACTATGGGAAACTGCCAATTGGGAAATTCAAAGGCAAGTTAAGCACAGATGGTAAGGAACTGCTTAATTTGTCGCTACTACTGCGGCTGCTCATCAACTAGTGCATCGTCGATTTCCATCCATTCTTCTTGTGCTTCCCTTCCAGTGCCTACATCATCTAAATTTTCCACGACAGGCTGATTTCCATCCATATCCACCACTTCTCTGCTTGCCACATTGATCTCATCCTGCATCATTCGACGGCCGCGTGTAATGTGGTTTGGAATCCATGCATCGGCTCTCCGACCTTCAATGTATTTGTTAGGATTAACTACCTTAATTCCGTCCACCAGGCGCTTCAGTGTCTTCTCTATTTTGGGTGGTGGGTGAAGAACAGCTGTGCTTTTTATATAGAAGTTTCTCTCCAAACTTTTCATCGCTTTTCGGAATGTTCCCACCAGAATAGAGTGTTTATAGATTAGATTCCACGTTCTCGATGGACCACCTGCACCACCCCAGAGCACCTGGAGCTAAGGATAAGAACGTCAAAAAGTGATGATAGAAATAATTAAAATACTTTTGTGTGAAGATTTAGCTCTTCAACGCCCCAATCAACGGCCCGATACTGGCCATTTTTCCCCGTAGGACAAAACACCCAATTCATACGTATTGCGTGACTATGGGATGTTCATGAAGCTAGAAATTATAGCCAGAAATGCACAACAATACATACCTCAGTGGTTCGGGGTACTCAAAACGAAGGCGATATAGGAAATTGGATATCATCCTTGCATATTTATGCTTCCCAGTCGATTTCCACATTGGCACCCAAGAATATAGCACCTGCTCCACTCGCCCGATATCCCCAGATGAGACTGCTGCCTTGAAGATCGTACAATCCATGAGGTCACGAAGATACAATTTCGAGTTTGCGTTGACCTGATCAGCATTCGCAGTTAACCTTTCCCGGTCAAATGCAGGCCCAGGCAAGAACTGTTCCACCATTTCATGGGAAATCGCGACAATATCTTCCCATTTTGGTTTAGACTTCACCCAGTCAGCAAGGGTTTCCCATCTTGGGTCTTTAGCCTTAACAGCAAGACGCCAGCAGTCCAGTACAAGCCCCCAGCTAGTATGAGTCAGTGAAGACTCGAGGCGGTGAAGGTCTGGCATAGAACTCGAGGAGAATTTTCCCTTTTCTTTTGGGCGTAGTAGTGTGAGCCAGCGGAGAGCATCTGTATGTTTGACACCAGTATGATTGGTTGTCACGACCCGGCGTTCCCCGGGGCCAGACGACCTCCTCCCTGACCTTCTCCCACGCCCGAACACTCCCCGCACACTCCGCTCGCCGCCCGTCGCCGTCTAACCACTTCCCGCCACCTCTCCACAACACCTTTCCTCCTTGTCGTTGAACGACCTAGCGGCGCAGAGCGCCGCGACCCGTTGTTCCATGTTTCGCCGCACCTTGTTATCTCGCGGCGAAGGTCACGCTTGACCTTCGCTGTCTTGAGCACGTGCTCTTTGTTTGTTTTCCTGTTTCTTTTCTCCGCCCGCAATCTCCGCGAGATCTGGCGACTTATTCCTTATTCAGTTCCCTAGCGCTTATATACGGCTTGTAACTAATGCCTGTACTGTAGTTCGAAATCAACTAGAATTCACCCCCTAGGCTTACCTCTGTCCCCCGTGAGACCTCTGACTTTCTGAAGTATCAGGACCGCGTCGAGAACGAGGCGCAACGCTCCTCCTCGAGTCGTTGAAGCCGAAATCCCGGCTCTCTCACCTAAGTAGCCTCGGCCTCGAGATCGGTGGGGTTTATTCCTTGCTAAGGCTCGGTCGTGTGTAGGACGCCTATTCCACTAGCGGGCAACGCTCGGTCGCCTACGGCTACCCTCGGCGAAGATTTGCATGGTTCTGACATTGGTCTTCTTTTGATTTTCCTTCTCTTTCTCAGGATGTAGACGGGCCAAAGGGGAAAACCATGCTCTATATAGCCCTTCGAGCCCTGCCATCCAAACATGGAAGAGACCTGGAATGTGAATAAGATACTGCATTCGGAGTCCAGGTGTCTCTTCGGCAGCACGATGCTCACGAGCCGACTCGAGTTTTTCGAAGGCTCCAAGGTCTCCATGCACTAGCTGGACGTAATTGTACAGGTCTGCCGCTTGATAGCCAGCCTGACGGTGTAAGTCTTCTATAGCCCTAATATTGTCATCTATTGTCGATTGCTGTAGATGCATTGCCCGGGCAGGGAGAATTTCACTCTTGATCACTGGGACTTGCATGACAGGGGCTAAGTGGCCAAGATTCCTTTTGAATTTGGCAAAATCAGGAGCAAGTTCAACAAGGATTCGACGAAAGTAGTATGCATATGCTTCCCGCATATGCTTTGCAGTTCCCGGAGGTGGAAGGTAGTCCAAATAGGTCCTCTCTCGAACAGGAACTGATCGGTCTCGATGTGGATTACGAAGATCACAGTGCCAAAGGTGGTCCGATACACGAAGAGATTCAGGGTCAACATGAGCAAGAGGGATGAAGATACCAGAGGTGGCATTGAGCATGTAGCCTTGTCGTTGTATAGTTGGCTGAGAAGTAGAGATGTTGACATCGAAATTATCATATGCAAGCATGACACGGGAAAGTTTTCCATCGCCCTTGAGCCTCTTTAGTTGGCGTGTATGATCTTGAGATAGCGAGCCAATCATATTCAGTATGCTTGAATAAGAGAAACAGATACCGGCATGTGCAAGAGCATCGATGACTTTTGACGGTGTCCTTTTTGCATAAAGACAAATACTGAGAAGTGCTTGCGTTCCAGAGCATTTCTGGTTTCGATTCTGAATAAGGATTGAAATTATGGTGACACGTTTCTTATATATATATATATAAATTTAGGTGAATATGATAAGACTGTAATTCTTACAATGAGTAGGAGTGCAACCTGCCGCTTCTCACTGCGGGATCGGCTCCTTTGAGATGAAGGTGGGAAGCCACTAGAATCTAACCAGCAATCATCGTCGTCATTATTTTCGTTTTCCAAATCGTCAATGTCCTCCCATTCATCCAGTTCAACAATTTCCTCGGGGGTAAATGTTGCCGAAAGGAGACAGCCAATAAAATGCCACAAAGTAGGAGCTTTATGGGAGAATTTCTTTGCTGTCTGCTGAACAGACAAAAATTTAACTTCCTTGTGTGTCATAGATGAAGCTGAGAAATGGAAGCCAGAGGCTATGTCTGTTAGGCAATCGAGCTCATTCGTGAGTTGTTGGCGAGTGTAAAGGAGCACTGAAGTGAGAAACAGGGTAGGATCCCGCGAGTAGAGCATTGAGAGACACTTTTGGAGGCTTTCCCTTTGAATAATGAGACCAACAAGCATAGGGAGAGATCCCTTGATTTTATGGAGATTTGTGGGGTTGTGATGCAGATCATCGCTAAGGCAAGCATCGAGAAATTCATACAATGTCAGACCATTTGCTTCGAAGGAGTTAAGCACAGCCTCTATATGCGCTCTCTTCGGCACTTGAAAGGGTGAAGGAAGTGGGGACTGGTGGACGTTCATTGTATCGGACAGTGAGATCAGTTGCACAATAATATTCTTGTTGAGTATTGTTTGTTCAATTCAATATGCACAAATAACAGTATACAGCTGTCGTGGGAAAATGTTTTCCACCAGCCGTTCTGACAAGATAAACAAGCATAAACAGAACGGCTGGGTACGAGCCTGGGGTATCAGAAGCAAATTAAAAGATGACGTTAGCTGCCGGGATTAGTTGGCGGGAATGGCAGGGAGTCTGTGCGTGTCCTCGGCTCTCGGAGTCAGCTTGTCCGAGCGACGGATTCAGAATTGTCTGCTTCGAACTGCAACAGGCTGGGTTGGGCAATGAAGATGGAATGTGTTGAAAAACAAGGTTACGCCAGCGAGGGTAGGTGATGGAAGTAGATCGCTAAGTTTATTAACCTGATGTAAATAACCGTAAATACACGATTCGAGCTTGACTTCCAACACACCCTCTCAAGCGAAGAAACATGTAACAATGACAAAATGAAGTGAAAAACAATCAGAGCATTTCAACCTTTGAACTCGACTTGGGTTCTGAATTACCAGCCAAAGCCGCTTCCTCTCCAGCTGCCCAATTGGCCTGTTCTAACTTGCGCTCACGTTGGAGACGAACTTCACGGGGGTTCAGGTTACAATCCATCTTGAAATGACCTGGCTTGCCACAGTTGAAACAGTTTGCAGCACCCTTCCACAGTTCCTTTGTGCAAGCAACAAATGCAGCTCGCCCATCCCGCGTCTGATATTCTGTCTGTCGGGTTTCCTCATTCAGGAGTCGCATGATGACATATTGAACGGGATCGGAATTCGATGTAGGACTAGAGCCTTGAAGTTCAGTGTCGAAATGAACAATGAGTGGGGCATAAGCCTCAGGGAGTTGACATGTCAGGGTATTGATGATATCGACAGGGATCATGGGTGAACCAATTGTTGCTAAACGTTGGGCCAAATCTTCTGTTGAAATAACCACCTCAGCCTAACAGGGTGTATGGTGTAATGGCAGTGCACGCTGAGTTCGCGATCCAGAAGACTGGAGTTCGATTCCCAGTATGTCCAACTTTTAGGTTTCCCTAAAAGACCACATGCAAATTCCAACATCTTCGACCTTTGTGATCCATTGGTGCATTGTCAAATCGGGTTCGAATATCATAGAATTACATTGACGATGGAGAGAAGAGATAGTGCTGCGGCCTACAGACTGGAACATTAACTTGAGCTTGTTCCACGTCCCTGGTGCGTCCGCGTTATCACAGTGCACCATATATTTGGTGGACACATTTAGAAGGATTTCTGCTGCAGCTAAGTGGTGCTTCTTCTCCCAAGCCAGAACAGTCTTCGAATTTGGACTACCAGTTGGCTTCTGACTGTGTCTGGATACGATATCCCACAAATCTTGCTTGGTCAAGTGGGCCTCCATGTACATGGCCCAACTGGGGTAGTTATTATCATCGAGTTTGTCAAATGTGACTGTAGGCATGGTGAGAGAAGGGGGAATGATGGGTAGCAGTGAAAGTGGGGGTCGGCAAGCCGTAGGCTTGCCATGATACAGTCATGTGATAAAATTCATAGTCTCAAAGCAAGGGCAAAGTGGTTAGGGGATGTAACTCCCTCTACAGCACCTTTAGGGTTTAGTAATATATAGAAAAAGCCATCGTGCAATGTTAAGGAAGAGTGCAAACCAGCCAAATTTTTTTCTTTTGGCTTGGATATGGAGATATGGGTATAAAAATCAAGGTTTTGGCACATTCCGGGTCAAAAATCGAAAAACTGCCTGAAACGCGCTCACGGGAGCTTTATTTTAGGATGACTTTTATATTACCAGAAGAGAGTTTTTGTGTTGAAATTTTCGGTTTCATCCTCATCTTTGGTGCCTCATATTTCAATTCATCGGAAGTTCCCACAGTTGATGGTACAATGCTATTAAGGTAATTTGGCTTGGACAGGGCCCTGGGGCATCACTTAATATTGGTTTATGCTGCAGAAAAATGTCAAATTGTTAGAACTTGCGGATTCGGACGACTCCGGAGCGGAATCGGAGACTTAGCATGGAAGGACCTCGGCCTCAGCGACTCAGGCGGAGCGCTGTGCCATTGCTGGTTGTCCTGGGGGTCCCTAATTTCGGATCTAGCAGAGGGAAAGTCTCTTGGGGGGGAATTCCAGTCGATTTCGGACTGAGGTTACAAGTTACTAGGTACATTGTATATAAAGAGGGGTCCGGAATCAAAAGGGACAAGGGTAGGACAAAAGGAGACAAAGGGAGATGGAAAGAGGAGCAACACCGAGGGTCAAGTGTTTGACTCAATGGTGTTTCCCAAAGGAGGAATGAAGGGCCAAGGCCCAAGAAGGAAGGAAGGAGGATGGGAGTCGGGAATGGCTAGCTGACTGAATAGAAAGGAAGCAGCAGCCCAAATAGGAATGAGGGAGAATAGCGGAATTGAAATGGACAATGCAATAGTTGCAAGGTCCGGAGTAAGTCCGGAAAGTCCGAACTCGGAGGTTAAACTCCGGAATATTGGCAAAGGTAATTAAATGGAATGAGCTAACCAATACAATGGGTATAAGCGGAGGTGGGGTCAAAGTCCGAGGTCGGAGCTAAGACCGGAGGTTCCGGAGACAGAGACGCCAACGGGATTCCGGAGCGGAGGTCCGGAGTCGGGGACATAGGTGTTGTGTACTCGTCTGGAAGGTGTCGAGGTTGGGGTCGGACCTGGAATGTTCCGGAGTCGGACCGAAGGTGGTGTCCGAGCCGGAGGTGGGATAACCTTTTGGGAGTCGGCAAGGAGAAGGTGACGGAAGGGAAGTAGGGCTCCGGAAGTCAGGTTCGGAGTTCCGGGAGCCCGGAGCGGAGGTCGGGATTGTATGGATATGACACAAATCCCCAGGGCTTTAACAAGGCATCCAATAATCGAAGGCAGAGTGCAAGGATGCTCATGCAAGCAAGGCATGTGGTGCAGCATAAATTGTCACCTAGGAAAGTAGGATTCAAACAAAAACTACTGGATCCGACAGCCCACTTCTACAAATCAAAGTGCATTAGGGTAGCAATGGGGTATGACAATGCAAAGAGGCAACTGAAGATGGCACAGAGTGAATTATATCGGGCCCGACAATCAATGAAGCGCAGTGACAACTCACAGAAGGCTGCTCGGGGAAAACTGAGAGATCTTAGGAAATTGATGCAGAGTAGGAGCGCGATGACCTTATCAAAAAACTCGCATCAGCCCACATTGCAATCGAAGAAGCAGGTATAAAAATCAAAAATCAACGCAACACTATGTGGAGTATGCGCCAGACAAACTGTGCCCTATCCTTGAAGGCAGCTAGGGAAAGAGTACGGCTATCAGGGATCAAAAAATCTCTATCCCAACTCTCTGGTAATCCATTGATCAAGAATGGGATTTACACTCGTGAATGCCGCTGCTTATGCCGCCGCTTCGTAATTCTTGGATGTCCAATTAGCAGTGTTGGTCCAATACTGCAAAGCTGCAGCGAAGTTCTGGGAATAAAACTCACAAAAGCCCCAAGTGCCAAGTCCGTAGCTCGGATGATCTGGGAGGGTGGGATTATGGCCAAGATTCAGCTTGCATCCGAATTGCATTCTGCCCCTGGTGAGATAGCCTTTGCTTCTGTTGATCCCAACTAATTGTAATCCAAAAAAGCGTTTACAGTTAGTGGTGATAGTACTTCACACAAGAAAATAACCTATGGTGTCATTAACCTAATTATGAAAGCCCTGGAGTACAAATCCAATGCAGATACAGCTAGGATGCAACAGAAACAGCGGTTCGCTTCTCTGCACTCTGCTGAGTCTCATACGAGTGAGATGCAACTGGAGAACCTGGAAAGTGTTCTTGGGGAACTTACAATTCCATTGCTGTGCAGAACGACCCTACATGGACCCCGATACAAAAGGATGATCTCATCTGCAAAATTACCGGTTGTAATGCAGATCATGCAGAGGACCAAAAAAAGTTTTCATGGCTTCTTAAAGGCCAGAAGGATGCCCTCTGGATCTACAAACTGGGAAGTGACTTTGTCGCTTCTTTGTCTGAACCTGCCCTACAAGATTTGCGGTCCTGGGAATTGGGCCATGCTACTGCTCTCGTGGGGCCAGATAATTGGAGTCAGCTCTCACTGGAGGACAAGGAAGCATATCTTCAAAAGGCTCAGGATGAAGCAATCAAATACTATGGGTGCAATGCATGGGAGAAACTCACTGAAAATGAAAAGCAGCGGAAATCATTGTTCCTTTGGACCGGATGCATGATGCACAAAGATTTGAATGCATTCAAGGGTGGCCACTCTGCACTTGCCAATTTCTGGGAAAGAAATGGGCTAATTCCACCAGTTTTGCTACTCAACCGGGATAAATCTAATCATCAGGCCGAAGGTGGTAACCCAAAAGTCTCCAAAATGGAGTGCAGGGGGTTTAAAACCACTGCACTTCTCGGGGCAATCCTCAATCACAAGGATGACAAAAAAGGTCATCATGATGTGTATCGCTATCACCTTGAAGCCGAGCTTGGCTTGTTTCGAATCTTCCCGGATGTCAGTAACACCCGTTATGGCTCACATGGTGATGCTGCAATCGAAATCATCACGAGGCTTGAATTCTATCATCAATTCATCGAGAAGATTAGAGACATGAAGGACCACCTGGATCTAAACCATATGGAAAAGAATGTACAAAAGGCCTTACATGATATTCCGACCATCACAGAGCTGGCCGCTATGGCACTCTATGCCATTACCCTTTCTCAACCTTACATGGAACATGCCCAGTGAGGCTGCGTAGCCGATGTCAATATGTTGGATGAAGGGCCATGGCACGAAGATGTGAAGACATTCATGCGGACAGTGATTGATAATCCTGACCTCATTCTTGGCAGCGATGCATCACCCCTGACTGCAACACTGGACGCAAGGGAAGAATGGGGAAAACACACTGATACAATTGCAGCAATCCGGAATCATATGCCGAGCCTGCCAAATCTTTGTGGCACTTTAGTGGTGTTCTTTCAGGGGGCTTTGGAAACTATGATTTGATTCACTTTGGAGTTTGCGTCAGGGTCTGCAATTGATGCTGCTACTGCTGAAGAGCGCGAACTTGCCTTCATGCCAACCACAAATGATGCATCTGAGGGCCTACTGGGGTCATATCATGGGAGTCGGCACAGTTCAGAAAACATGTCAGATGAAACTTTCAATGACATCCAAATGGTGTGATGAAACAATACCGAAGCATTCACAGATGCCAAGATATTGGATGATGTTCAGACTGCAATAATGGAAAAAGCAAGGGAGAGCAGCATACTCCCTTCCAAGGCCCATCGAGCAATTATCGTGGCGAAACAACAAGAAAAAATTGCGCTGAATCAGGGGAAGGGGGTCGAAAGGGTGGAGAAAGCGAGACGCAAGGAAGATGTTTTAGGTGCAGTGGTTCTATGGAATGATCTGGAGTGGGAACAAACAGGGTACATTGCGGGAAAGCGGGTAATTGGCAAGATGTTGGATGAGCAACTAGATGCTCGTAGGCAGCATGATAAACAAATCCCACCAAAGATCCGAATGACCAGGAAAGTGGAGAAAGAGGTGGCCCTAGTTGCAGCCATCAAACATGCAATCGATATGTTGATCGGTTCTGAAGAGTATGGTCCAATCACGGAAAATAATGCTGATAGAGTTGATGAAACTGGTGGTTCCAATAGTCATAACATAGAAGACATTGATGATTAGAGACTATCTATGTGTTTTCTGATAGTTAAAAGTGTTGTTGGGACAATTGATCAGGAGGAAGACTTTTTGCCACTTTCTTGCACACAGATTAGATCACGTGGTAGTACAAAATTTATGTGACGTTGTAACGGGTCTATTGCCTAGACTCGAGACAGAGAGAAGGGGGAGGGTGGTAGTGTGCACGGGTGTGGTTTGTGGGGCCGGGTTTTGGTCCTGGGGTGCTACTGGGTCTGCTAGAACCTCAAACAAACACTCACCTATGTCTCTCTTGGACGTCAAGGCTGAGGATTCTGATAAGAGGGGTCTTAGACGTAAGCAACTAACTCAGAGGGGGCGTTAGGGTCATGGATGGCATCTTTGCCACTTGGATGTAACTTCTGCTTGTCCCTTCTGTTAGAATGGGCGGAAACGGACGACTCCGGAGCGGAATCGGAGACTTAGCGTGGAGGGACCTTGGCCTCAGCGACTCAAGCGGAGCGCTGTGCCATTGCTGTTTGTCCATTTGGTCCTTAATTTCACAGTAGGTGAGCAGGAAGTCTCTTGGGGGCATTTCAGGTCGATTTCGGACTGAAACCAAGACGAGTATGTACAAGCGCTGATATATATAATGGAAGGGGCAAAAGCACAAAGAGAACAAAGGGTGACCGAATCGGAACGAAGACGTCCGAACGGGAACAAAGGGTAGAGGGAGCGGAGCGGTACCGAAGGTCATAGGGCAAGACCTGTGATACGTCCGAAAGGAGGTAGAGAGGGCGAGGCCCAGAGGGGCAGGAGGATGAGGGGAAGTGGGGATGATGACTAACTGGCTAGAATAGAAGGAAGCAGTAGTCCAAATAGGGATGAAGGGAAAATGCGAGAAATACATTACAGGCGGCGAGAGCGCTGAAGGCGGTCCGCGAAGCTCGGGGTTGCAGAGCTTACGGAGGTTACGGAGGCGGGGTTGGAAGTCCGAGGAATATTGGCAATGGTGCTTATGTAGTATGAGGTCACCAATGCAATGGACTAAGGCCGAGGTGGAGTCAAAGTCCGAGGTAGGGACTATGACGGAGGCTCGGAGTAAGGTACGAGCGGTGTCCGAGTGCGAAGTACGGAACAACGGTAGAAGGTCGTAACTTGGCAGAAGGGTGGTGGAGGAGTAACGGAGGGAGGAGAGAGTGGCGGAAAGGAGAGTAGTCAGGTCCGAAGGTGAGTATCGGAGCGGATGGGGGAAGCGTAGGAGGATAACGGGAGGGTGGAGGTGTTGTGAAGGGGGAGCGGAGTAGCAGGAGGAGGTGTGTTGCCAGGACCGAAGGTGAGTATCGGAACGGCAGCGGTAGGTTATGACTCCGGAGGTGAAGAGGGTGGAGGTCCGGAAGTCGGGTCGGGGTCGGGTATGCACGGATATGACACCTTCATGGGTCTATTCAATACTAACTTGTTATGTACAAGCTGTTATCTAGTTTATATATGTTTGAAATGGAATGAATGGCATGGGGGAATGTAAACAGGCCGTTAGGCAACTGTAAATGATGAATATCCAATTGGGAACAAAGAAACAATAAAAGAAAAATGAATGAATGGGGAATATGTGTCAGGGCACACACCCTGACTAGCCCGGACCCGGACCCGCATCCGGACCCGCTTCCACCCACCACGCTTCCCGCACACGCACACGCTCCGTGCACCGCATGCTCCGGGCCCGGTTCCTACTCCTTCATGTGACTTCCGGGTATCCCCGAAAGTTTTCCTGATATGGTGGCCACTGTGGGAAGATGAGAAGTTAGCTTCCTTCTCATCTTCTTACCCACAGTAGGCAAGTTGTATCTTACTTGCCTTCCTATCTATTACATCTTCTTACCCACAGTAGGATTGTGCCCTGGATAGGGCTGGCCAGACCAGAGGCTGTGGACCATAGGGGAGGGTCATGGGGACCCGGGAGTCGTCCCCTGACAGAAGATGAGAAGGAAGCTAACTTCTCATCTTCCCACAGTGGCCACAATATCAGCAAAACTTCCGGGGATACCTGGGAGTCACATGAAGGGGTAGGAACCGGGCCCAGAGCATGCGGTGCATGGAGCGTGCGCGCATGTGGGAAGCGCAGCAGGTGGAAGCGGGTCTGGACGCGGGTCCGGGTCCGGGCTAGTCAGGGTGTGTGCCCTGACACCACCAGGGGTTTTTGATGGTGTGTCTCCTTGGGAGGAGACATGTTGGTAGGGGGCTGCGACGGTTCTGAAGGGACCAACACATTTTTGGTCACGCTATTTTCATTGCACATCCCTAAGGTGGTGGGAGGCCTTAGGGAGACTGCATCTGTGATAGGCACATTTGAGCTAGATTCACCCTGGTTAGAACCAGAGTGTGAATGACTCTTTTGTCATTCTTCGAGTGCAGTTAATCTGCATTCGATCTTGTTCTGAGATTCGGACAGCTGGGTCTCCATCTGGTTCATGTCTGACTTGAGCAGCTGGTAGAGATCAGCCAATGTTAGCTCCAGGGACATTTTAGACGTGTCTGGGGGATCAGCGGGCCCTAGAGACATGCCTCTTGCAGTAGAGGAAAGTTCAGGCACTGCAGAGCCTGGACTTCGTGTACCTGGGGAGTCATCAGGCCCTTGAGGTACAACCTCATGGTCAGCAATGTTTGTGGCAGGCACCTCAGTGCCTGCCGATGTTTCAGATGCATCTTCATTGCTGACTAGGTCAAAGTTGGTTTGAGCAGTGTCAGCTTCGCTGGCACTGCTGTCTGTTGTGAGACCTTGTGCATTTCTCAGCGCATACCTCATTGTCCTTGAGAAGGATGACAATCTGGGTTCCCTTCTAGGTCTCATTGGGGTGGAAGGGTCCGGGTTATGAAATTTGACTGGGGTGCTTTGGCAATGCCGATCAAATGGAAGCGTGGTTAGCATGGGGTTAGTTGAATGTAATTCACCGAGCATAAAAAAGTGTACGTTATTTACTTAATCACGCTATATGCGCGATATTATGTTTGCCTCACACTTCCAGACCATCAAATATGGTATAATGGGCTGTATTTTCAATGAGGAAGTCAAGGCTAATTTACCCTTGCAACATTACCACGCTTCCATATATACAATAAAGATATAGGATGAAGGATGGGGCAAGTGTTGCCACCACTCCTTACACTTTCCCACATTGGAGAGGATCCATTGAGGTAATTGACTTGCACAATGAACATGTAAGTGCTGAAGAATCAGCTCAAAAAGCTGATTGGATCCAGTCACAGGAAACTCCAGGGCCCCACTATCCCCTGGAGCCTCAACCCAACCCTTTGCCTCCCCAAGTCAAGCCCAAAAGGCAGACAAAGGGAAACAGAGGGAAGAAACCCCCCATTGACTATCCAAACTGGAGTTTACACTCCAAGAACCCCTTCTGGAACCCCCAGAAGCGGAAACATGAACTGGGGAGAGTCATTACTTGCCCAGCCAAACTTCCTCCTGGATAACCAGGAATTGTGTATTATGAACACAATAAACTCAATCTATAAAAAGATTGAGGAAACAAGCCATCTAAACATGGCCTGTCTAGAGATAACTCTAGAAAGAATGGCCAACACAATTGACATGTTGACCAACAAAATCAGCAAGCAGACTGACTTACTGAAAGAAATAAATTTCTCACAAAATAGTGAGGAAACAAAAAAATACCCCTGGGCCACAGGCCAGGACAAAACAAAAACTCGTGAAAAATTCATGAAAAGAACAACCAGTGAAAGTACACTGGAGTATCATCAGCAACTCAACAGAGATGTGAAAGAAATTCTTCTCCCAAAAATCGGAGAAGACAATGCCAAAAGGAGGCATCACTCAGAAATCAGGAGGAGGATTGGCATGTACCAAAGGATTGGCCAAACCTCCACCACTGATGAACCTCTCAAACAGAGAGGTAATAAATACACACTCTCTCAAAACAATGAGAGAACTACATTACAGCCTCAGGTGGAATCACCCAAAACAAGGGAAATGCTGCAAGAGAAAACCTCTCCAGCAAAAAACCCACCAAAGGAGAAATCTCCATTGGATAGTGACTCTGCTAAGGCAGGGGAACAGGAAGAGTACCTGGAAAAATGGTATGAGAAGGCCACAAAAATGACCAAAATGAGAATACTCACTCCATATCTGGAGGGAGTGAAGCTGGAAGCTCTCAAAAATGGCCTGGCTTTCCCTGACAAAAAATGGTCAGGTGTCAGGGCACACACCCTGACTAGCCCGGACCCGGACCCACATGTTCACTTCCGCCCCACACGCTCCGCACACTGCATGCTCCGGGCCCGGTTCCAATCCTTCATGTGACTTCCGGGTATCCCCGGAAGTTTTCGCCATATTGGGCCACTGTGGGAAAGTGAGAAGTTAACTTGCCCTTTTGTTTATATCACTTTCTTACCCACAGTAGTTGTGCCATGAGACTAGGCTGTTACAGATTGGGCTGTGGGCTATAGAGAGAGGGGTCATGGGGACCTGGGAGTTGTCCCCTGACATCAGGGGAGAATGACATGGAGTCATGTCAGGGCATGGCCTAACCGGCTACCCTGACCCCCTATGCTGGAAGGGAGTTGCCATAAGATGATCTGGAGAGATCTGAAGAATGCAGGTAATTTCACTTAGCTCTCGCTGTCAGGAATGTGTTGAATGCATATCTGGATGGTCTGCAAGGCACGCAAAGTTGTCCAGGCTTGTAAGGTCAGAGGGGCAGGACTTCAGCTTCAGTGACTCGGGTGGAGCGCTTCATTCTTATGTTGTTGTCCCAATTTCAGACAGGAGCCTCACAATGGAGAGAAGAGACAAGGGGGGTAAATCCAAGTCGATATATGATCTGAGGTACATCTGGTGTAACCTACATGCATTATAAGCACAACTAACTAAATAGGACCAGCCCGGAAGGAATGGCAGATCAGTGCAATATTAATGAATGAAGAAATAGACAAATGGTTAATATCAGCAAACCTTGCCAACAAAAGGAAATAAGGAAACAAGGAGTGGCAAAAGGGGGAACAATAGTCTGCAAGCAAACAAAAGAGAAAAAGGCCATCCAGCCATCTAGCAAGCTGTCCAGCTGGCAGGTGGATAACAATGAACCACTCAAACGGGCAACCTTGGTTGGAAGGTATGTGCACAGGGAGAAAGTGCGGATGAGGGTGACAGGTGGACGGGTGGATGGATGGATGATGATGGTAGCGGGTGGGACAGGCCAAGTGGCACTATGTCAGGGCAATAGCCCCGAACCCCAAGTCATATGTAAATTAGATACCTATAGTCACGTGGGTAAGCGGGAACCTCCGGGTAACTGCTTACACACCACTGTAAAATACACATACTTGTATCACTTACGGCTTTGTGTGCTGAGCTACCCAAAGACCTCACACTTTTTTAAGTGTATGAGGTGTGTTTTACAACACAACCCACAACAACTACATAATCTTAACATCTGACTCGGAAGCGCCTATGGCGCCTAAACACGCCTGCAAGGGCAAAGTCGCATCTGCAGCGACACTAAAAAGAAACGAGTGGTTTATTAAGAAACCGCAATCTCCCATCATGGGAGATTCAAACCAAAAGCCATTGTCAGACGATGACAAGGATCAACATGATCCGGCATTAGCAACCACCTCAGGGCTGGTCCCTGAAGGTTTTAGAAACATCCCTCACCTCCTCACGAGGTGATCAACTTGCGCGAAAAACGCGTAAGCGCCAAACGATCAGCCCAAAAAGCTGATCGGATAGAGTCACAGGAAACTCCAGGGCCCCACTATCCCCTGGAGTCCCCCCTCACGTCCCCAAGTCAAGCCCCAAAGGCAGACAAAGGGAAACAAAGGGAAGAGCCCCCGCATTGGCTATCCGAAAAACTACTGGACTTGTTCCAGGTTCTGTCTGAATGGAGGACGGAAAGTGAAGACCAACTTCTCAGGCTAAAAGCCCGAGAAGGCGCGAAGATACGCCCTGAGAGCAGGATCTCCCAGAGCACGGAAGCTCCAAAGGAACTTCCGCTGTTTACACTCCCACACACCATGCCAGACAAGGCAAGGTCGCCAACCTCGGAGGAGGTCTCCGAGATAATGAAGAGGAGGCGAACTGAAATGAGGGAGTTTGCTGAGGAAGCCTTATGCAAAAGTAAGGAAAAACCAGCGAACAGACCCCTCTATGAAAGGGAAGCACCCTCCGCAATGGCCTTGCCTAAACAAAGCGAGCGTGGAGTGTTCACTCCAAGAACCCATTCTGGAACCCCCAGAAGCGGAAATGTCAACTGGGGAGAGTCTCTGCTCGCCCAACCAAACTTCCTCCTGGAAAACCAGGAATCGCGCATAATAAACGCAATAAACTCGATCCAAAAAAAGATCGAGGAAACGAACCATAATAGTACAGCTCGTCTAGAGATAACTCTAGAAAGAATGGCTAACGCAATCGATGCGTTGACTGAAAAAATCAGTGAACAAACAAACTTGCTGAAGGAAATAAATTTCTCACAGAAGAGTGAGGAAACAAATAAACACCCCTGGACCACGGTCCAGGACATAAATAGAACTCGTGAAAAATTCACGAAAAGAACCACCAGTGAAAGCACACTGGAATATCATCAGCGACTCGACAGAGACGCTAAGGAGATCCTTCTCCCAAGGATAGGAGAAGACAATGCCAAAAGAAGGCATCGTTCAGAGATTAGGAGGAGAATTGGCACGTACCAAAGGTTCAGCCAAATGTCCACTTATGACGGACCTCTCGAACAGAGAGGTAACTCAATCACACCCTCTCAAAACAATGAGAGAATACAAATACAACTTCAGGCGAATTCGCCTGAAACCAAAGAAATGCTGCGAGGAAGATTTCCCCCAGCAAAAACCCCCCAAAGGAGAGATCTCCATTGGATAGCGACCCCGTGAAGGCAGGGGAGCAAGAAGAGTACCTGGAGAAATGGTACGAAAAGGCCATAAGAATGGCCGAAGTGAGAATACTCACTCCCTACCCAGAAGGAGTGAAGCCTGAAGCCCTAAAGAGTGGGCCGGCATTCCCTGACAAGAAATGGTCAGGGGAGAACGACATGGAATCGTTCTGGCAGTGGTTCACAGAACTACTGGGATTCCTCGCCTCGCGAGGATGCAAAGGTCCCCAATTCGACGAAGTCCACCTGGACTGCTTGATTCGTGGATTAGGGGGGCCCGCGTTCGACCTCGGAATTAGACTCTGAGACGAAACTCTCCTCAGAGGAGACAAGGGCATGTTCCTCGAAGTTCTCAACATATTGATGAGAACTTTCATTAAAGCCTCTGCCGCGCTGAACGCGACAAAGAAGTACCACAACGTCAAATATGAAGCGGAAAAAGGCCTAAAACAGTTCTACCTAGAACTGTCCAAAGCAGCGTCCCAGATGGTGACACCGCCAGACCAGGCATCCTTCAACACCAGGTTCCTAAACTACATTCCCCTCGAATGGAAGAGGGAAATGATTGCTCATGATAGAATCAGAGCAGACTTCTCCTCAAACGAGGAGATGTTAAAAGCAATATCTCATGTAGACGAGATAATTGACGGGCTGAAGATGTCTTCAGCCTACAAATCAGGTTACTATACCCGAACAACTACCATGGCAACCACGAGCCGCGGTAGAGCCCTCCCATCAGGAAAGAAGGCTGAAGAGCTGAAACCCAGATGGAAAGAGGATACATCCTCGAAAAACTCGAGGAAAACTGACCAAAAGTCAATTCCAATTTGCAGCAAATGCGGCAAAATAGGGCAAACGAAAGATTGCCCAAGACACAATGTAACAAGCGATGAAAAACCAAGGTGCATAGCTGCCATGGAGATTGCGACCTCAATGGATGAAGAGTCGAAAAGCTCATCAGATGAGAAACCAGAGAACAACCCTGGTAACTCCGAAGCATCAAGCTTCGAAGTAGAGGACCCATACGAAGGACCTCAATACTCACCCGACTCAGAGGGTGAGGAAGTCAACGTTGGGACCATAAGGATGGGCCCAATGTCAGTCGTCAACCACGATGACATAAATTACAAAATCAAACTGGCTGTAGCATGCCAGCTAGAAAACACGGCAGACGAAAAAAGCCGCCGAAGCCTTGGTGGAAGCACCAAGAAAAGACGCCTTGGGGAAATACACCAAAGTACCCAAGGAAAACAAGGAGAAAGGGAAGAAGGACCAAAAGTCCATCGAAACCCAGTCCCCCTTGTTTGATGCGAAATTCCGCATCTCAAAAGATGCGGGAAAATACCCCGCAAACAGACTGCTCTCAACAAAGAGAATGCTAACGGCTCACATAAAAATAGCAGGCATAAAAGCCTATGCGCTATTCAATAGTGGAGCCGAAACGGACGCTTTATCGCCGGACTTTGTCCGTGCGGTCCACATCCCAATTCTCCAATTGGAGAACCCAGTCGTCCTTCAAATGGGGACGAAAGGAACAAGATCACAGATCCTGTTCGGAACAAACGTGGACGTTGAGATCAACGGCCACATAGAAAAACACTACTTCGATGTAATCAACATCGACAGATACGACGCCATCTTCGGCGCCCCCTGGTTAAACAAAAACCAGGTAAGCTTAGACTTCCGGTCTGTCAGGGATCGGCCCCTGACCCCGCTGTCAGGGCACCCAACCACACCCCAGAACCACCTTCCCAGACCTCCCCATCCCTACATACCTCTCACAACTTCAACCCGCATGTGAGCCCGCGGGAAAAGTCACGTGGGTTAAGGCGAGCAACTCGCCTTAACCCATGTGACACCTTTTCCGAGTCGCGGGAACATGCTCGGCTTCTACCCGGAATCACGTTACGAACTGTACAGTACACTTCCTTTTATAGTAGCCAAGCAGGGAATAGGGAAACTTACCCTTCTTCTCAACTCAATCCCCGCTTAGGCAAGTTGTAGTTACCCTCTGTAATACATGACAACTCAATCCCCGCTTAGTCCCTTCAGTGAGTTTGAGGAGCTGAGGACGGGGTCTAGCGCCCAAGCACCCGGAACACCACACACACCTAGGACCGAGGTCGGGCTGTCCCTGATTGAGGACCGAGCCCTGACACGGTCCCACAAAGTGAGAACGGTGAACAAGGGCAACATAGACACCCTTGGAATAAGTGAAGACCGTGTGATGAGATCACATGGATGGAAAACTCGAGCAAGAGCTCGAGAACAACCAAAAAAGAAGCCCCCCTGACAGGGAGGCGGGATTGAAACACACCTCAGGGTAATCAAAAGAAAATACCCTGAAGGTTGGCCCAATCCTAGTCCGGAAGGACTAGAACTTCCAGACGTACCACACCTGGAAGGTCTCTTCATGAACAACCCCGAGTTCGAAACACTCAGGGAGTGGTGGAGAGAAAAATTCGAAACCGTAATGGCGCTAGCGCCATTAGAAATGCCTCCCTTGAGGGAGGTGAACCATCGAATCCCGTTGAAGGATCCGATGATTACTTTATTATTATTAATTCCTATAATAGGAAGTTTATTTTTAGTTCCAATAAAAGAACTAGATTCCATACAGGTGAGAGAATTAGTTGAAGAATCCGAAAAATTAAAAAATGAGAATAGAAAACGACTAATAAAACAAATTACATCTATAGCATTCAGAGGTTATTAATAATTTTTTACAGGAAAAAAATTTAGATCCTGTATATTCTTACGAGAACTTACATTTAGAGTCTATTCAAGAATTAATTAAACAAGAAACTCAAGGGCTAAGTGGAGTTCTATTTGATTATATAATAGAATTGCTTATGGATCACATAGTAAATATATACCTGTTACTTACGACATATCTAGAAGAGAATTTATGCTTCTATTACCTTTACTTATTGCAACTTTAGTATTTCCGGAGATGGAGACGCAAACGGGATTCCGGAGCGGAGGTCCAGAGTCGGGAGCATAGGTGTTGCATGCTCATCTGGAAGGTGTCGAGGATGAGGTCGGACCTGGAATGTTCCAGAGTCAGACCAAAGGTGGTGTTTGAGCTGGAGGTGGGGTAACCTCTTGGAAGTCAGCAAAGGAGGAGGTGATGGAAGGGGTGATGTTCGGTCCGAGATGAGTATCGGAGCAGACAGAGATAGGGTAGGAGAAGGACAGGAGGGTGGAGGTGGCATGAGGGGTGAGGGGAGGTGTGGTGTCGGGTCCGAAGGTGAATATCGGAATGGACAGCGGTAGGGTAGGACTCTGGAAGTCAGGTTCGGAGTTCCGGGAGCCCGGAGTGGGGGTCGGGATTGTACGGATATGACAGCAAGGTTGCATCTGCAGTGACGTTAAAAAGAAAGCAGCAGTTCATTAAGAAACCGCAATCTCCCATCATGGGAGATTCAAATCAACAGCTGTGTCAGATGACGAAGGATCAACATGATCCAGTAAAAGCAACCACCTCAGGGCTGGCCCCTGAAGGTTTTAGAAACTTACATGGAGTAAGTGCGGGGCCCAATACCCCTAGAACTCCACGTCACATCGATCTAACCCAAGCTGGGGAAGATCCCTCACTTCCTCAGGAAGTGATCAACTTGCGCAATAAACATGTAAGCACCGAACGATCAGCCTGAAAAGCTGATTGGATAGAGTCGCAGGAAACTCCAGGGCCCCACTATCCCCTGGAGTCCTCCCCCATGTCCCCAAGTCAAGCCCCAAAGGCAGACAAAGGGAAACAAAGGGAAGAGCCTCTGTGTCAGCTATCCGAAAAACTACTGGACTTGTTCCAGGTTCCATCCGAATGGAGGACGGAAAACGAAGACCAACTTCTTCTCAGGCTGGAAGCCTGAGAAGGCGCAAAAAAACGCCCTGAGAGCAGGATCTCCCAGAGTGTGGAAGCTCCAAAAGAACTTCCGCTGTTTACACTACCCCACACCATGCCAGACCAGGCAAGGTTGCCAACCTCGGAGGAGGTCTCCGAGATAATGAAGAGGAGGCAAACCGAAATGAGGGAGTTCGCTGAGGAAGCCTTATGGAAAAGTAAGGAAAAACCACCGAACAGACCCCTCTATGAAAGGGAAGCACCCTCCGCAATGGCCTCACCTAAACAAAGTGAGCATGGAGTCTTCACTCCAAGAACCCCTTCTGGAACCCCCAGAGGCGGCAATGTCAACTGGGGAGAGTCACTGCTTGCCCAACCAAACTTCCTCCTGGAAAACCAGGAATCACACATAATAAACGTGATAAACTCGATCCAAAAAAAGATCGAGGAAATGAACCACAATAGCACGGCTCATCTAGAGATAACTCTAGAAAGAATGGCCAACGCAATCGACATGTTGACTGAAAAAATCAGCGAGCAGACGGACTTGCTGAAGGAGATAAACTTCTCACAAAATAGTGAGGAACAAAAAAATACCCCTGGGCCACAGGCCAGGACAAAACCAGAACTCATGAAAAATTCACGAAAGGAACCACCAGTGAAAGCACACTGGAATATCATCAGCAACTCAACAGAGACGCTAAGGAGATCCTTCTCCTAAGGATAGGAGAAGACGATGCTGAAAGAAGGCACCGTTCAGACATTAGGAGGAGAATTGGCATGTACCAAAGGTTTGGCCAAACGTCCACCTTCGACAAACCTCTCTGTTCGAGAGGTAACACAACCACACTCTCTCAAAACAATGAGAGAATCCAAATACAACTTCAGGCGAATTCGCCTGAAACCAAAGAAACACTGTGAGGAAAATTCTCCTCAGCGAAAACCCCCCCAAAGGAGAGATCTCCATTGGATAGCAACCCCGTGAAGGCAGGGGAGCAAGAGGAGTACCTGGAGAAAAGGCCATAAGAATGGCCAAAGTGAGAATACTCACTCCCTACCCAGAGGGAGTGAAGCCTGAAGCTCTAAAAAATGGGCCGGCCTTTCCTGACAAGAAATGGTCAGGGGAGAACGACATGGAATCGTTCTGGCAGTGGTTTACAGAACTACTGGGATTCCTCACCTCGCAAGGATGCAAAGGTCCCCAATTCGACGAAGTCCATCTGGACTGCTTGATTCGCAGATTAGGGGGACCCGCATTCGACCTCGGAATAAGACTCCGAGACGAAACTCTCCTCAGAGGAGATGAGGGCATGTTCCTCGAAGTTCTTAACATATTAATGAGAACATTCATTAAAGCCTCTGCCACGTTGAATGCGACAAAGAAGTACCTGTCAGGGCACGCCCCGTCCGACCCCCGCTCCGCTCCCCCGCTCCACACCGCTTCCCCTTCTTCCTTTCTCCTTTCCCCCTTTCTTCCTTTCTTCCTTTCTTTCTCTCTCTCTCACATGGACCACCTTTCCCGCTGCTCAATGTATCACCGGCGTACACGCCTATTTCCCCTCCTATATCTTACCATCCCCACATCGCCGCCGCCCCCGCCGCACTCGCCCCACACCCACAGCGAGCCCTCTCGGGATCTCCTGCAGAGACACCCGGAGAGCCGTGGCTGTGTGCAGGGGTGACGTGGCGCCCCCCACGTGACCGATCCCGCATGTATATAATAACAGCTGGAGTGGGAACCGAAGAAGTAGCCTTCTTCTCATATTCCCACTTCAGGCAAGTAGTGTAGTTTCCCCTTTTAATGATAACTCATATTCCCACTTCAGACTAAGTGGTTGGGGACGCTCACCCCGCGATGGGATCGCCGCTACGCACAGCTGCTACCCGCCCCACCGAGTCCCGTGTGCAGGGACCTCGCCGCTTTCGGAGCTGTCCCTGACAGTACCGCAACGTTAAATATGAAGCGGAAAAAAGGCCTAAAACAGTTCTACTTAGAACTGTCTAAAGCAGCATTGGAGAGAACGAAGGAAGGTCAGTTGGGAGGTTCAAACGAGACCACCACCAAGCTGTTCCCTGGTTCTTTAGTTAGGATGGGGAAGTGTACTAGTATTATTTGTTGTAAATATAGTACCAATCCGAGTGTTTTGGCTAATTCTATTTTTATGGGTTCTAAAATTTCTGGGAATTGACTTACAGATAAACCGAGCCCTGCGGAGCTGTTCCTTTATTGAAATTTCTTAATTTGTCTAGGTGTAATTCTGTGTAGCGTTGTTTAATTTGGAATTTAACTTGAATTAAATCTTCTACTTGGTGAAGTTTCAAAGATTCTACTCAGTTAATGGATTTGGATTGTGTCTGGAGTGTCCCTTGAGTTTGTTTTATTTTTGTCTTATTTTATTGCTTGTTTTAATCAGTAGCAAAATAACTGTTTTGTGTTTACACTTTGAAATCTGGAGTGTTAACCAGCTCTCCTGTTGAAATATCTACTTAATATTTCTCTCCTTAATTGCTGCCTTTTACTACAGTGGCAATCTTAACTGTATATCACTTTTTCGCACTGGAGTGACAACCAGAAATGCTTGAGAAAAATAATACTCTATTTTCTTACTTCTCTGAGGGGGGCAAAAAGTTGCAGAAAGGGTCTCCCTTTTATACTCCTTGGGTCGCCTTCCTTTTTCACGCTCTACCTCGTATTTACAGGATTTATTTACAGTGTATTTTTCTCAAACTGAATAAAAAATGAAAATTTCACACTATAGTTCTACTGCACTTTACTGCACTGAACTGTGGCTCTACTGCGGTCAGACTGCACCTAGAATTCTTATTGTCCTTCCTCGCCTAAGCTATTTTAATGGTTAATTAAGACTTGACTGCACTGCATTTGTCGCAGTTTTCCTATTTCAAATTCCTCATATTTACCATTAAATTTGCTATGACTCGGTGATTCTGAATTCAAACTTCGCATTACTATGCATGCGGCTGTGCTGAGACCTTCAGCTGATTTATTCCATTTTTATTCAGCGACATTTAGTTAAAATGAGACTTGAAATGGTAAATGAGTGAATTGTTCAGGTTTAAAACCGAAAGAAAAAGTTGCTAGTAGTCAAGAATTACTCAAACGAATGTATTATAGCTCTCCACTTCATTAGAATATCGTTCCCTAAAATTCCCGCCATGGTCCATCGTAGTTTAGTGGTTTTCGTGGATTTCGTTCATCTTCCCTGATTCCCCCTTGTATTATCACATCCTAATCCTCCATATGTATTGTTCGTTGTTATAGTAGGTCGTCCTCGAAGATATCATATTTTTATGTATTTTATTTAGGGCTCTGGACCTCTTGAAGCTGTCTTCCCACGTGTTATCAGGTTTCTAACTTCATGTCCTTGTATCTCAGTCATTTCTGGATGGTTTCTCACGTTCTTGGTATCATTTATTCCCACCTTTCCAATGGTACTAAAGTTGTGTTCTATTTCCTGGTATTCGTCGAGTTAGCAAAAGTTTGCATGCACATTCGGTAATCACGTGCATCATTCCTGTAGTTGTTCGTATGCAGGCGCTGTTTCTGTTTAATTGTTCGGGATTTATGATATGCGCGGGTGTTTATATCCTTCATATGGGCTTCTGTGATTTATTTCAGATTTTTCCCTCATGATCTAAGGTTGTTTTGCACTTTCCATGCTTTGTTTTGACTGGGCTCTTCCTTATTTGGACGGAAATTGGTCTTCGCGATCTGCCGAAGTGCGGATCTCGGTTCCGACGGCCAGTTCCCTTTGCATTGCCACCCTCACGTGTCATTAAACATGATGCGGATTTCTATATTCCCGTCATTGGTATAACTTTACAATGGCTGGACCGTTTGGGCTGAAAATTTGCATAACTATAGTTTCTTATTTTTCATAATTTCCGTGTAAATTTCGTTGTATGTTCTAATTATGGATCCTTCGTAAACATCGTTTTTTCCCTGAGCTCGGACTTTTGATGTCGCTATTCCCGTTATTGGATATCTTGTTAATGCGTGATCCTTTTATTATGAAAATTTGGGTGGATTAAGATTAGATCCCTTCCTTTCTAATGGGCTATCAAGCTCGTCTCGGTTGTTACTGGTTATTCTTCGCACTTGCTTTTTAAGCGTTGTCCTCGTTTTGCAGGAGTTTTAGTCATATCTCCGTCGTTTATGGATAGTTTTCTGTCATATCCGTGCATACCCGACCCCGACCCGACTTCCGGACCTCCACCCTCTTCACCTCCGGAGTCATAACCTACCGCTGCCTTTCCGATACTCACCTTCGGTCTTGGCAACACACCCCTCCTCTTACCTCTCCGACCCCTTCTCTGTCCGTTCCGATACTCATCTCGGACCGAACATCGCCCTACTCGCCACCCTTCCTACAACTCCGCTCCCCCCTCACCACACCTCCACCCTCCCATCATCCCCTACGCTTTCTCCGTCCGTTCCGATATCCACCTTCGGACCTGACTACTCTTCCTTACCTGTCCCCTCTCTCCTTCCTCCGTCACTCCTCCGCCACCCTTCCGCCAAGTTACGACCATCCACCGCTGTTCCGTACTTCACACTCGGACACCGTTCGTACCTTACTCCGAGCCTCCGTCATAGTCCATACCTCGGACTTTGACTCCACCTCGGTCTTAGTCCATTGCATTGGTGACCTCATACTACGTAAACACCATTGCCAACATTCCTCGGACTTCCAACCCCGCCTCCGTAACCTCCGTAAGCTCCGCAACCCCCGAGCTTCGCGGACCGCCTCCGGCACTCTCGCCGTTTGTAATGTATTTCTCGCAATTCCCCCTCATCCCTATTTGGACTACTGCTTCCTTCTATTCTAGCCAGTTAGTCATCACCCCCACTTCCCCTCATCCTCCTGCCCCTCTGGGCCTCGCCCACTCTACCTCCTTTCGGATGTATCACAGGTCTTGCCCTATGACCTTCGGTACCGCTCCGCTCCCTCTAACCCTTTGTTCCCGTTCGGACGTCTTCGTTCCGATTCGGTCACCCTTTGTTTCTCCTTGTGCTTTTGCCCCTTCCTTATATATATCGGCGCTTGTACATACTCGTCTGGTTTCAGTCCGAAATCGACCTGAAATGCCCCCAAGAGACTTCCTGCTCACCTACTGTGAAATTAAGGACCAAATGGACAAACAGCAATGGCACAGCGCTCCGCTTGAGTCGCTGAGGCCGAGGTCCTTCCATGCTAAGTCTCCGATTCCATTCCGGAGTCGTCCGAATCCGCAAGTTCTAACAGTTTTCCCTGTAATTACTTTCATTGGGTCCATTTGGGGGACATATACATTTCCTATTATAAACACGACTTTGAATTTTGCATTAGTTCCTGAGGAATCCTTGTTCCATGGTACTTCCATCCTTGGCTACATGTGCAGACGTGGGAAAGTAGTTTCCGTGGAGATTCTCTGATTGTTTCTATAGTCAAATCTTGGTCGATTGTCCTAATTATTTCTTTAATATTTGGTATAAATTCCCCCAAGAATTCCGTCTTGTTGATGCTAAGCTTGAAGTATTTTTGCTAATTTTCTTTCTTTCAATTTATCACATATAGTCATAATAATTCGTAAAAATTCATTAAAATTCAGGTCCTTCTATTTTCTCATATCTACTTGTCATATGGGGTTTTGTGATTTATCTGGCATATTTCCATAATGGGTTTCCATAGTGTGACCATTATTTCTCCTACAGCATCCCAGATGGTGACGCCGCCAGACCAGGCGTCCTTCAATGCCAGGTTCCTAAACTACATTCCCCTCGAATGGAAGAGGGAAATGATCCCTCATGACAGAATCAGAGCGGACTTCTCCTCAAATGAGGAGATGTTAAAAGCAATATCTCGTGTAGATGAGATAATCGACGGGCTGAAAATGTCGTCAGCCTACAAATCGGGATATTATACCCAAACAACCACCACAGCAAACACGAGCCACAGTAGAGCTCCCCCATCAGAAACAAAGGCTGAAGAGCCAAAATCCAGATGGAAAGAGGATACATCCTCGAAAAACTCGAGGAAAACTGACCAAAAGTCAGTCCCAATTTGCGGCAAATGCGGCAAAATAGGGCAAACGAAAGATTGCCCAAGACACAATGCAATGAGTGATGAAAAACCAAGGCGCATAGCCGCCATGGAGATCGTGAATGCATCAGAAGAAGAGTCAGAAGACTCGTCAGACAAAAAACCAGAGAACAACTCTGGTAACTCCGGAGCATCAAGCTTTGAAGTAGAGGACCCATACGAAGGACCACAATACTCACCCGATTCAGAGGGTGAGGAAGTCAACATCGGGACCATAAGAATGGGCCCAATGTCAGTCATCGATCACGACAACATAAATTATAAAATCAAACTGGCTGTAGCATGCCAGTTGGAAAACACGGCAGACAAGAAAGTTGCTGAAGCCTTGGTGGAAGCACCAAGAAAAGATGCCTTGGGGAAATACACCAAAGTACCCAAGGAAAACAAGGAGAAAGGGAAGAAGGACCAAAAGTCCATCGAAACCCAGACCCCCTTGTTTGATGCGAAATTCTGCATCTCAAAAGATGTGGGAAAATACCCCGCAAACAGACCGCTCTCAACAAAGAGAACGCTGATGGCTCATATAAAAATAGCAGGCATAAAAGCCTACGTGCTATTTGACAGTGGAGCCGAAATGGACGCCATATCGCTGGACTTTGTCCACACGGTCCATATCCCAATTCTCCAATTGGAGAACCCAGTCGTCCTTCAAATGGGGACGAAAGGAACAAGATCACAGATCCTGTTTGGAACAAACATGGACGTTGAGATCAACAGCCATGTAGAAAAACACTACTTTGATGTGATTAACATCGATAGATACGATGCCATACTCGGTGCCCCCTGGTTAAACAAAAACCAGGTAAGCTTAAACTTCCGGTCCCACAAAGTGAGAACGGTGAACAAGGGCAACATAGATACCCTTGGAGTCAGCGAAGACCGTGGGACGAGATCACATGGATGGAAAACTCGAGCAAGAGCTCGAGAACAACCAAAAAAGAAGCCCCCCTGACAGGGAGGTGGGATTGAAACACACCTCAGGGTAATCAAAAGAAAGTTCCCTGAAGGTTGGCCCAATCCTAGTCCGGAAGGACTAGAACTTCCAGATGTACCACATCTGGAAGGTCTCTCCATGAACAACCCCGAGTTCGAAATACTCAGGGAGTGGTGGAGAGAAATTTGAAACTGTAATGGTGCCAGTGCCATTAGAAATGCCTCCCTTGAGGGAGGTGAACCATCGAATCCCATTAAAGGATCCAAACAAGAAATTTCGGGAAAACACCCTGAGATGCCCTGCAGCACTGCAGGAAGCACTAGCGACCAAAATAGATCGCTATGTAAAAGCAGGATGGTGGTATCCCGCAAACAGCATGCAAGCATGCCTGCTACTGTGTATCCGCAAAGCAGATGGATCTTTGTGCACAGTAATAGATGCGAGGAATCATAACTCAAACACAATCCTCAATGTCACACCAATGCCAGACATGCGACTGATCCAAGAATCAGTCACCAGAGCAACATACTGATCCAAGATCGATATGTCGGACACATATGAACAAATACATGTGGACCCAGATGACGTCCATAGGACAATGTTCTCTACACCCCACGGGACATACAACTCCAACACAATGCAGCAAGGAGACTGCAATGCTCCCTGTACTTTCCAGCATGTGTTGACCTGGGAACTATGAGGAGAAGTAGGCAGACGCCTACATGTCTGGTTCGATGACATATTCACCAGCACAAGCTTGGTGGAGAACCACAATAAACAGAATCAAGGAATACAAAGAACTGCTGCTAAGCAGTACTCTGAACAAAAACTCAGAGAAAAAGAGACTCACAGCAATACGTGTGAGAAACACCCTAGAGGAAGCTCTAGGGGGGAGCGATAACCTAGAGGAAACTCTAGGGGGGAGCACCCAAAACCTGGAAGAAATCATAATTCCAGAAGAGAACCTTCGAAAACAATTCAAAGGAAAAGACCTCATTGAGGCAATAAAATCTGGATACTTGCAAAGCCAGATTCACCAGGAAATCCTAGAGAACCCGGGGAATTTCAAAAACTTCTCCATAAAAGACGGACTGATAACCGACTTGGAGAAGGAGGAACGACCCAAATGGTAGTCCCAAAAGGGAACTATGAAAGGAAGTCCATTCGAGGAATAATCCTCGAAAACATCCACGAAACACTTGGACACTTAGGATCCAAGAAAACAGTGGAAACCCTCCATCAATACTTCTGGTGGAAGTTGATGGGGAAGGACACCCACAAGTTCTGCAGGTCTTGCGGAACTTGTCAAACAACAAAGAAAAGCACCAGGAGAAACCCCGGACTGCTTCACCCACTCCCGACCCTGGAAACACCGTGGTCGTCAATAGCCATGGACTTCACAGGTCCATTCCCAACAAGCTTGGGATATGATTACCTCTGGGTAATCATCTGCAGGTTGACGTCCAACATCCACCTAATTCCAATAAAAACAACAATGAATGCATTAGAACTAGCGTTCGTATTCCTTCGTGAAGTTGTAAGACTTCACGGTCTACCACACTCGATCATATCAGATCAAGACTCAAAATTCACGTCAAAATTTTGGCACGAACTACACTGAATACTCGGTGTGCAGTTGAAATTCACAACTGCATTCCACCTGCAAGGCAACGGCCAAGCAGAAAGAATGATACAAAAAGTAGTGCAGATACTACGCGCGATGGTCAGACCAGATCAATGTGACTGGGCAGCGAAGCTGTTGATGGCAGAATTCGCGATCGATGCAAGCTCAAACACATCGACAGGATTTGCCCTGTTCAAATTAATCTACAGCCACATGCCAAAGATGTGCCTAACAGCACCACCCTCGGACTACCTGGGAGTAAATGACTTTGTCATATCCATACAATCCCGACCTCCACTCCGGGCTCCCAGAACTCCAAAACTGACTCCGGAGCCCTACCTCCCTTCCGTCACCTTCCCCTTGCCGACTTCCAAGAGGTTATCCCACCTCCGGCTCCAACACCACCTTCAGTCCGACTCCGGAACATTCCGGGTCCGACCCCAACCTCGACACCTTCCAGACGAGTACGCAACACCTATGCTCCCGACTCCGGACCTCCGCTCTGGAATCCTGTTTGCGTCTCTGTCTCCGGAACCTCCGGTCTTCGCTCCGACCTCGGACTTTGACCCCACCTCCGCTTATACCCATTGTATTGGTTAGCTCATTCCATTTAATTACGTTTGCCAATATTCCGGAGTTTAACTTCCGAGTTCGGACTTTCCGGACTTACCTCGGACCTTGCAACTATTGCATTGTCCCATTCAATTCCGCTATACTCCCTCATTCCTATTTGGGCTGCTGCTTCCTTTCTATTCAGTCAGCTGGTCATTCCCCACTCCCATCCTCCTTCCTTCCTCCTTGGGCCTTGGCCCTTCACTCCTCCTTTGGGAAACACCTCAAACACTTGACCCTCGGTGTTGTTCCTCTTTCCATCTCCCTTTGTCTCCTTTCGTCCTACCCTTGTTCCTTTTGATTCCGGACCCCTCCTTATATACAATGTACATAGTAACTTGTAACCTCAGTCCGAAATCGACCTGAATTCCCCCCAAGAGACTTTCCCTCTGCTAGATCCGAAATTAGGGACCCCTAGGACAACCAGCAATGGCACAGCACTCTGCCTGAGTCACTGAGGCCGAGGTCCCTCCACGCTAAGTCTCTGATTCCACTCCGGAGTCGTCCGAATCGGACCATTCTAACAGACTTTGCCCAAAAGGCGAAGGAAAACCTTATGGCAGCACACGACGTGATAATACACAATTGCGCTGCTCAAACAATCCAGGCGAATAAGAAAAGACACCCGGACCCGCCTTTGAGAAAAGGCGAGCTTGCATACTTATCCATGGATAAGCTGAACCTACCCAAAGGGAGGGCAGGTAAACTAAAGCCCCTATACATAGGGCCTTATGAAATTCTGGAAACATTTCCAGAGATGTCAAACTATGTCCTCAAGTTGCCACTACAACTTGAACAATGCGGAATCCACCCAAGATTCCACGTATCCCAGCTTGTGCCTCACGAGCAGAATGACCAAAAAATCTTCCCGAATAGGGAAGTAAACATATTCCACGATTTCGGGGAAGACCCCGATCACGAAGCAGTAGTTCGCAAAATCTTAAACCACGTGTGGGTTCACAACGAACTCTGGTTTAAGGTTAAATGGGAGCTAGGGGACACCACATGGGAACCCCTAGGAAATTGCAATGACCTTGTCCACCTGGACGAGTACCTCACATTACAAAATGTGAGGGAACCAGAAAACCTCCCTATCAAAGAAGACAGGGAACTCTCGGCATCACTATGCCCCCAAAAATGGAGGCAGAGGAAGTAAAGCTGAGGGACGATTGCCCACAGCCAAGAGCGTGGGAAAATTCTGGGCAAGCAACTCACCTGGACAGCCACACCATGTGCCAGAGATCACATGGGCCAGGCGAGTAACTCACCTAGACCACGTGAACCACAGGCTCACGTGTAAAAGCATACACAACTGCGGTGAATCCCACGCATGCAAGAACCAAAACCCCTCCCACCACCACGAGAAACATAACGACAAAATGTCATTCTCTGGGGGAGGTAACCCTCGATTTGATCCAAACAAGCTGCCAGACATCGAGATACGACAACCCAAGGAGCAAGGCTCCCCAGAACAACAACAACACCAGGTGCAGATAAGCGCCATGGACTACACAACGCTGAAAGAGGGCTCATGGCTCTCTATGCCGACTAAGCTTGTGGGGCCAAACTCTCCAAAACTCCTACTTCTTGACTTGACTTCGCTACGCTCTCGATCCTTAAACTCTGTGTGGGTTCTCTGGGATTCCGCAAGGTCCAGGCTCAGTGTCCACTACTCACTCGTTGTGAGCTAGATCACTGCCCTTATTCCTACTGTTGGAATTCCACACACTCACACCCTCTATAGCACGTCCTAGCACCTTAGAGAATTTTGGGGGAGGGGAGAACTTCTTTTCCAAAATCCGGTATGTACAGGATATAAGGAACAATTATTTTTAGAATAATTGATGGGAAATATTGGTACCATATGGCACCTGCATACCTTATTAGGCGAAATAATAAAAAGGGTAACAGTATCAATAAAAGAATATCAATCAAGAACTGAAATGATGGCAAAATATGAAAATAAAAGAAAATAAGCGATTTCTCAACGGGTTTACGGAATTAAGAGCCAAAATTGGAGATGAAGCCGGAGATAACTCTCACACAGCCAATAGGCATTTTTACCAATTTATTAGACGCCGTGGGAACGAGTGAGGCTGGAAGTCTGGGTTGCCGCTTGAGATTCCCACGCCCGCACATGCCCGTGCCTAACTTGCCCAACATAGAACTCTGTCAATTCTCCACCGATTGGGACGTTCTTGATATCTTCGGAATCGTACGAATTAGCACTATTTTTAGATACCAAATTTGTACTGAGTCGTCGCGTGAATGGGAGTAGATTTCTGAATGTTGGAAGCGGGTATCCGAGCCAACTCTGCACGTGGGCGATTATCCCGCCTACAACGCATGCGGCACAAATGAGTGCCGTGAACCAACAACCATCCGCATTGCCAACAGTCACTGCATACCCCCAGCCTCCTCAGGCTTCCAACCATACGCGGTGCGAACTGCACCAATGGTGCTTGTTGCGCCATTCCAGGGGCAGCATTTGCTGCTGCAGCCCCAGGCATACTCCCCAGGGAACTTCCCTGGCCAGATCAACCCCTGGATTGGCCAATTCGGCCCAGGTCCAACAACACCCCAGCCAAATGCAGGCTGGGAATCAGTTATCGCATCAGCAGTAGCTGCTCAGACAGGTCAGCTCCTGGCAGAGCTGAAAGAGATGAAGTCCCTTGTAGGAGGGAGACAAGGGAGCGACAGCGGCTCCTCATCCAGACTGTCCAAACAGGCACGGTCTGATAACTCGAGGGTGTCAGAAGACACCTGTGACAATTGCACCCATTGGAGGCACGAATACAACAGAGTACGAAGAGATGCCGAGGGCATCTTCAACTCTCTGAAAGACACAGAGAGAGGGAGATTGAATTACTAAAATGCAAGCTCAGAGAGGCATGCGCACTGGCAGACCTCACTGCCAAACCCATCATGATGGGGGCCTCCCAGGTTAGGGGGAGGGGATACGGTGCTGGGGCACCGACTATCCCGCCACCCTGTGGGCAGGTGACCCTGTCTGGGTTGCATAAGGGCCCGCCCTCAGAAGGGCAAACCCATGTCGAGGGGAAGAGGGAGAGCGGTAGGCAACCGACAGCAGACCCTAAAACAGGGACCACTGCCAGAGGCAGCGGGCTGCTGAGTACCTCAGCACCCTATGGGCAAGCTACCCTGCAGGGAAGTGTCCACATGTTATATGAGACCACCAAACTCAACAAGTTCGGCAAAGTCGAAGCTCCAGTCGACATAACAATCGACCTCAACTTCCCCATGAGGAGAATAGCGGGGTCAGAAGCGGTGCATGATGCCGCATATGCTTGGTGGACAAGCATGAGTGGGAAAGAATTTGTACACTGGTACAAACAGGCTGAAGCTGCCTTCAAAAGCGGCAAGGTACATAGAGTCCTTTGCAAAAAAGCGAAGGAAACCAAGAAATACTTCTTGGGACTCCCGAGTATTGCAAGACTCACAGAGGAGTACAATTCCCTGGAGAACAAGGGAAAAATCTCCTGGGAAAGTCTAGGCAAAGCTGCCTATATATAAAGTCCCAGTTCAAACCACTCAGGACTCCTGAGGAACGTGCCGCAAGAACTGCAGAGCAGGAGGTGAAAGCTTCCAAATACCGGGAAAGAGACACAAGTCTCCACACTGGACAACCAGGCCAACGACCACCCTTCCCCACGGGAAGAATGGTAGACCTACCATACTCTACACCTGAGCCAAGTAGCTCAGGAACACAACAACCCGCTCCCACCCAGGGAGCGCCCACTTTGTCGAGCCCACACCTCAACAATGTAGCCCAGGCTACATCATCGCATCCGACACAGCAATCAGATGTCCAGATGAACAACCCAGAGGAAAACCCTCCTCGGGGGCAATAACTCTACCCTTGAGGAAAGGGAAAGTGACATGGTAATACACCATTGAGGTGCCCGTGAAAACACCTTCCCCCAACTCGAGGCCCTGCACACAATATTGTATGTGAGGAACTGCAAGTAACAATTGCAGAAATCTCTACTTCATCAAAAAAAACCCACATCCACCACCGCTCATGTGTAAACACCATTTACACACAAACCCTCACAGAACAAGTGAGGAACACCAAAGACATACAACCTTTGGGTCGAAATTCATTTTCGACAAACTCCATTACTTTCCTCTCTGCGATACCCATGTATCGCCGTTCACTTCAAAGTGATGGCCCACACTCACTTATTCCCTAAATCTTTTTCTCTCTCCTTCACCAACATGTACAAATCGCCCACTTTAAAGTGGCGACAATAAAACGCTCATTGATAATTTCAAACTCAATGTAACTCAATTCTTAAACTTTATTCTCTTCATCATTAACCTTGTATGTGTTGCAAATGCAATGCAAGGGGGAGAATGTCAGGGCAATAGCCCCGAACCCCAAGCCATATGTAATTAAGATACATATAGTCACATGGGTAAGTGGTAACCTCTGGGTAACTGCTTACACACTACTGTAAAATACACACCATTGTATCACTTATGGCTCTGTGTGCTGAGCTACCCACTGAGACCTCACACTGCAGCTGTCTCCAAGGATGACGTGGCACCTGTCATGTGACTCAAGCCACATGTACATAAATGTACCTGAAGTGGGAACTGAAGAAGTAACCTTCTTCTCACCTTTTCCACTTCAGTCTAAGTGGTCAGGGACTGCTGTCCCACATCGGGCCTGCCAGCATGCATGCCCACTTTGCACCCTGAGAGGGTCCCTCTGCCGGGTGCTACACCTGGGCCCCCTCCACCCCAGACACGTCCCTGACAGTCACCCCTTTCCCACACCTCACTTACGATTACCCGAATGAATACTTATCTTTTCATGTCATTCTATTGGCTATTCCTTATCTCATTTGTAGCCATGCTCTAGTGGATAGCGGCATCCATGTATATAACTCCTATCTCTGCTGAAGGTGGCACTTCAGCGTTAACAATGACTAGGTTTCTTGGGAACATCTCTATCGTCGTGAACTGACATGTGGTCCCTGACAAGTCATCCTGGCAGTGGTTCACAGAACTACTGGGATTCCCCACCTCGCAAGGATGTAAAGGCCCTCAGTTTGACAAAGTCCACCTGGACTGTTTAATTCACAGACTAGGGGCCCCTGCCATCTATGGGCCTGCTGCCTAGACTCCCTCTGTATCTATATATACATAACTTGTAGATACCATACACCTTAGTTGTAAGGGGTTGGTGTAGGTGCCAACCCTGGTTAGCCTAGTTCCTCAGGCTGTCAACAAAACTAACTTGTATTTGTAACAGTTATGGGAGGAGAAGGCTAAGTTGCTCTTTCCACTTTCCCACACTATTGTATGTACTTTGTATATACATGTTTATTACAAGACAATTATACAGTTATGTAATGGAAAATAAGGGGTGGGGTTACCACTCCTTACATTAGTGAACAAATCAACAAGAGTTATCCCCCTCTTTCTAGAAGACTCCTCAGTCCACAAATTGTTGAAATAATCACCTCAGCCTAACAGGGCATATGGTGTAATGGCTGTGCACACTGAGTTTGTGATCCAGAGGACTGGAGTTCAATTCCCAGTATGTCCAACTTTTAGGTTACCCTAAAAGACCATGTGCAAATTCCAACACAAATTAGGGCACTGATGTGTTACTGGGCACAGCGCTCCTGGTAGAGAGGCTGTAGCCCTCTGTCAGGGCCCAGCCTTGTTCCGTGACAGACCCAGGGGAATCCTCCTAGTCACTGGGGTATCTAGTCCCAGTCCGGGGTCCTCAAACTCACTGAGGGGGCTAGCCCCAGCCTTCACAGGAAATGAGTTGAGAAGAAGGGTAACCTTCTCTACCTCCTGTGAAGCCGCTACAAATGGGAGCCAGGAACTATACAGTTTTTGGCTCTTTGCCAACTTTCCATAATTGGCACCCCCCCATGGGAAGATTCTGGGTGAGCTGCTTGCCCAGAAAGTTCCCATGGTTGTGGCTGTGATGGTTTCTGGGTGAGTAACTCACCCAGAACTTTCCCACGGGTCTGCATGCATGTGGGATTGTGGAATAGTGAAGGGAAAAATAGGAGAAAATGGGGGAAGGGTACTGTCAGGGGACGGACCCCGGGTCCCCATGACCCCTCTCTACAGTCCACAGTCTGGCCTGTAAACACAGCCCATCTCAGGGCATAGCTACTGTGGGTAAGAAAGTGAGAAGAAGGTTAACTTCTCACTTTCCCACAGTGGCCCCAATATGGCGAAAACTTCCGGGGATACCCGGAAGTCACATGAGGTGGGATCCGGGGTCGGATCATGCGGCACGCGGAGTGTGTGGCGCAGGAAGTGCACGGGAAGTGGAGCGGGTCCGGACACGGGTCCAGGTCCGGGCTAAGTCAGGGTATGTGCCCTGACAGGTACCTGAGGGTGTGTGGGGTCAGGGGCTGTGCCCTGACACCCTCCAAACACAGAGTCACTTTCATTCACCCTGAATCTGGTCTCTGACACCTCCCTGTCATTCCCCAACCCAACCCAATTACAAAACCAAGATTATTAATTACCATCACAACACTTGTGTATTGTAGAACATGCTCGGCATAGGGTTTGTTTAGTGTAGTTAGTGTAGCATTGCTTATCGCTATTATATATACATTGAAGTCATCCTTGTGCAAGGACTCTGTCAGGGATGCGTCCAGGGTAGAGGAGGCCCAGGTGAGATGCTGTAGGCGGGATAATCACCCAAGTGCAGAGTCGGCTCGGATACCTGCTTCCAACATTCAGAAATCTACTCCCATTCACGCGACGACTCAGTACATATTTGGTAGCTAAAAATAGTGCTAATTCGTCCGATTCCGACGATATCAAGAACGTCCCAATCGGTGGAGAATTGACGGAGTTCTATGTTGGGCAAGTTAGGCACGGGCATGTGCGGGCGTGGGAATCTCAAGCGGCAACCCAGAATTCCAGCCTCACTCGTTCCCACGGCGTCTAATAAATTGGTAAAAATGCCTATTGGCTGCGTGAGAGTTATCTCCGGCTTCATCTCCAATTTTGGCTCTTAATTCCGTAAATCCGTTGAGAAATCGCTTATTTTCTTTTATTTTCATATTTTGCCATCATTTCAGTTCTTGATTGATATTCTTTTATTGATACTGTTACCCTTTTTATTATTTCGCCTAATAAGGTATGCAGGTGCCATATGGTACCAATATTTTCCATCAATTATTCTAAAAATAATTGTTCCTTATATCCTGTACATACCGGATTTTGGAAAAGAAGTTCTCCCCTCCCCCAAAATTCTCTAAGGTGCTAGGACGCGCTAGAGTGGGTGTGAGTGAGTGGAATTCCAACAGTAGGAATAAGGGCAGCTGTCTAGCTCACAACGAGTGAGTAGTGGATGCTGAGCCCGGACCTTGCGGAAATCCTGGAGAACCCACCATGGAGTTTTAGGATTGAGAGCATAGCGAGTTTAGTAAAGAAAGTAGGATTTTGGAGAGTTTGGCCCCACGAGCTTAGTCGGCATAGAGAGCTGCTAGCCCTCTTTCAACGCCTGACACTAGAAGCCTCACGGGGTGTGGAGTGGGCATGTGTACTGGCAGGCCCAGCTCAGGAGGCAGTCCCTGGCCACTTAGACTGAAGTGGAAAGGGTGTTATTATTATTAAAGGGGAATGCTATGCTACTTACCTGAAGTGGAAAGGGTGAGAAGAAGGCTACTTCTTCGGTTCCCACTTCAGGTATGTTTATATACATGCGGCTTGTGTCATATCCATACAATCCCGACCTCCACTCCGGGCTCCCAGAACTCCGAAACTGACTCCGGAGCCCTACTTCCCTTCCACCACCTCCTCCTTGCCGACTCCCAAGAGGTTATCCCACCTCCGGCTCCGACACCACCTTTGGTCCGACTCCGGAACATTCCGGGTCCAACCTCAACCTCAACACCTTCCAGATGAGCACGCAACACCTATGTGTCAGGGGACGACTCCCAGGTCCCCATGACCCTCCCCTATGGTCCACAGTCTCTGGTCCGGCCAGCCCTATCCAGGGCACAATCCTACTGTGGGTCAGAGATGAGAAGGAAGTTAACTTCTCATCTTCCCACAGTGGCCACAATAGATCGAAAACTTCCAGAGATATCCGGAAGTCACATGAGACCCGAGACCCGAGGTCTGGGCCATCCGGCCGCACTGAGCATCCGGCACAGGGCGCACGTGGGAAGTGCAACAGCCAGGTGCAGGCGCGGGTGCAGGTGCAAGTGCGGGTGTGGATGCGGGTATGGGCTAGGTCAGGGTGTATGCCCTGACACTATGCTCCCAACTCTGGACCTCCACTCCAGAATCCCGTTTGCGTCTCTGTCTCCAGAACCTCCAGTCTTAGCTCCGACCTCGGACTTTGACCCCACCTCCGCTTATACCCATTGTATTGGTTAGCTCATTCCATTTAATTACCCTTGCCAATATTCCGGAGTTTAACTTCCGAGTTCGGACTTTCCGGACTTACTTCGGACCTTGCAACTAGTGCA
This sequence comes from Cantharellus anzutake, assembly GCF_015039405.1. Classification (NCBI taxonomy): domain Eukaryota; kingdom Fungi; phylum Basidiomycota; class Agaricomycetes; order Cantharellales; family Hydnaceae; genus Cantharellus; species Cantharellus anzutake. The sequence continues at coordinate 70,993 of NW_024066985.1, read as the reverse complement.
TTGCTCCATTCAATTCCGCTATTCTCCCTCATTCCTATTTGGGCTGCTGCTTCCTTTCTATTCAGTCAGCTGGCCATTCCCCACTCCCATCCTCCTTCCTTCCTCCTTGGGCCTTGGCCCTTCACTCCTCCTTTGGGAAACACCATTGAGTGAAACCCTTGACCTTCAGTGTTGTTCCTCCTTCCAGCTCCCTTTGTCTCCTTTCGGAGTACCCTTGTTCCTTTTGATTCCGGACCCCTCCTTATACACAAATGTACTTAGTAACTTGTAACCTCAGTCCGAAATCGACTTGATTCCCCCCTAAGAGACTTTCCCTCTGCTAGATCTGAAATTAGGGACCCCCAGGACAACCAGCAATGGCACAGCGCTCTGCATGAGTTGCTGAGGCCAAGGTCCTTCCACGCTAAGTCTCTGATTCCATTCCAGAGTCGTCCGAATCCACCGTATCTAACAGCTTGGGTCACATGATGGGTGCCACGTCACCCTCACATACAGCTGTAGTCACCTGGGTGTCCCCATGGGGGATCCCGAGGGCGTCCGATGTGAATGCACGAGTTGGTCATAGTGGGGAGTTGATACAAAGAAAGGTCGTCCGTGTCAGAGACCAGACTTGAGATGAAAGAATGTCTCTGTAACGGAGGGCTTCGGCCTCAGCGACTTCTGCCAGGAGCGCTGTGCCTAGTGACACGTCCGTGCCCTAACTTACTGACTGGCAATTAGAACCTAGGGGGGAACTCTAGTTGATTTTTCTGCTGGGGCGTAACCTATGTACAAGTGGGATATATATATGGTTACAGCGGAGACGGTTCTGCAATTGGCGGAGCCGAACGGAGCGGAGCTAACGGGGTTTAACCATTAGCCGACTGAATATTACCGACGAGTCGGTTCACGGGGTTAGCAGAAAGGCAGGCGATAACCCAGAAATGGAAAGGAGGGATAAGCCCGAAGGTGGACTCTGCAGGGCAGGCGAGTGTATTGCTCAGCGGAGGCGGGGGTGCGCTAGCGGACATCGGAGCTGTCCGGAAGTCTTCGGGGCTCCGTACTTAGGGAGGCGTAGGTAATAAATTGGAATGGGGGGGTGGTGACCATCGAGGGGTACCGAGAGGATTGTGGAATAACGGGGGCTCCGAGGTTAGTGAGGGAGGAGCGGAGTTGGAACGGAGGAATCGGAGGGACCGGAAGTCGATGGCTGGGGATGGATATGACAGTCCATGTAGAATAAAGAGAAAGTGTCAGGGACCGACCCGGGGTCGAGAGTGTCCAGGTATGTCACCTGGGGCTGAGGGCCTGGTAGGGTGTGATGTGGGCACACGTAACAACAGGCCCGATGCAAACAGGTGTCCCTGGCCACTTGGGCTAGAGTGGGAAGTGTGAGAAGAAGGTTGCTTCTCAGTTCCCACTTAGGCTGTGTTTATATACATGTGGTTAAGGCCACATCATCTATGCACACAGCCACATACATCTGGGTATCTCTGCAAGAGATCCCAGGAGCGCCTGGTGTGCAGGAGGTCACCCAGCATGTCCAGGTCCGGGCATGTCGTACTGCAGCCGGGTCAATAGTACATTGATAAGGGAAGTCATCTGTGTAATAAGGAGAGAAGGGAAAGAGAGAGAGAAATGTCGAAATTGTATCTGGTACGACTACTGGACTTATCTGGAGCTCCAATTCAAATGGCTTCAAATCCAGGTCATGTGGCAAGGACATAAAATCATGGACAAGCCTGGTATCGAACCCAGGACCTCTAGCATGCATCCATACACTACTCGCCCTTGAGCCATGCTATAGGCTGTTAAACTCTATACTATTGGGAACATATTATATTCTCCAACAAGAAAGAGGGAAAGGGGGAAAGAGAGAAGAAGGAGGAGGTAGGGGAGGAGTGGGTAGTGGGGGACCGGGTCAGGTGGGGCCAGGTCAGGTGGGCGTGCCCTGACAGAAAGTAAAGAGAAAGTGAAATAGGGGAAGAGAAAGAAAGAAGAAGGGGGGAGGAGGTAGGAGAGGACTGGGTGGTGGGGTACCGGGTGAAGTGGGGCCAGGTGGGGCAGGTGGGTGTGCCCTGACAGGCTCTGGCAAAAAAAAACCCAGCAAGAATGAATTGAACCTGCACAAGCATAAACAGCACTATAACCCACTAGACCAAGTAGACCCCACATGTACTCAGCCTTAAAAGTAATATATAAAGGGTTAATTTCAGCCACAGATCCAGGGTTGATCATGAAGTCAAAAGCAGCTGCCCAATGTACACATTGATTGTTAGAGACCGGATGTAGGATGAGGGAGATGTCCCCATGGTGGAGGGCTTCAGCCTCAGCAACTTAGACCAAGAGTGCTGTGCCTAGTTACATGTCCTTGCCCTAATTTACTAACTGGCAGCGAGAACTAAAGGGGGATAACTCTAGTCGATTTTATTACTAGGGTGTAACCTATCTACAAGTTATGTATATATAGTTACATGGAGGGCAGGCCTGTGAATGGCAAGGCCGAGTGGAGCGGAGCTAACGGAGTTACCTGTTAGCTGACTGAATATTACTGATGAGTCGGGTTACGGGGTTAGCAGAATGGCGGGCTATAACCCAGAAATGGGAAGGAGGGATAGGCCCAAAGGTAGGCTTGCAGGGCAAGCAAGTGAATTGCCCAGCAGGGGTGGGAGTGTGCTAGCAGATGTCGGAGCTGTCCAGAAGCCTCCGGAAATCCGTACTTAGGGAGGCGTAGGTAATATATTGGATTGAGGGGGTGGTGACCATCGAGGGAGTCAGAGGTGATTGCAGAATATGGAGGCTCCAAGGTTAGTGACGAAGGAGCAGAGGTAAACCGGAGGGGTCAGAGGTAGTGGAGGATGATGGCCATAGATGGATATGACTGTATCCCCTTAGGCCTGAACCCTTGAAGGCCCAGAATTAGTAAGGTGAGGGGGAGCTGTACTTACAGAAAAAAAAATGAAGATGGGAATGAGGAGTGGGGAGAAAGGAGAGATGGGAGAGGAGTCAAGGTTCCTAAGGAGCTTTGGGTCCAGGCTTATCTGGATACCGAGAGTGGAAAGCTTTGATGAGGTCGGAGGCATGATTGAGTTCACTGGCAAGGAGCCATTGTGTCTCCTCATCGGTCCCTTCATAGCCTAACCACTTGTACAGGTAGAGCAACTTGTTGCCTCTACATTGGTCGATCTTAGAGTCAAGGATCTCCTCAATCTTGAACTCCATTTTGCCTTCAATTTCTATTGGAGGTGGAGGTGGTTGGTGGCAGTTCGGAATGATGTTTGGGACAGAGGGTTTGATCTGCAAGACATGTAATACCAGGTGGATGGCTTGCATGTTTTCCGGCAGGCGGAGAGTGAGGGAGTGGGTTCCAATGTGGGTGATGATCTTGAAAGGGCCAAGGTTTTTCTCGGAGAGCTTCTTGGAAGGTTGGTGTAAGGAGTGGTAACCCCACCCTTCATTCATTATCTTATTGTATATTTGTCTCGATTTAAACATGTATAAACAATGTATATACAATAACATGGGAATTTGGGAAAAGGAACAGAACTCCTTTTCCTCCCCATCATTGATAATTAAGCTCAACTTTATTGACGACCTGAGGATTGAGGAGAACTGGGGTTGGAACCTACACCAACCCCTTACAGTTGGGTGGAGCGGAAATACTTGGCCTTTACATAGACCAAAGTTCCTACCTCAAAAGCTGGGGCAGGGCTCCGACAGGAGTCTGCCGGGCCCTGGTAATGGATCTGAGCATGGTGCATTTCCTTGCAAAGGAAGTGATGGAGGGAGTTGAGATCGACCGAGTACTCTTGGGCACATACTGATGTCAAGTCTCGCTCTGGGTGAACAGTGATGTTCGGATGGTAGCCCTTATTGGCAAAGAATGGAGAGATGCCTGTGGTGGCATTCGGAGCATTATTGTATGCAAACTCTGCAAGAGGTAGGAGTTCAAACCAATTATCCTGCTGATAGTTACTGTAGATACGCAGGTACTGTCATATCCATCTACGGCCATCGTCCTCCACTACCTCCGATCCCTCCAGACTCTGCTCCTTTGTCACTAACCTCGGAGCCCCTGTATTCCGCAATCACCTCCAACTCCCTTGATGGTCACCACCCCCTCAATTCAATATATTACCTACGCCTCCCTAAGTACAGAACCCCAAAGGCCTCTGGACAGCTCTGATGTTGTTGTGGGGACAACTCCGTGTACCGCAAAAAGTTGGATTCTGCGGAATTTGGTCACCAACACGCAGTACATATCCGCTGACGCTCCCGATACTCATTCTATCACTATCCAACACTCCATACACTCACTCCATATTTTTCCATATTTTCCCCATCATTCCTGACAACCCCAAGCAAAATTCCCATGCCCAACCATGCCGCCAATTTCACCCCCTCTCCAGACCTCCATACCCACACTCACAACCCAGCCGTTTTTCCACCCGATAGTGATGCTCTACCACCCTTCTTCACTCCCGGAGCATTTCCCAGAATGGCAATCCCATACCCGGATGGTTCAGCACGGAGTATACTCTCACGTGGTCTTGACAGCACCTGTCAATGGCCACATCTCAAGAAGTACTGCACCAAATGGGACGAATAGGGGCTCGTTGGAAAGCTGGAGACGAGGAGGTTGCTGACGGGAGGATAGGCGGGCGCTGTGGCGAACTGTTGCGGAGTTAATTTTCACAATTCCCATTTCGGACCCGTTGTCACATATTCCCCATTCATTCATTTTTCTTTTATTGTTTCTTTGTTCCCAATTGGATATTGATCATTTACGGTTGCCTAACGGCCCGTTTACATCCCCCCATGCCATTCATTCCATTTCAAACATATATAAACTAGATAACAGCTTGTACATAACAAGTTAGTATTGAATAGACCCGTGAAGGGACAAGCAGAAGTTGCATCCAAGTGGCAAAGACGCCATCCACGACCCTAATGCCCCCCTTGAGATTGTTGCTCACGTCTAAGACCCCTCTCATCATAATACTCAGCCTTGACGTCCAAGAGAGACGTAGGTGAGTGTTTGTTTGAGGTTTTTGCAGACTCGGTAGCGCCCCAGGACCAAAACCCGGCTCCACAAACCACACCCGCGCACACTACCACCCTCCCCCTTCTCTCTGTCTCGAGTCTAGGCGATAGACCCGTTACAACGTCCACTAGTGCACTCCTGCCCCTGCTGGGCAATTCACTTGCTTGCCCTGCAAGTCTACCTTTGGGCCTATCCCTCCTTTCCGTTTCCCTGCCATTCTGCTAACCCCGTAACCTGACTTGTCGGTAATATTCAGTTGGCTAATGTTTAACCCTGTTAGCTCCGCTCTGTTCGGTCCTGTCATTCATGGGCCCGCCCTCGCTGTAACTATATATACATAACTTGTAGATAGGTTACACCCTAGTGATAAAATCGACTAGAGTTAATCCCCCTTTGTAGTTCTCGCTGCCAGTAAGTAAATTAGGGCACAGATGTGTAACTAGGCACAGATGTGTAACTAGGCACAGATGTGTAACTAGGCACAGCGCTCCTGGTCTGAGTTGCTGAGGCCGAAGCCCTCCGCCAAGAGACATCTCCTTCATCTCACTTCTGGTCTCTAACAGGTACTGCTCGAGCATCTGGTTCATCCATTCGGTCTGTCCATCTCCTTTGGGGTGGTAACCTGAGGTGAAGTGGAGGTGGATGTTGAGGGCTTTACCAAGTGAATGGAAAAAATGAGAAACAAACTCCGGACCCCTGTCAGAGGTGACATGGGAAGGAACTCCATGCTTGGAGAACGTGTGGAGGAGGAATAGCTTGGCCAGTTCCAGAGAGGTGATGGTATCATGAGTAGGAATCAAGATGCACTGTTTGGACAGGCAGTCCACGACGACCAAGATGGAAGTGAATCCAGAAGAGGAGGGTCACTGTTCAATGAAGTCCATGGAGATGGAGTTCCAAGGGCGATCGGGAATGGGGAGTTGTTTGAGTAAGCCATAAGGCTTGTGACAAGGAACTTTGGCATGGGCACAAGAAGTACAAGAGGACACATAGTTCTTGACAAAGGTACGAATACCCAGCCAGGTATAATCACGACCCACTAGCTCCAGAGTCCGGTTTTGACCGAAATGTCCGGAGAGCTGGTGGTCATGTTTGTCTTGCAATACGCAGAGACAAAGATCGTTAGAGTCTGGGACGTAAATGCGATTGTCCAACCTTAACAGGCCTTCGGCATCAATGGACCAGTGGGAATTGGGGAGGTTGGGGGAAGCGAGATGAGAAGAGATTGTGGTGTTGGAGGAGAGAGATGATAGAATGTCTTGATGGAGAGCCTCTGTGTTGATGAGTACGGCTGCCTGGATTACTGTGGCAGCTAGAAACATAGCTCGTAAGGATGCAGTGAGCTGCTCCGAAGTGAAGACTGGTCAGAAGTTCTGCAGATTGACACAAGTGTAGTCCATATCCTCTTCTTTGGGATAGATGTTGTAGGCAGGATAATCGCGCACGCACAGACTCGGCTCGGATACCTGCTTCCACGATTAGAAAACCACTTCTATTCACGTGACGACTCGGTACGGAATTGGTATCTAAAAATAGTGCTAATTCGTACGATTCCGACGATATCAAGAACGTCCTAATCGGTGGAGATTTGACAGAGTTCCGTGTTGGAGAAGTTAGGCACAGCAGGTCACGAGTATGTGCGGGCGTGGGAATCTCAAGCGGCAACCCAGAATTCCAGCCTCACTCGTTCCCACGGCGTCTAATAAATCGGTAAAAATGCTCATTGGCCGCATAATAGTTTTATTCAGTCACATTTCTAATTTCGGCTTTTAATTCCGTAAATCTGTTAAGAAATCGCTTATTTTCTTATATTTTATATTTCACCATCATATTTCACTTATTGATTGATATTCTTTTATTGTTACTGTTACCCTTTTTTATTATTTCGCCTAATAAGGTACCCAGGTGCCATATGGCACCAATATTTGCCATCTATTCTTTCTAAAAATAATTATTAGATATAATCCTGTACATACCGGATTTTGAAAAGAAGTTCTCCCCTCCCCCAAATTCTCTAAGGTGCTAGGACACGCTAGAGTGGGTGTGAGTGAGTGGAATCCAACAGTAGGAATAAGGGCAACTGTCTAGCCCACAACAAGTGGGTAGTAGATTAGTTGAGCCTGGACCTTGCGGAATCCCGGAGGACCCACACCGGAGTTAAGGATCAAGTGTAGCGAAGTTAAGTCAAGAGAGAGAGTAGGAGTTTTGGAGAGTTTGGCCCCACAAGCTTAGTCAGCATAGAGAGCTGCTAGCCCTCTTTCAACATCCCAGCATCTAGTCAACACATCTGGTTTTACTCCGAGTCTTCTGGGATGGAATCAGACGGACAGTCATGTGGAATTAGGAGAGGAACACTGACCAGTGGGCTTGCCACTGAGTCAAGAGTTTGGTGGTAGAGAAATACTCGAGGTTCATGTGGTCAGTGACGACGATGATTGGGGTTCCTGAACCTTCAAGATAGTGACACCAAGATCGGAACGCATCATGAATGGTGAGCAGTTCCTTATCACGGGTGTCATAGTTGAGCTCCGGTGCCAAAAGTGTTCTAGAGCAGAAAGCGATGGGGTGAATCTCTCCGTCATCACAACGGATGGAAAGGATTCCAGAGATCACGTAATCGGAGGCATCAGTTTCTACAATGAGAGGGGCATTGGGTACCCAATGCATCAGGATGGGGGCTGACATGAAGGATTCTTTCAGAGTGTTGAAGGCAGAATGACAGTCGTCAGAGAAGAGCCAGGGGGCCCCTTTACATGTGAGGCACATCAAGGGGACCACAATGTCGGAGTATTGGTGGATGAAACACCGATAGAAGTTAGCAAAGCCAAGGAAGGATTGGACATCCTTGACTTTATGGGGCTCAGGCCAACCTTGGATGGCTTGGACCTTCTCGATGGACATGGTGAGTCTGGAGGGAGAAACCGTAGTATCCGTATGAAATCTGCATTTCTTTGGATTGGCATATTGTAAGGAGTGGTAACCCAACCCCTTAATTCCTATCTTCATTCTATATGTGTCTCATAATAAACATGTATATACAATAACATGGGAATTTGGGAAAAGGAAGAGAACTCCTTTTCCTCCCCATCATTGATAATTAAAGCTCCATACAGCTCAACTTTATTGACGACCTGAGGATTGAGGAGAACTGGGGTTGGAACCTACACCAACCCCTTACACATATAGGCTGTGTTTGCAGAGTCTCCTAAGAACTTCTCAGACATGCTCCTGGTGTGAAGCCATGTCTTCCGAGTAGGTAAGGATGTCGTCTAGGTAGACTACCACAGAAACGTCCAAGAGGTTGGCAAAGATCATGTTGACAAATCGCTGGAAGGTTGCAGGTGCATTTGTGAGACCAAATGGCATGATGAGCCACTCATAGGAACCATAGCACGTGCGGAAGGAAGTCTTCCACTCATCGCCTGCCGCAATGCAAACCAGGTGGTAAGCATGCCAGAGGTCGAGTCTGGTATAGACAGTGGCATGGCTAGGTGTGTCAAGGAGGTCTGAGATGCAGGGAAGTGTAGTGATCTTTCTTGTTCAGCCCTCTGAAGTCAACATATGAACCCGGAGGCTAGGTGTTCATCTAAGAATGCCTGGAGAGCCTCAAGTTTCGAAGTAGAGAGGGAATACATAGTTCCCAAGGGTGGTGAAGTGCCTTCCTCAAGGTCAATCTCAGGTCGTGCTCATGGTGCGGTGCTAGCATTGAGGCTTTGCTCTTGCTGAACATGCCTGCGAACTTGTGGTACTCCTTTGGAACAGCCAAAAGGTCAACAGAATCGGTGTGGGAGGAGGCAGCCCTTAGGCAGCTTTCCTGGGAAGGGATGGTCAGGCTGAAGGATACTGATCCTTCAAGTCAACAAGCCTTCATGAATGTGGAATGGCTGACGAACTCAATGGATGGTACCAGAGAAATGGGAGCCTGGGGCTGAGGTGCTAACAGAACATCAGATGGTTGGATGTCGGACGACAGCAGTGGTGCCAGAGACGATGGGGGAGAGCTTGGAGTAACTGTCTTGGTTAGTTCAGGAGTTCGGAATGTAATACTGCTTGAGACCCAGTCAATCAATGGATTGTAGCAGGTAAGCCAGTTGTGTCCTAGGACTAGAGAACAAGATCCATCCAGCGATGTGACAAAGAAAGTCGTGGGGGTGATGTTTCCGGAAGCAAAGTGGAGGGGAATATCGATGGCACAGGTTACATCGAAAAGGCGCAGTTGTAGAGGTTTAATCTGATATGTCTTCAGGGCCAGCTCCTTCACAAATTTGTCGTCGATGAAGCAGTCTGAAGACCCAGAGTCTACAAGAGTGGGAACATTCTCATAGGTGCGGAAGAGTTTATTTTTTGTCCTAATATCGGACAGGGAAGTAGGAACAGAAGAATTAAGAGAAGAGAAGAGAAGAGAAGCAGAACAATCCACAGAAGTAGGAGGAGGTGGAAGAGGAGAAGAAAGTGAAACATCAGCAACACTATCTACAGCGGGTAGAACATTAACCAAAGGGTCAACATTGAGAGAAGGAAGTAGACCATTAGAAAGAGAAAAAGAAATGGGAATGTGGAGGGAGGAAAAGTCGGAAATGGAAGACACATTTAGGCATACTTCTTTGAGTGCATGGAGGGAAGAATTGCAACCCCTGGTCCGTACAGCGTCCACAGGGGTGCGGACTAATTTTTGCCTCTGCGGAAGTGGATCCTTGCTCTTTGGTCCTGGCTGTGCAGGCCTTGGATGCGCGAGAAGAAGACTTAGGGCAGTCCTTGACCATGTGGCCAGACTGTCTGCAGAACATGCAAAGTTTCTTGTCGAGACAACGCTTATGCTCTTGTGGCATTGTAGGAGGGATGAGCTGGTAGTACCCAAACAGCACTATATAATGGTCTACAGACGTTACCTGGGGCCCAACACACATTCCCCCAGCCCCCCAAAGCCCGTTGCACTTCCCCCATCATCTCTGTATTTTTTGATATTTTTCCAGACCAGGTTACGACCACTTAGTTTCCTATTGGGCCGCTTTCGTATTTTCACCATATCTCCCCCAGTTCTTCTCCGATCCAGACGCCTTAGGTATCGTTGGAAAGCTACCGTCAAGACAAGTCGAACAAGTCTAATATCAGGAGATTTGGTGCAGCCGTTGTGGAGATCATCAAATTCTATCGATTGTGTGGCCGCACCCATATATTTTTTATGTTTTCTGTTGTTTTCTTTGTTCTATGTTGTTCTGTCCGTTTCTATCCGTCCCTAACACCGTCGGATTGCTCGGAAATTAGCTTCGGTTATATACAAGCATGTATTTAGTATGATAAGAGATCTTCTCCTCCTTCCCCGCTTTAGTGCCAGTCCGACAGTACCACATCTGGGAGCATGTGAACGAGTTCAGTCAGGTTTAGGGTGACGTTGAGAAGGCAGGATGCCTTGCTCGGCCCTAGGGAAGGTCCACCAGGAAGTTTAGTTGGTTTTTGACGGAAGTTTGAGTTTTCCGGACCTAGTGGGAAGGTCCACCAGTGAGTCTGTCAATGCTGCAGTTTTGCTCCTCCCCCCTTCGTTACCTGTGTGTGTGTGTGAGGGTGGTCTGCTCAGGTTCAGAGGTCTGTGTGCCCCTGCAGCCTCTTCAGCCCATTCTTTCCCACTTGCAGTGTGAGCTTGCTGTTGTCTCCGAGTTTTGATGAGAGATCTGGCTTAGTGGAGCTGGCCTCGGACTTCTTGTTGTCCTTCAGAGGCTTGCTACCAGAAGCAGGATTGAACGAGGAGGAGGAAGGAACAGTGTCGGAGTGGGAAGCGGTAGTGGTCTTGTTGAAGACATTGGAGGTGGAGGGTTTCACATGACGAGTTACTTTGGATTTACGCTCCCAATAGCATGCATCAAAAGTCTGTGATAAGGTGCAAAGTTCCGAAAGGGTGGATGGTTTCCCTACCCTGGCAATGTCATCTTTCATACGTTCCGGCAATCCATTATAGAAAAAATGGCAGAACGCGGCTTCTCTGTAACCGTGAAGTTGTGATGCATGTCGATTGAACTCGATGATGTACTTGTTGATGTGATGACTGTCCTTCATGTCCAGGGTCATAAGTTGGACTTTGGCGTCGCCCACAGGATCATGATGGCCGAAGTTGGTCTGGAGTTCATTGATGAACTCCTGGTAATTATTCATCCAATGAGGACGAAGTAAGGAATTTTGGTCGAACAGTAGGTCCAGCTTGAACCAATCAAGAGCCATCCCCTTGAGGTAGGACTGCACAAAGATAACCTTGGCGCAGTCACTAGCAAAAGCAAGGGGGCAGTCCTGGAAGTTTAGTTCACACTGGACCAAGAATACTTGGAGTTCATGGGGGTCTTTTCCATTGAACTGTTCAGGCTCATGGACCTTGGTCCAGAGAGCGGAAGATGGTGGGGGAGGTGGGCATCTGGTGTGATGGGCCAAGCTGGTGATGGCCTGGGCTAGCTGTGTAATAGCTACGTTGGGAATGGGCTTGGCATCGTTGGTAACTCGGACAGTAGGGATGGGAGGATCAGCAGGAGGGGGGTCGACGAAGTTGGGGACCTTGGAGCCAAGTCCAAAGAAGTGGACTGGATCTACAGGCTGTTCAGTGGTGTCTCTGAAGTCAGAATCTGCAACTGGTGATCGATTTCTGATGGGGCACATGATCGGAGTCGACAGGAGAGGGGTTTCTAAATTAGAGAAGCTACGAAACTCAACTGGGTTTCTCACCAGACGACTAGGACCAGGCTGCGAGGGTTCAGGAGATGGGGAGGCTGAGTGAGGAACCAATGTATGTAGTTGTGAACGAGTGCGAGGGGCTGGGTGCCATACAAGATGTGTACTGTCAGGGAGTGATAAAATACTGTTAGAGACTGGATGCAGGATGAGGGAGACATCCCCATGGCAGAGGACCTCAGCCTCAGCAACTTAGACCAAGAGTGCTATGCCTAGTTACATGTCCATGCCCTAATTTACTAACTGGCAGTGAGAACTAAAAGGGGGATAACTCTAGTCGATTTTATCACTAGGGTGTAACCTATCTACAAGTTATGTATATATAGTTACATAGAGGGCAGGCCCATGAATGGCGGGGCCGAGTGGAGCAGAGCTAATGGAGTTACCTGTTAGCCGACTGAATATTACCGACGAGTTGGGTTACAGGGTTAGCAGAATGGCAGGCTATAACCTAGAAATGGGAAGGAGGGATAGGCCCGAAGGTAGGCTTGCAGGGAAAGCAAGTGAATTGCCCAGCTGTAAGGGGTTGGTGTAGGTTCCAACCCCAGTTCTCCTCAATCCTCAGGTCGTCAATAAAGTTGAGCTGTATGGAACTTTAATTATCAACGATGGGGAGGAAAAGGAGTTTTCTTCCTTCCCATGTTATTGTATATACATTGTTTATACATGTTTAAATCGAGACAAATATACAAGAAGATAATGAATGAAGGGTGGGGTTACCACTCCTTACAATCTAGGGTGGAGTAAAAAAACATCGCATTGTGAATGCAACTGGAAAAAAAAAAGAAAAAAGAGACACACATCATCATGTTTGTTCATGCAGTTCCCACAGCTCAGTTTGTTTGGGTATTGTGAGTTGTTGATTTGGTGTTGCATGTGAAGAGAGTGTCATATCCCGGATCTTCCACCTCCCTCTGCTCTATCCATACACGACTCCCATGACCTCCACCAGCCCTCCCAATCTCTCTCCACTGCCTCCGGTCGACGCCAACAACCCTATGTCATGGCTGTGCATTCCAGCCCGTTAGCCACTCGTCCTGATGCCGCCCGAGCCCATTCCCGCTACACGAGCGTGAGCGCGAGCCCCGACCTCAGCCCTATCCTCCCTGAGGACTCCCTGCTCACTCCCCTGCTTGCCCCTAGGCTCCCCTGCACCTGGCCGACTCCCCGCCCCAAGTCTGCCTCCGGCACCATGCCCAGCGTGACTCCTCTACTTCACCCACTTGGCCAAGGAGGAAGGAAGGAGGATGGGAGTGGGGAATGGCTAGCTGACTGAATAGACAGGAAGCAGCAGCCCAAATAGGAATGAGGGAGAATAGCGGAATTGAATGGAGCAATGCAATAGTTGCAAGGTCCAAAGTAAGTCTGGAAAGTCCAAACTCGGAAGTTAAACTCCAGAATATTGGCAAGGGTAATTAAATGGAATGAGCTAACCAATACAATGGGTATAAGTGGAGGTGGGGTCAAAGTCCGAGGTCGGAGCTAAGACCGGAGGTTCCGAGACAGAGACGCAAACAGGATTCTGGAGCGGAGGTCCAGAGTTGGGAGCATAGGTGTTGCGTGCTCGTCTGGAAGGTGTTGAGGTTGAGGTCGGACCTGGAATGTTCTGGAGTCAGACTGAAGGTGGTGTCGGAGCCGGAGGTGGGATAACCTCTTGGGAGTCGGCAAGGAGAAGGTGATGGAAGGTAAGTGGGGCTCCAGAGTCAGTTTCAGAGTTCTGGGAGCCCGGAGCAGAGGTCAGGATTGTATGGATATGACAAAACTGTACAGCACCTGGATGCGAATGATGGACTCACACACATGGATGTATCCATGTGTGGTTGTGGTGATTGAGATGATTGAGAGTAGTCGATTGGGCAGATTGGGCAGATTGAGTGATTGAATTGCTCTCAACCACTTCAATCAGCCTCGGGGGTTTCCTGATGTAGGTTGACTCATTCCAAGCACCTTAACATAGCCAAAGACATGCAAGCCACACTTCCTGTGTCATTTGTCGTGAGATGTGCCTGGGGATTTAGTTTATATTCTATGGCAATAATCCGCAACTGGTATTTTGAGTGCTAAACCTCATCATTTCTCGTCACTTTTTCATGGACTTCCTATGGGATGACGCTTCCTATTCTCGGAGTATCTGCATGTGTAGTTGGTGTCAGATTACAAAGTGAATATACGACCCAAAGCAGACAACAGACATATGGGTTTCCTCCCTGACTCCAAGGAGTCAATTGAAGGAATCTGTACGCATGGCAGTGGGAAAGGGCACCAGTTGGGGCAGGGTTGTCTTCATTTCATCAATCGCAGTTGCTGCCACTCTGGCATTTGACTATACTTTGCTGGTTCATGAGGAACTCGGTCAAAACATTCAGAATTCCGTCCATGCCCACTCCCATCTGAGGATCCCAGCAGGCTCGGGCTTGCCTTAACTGCAAGCCTCAGCAATTCACCCTGATGCAGAGTGTAAACCAGGTAGGTGAAATCAGCTAGGACGGAGCCCAAGTTGATCGGCCATTGAGCACAGCTACCTTGCCTCAGTCCATTCTAGTTGAGTTCCTACCACTTGTTCCCATTTTTACGGTTTGGACTTCACTGCATTGAATCTTATTATGCTGCACCCGACCTGACCTTCCCCGAGTCAAGTGTACCCCACAGTAACTAGGGGAGGAGTGGTGGTATAGTGGTAACACCCGCCTACCGTTCTCTTGCTGGTGTTTACCGATTGAGGGCATGTGGGTTCAACTCTCTGCCAGGTGGTCGCAATTCCCCAAAGAACCAAGAGGCACATGTTTATGCATCTGGCCAACAGTTTCCAGGGTCGGTCACATGATTGCTTAGTCACCGGCTTCTCCACTACCGATTACATTGAGAATAGAAAAGGTTCATATCATATGACTAAGTCTTCTATTCACTACCTGAAAGGGGCCTCTCATGGGACAACCGGCCAGGAGTTAGGAGTTCAATTGACATGGCCCAGACGTTCTATAGGGAATCACAGGGAGTGGTGATATGGTCTACCACCATCACAATTCAAAAGAAGTTGGATTGTTCAGTGGCGAATCTGGGCATGGGCAAACAATGTTGGTGTTATCCAGGAGCTTAGAATCATGTGGAACTTGAGTATAGAAAACATGTATGATAATATGCCTTGGGCCTAGCCCCTTCCCCTTGGTGCCCTTGCGGGCAGCCTGTATGGGAAGTAAAAATATCGAGAACTACACACACACACACACCCCATGGTAACTAAATAGCAATGTATTATCCCATCCCATTGTGATGGCTGGCCCTGCACCTTCACCGTGGACCGTCGCTCCCTGCCTTGGAGACCCTTCCTCTATGACTGACTGGTTCCTCTGACCAAAAGCAGGGTGGTCCTGGCCAAAACACTGTGCCGCCTGTTTTCGGCTATGATATTTCAGGAAGTTAATGTTGATCCTCATGAATCGATGTGATGCCAGCGTGCTAATTGAATGTGATAAGCGACACCACAATCTGAAGAGTGGAATGGGATGATGACGTGATTCATGTGGCGTGGTGGCTCGCCCAGTATACAGCCAAGTTGCTCTACCTGAACCCGAGTGATTACTGTTAGATCAAGCAGATTCAGATGACTCCGGAGTGGAATCAGAGACTTAGCATGGAAGGACCTTGGCCTCAGCGACTCATGTGGAGCACTGTGCCATTGCTGGTTGTCCTAGGGGTCCCTAATTTCAGATCTAGCAGAGGGGAAGTCTCTTGGGGGAAATCAAGTCAATTTCAGACTGAGGTTACAATTTACTAGGTACATTGTATATAAGGAGGGGTCCGGAATCAAAAGGAACAAGGGTAGGATGAAAGGAGACAAAGGGAGCTGGAAGGAGGAACAACACCGAGGGTCAAGGGTTTGACTCAATGGTGTTTCCCAAAGTGTCAGGATCCGGACCCCAGCTGGGAGTGGCTGGAGGGCAAGGCCGGGTGTGGAAGCTGGGGTGCTCTCCCCAGCTGCTAGCTCCTCGAAGTCACTGAGGGGACTAGCCTCAGCCTTCACAGGGAATGAGCTGAGAAGAAGGGTAAGCTTCTCAGCCCCCTGTGAGGCCGACACAAAAGGACCCTAGGAACTATACAGTTCCTGCTTGCTGCCGACTTTCCATAATGGGTGTGACCCGTGGGAAAGTTCTGGGCGAGCTGCTCGCCCAGAATGTTCCCATGGTCATGGCTGTACATTTCTGGGCGAGTCGCTTGCCCAGAACGTTCCCACAGGTTCACACATGCACGCATCATTGCGTGAAACAGTGGGGGGAAGGATAGGGGGAATGGGGAAATGTGGGGAGAGGGTGGTTAGGGAAAGGGTGAGGGTGTCTGAGGGTGAGTGGGGTCAAGGGCTGTGCCCTGACACAAAGGAGGAGTGAAGGGCCAAGGCCCAAGGAGGAAGGAAGGAAGTGGGGAATGGCCAGCTGACTGAATGGAAAGGAAGCAGCAGCCCAAATAGGAATGAGGGAGAATAGTGGAATTGAATGGAGCAATGCAATAGTTGCAAGGTCTGATGTAAGTCCAGAAAGTCCAAACTTGGAAGTCAAACTCCGGAATATTGGCAAAGGCAATTAAATGGAATGAGCTAACCAATACAATGGGTATAAGCGGAGGTGGGGTCAAAGTCCGAGGTCAGAGCTAAGACCGGAGGTTCCGGAGACAGAGATGTGAACGGGATTCCAGAGTGGAGGTCCGGAGTCGGGAGCATAGGTGTTGCATGCTCGTCTGGAAGGTGTTGAGGTTGAGGTTGGACCCGGAATGTTCTGGAGTCGGACCGAAGGTGGTGTCGGAGCCGGAGGTGGGATAACCTCTTGGGAGTCGGCAAGGTGAAGGTGACGGAAGGGAAGTAGGGCTCTGGAGTAGTTTTGGAGTTCCGGGAGCCCGGAGCGGAGGTCGGGATTGTATGGATATGACAATTACCCTCATTCGGTGGGGTGATCCGACATGCTTTCCTGATGGAGATTCAAGCTATCTCCATTGCAGACTTTGAGCACTTATATTATCCTCCCAACCTCTGCGTCCCCTTGGCCCATAGTTCAAGAAGATCTAGATGTAAGACAAAATGTCGGACTAGCGATGTTGTCGCTCAGTCCGCTATGCGTGAACTAGAAATATGTAGGGAGTAATCACCTAGCGATGTTGTCGCTGGTGTACGAATATTAGATACATGTTGTTAAACACATAAGTGAAGGAGAAAACCTAGACTCACCTCAGTCCGCTATGCGTGAACTGAGGAGAAGTCGTAAGGTCCAAAAATTGGTGTTTTATAGTCAGGCGCTATCAATGCGCACTGACTTTAGAAACAACTGATCCAAAAAAGGGAAACAAAGTAAATCTTAGCGCCGCAAGACTCAACATCAACAACGTGAGTTGGCCTCAGCATACGCTTGTATCCCAAGAAATTTAACACTAGACACTGAATCGCCCGCTCACTCATCGGGCTAGGAGACGGATGCTGCATTTGAGGGTTTAGATGAGTTGGAGGCTGACAGGGGAGAATGACGTTTCGAGACTGCATATTAAGTAATTCGAGACTCCCAGTCCGTCCTCTACAAATGATTCTTTGCACATCCTTCGCTCTTTGGCTCGCTCTGGTTCCTGAAGCTATAGTTTCGATTATGAACACACCAACACCTCTTTCGGCCTCGCCACACCAGTTGTCGGTGCTCGTACTGCCAAACTCGCTCGGCAACGCAAATGGCTAATACAGAAGGACCAAAGATTTGACCACCTGGAAAGCTTCCGGCACCCTCGTCCCTGCCTACCTGCCATGTGCGTTCGTGGGGGCCTCATGGCGGTGGTGTATTATCACTAAGTCTAGAGGGCCAGGTCCTATGAGAGGTGTCTTTAGTGTGCCCGCTGATAATCCACTGGGGAGCGCAGAAAGATGCGCCGCTGGTGCGTATCCTGCCGTTCCTACTCTATTCCCTGCATTAAACTGGTTACTGTCTTACCAGACGGTGCAAGCGGAAGCCATCACTCCGTATCGAAAAACCTTTCATTCATCCAATGGATGGCATTGAAGGCACTCCCTGTCTCGGTGTCATTCCAATTCGTCATCTTCCTCCATATCGCACATGCAGCCAGGTTCAACAGTCAAGCCAGTTTAGTCTGCGTGAGGAGCCTGACATTGTGGTGCCTGTGGCTGGCAATCGCACAACCATGGCTTCTTGAGGTGAGTGAGTAGGTCCAAGAAGCGAAACGGTTTCTGCCTCAGTCCGGAGCATCATTCCCCAGATATCGAGCGTTTCCAGTACTATCCCTCCACCCAGCGGAAACGGCACTTCGGTAGTTCATGATCCGAGCGAACCAAGTGGGGGGAAGATCTCCTTTACACTGAAAAAACTGGTTGATTCTCATTATTTCATTCCTTGGGTTTTGGCAGGGACTGAGATGTTCAATGGAGCATAATGGCTGAGAGGGGAGCTACACCTGAGGACCTTTGAGTAGGGGTACCGAAGTTCACGGTGAACCGGTTCGAACCGTGAACAAACCGTGAACCGAACCAGGATGAACCAGAACCGCGGTTCAGTTCGGCCTCGGTTCAGAGATGGTTCGGTTCGGGTATGATGTTGGAATTTTGTGAACCAGGTTCGAACCGAACCGAACCACCGAACCGTTTCGTAAATCAGACGTTGACCTGACCCCATCACATCAACAACTGGATGCATCCAAAGCCAACCTGCTACGATATCAGCAGAAAAAGAAGGATGGCTGCTCAAGACGAACTCAAAAGGTGGAAAGAATATGAGGCTAAGGAGGCAGCAAAGCGTGCAGAGGATGTGTAATACTTCTTGCAGCTTAGACAATATATTAATTCTTCGTAAATCGCTGTAATTATAGGTGTCTGTTCGAACCGGTTCGAACCCGAACCGAACCGTTGTTGAACCATGGTTCGGTTCAGGTTCGGGTTCGCGGAATTCTGCCTCTGAACTGAACCGAACCGAACCATGGCACCCCTAGTCCTAACACCGGAGCGTACATGGGGGGAATATCTATACATGATGGTATTCTGGTTGGTGTATTCGGGTGTCAATGATCCCCGGGTTCTGTGGTGTCCATAGGTATTGTCGTGGTGATAAAAATAAAATAAGAAATGGAAACTGGGAAACGGTTCCATCTGTCCCCCTGCAAATTCTGTTCTGCTTCGTCTGTCCTGTGAGTCGGTCAGGCGGTGGTCCTCGCGATGTGTTTGTTGTCGTCGGTTTAATGTTTGCCGCCTGTCTTGGACTTTTTGATGAAGTTGGCAAGCCTTTCTATGCCTTTCATCTTGCCCAAGAGGATGTGGAATTTCGTCTGGTTTCCGCGTCCTAGTAGGTATCTGTGTCTACTTGTCCGGGGGCATTCCGTCAGAATGTGGGCCCTCGTTTGTGTTGATTTACCGCATTGACATGCTCTATTCTCCGTTGTGATTCCGAATCGGTGGTAGTACTCGCCGATGTGAGCATGTCCTGTTCGGAATTGGATTACGCGGCTGAATGGTTTTCTGTCGAGTTTTCTGAATCGTTTGGTGGGTCTAAGCTTCGGTGCGAGTTGGTTCGCTGCGTAGAAGCCCGATCTCGGGGGGTTCGGTGTGTTCGTCCATCGGTGAGTCCATGTTTCGGCCATCTCTCTCCTGCGCAGGCTCTCTATGTACGAGAGTGATTTAAAGTTGGGTCGGGCTGGTCTAAGTCGTGCGCCTTCTTTTGCTAGCTGGTCGGCTCTCGATGAAGGTGTGAGGTAGGATCCAGGCCCACGTGTTTCATTTTTCGGTTTCTTCCCGGCCGTTGTAACCTGCCTTTGTTCTCTGCTCGACTCTCTTGCTATTTTTCTGTGCTTTTTGCGTTACTCACTATCCCCTTTTCACTACCTAAGGTTACTCTTTGTACTTGAACCGGGTTGCTCGATAATTCAGGGGTTTCGACGCGTTTGTCGGGGTCGTCGCCACGCTACTTCGCTGCTCGCCCATCGCGCACCACTGGCAGTAAACAATATAACAAATCAACCAGACTCTTACCCAGTTCGTGGTCGCGTGTCTACGAGCGACGACGAATTGGGTCAGGATCTGCCGCTAAACTGCAGTTATATTAGGGAAGCTATGCCCCTGGAGGTGTCTTGACAAAGCGGATACCAAGAAAGGGTATCAAATTCGGCCAAGCCCGAACCCCCCATAAACGCCCACCTGATAGTGATCAAGACGATTAATGAATGCTTTTGCTGCATCTCCGTGGATGGGCGAGCATAAAATCATTTTGGGGTTCGATATTGGTACAACATTTTCTGGAGTATCTTATGCATATCTCTTTCCAGGGTGCGTTGTTTCTACTTTTCGTGTGGCATTCTGCTTCATCTGCCTTGTGCGTCAATAGCGGTCCCCAAGCGGTCTCAAGAGTTAATGCATGGCCAGGGCAGGGCGCCTACCGAAGCGAAAGCAAGATTCCGACCTTGGTATGGTACGACAATAGTAAGAAAGTAATTGTGCTTCACCGCTGCGTGATTCATATGTGTGTACGCTGTTTCTGACCGCTTTTGCATATCCTTTTCAATCAGGCTACCGCCTTTGGCGCTGAGGCATTAAGCGCCGAAATGCAAGATGAAGCGGAGGACAGTGGATGGACCCTCGCAAAGCATTTCAAACTTCATCTGCACCCACAGACTATGAAGGAGAAGTATAATTTGACTCTTGATCGTATGTGCTAGTCGCCGTCGCCTCCCCAGCCCAACACTCACCAATTTGGCCGCCTTTGGCACAGCCTTGCCTGACGGTGTTCCCCTTTCGACGATATACGAAGACTTGTTCGGTTATCTCATTAAGCACACTCAAGACACATTCATTCACCGTGTCCTCGATGGGGCTCATGTATGGAAGACGTATATCCCCTCTGCCGATGTTGTCATTGCTCACCCGAATGGATGGGGCTTGAGGGAACAAGACTTTATGCGTAGAGCGGTAGTGGCCGCTAATATCGTCCCCGAATCTGAATCACATGCCCGAATCTTCTTTGTCACCGAAGGAGAAGCTTCTGTCCACTACTGCATGTTTCATGCCGACCTAGTATCACAACTTAAGGTGAATGCTCCCTGCCATTCGCAACTCGACAGGACTTCATCATTCCGCCCAAATAGCCGAACGTGGAATTTGTTGTCTGCGATGCGGGTGGGTTGCCAAAATTGATTCCATCGAATAGCAATGTTAAGTTAACTTTGAGACAGGTGGGTCGACAGTCGACACAACCACTTACTCGGTGTCGGTAGTCCGTCCACAGCTTCAGCTTCGCGAAGCAAAACCATCAGCTTGTATTCAGGCAGGTGGTATATTCGTGAATAAAGCTGCAGAAGAGTACTTCAGACGCGTATTCTCAAACCCAGAGGCGAGTCTTCGGCCTGATGAAATTAAGGACTTTGTCCAGCATGCTGTAGACGATTTTGAGGCAAACGCCAAGAAAGCCTTTCAGGACAAGGACATGACCAGTAAAGGAAGTGTGGACATAGGGCAGAGTCGATACACCAATCCGACTTTTGGTGTGAAGCGTGGGCGGATGATGTTGGATGGGTAATTTATCTCCATCTCTACAGACTAGGTCTCGCTGATAAAAGCGTCCTGAAGACCAACCATTGAGACATTCTTCCGACGGGCCGTAGACCAGATTGTCGACTCTCTGAAGGAACAAATGTCTGGCATCAACTGCAAGCATATTCTGCTTGTCGGAGGATTCGGGGAGAATCTATACCTGAGAGAAATGCTCAGTAGGGTTTTTGAGATAAGAGACACCCAAATTGTTACTGCAAACGACTCCACGTGAGTTTCGATTCTTGCACTCATGACTCCTCCATGATCAACCCTTGCAGAGCTAAGGCAGTATCGGATGGTGCAGTTATTTGGCGTGCTACATCCTCAGTCGTTGCACGAGCTTGCCGCTTCCAGTACGGAAGCCCTTTGAACGTGAAATACGATTCAAAGAACCCGCTGCACAGTGGGCGCTTACCTTGGAAAGACATTGATGGACGCAGTGCAATTTCCGGGGTATGGGGTCCTATCGTCAACCGCGTAAGTTCGAAATTGTGACAAATGATGTGACATATTGGTAATGATTTATCGTAGGGGGACGTCCTCCAGCCGGATGAAGGGTTTTTGAGGGTTGTGTCCCGGAATTACAAGTCCCCTAAGCTTGGACGTGTCTCGGATGCGATATATGCCAATACCCTAATTGGTCGGGAAACGCCGTACTACTCAATCGATGAGAACGGTAAATATCAGATGGTACCTCGTGTAGATCAATGACTAAATGTTATCCCTTCAGGAAACCTTGTTCCAGGGTTTGAAGCGGTGTGCAACATTTCCGTGGACCTGAGTAGGCTGTCTGGACTTCTGAAAAAATGTCAGGGACCCAAGGGAACATACTGGCAGTTGACTTATGGGATCGGCATCGAATTCGGTGGAACAGAACTTCAAGCATATCTTGAATGGACTGAAGGTGTGAGTGTAAATACCATCTGATACCATCTTGCCGATCTTACTATAATCTCAGGGAAAGACGCACAAGAGCCCGGCTCAAATCATCCCAAACTCGTTAATGTGAATGCACTCGGTGATATGATTGAATTCCGTCGTTCAGATAATCCTTGTTTCTCATGATTTTGTTTGTCGTGAACACACTTTTCCACCGGCCCAGGATGAGGCTAGCGAGTTATCTCGATTATAAAAATTGAATGCGGGTCAACGTTATTCATAGCCAAGAACAGCAGCAGGTGAACCTACGGCTGTGTTCAGTTGGAGCACCGTTTTCAGGCCATCGGGCAAATACAGTCTAAACTTTGAATTGTGCCGTACTGTGGGCGCGTACAACGATAGGGCACGGTTTACCAATGGATCCCATTGACTTTAGTATATTACATGCGGGAGTGTACAACGTTCGGAAGAACGGCAATGGATGGGGAGTGTGTTTAGACTCGCGGTAGCAGTGCAGAGTGAACGACATTAGCCACACTGGGCTTGTCGTCGTCAATGAGGATGGTCGCATCCTTACGCTGACGCACTCTAGACAGAGCAGTGTACAGTTGGCCATGTGCGAATACGTCGTTTCTTCCATCAATGATTACTTGATCAAAAGTTAACCCTTGGCATGAATTGAATGTAGTAGCGTAGGTGAGTTGCAGGGGAAATTGTTTTCGGCGAATGGTGAATTTGAGGAAAGGAGGTCGAAAGTCAAAGATGATACGTGGTATGCAATGAGTGGAGTCGGGTCGCATACCTGGATTGAGGAGTTTAATCTCAATGTATCTTGGTCGCAGTTTGGTGATAACCACTCGCTGGTTTTTGACCAAACCTTTCTGTACACACAGATTGCGCATGATGGAACAAATGGCTCCTTCTTTCAGTGGGAGGTCGTGATTGGGTGCACTGTGGGATTCCATTAGTGCGAGGAAGTCTTCGGAAGATCGGATGTTGTCTAAAGGAGAGCCTCCGTCGTTGGTCTCAACCACCGAGTCGAAAGCGTGAAACACATCTGAAGAACAGTGAGGGAGTGGTTTTAAGCCTGGGAAGTACGCTTACTTACATAAATCCGAAGGCAGGTTGTTGAGTACTACGGAATTAATGTTATCGACATCGAAGTTGAGTGGGGTGAGGAAAGTGCATTTGACTGCACATGGAGGATCCAGTAGTACATTCGGGGTGAAGAGGCTTTCGTGTATGATGTTGATGTCTGAGGAACGTGAGAGATGGTGGTCCAGTATGACGCGGTTGCCTGAGCAATCTTCGCCAATGCAGTCGATGAACTCTGCAAACACCGGATCTTCCACATTTCTTATAGGCATCGTGAGTTCGAGAATGCGGAACTGAGGCCATATAGTGGAGGATAGAATTGAAGCCAGGAAAGTGTCAGACGCACCACCTCCTTTGACGACGGGAGCCACTTGGCGAAAGTCTCCAATTCCAATGACTATTTTTCCACCGAAAGGAATGTTGACTCCCATAATTTGACGCAATAAGGAGTCGATGGCTTCGATGAGAGTGACATGGGCCATTGGGAGTTCATCCCAAATGATGGCACTTGCATGCCGGAGGTATTCAGCGTGGGAGGAATGGGGAGAAATACGGGATTCAATGTGGATGGCTGTAAGGGATTAACCTTACTTCACTATAATTCCGATTATAGTGATATTTATATTATGTTGCATCGCTATAATTCCCATTATAGTGATGTGGTTATTTCTTTATTTATTTGTGCCGAGATATGTAATTTACATATATATACCTCGGAGTAGTTGTAAAGGCCCGGTAGCCTTTTACCTCTACCCCGTTGAATATAGAGCACATTTAAGCTTATATTTAGACGGACTAACTGAGGCCTGAGGCGAATGGGGGAACGGAACGTTACCGTCCCCAAATAAGTAAGCAACCTTTCAATGGCTGTCTTGTCATCGATTATTGGTAGACCAAATAGGGAGTGAGCTGTTCGGGCATGGTCTATGTTTGAAATAGATAGAGCTGTTGTGCCCGCTATGGCAGCAATTTGACTTTGAGAATGGAGATGAGCTATTAGACAATGGATTATGAAAGATTTTCCTCTTCCTGCTTTTCCCGTTACGAAGAAGAGGTTTGGAAGTGTGGAGCACGAGGAGAGATTGTCAATGGCATGCAACAAAGTGTCCCAAATGATGCATTGGTCAGCGGACAACATGTTGTATGATTGTTGAACAAAATTGAACAAGGCCGTGTTTGCGGAGTCTCCTAAGAACTTCTTGGACATGCTCCTGATGTGAAGCCATGTCTTCCAAGTAGGTAAGGATGTCATCTAGGTAGACTACCACAGAAACGTCCAAGAGGTCGGCAAAGATCGTGTTGACGAATCACTGGAACGCTGCAGGTGCATTTGTGAGACCGAATGGCATGACAAGCCACTCATAGGAACCATAGCGCATGCGGAAGGAAGTCTTCCATTCGTTGCCTGCTGCAATGCGAACCAGGTGGTAAGCATGCCGGAGGTCGAGTCTGGTGTAGACTGTGGCACAGCTAGGTGCATCAAGGAGGTCGGAGATGCGGGGGAGTGGGTAGCGATCCTTTTTGGTGATCTTGTTCAGCCCTCAGAAGTCGACGCAAAGACAGAGGGATCCGTCCTTCTTGCGGATGAAGAGGACCGGTGCCGTGTGAGCGGAAGTAGTGGGACAAATGAACCCGGAGGCAAGGTGTTCATCTAAGAATGCCCAGAGGGCCTCGAGTTCTGAAGTAGAGAGAGAGTACTGTCAGGGTTCAGCACCCTGCCCTAGGGTGCCCCAGACTCCCCAACCAATCCCTTCCTTCCATTCCTTCATTGTCGCCTTGTTGTTGCCTTTCTGTGTTGTGTACACACGCGCGCATGGGATAGCGTGGGAACTTTCTGAGCGAGCAGCTCGCCCAGAATGTTCCCATGGGTCACAGCCACAGTTCTGGGCGAGCAACTCGCCCAGAACGTTCCCACACTTACTGGGCACTGCCACCTGGATGTTCCCTCCGGGTCACACTACACAACTCTAGGAGCTGTATAGTTGTGGGCATGTGACCCATTCCTTTATATAGCAACCATGCGGGGAGATGAGACCTTTACCCTTCTTCTCATCTCATGCCCCGCATAGGCAAGTGTATATATTATCTTTCCTCTTACTATACATCTCATGCCCCACATAGTGTGAGGACAGGCCAGATGGGGGTTGAGGTCAGGGAGCCTCCGAGTCCGAGGCTGGGCCCTGACAAGTACATAGTACCCAAGGGTGGTGAAGTGCCTTCCTCAAGGTCGATCTTCAGGTCGTGCTCACGGTGCGGTGCCAGCGTCGAGGCTTTGCTCTTACTGAACACATCCGCAAACTTGTGATACTCCTTCGGAACAGCCGAGAGGTTGACGGAATCAGTGTGGAATGAGGCAGCCCTCAAGCGGCTGTCCTTGGAAGGGATGGTTAGGCTGAAGGATACTGATCCTTCAAGTCAACAAGCCTTCACAAATGCGGAACGGCTGATGAACTCGATAGATGGTAACTGTTAGAACGCGCGGATTCGGACGACTCCGGAGTGGAATCAGAGACTTAGCGTGGAAGGACCTTGGCCTCAGCGACTCAGGCAGAGCGCTGTGCCATTGCTGGTTGTCCTGGGGGTCCCTAATTTCGGATCTAGCAGAGGGGAAGTCTCTTGGGGGAATTCAAGTCGATTTCGGACTGAGGTTACAAGTTACTAGGTACATTGTATATAAGGAGGGGTCCGGAATCAAAAGGAACAAGGGTAGGACAAAAGGAGACAAAGGGAGATGGAAAGAGGAACAACACCGAGGGTCAAGTGTTTGACTCAATGGTGTTTCCCAAAGGAGGAATGAAGGGCCAAGGCCCAAGAAGGAAGGAAGGAGAATGGGAGTCGGGAATGGCTAGCTGACTTAATAGAAGGAAGCAGCAGCCCAAATAGGAATGAGGGAGAATAGCGGAATTGAAATGGACAATGCAATAGTTGCAAGGTCCGGAGTAAGTCCGGAAAGTCCGAACTCGGAGGTTAAACTCCGGAATATTGGCAAACGTAATTAAATGGAATGAGCTAACCAATACAATGGGTATAAGCGGAGGTGGGGTCAAAGTCCGAGGTTGGAGCTAAGACCGGAGGTTCCGGAGACGGAGACGCAAACAGGATTCCGGAGCGGAGGTCCAGAGTCGGGAGCATAGGTGTTGTGTACTTGTCTGGAAGGTGTCGAGGTTGGGGTCGGACCCGGAATGTTCCAGAGTCGGACCGAAGGTGGTGTTGGAGCCGGAGGTGGGATAACCTCTTGGGAGTCGGCAAGGAGAAGGTGACGGAAGGGAAGTAGGGCTCCGGAAGTCAGGTTTGGAGTTCCGGGAGCCCGGAGCAGAGGTCGGGATTGTATGGATATGACAGTAATGGAGGAATGGGAGCCTGTGACTGAGGTGCTGGCGGAACATCAGATGGTTGGATGTCGGACGACGGCAGTGGTGCCGGAGACGACAGGGGAGAGCTTGGAGTAACTGTCTTGGTAGGTTCGGAAGTTTGGAACGTAATACTGCTTGAGACCCAGTCAACGGATTGTAGCGGGTAAGCCAGTTGTGTCCTAGGACTAGGGAACATGATCCATCCAGCGATGTGACAAAGAAAGTTGTGGGGGTGATGTTTCCGGAAGCAAAGTGGAGGGGAATATCGACGGCACGGGTTATGATTGAGTTGGTGCTACCGTCGAATAGGCGTAGTTGTAGGGGTTTAATCTGATATGTCTTCAAGGCCAGCTTCTTTACAAATGTGTCGTCAATGAAGCAGTCCGAAGACCCAGAGTCTATGAGTGCGGGTACGTTCCCATAGGAGCAGAAAAGTTTATTTTGTGTCCTATCATTGGACGGAGGAGAAGGGACAGGAGAAGAGAAACGGAGAGAAATGGAGAGAGGTGGATCGATCTGTGGGAGTAGTCGGAGGGGGCAGTGGAGAGAGTGGTACATCAGCAACACTATCTACAACGGGTAGAACATTAACTGGAGGGTCAACATTGAGAGGAGAAAATAGACCATTTGAAAGAGACGCTGATCCGCTCCTTATTGACATTTGGTTTATTCCTTTATTGACACTTGGTTACTCCTTTATTGACATTTGATTTATTTGTATATTGACATTCTGATCTGCCACCATATTGGCGCCTAGATTGTCGGCCTATTCATTCTGCCTCCCGGCTTCGCCGTCCTCTGTTCCATTCATTCCTTCTGTTCCATTTCCCTGGTCCTCATTGCTCTTTTAGTTTTGTCGCACTTACCATCCCGCTCCCCTCCCATGCCGGACCGACCAGCCCCTTCTCTGTTCTCCTTTCATACTTATACTTGTAGTTTACTGTCGATGTACCTCAGTTTGAATATCGACTAGGATTCCCCCCAAAGTACTCTCGTCTTAAGTTCGCCTCTCAACTTCATCCCCGCTGAAGGAGAGAATGAAGGAAGGTCAGTTGGGAGGTTCAAACGAGACCACCACCAAGCTGTTCCCTGGTTCTCTAGTTAGGATGGGGAAGTGTACTAGTATTATTAGTTGTAAATATAGTACCAATCCGAGTGTTTTGGCTAATTCTATTTTTATGGGTTAGTCTAAAGTTTCTGGGAATTGACTTACAGATAAACCGAGCCCTGCGGAGCTGTTCCTTTATTGAAATTTCTTAATTTGTCTAGGTGTAATTCTGTGTAGTGTTGTTTAATTTGGAATTTAACTTGAATTAAATCTTCTACTTGGTGAAGTTTCAAAGATTCTACTCAGTTAATGGATTTGGATTGTGTCTGGAGTGTCCCTTGAGTTTGTTTTATTTTTGTCTTATTTTATTGCTTGTTTTAAACAGTAGCAAAATAACTGTTTTGTGTTTACACTTTGAAATCTGGAGTGTTAACCAGCTCTCCTGTTGAAATATCTACTTAATATTTCTCTCCTTAATTGCTGCCTTTTACTACAGTGGCAATCTTAACTGTATATCACTTTTTCGCACTGGAGTGACAACCAGAAATGCTTGAGAAAAATAATACTCTATTTTCTTACTTCTCTGAGGGGGGCAAAAAGTTGCAGAAAGGGTCTCCCTTTTATACTCCTTGGGTCGCCTTCCTTTTTCATGCTCTACCTCCTATTTACAGGATTTATTTACAGTGTATTTTTCTCAAACTGAATAAAAAAAATGAAATATTCACGCTATAGTTCTACTGCACTTTACTGCACTGAACTGCGGCTCTACTGTGGTCAGACTGCACCTAGAATCCTTATTGTCCTTCCTCGCCTAAGCTATTTTAATGGTTAATTAAAACTTGACTGCGCTGCATTTGTCACAGTTTTCCTATTTCAAATTTCTCATATTTACCATTAAATTTGCTATGACTCGGTGATTCTGAATTCAAACTTCGCATTACTATGCGTGCGGCTGCGCTGAGACCTTCAGCTGATTTATTCCATTTTTATTCAGTGACATTTAGTTAAAATGAGACTTGAAATGGTAAATGAGTGAATTGTTCAGGTTTAAAACCTAAAGAAAAAGTTGCTAGTAGTCAAGAATTACTCAAACGAATGTATTATAGCTCTCCACTTCATTAGAATATTGTTCCCTAAAATTCCCACCATGGTCCGTCGTAGTTTAGTGGTTTTCATGGATTTCGTTCATCTTCCCTGATTCCCCCTTGTATTATCACATCCTAATCCTCCATATGTATTGTTTGTTGTTATAGTAGGTCATCCTCGAAGATATCATATTTTTATGTATTTTATTTAGGGCTCTGGACCTCTTGAAGCTGTCTTCCCGCGCGTTATCAGGTTTCTAACTTCATGTCCTTGTATCTCATTCATTTCTGGATGGTTTCTCACGTTCTTGGTATCATAAATTTTCATTTATTCCCACCTTTCCAATGGTACTAAAGTTGTGTTCTATTTCCTGGTATTCATCGAGTTAGCAAAAGTTCGCGCGCGCATTCGGTAATCACGTGCGTCGTTCCTATAGTCGTTCGTATGCGGGCGCTGTTTCTGTTTAATTGTTCGGGATTTATGATATGCGCAGGTGTTTATATCTTTCATATGGGCTTCTGTGATTTATTTCAGATTTTTCCCTCATGATCTAAGGTTGTTTTGCACTTTCCATGCTTTGTTTTGACTGGGCTCTTCCTTATTTGGATGGAAATTGGTCTTCACGATCTGCCGAAGTGCGGATCTCAGTTCCGATGGCCGGTTCCCTTCGCATTACCACCCTCATGTGTCATTAAACATGATGCGGATTTCTATATTCCCATCATGGGTATAACTTCACAACGACTGGACCATTTGGGCTGAAAATTTGCATAATTATAGTTCCCTATTTTTCATAATTTCCGTGTAAATTTCGTGTATGTTTTAATTATGGATCCTACGCAAACATCATCTTTTCCCTGAGCTCGGACTTTGGATGTCACTATTCCTGTTATTGAATATCTCATTAATGCATGATCCTTTTATTATGAAAATTTGGGTGGATTAAGATTAGATCCCTTCCTTTCTAATGGGCCATCAAGCTCGTCTCGGTCGTCACTGGTTAGCCTTCGCGCTTGCTTTTTAAAACGTTGTCCTCGTTTTGCAGGAGTTTTAGTCATATCTCCGTCGTTTATGGATAGTTTTCCCTGTAATTACTTTCATTGGGTCCATTTGGGGGACATCTACATTTCCTATTATAAACACGACTTTGAATTTTGCATTAGTTCCTGAGGAATCCTTGTTCCGTGGTACTTCCATCCTTGGCTACATGTGTGGATGTGGGAAAGTAGTTTCCATGGAGGTTCTCTGATTGTTTCTATAGTCAAATCTTGGTCGATTGTCCTAATTATTTATTTAATATTTGGTATAAATTCCCCCGAGAATTCCGTCTTGTTGATGCTAAGCTTGAAGTATTTTTGCTAATTTTCTTTCTTTCAATTTATCGCGTATAGTCATAATAATTCGTAAAAATTCGTAAAAATTCATTAAAATTCAGGTCCTTTTATTTTCTCATATCTACTTGTCATATGGGGTTTTGTGATTTATCTGGCATATTTCCATAATGGGTTTCCATAGTGTGACCATTATTTCTCCTACACCGCTTAAGTGTCAGGAACGTGCCAGAAGTGTCTCCGGGTGACCCGCGAGGCGCGCGAAGTCGTCCAGGCTCGTAAGGTCGGAGGGGCGGGACTTTTAGCTTCAGCGACTCGGGTGGAGCGCTGCACTTCGTTCTTACGTTGGTGTCCCAATTTCAGACAGAAGCCTTACGATGAGGATAAGAGTTTAGAGGGGGAATCCAAGTCGATATACGAACTGAGGTACATCCGGTGTAACCTACACGCGTTATAAACACAAGTAACTAAATGAGACCGGCCCGGAAGGAGTGGCGGATCAAGCGCGATATTAATGAATGAAGAAAGGAACAAATAATCAATATTGGCAAACTTGGTCAACAAAAGGCAAGCAAGGAACAATAGGAGGAACAATAGTCCGCAAGCGGACAAAAGAGAAAAGGCCATCCGGCCGTCTAGCAAGCCATCCGGCTGGGGGTGGACAACAATGAAGCGGGCAACCTAGGTTGGAAGGTACACGCGCGAGGGAGGAAGTGCGGATGAGGGTGACGGGTGGACGGATGGGTGGACGGATGATGATGATAGCGGGAGGGACGGGCCAAGTGGCACTAGGACGCATAGAGGGAAGTGTCGGATATGTCGGGTCGTGACATTAAGTCAACGTCGCCGCAAGGTCCTTCCCACTAAATGTGAAATATGGGACAGCCTAGAATGCATGGCGCAACACTCTAGCCAAGTCGTTGAAGCCGAAGTCCCAACCCCCACGACACCTTGCAACAGAGTAGCTCATTAGCTAAGTGACCACTCATGCCGCCATACTCCGCTCCGCTTCCCGCGAATACCTCGAATACAGTTTCTGACACAGGGTGGAAGTGCACATGCGGGTCCGGGTCCGGGTCCGCGCTAGTCAGGGTGTGTGCCCTGACAGAAGGCTTGCCAATTCCTTGGAGAACCAGGAGACAAAGGCGCTGCCCCAGTCACTGAGCACTTCCTCTGGGAGGCCATGTGTCAGGGCACACACCCTGACTAGCCCGCATCCGGACCCGGACCCGGACCCGCATGCGTGCTCCACCCTGCATGCTCCGCGCACCGCATGCTCCGGGCCCGGTTCCCACTTCTCATGTGACTTCTGGGTATCCCCGGAAGTTTTTGCCATATTGGGCCACTGTGGGAAAGTGAGAAGTTAACCTTCTTCTCCCTTTCTTACCCACGTAGGCAAGTGTATCTTACTTGCCTTCCTATCTTATCACACTTTCTTACCCACAGTAGTTGTGCCTTGAGACTAGGCTGTTCACAGTTAGGTTGTGGGTTGTAGAGAGAGGGGTCATGGGGACCTGGGGTCCATCCCCTGACACCATGATGCTTCCAGACATGTTCCAGGAAGAGCTGGGCCACACCTGCTGAGTCCATGGTGGTGACTTTGCATGGATATGCTTGGAAAGTTGGTCCACCACCACCAGGATTGCGTTCTACCCTTTGGAGTCTGGGAGCTCACCAATGGTGTCCACTGAGATCACTTGCCATCTGTGAGAGGGGATCTTGTTTGGGATTAGCTTCCCCACCTTCCAGGATGGGAAGGACTTCACTTGGTTGCAGGTGTCACACCTGGAAACATACTGTGCGATGTACTGAGCCATTCTGGGCCACCAATAGTTCCAGGAGATGAGCTCCAGGGTCTTTCACCACCCAGGGTGGCCGGTTGCCACTGAGTTGTGGTGGAGTTGCACCATGTCATGGCAGAGTTGCAGATCTTTGGGGACGTACACCCATCCTCAGTGGAGGACCATGTCAGGGCACACCTGCCTGACCCCACTCCACCTGGTCCGGCCCCACCCGATCCCACTACCCTCACCCGGTGCCCCTGCCCTCCTTCCTCCCTTCTTCCCTCCCTCCTCTCTCCTTCTTTCTTTCCTTTCTTCTTTCCTTTTCTATTACATGGATGACTTTCCTTGCATTGATGTACCATTAACCCGGCTGCACAACATGCCTGGACCCGGACACACTGGGTGATGCCCTACACACCAGATGCTCCTGGGATCTCTTACAGAGATACCTGGGCAGGAGGTACTCTCCAAAAGTGTAATCCTGCATCATGAAATCATGAGGAGTCATGACATGTCACGAAATTTCATGACCCCTCATGACATGTCATGACAATTGAATTGAATCAGACATTTTTTACATTGAAAATTTTGGATTTCATGACAGTTCATGACAAATTGTCATGAACTGTCACCAAATTTCATGAACCGTTGTAGGAATATAAAAGTTACAACACTAAAACAACCAGAAACAATCACAGAAAATTAGATAAAAATCATACAACCTCCACGGACCAGAAATAAAAATAGTAATAAAATCATAACTCAGCGAAATGAATTGAAATAAATTATCGGAAAAATACTGAAGAACAGAGTCAATGGGATGAGTATCTACGCGAACTTTCAGGTCTAGGGATTAAAAGATGGTTCAGAAAATGAAGAAAAACAGCAAATAAACCCACATGAAAACAAAAACAAGGTTTCCTGTATCAAATAAAATATTATAAATTCGCGATAACGTGGGAAAATAGTTTTACGAACGTACGAAACGAATGACAAAGAGAAATCGGAAGAAAATCAAGTAATTCACATAATGAAAAATGGTCGGGTACGAGGAAAAGATGAAGGAATTGGGAATATTTATACGAGGAAAATAGGGAAAAATATGAATCTTTGGCAGTCTTAAAGAGTTGAAGTATAGGTCTGTGTACGAAAAGATTTCATGTTAAAATCTGAAGAATTGAGAGAGAAATGGATTTAACAAGATTAAAACACACTTGCAGAGAAGACTGGCTCAAAGATCCTGAGTTTGTGGAAGAAACGGATAAGCTAGAAATGCGAAACTAAAGAGTTTGAGTCCAGGAACGAGGCATAATTTATCCAGAATTAACTGTAAGAAAATGGATGAGCTAATGCCAAAGCAATCTGGAGAACCTCGAAATTAAATCTTGAAAAATTCATATCTTCATAAATAATCCTCGTAGTTTACTGTTGTTTATACCGACAGAAAGCTACACTCTTAAGCTAACAAATAACCCCATGACATGTGACTTAGAATAAAGTGAGTAAACAAGGGTAAACAAGGTCATGATGGGTGTTAGACAGTGCAATTGGTTGATTCCCACACCAAAACTTCCAGAAAGTTCTAGAAGCAGAATGGGATGCTGATTGCTTACATAAGAGGATTACTAAGCCCAATATAAGATTACTCAGCAATGTAAATAGTAAAATGACATGTGAAAACAGAGCCCTTAGGAAAGGTATAAAAGACCACATTTTCTGGTCTGACCCCTCTTCCTTCTTTACTCCTCTCTGTCAAAAACCCGGGTCGTAGGGGTAAATGCGTGAGTCCGAATGCAGGCAGGGCTCAACTAGAGGGGGATCCGAGAGCTCCGGTGGTGGACTGAAGCTTCCCCAGGAAGCCCGGTTCTGCTGGATGGTACAAGAGGCTCTAAGAAGGATGCGGCCTCAGTGACTCGGAGGGAGCGCTGTGCCTCCGTTACGTCTCAGTTAGTCCTTGTATTTCTTATGTCTGAGGTATCTTGTAGAACGGGAACGGGATTCACTCAGAGGGACTTTGGGTAGCATTTTAGAACTGAGGAACTACAGGTTCTAACCTACAGGTATTTTATAAAGGGGAATGGAAAGGACTTAGTCAAAGTCCGAATGACAATGGGACAACACCGAAAGGTGCTGAATGATACCGAGAGGTACCGAAAGGTCCTGTCAGGGTTGTGCATGCTCGCAATGAAGGATGCCCCAGAAACCTAATTGATATCAAAGCTGGGGGACATGCCCATCCCAGCACACAGTCATATATACACGGTAGAGGCGGTAACTAGTCAACTAGCTAATAACCGGTAGTATAGGATCAAGAATGATAGAAGATCATGTGGCGTCATAACCGACAGCCGCTGTAGGGAAAGTTCCGAGGACATCATCAACAACTAAAGAATGACCTCACATGCATGGACACTTGACCCTTGTATGATAGCAAGTTGGAATGGGAGGAAAGAGTAATTGAAGGAGTCAATCAAGGTTGTGTGTATCACTTGGATTCGACACCATGTTGAAGGTCATGTGACAAGTTAAACACTTTAACTGGTAAGGTGACCACACTTCAACCTCAGTCTTGGCACAAGTTTCCCTGTGCACAAACATTCACCAGATGTTCCCATGGCTGTGGAACAAGGGGGATCCAACATGCATTACATTTTTATGACATTTTTTTTTGGACTGTTTATGTTAAAACATACTTTGAAGAACATTTCCTCACATGCTTACACTATATGGATTATATGAACCTATGAACAACTACATAGAAATATTTTCTAGACAGAACTATATGACACCCTGATTGAGTCATTTCTGATGGAGTCATTTCCAGCTGAGTCATTTTTGACCAAGTCACTTTGGTTGAGTCATAATATGGTTGAGTCATTTCTTGAAAATAGAAATGCACAGCCTGAAACCAATTCAGACTGAGTCATACACAGCCCCATCACATCTAACCAAGTCATTTTGGTTGAGTCATATCTGACTAAGTCATCTGGGCAAGTCATTAGGGCTTTCTAGAACAAAAGCTTGTAAATACTCTATTGCATGTAAATAGTGCAAAGCGTGGGAAAGAAAGGTCTTGAAAGGTATAAAAGGACCATGATTTCGCTCACTTTGCAGCCCCTCAGAGAAGTAAGAAAATAGAGTAATATTTCTCTCAAGCACTTCTGGTTCTCACTCCAGTGCGAAAAAGTGATAAGACAGTTAAGTTTGCCACTGTACAAAAGGCAACAACAGTGTGATAAGTGAGGTAGGAGATTTATAGGCGTCTAAGTAAGACACTTAGAAGCAGTTTGTTACTACTGAACAAAAAGTGACAGTGTGAAGGGAGAAAATAGTAGTATCTCTCCACACATAGGAGTAATCACTTCCTAAACTAAAAAGTGGTAGAATTAGGTGAATTCTGACTGAGAGCTGAACAGAACAGAGTCGGCTCAGACAGACAGAATTATTTGAACAGCTCCGCAGGGTGTTTGATTGTTTGATTTTTCTATAGCATACTAAACTGTTGAAAAAGCAACCAAAACACTAACACAGCACCGTACTCAACAGGTACACTCCCCCACAACCAGGAACCGGGAAAACTGCACTCTCAGTTCCGCTCCTTCACCGCAGATCGGATCAGATCGGAGATGAAGAAGAAGAAAAGAAGTAGAAGCTGATGGAGATACAGGTCATGTGGCAATGCGCTGTAGGAGAAATAACGGCCACACTATGGAAACCCATTATGGAAATATGCCAGATAAATCACAAAAACCTCATACGACAAGTAGATATGAGAAAATAGAAGGACCTGAATTTTAACGAATTTTACGAATTTTTACAAATTATTATGACTATACACGATAAATCGAAAGAAAGAAAAATAGCAAAAATACTTCAAGCTTACTATCAACGAGACGGAATTCTCAGGGGAATTTATAGCAAATATTAAACTAAGAATTAGGACAATCGACCAAGATTTGACTATAAAAATAATCAGAGAACCTCCACGGAAACTACTTTCCCACGTCCGAACACGTAGCCAAGGATGGAAGTACCACGGAACGAAGATTCCTCAGGAACTAATGCAAGAGTCAGAGTCGTGTTTAGGAAATGTAGATGTCCTCCAAACGGAACCAATGAGAGTAATTACAGGGGAAACTACCTATAAACGATGGAGATATGACTAAAACTCCTGCAAAACGAGGACAATGTCTAAAAGGCAAGCGCGAAGATTAACTAGTAACGACCGAGACAAGCTTGATAGCCCATTAGGAAGGAAGGGATCTAATCTTAATCCTCCCAAATTTTCATAATAAAAGGATCATGCGTTAATAAGATATCCAATAACGGGAATAGCGACATCAAAAGTCCGAGCTCAGGGAAAAGACAATGTTTGCATAGGATCCATAATTAAAACATACAACGAAATTTACACGGAAATTATTAAAAATGGGGAACTATAGTTATGCAAATTTTCAGCCCAAACGGTCCAGCCATTGTGAAGTTATACCCATGACGGGAATATAGAAATCCGCATCATGTGTAATGACACGTGAGGGTGGCGATGCGCAGGGAACCGGCCGTCGGAACCGAGCTCCGCACTTCGGCAGATTGCGAAGACCAATTTCCATCCAAATAAGGAAGAGCCCGGTCAAAACAAAGCATGGAAAGTGCAAAACAACCTTAGATCATGAGGGAAAAATCTGAAATAAATCACAGAAGCCCATATGAAAGAAATAAAAACTCGTGCATATCATAAATCCCGAACAATTAAACGGAAACGGCGCCCGCATACGAACGACTATGGGAATGACGCACGTGATTACCGAATGTGTGCACGAACTTTTGCTAACTCAACGAATACCAGGAAATAGGACACAATCTTAGTACCATTGGAAAGGTGGGAATAAATGAAAATTTATGATACCAAGAACGTGAGAAAACATCCAGAAATGAATGAGATATAGGGACATGAAGTTAGAAACCTGAAAACGCGTGGGAAAACAGCTTCAAGAGGTCCAGAGTCCTAAATAAAATACATAAAAATATGATATCTTCAAGGACGACCTACTATAACAACGAACAATACATATGGAGGATTAGGATGTGATAATACAAAGGGGAATCAGGGAATATGAACGAAATTCACGAAAACCACTAAACTATGACGGACCATGGCAGGAATTTTAGGGAACAATATTCTAATGAGGTGGAGAGCTATAACACATTCGTTTGAGTAATTCTTGACTACTAGCAACTTTTACTTTCAGTTTTAAACCTGAATAATTCACTCATTTACCATTTCAGTCTCATTTTAACTAAATGTCACTAAATAAAAATGGAATAAATCAGCTGAAGGTCTCAGCACAGCTGTACGCATAGTAATGCGAAGTTTGAATTCAGAATTATCAAGTCATAGCAAATTTAATGGTATATATAGGGAATTTGAAATAGGTAACTGCGGCAAATGCAGCGCAGCCAAGTTCTAATTAACCATTAAAATAGCTTAGGCGAGGGAGGACAATAAGGATTCTAGGTGCAGTCTGACTGCAGTAGAACTGCAGTTCAGCGCAGCAAAAGCACAGTAGAACTATAGCGTGAAAATTCATTTTTTATTCAGTTTGAGAAAAATACACTGTAAATAAATCCTGTAAATAGAAGGTAGAGCATGAAAAAGGAAGGCGACCCAAGGAGTATAAAAGGGAGACCCTTTCTGCGACTTTTCGCCCCCCTCAGAGAAGTAAGAAAATAGAGTATTATTTTTCTCAAGCATTTCTGGTTGTCACTCCAGTGCGAAAAAGTGATATACAGTTAAGATTGCCACTGTAGTAAAAGGCAGCAATTAAGGAGAGAAATATTAAGTAGATATTTCAACAGGAGAGCTGGTTAACACTCCAGATTTCAAAGTGTAAACACAAAACAGTTATCTTGCTACTGTTAAAACTGTCATATCCATTCCCGGCCATCGACTTCCGGTCCCTCCGATTCCTCCGTTCCTACTCCGCTCCTCCCTCACTAACCTCGGAGCCCCCGTTATTCCGCAATCCTCTCGGTACCCCTCGATGGTCACCACCCCCCCATTCCAATTTATTACCTACGCCTCCCTAAGTACGGAGCCCCGAAGACTTCCGGACAGCTCCGACGTCCGCTAGCGCACCCCCGCCTCCGCTGAGCAATACACTCGCCTGCCCTGCAGAGTCCACCTTCGGGCTTATCCCTCCTTTCCATTTCTGGGTTATCACCTGCCTTTCCGCTAACCCCGTGAACTGACTCGTCGGTAATATTCAGTCGGCTAATGGTTAAACCCCGTTAGCTCCGCTCCATTCGGCTCCACCAATTGCGGAACCGTCTCCGCTGTAACCATATATATATCCCACTTGTACATAGGTTACGCCCCAGTAGAAAAATCAACTAGAGTTCCCCCCTAGGTTCTAATTGCCAGTCAGTAAGTTAGGGCACGGACGTGTCACTAGGCACAGCGCTCCTGGCAGAAGTCACTGAGGCCGAAGCCCTCCGTTACGGAGACATTCTTTCGTCTCAAGTCTGGTCTCTGACAAAAACAAGCAATAAAATAAGACAAAAATAAAATAAACCCAAGGGACACTCCAGACACAATCCAAATTCATTAACTGAACAGAATCTTTGTTCACCAAGTAGAAGATTAAATTCAAGTTTAAATCCAAATTAAACAACGCTACACAGAATTACACCTAGACAAATTAATAAATTTCAATAAAGAAACAGCTCCGCAGGGCTCGGTTTATCTGTAAGTCAATTCCCAGGAACTTTAAAACTAACCCATAAAAATAGAATTAGCCAAAACACTCGGATTGGTACTATATTTACAATAAATAACACTAGTACACTTCCCCATCCTAACTAAAGAACCAGGGAACAGCTTGGTGGTGGTCTCGTTTGAACCTCCCAACTGACCTTCCTTCGTTCTCTCCTTCAGCGCTACTTACACTAGCGACCCGAAGGCGTGCCC
Source organism: Cantharellus anzutake (assembly GCF_015039405.1). Lineage (NCBI taxonomy): Eukaryota > Fungi > Basidiomycota > Agaricomycetes > Cantharellales > Hydnaceae > Cantharellus > Cantharellus anzutake. The sequence continues at coordinate 32,163 of NW_024066985.1, read as the reverse complement.
TGACAGGTCCCAAACAATATCTTTAACAGGGAACCGAGGTGTCGGACCATGGAGGGCGGAGTAAGAGGCCGGAAAATGAATGGGAACGAGAAATGGGTAGGGGGGGTTAGCCGACTGAATGGTAAGAAGAAGAGAGTCATGCTAAGAATGGAAGGTGACTAATAAGTGATGACGTGAGTGAGATCACCGAAGGATGCGGGTAACTCCGAAAGCGGAGTTGCATATCCGAAGGATATTGGGTGACTCAAATAAATGAAATGGGTGGAGAAATGGTTTAAGGGTGTGTCATGGGATGTCGGAGGTCTGTCGGGATATCGGAGCGAATCTGGAGTCTCCGAATGTTCCGACTCAGGACTGAGGTTCCGGGATGGGAGTGGCCCAGGTTCGGTGTGCCACAACCAGACCGGAGCTGAGACAGTCAGGAGGGAAGGTGACTTGGGGAGTGGGGAGGCGTGGTGTAGGGGATGGTGAAGTTGTTAGGAAGGTGTGATGTGGTGGGAGTGCACGGGGTCAGTATTCCAGGATATGACACTCTCCCCTATGTGCTCTGGCTCATAGGTCATAAGGTGTCTTAATAAAAATTAAGTTTTATTAGTATAAGTGTGCAGTTCAGATCACATCTGAGTAAAAGTGATCAACCCTCAGTAAAAAGTTAAGAAGAAGTTAAGAAATAGTGATGTTGAGTCAAGTTGGTTGGAGTCACTCCGAGTTAAAAGTGACAAGACAGAGGTGAAATGACTAAAAATAGTAGGTCTATAGCGTGATTTTCCTGTGGAACAATCAGGTAGACAAGTGAATTGAACCCTGAGAGTTACATACACACACAAACAATTAGTAACACATACAAATATCAATACACAAAGCAACCAAAACGCTACAGTGGTTGAGTTAAAGTACCAATACTAACATATAAGTATCAGAAGAAAGAACAGCCTTTTATAGGATTTCTGTTCTCCTCCTTCACCGTCATGAACTGTCATGTGCTGACAAGGTTCATGACTGCTGGTGACACAATATGACATGATGCCTCAGCCTCATGGAGGTTCATGAACCCTCATGACAGGTCATGACAGGTCATGAAGGTTCATGGAGTGTCATATGTTTATTTTGACCTTTCCCCATCATGTAAAATGCTATAATGTCCCATGATGCATCATGGACATTCATATTGCTCCATGAACATGTATGATGAGTCAATGCATGAGATGTCACAAGCACTTATGAACTGTCATGTGACAGACCTTATTTGTGACAGCACTGCACTGAACTCCACTTTTCCTCCAGCCACCTTTGCTGCTTGGTGTCAGAAACAGTGCTTGAGGGTATTCGTGGGAAGTGGAGCAGAGTATGGCAGTGTGAGTGATCACTTAGCTGATAGGTTACTCCATTGCAACGTGTCAGGGGGTTGGGATGTTGGTTTCAACAACTCAGTGGGAGCGTTGTGCCACATGCTCTAGGCTATCCTGTATTCAGGTGTAGTGGAGGGAACCTGGTGGCGATGTAGGCTCAAGTGAAGATGAAGTCAGAGGTGAACTATTGTCAGGGCATACCCTGCCTGACCCCGTGCCACCCTACTCTGCTTCCCCTGCCATCACTTCTTGCTCCTCCTATCTCACCTTCCCCCTCACCTTTCCTTTTTCCTCTTTCTCTCTATTTCTGTTCTATGGTCAACTTCCTCTTTCTCTATGTACCACCGGTGCATCCACATACCTGGGAACGCTGCACACCCCTCCTGTACCACTACACCCTAATGCCACTGCCCCTATTGCTGCACCCACTGCACACATTCCCACCCACACAGTGGCCACCCCAGGATCTCCTGCAGAGACACCCAGAGGGGTGCGGCTGTGTGCAGAGATGACATGACTCCTTCCATGTGACCTCAGCCACATGTATATAACAGCACCTGGGGTGGGAACAGAAGAAGCAGCCTTCTTCTCACTTTCCCACTTCAGACTAAGTGGTTGGGGATGCTCACCCCATGACAGGACCACTGCTATGCATAACCACTACTCATCCCATCGAGTCCCCTGTGCTGGGACTTTGCCACTTTCAGAGCTGTCTGTCCCTGACAACTATGGACAAGAGGACTTGGGGGGTATTCTAGTTGACATTCAAACTGGGGTGCATAAGTAGTATACTATCTACAATGCAGAAATACGAAAGGGAGAACAGAAGAGGGGCTGGTCAGTCTGGCACCTGAATGGGAGGCAGAGCGGTGAACATGACAAACTAAATGAGGGATGAGAACCAGGGAGACAGAGAGTGAGAGAATGAATGAGAGTGGAATGAACAATTAAACAAAGAGGCAGAGTAGGGAGGCAACTGACAACCTGGGTGCCAATATAGTAGCAGATCAAGTGTCAATATTTTACTTATTCATTCTTCACCTGGGTGTCAGGGCCTGGCCTGGGACCCGGAAGTACTCTTATGCTATGTGGGCACTATGCGGGCACTAAGTTATATGACATTGTAAAAAGGTAAGTACAACTTGCCTATGCAGGCACTAAGTTGAGAAGAAGGGTAACCTTCTCAACTCCCCGCATGGGACCCATAAAAGGAAAGACTGTACAGTTCCCCAGTTGAGTGGTGTGACTATGGGGAGGGTCCAGGTGGCAGTACTCAGAGGGTGTGGGAACATTCTGGGCAAGCAGCTCACCCAGAACTGTGGCAGTGTCTGGAGGTCTTCGTGCTCACACAAGTGTACAGGTGAAACAACAACTGGTAGAGAAGGAGAGGAGGTGGTGTGGGGTCAGGGCTTGGGTGCTGGGCCCTGACACTGGGTTCTTGTATTTGATAATCCCCACTCATTTCTGCACTGGACCGACTGGCCCTTCCCATGATTATTTATACCTTGTAAATGCTTTCAGGGACCTTAGTCTGAAATCAACTAGAGCAACCCCCTCTTGCATGATGCTTTCATATCGCTTTCAACTTAAGGGTAACATGTAATTAACCATTATGCCCCCAACTGTCATTGTTGTACCAACAATCCTGATTTATGCTCAATCACAATGATTCTTGGGAAGACTCATAGTGATTCATGAAGGTCCATGAGGGTCCATGATCCTTTATGAAGGCTCATGACACTTCATGACACATCATAGACAGGCATGTAACCACTCAAAACCTGCCTGGAACCACTTAAGTCATGAGCAATCATGACCCCCCATGCAGGTTCATGACATCTCATGAAATTCCATGATGGTTTGTCATGAACTGGCATGACTGTGTATGACACTTCATGCTGCTTCATGAAGTTTGGTGACCATTCATGAAATGTCATGACTTCCATGATGGTTCATGAACTGCCATTACACTTTTTGCAGGTTACTGCCGGGCAGATATGGCTGTGTGCATTGTAGGGGTGGTGGTCACAGACACCCCAGAACAGGCAATATATCGGGTCTCACATGCAGGATAAAATGTTAGGAAAACATACAGTGGAAAGTTGGCTAGGAATTAGGTGATGAGGTTATAGTACGGATGGTAGAGGGCATCGAGGCAATTCCAACGCATGTTATGCAAAGAGAATCGGTGAGGTATTGACAGCGGATTCCAGTTGTGTATCGTGATGCATGTCACATGTTCATTGCACATGCGTGGGAAATGGGGTGCACAGATGGTCCCTGGCATCCCTCAGGCTTCAGAAAAATAGGAATAAATATTCATTGTTCATGGTGTGACTGGTCGGAAGGATGTGCCAATTTTGGGACCATGGCGACATGTGGTTGGAAAGTTAGGAAAATGTGCTGGATATTCCCCACATCAAGGCTATCTCACTCAATTCTCCATCAAATTGGATGTGGTTTGTTGCGTTGGATAGCTGTAGTCTATGCGAGTTGGTTGACATAAAGGGAACGCAGTTGTGTTGAGTGGTTTGGGCTGGAGATGCAGGTTAGGTTTTCTGCAGCCACTTTCTATTGTTTTATATTTTGTTGCTTGTGATATTGTGTATCCTATTCTATTTTCTCTTGCGACGTGACCAGACGAGTCATATGGAACATGCTGGAAGCTCGCAGACATGTTTGCAGGGTCATTTGTATATAATATTAGCTAGTTACATTTTGTAACAGAGATTTCCCCTGTCAAAAACCCGGATAGTGGGGGAAAATGCATGAGTCCGAATGCAGGTGGGGGCTCAACTAGATGGGATCCGGGAGCTCCGGTAGTGGACCGAAGCTTCCCTGGGAAGCCCGGTTCTGCTGGATGGTACAAGAGGCTCTAAGGAGGATGTGGCCTCAGCGACTCGGAGGGAGCGCTGTGCCTCCGTTACGTCTCAGTTAGTCCTTGTATTTCTTATGTCTGAGGTATCTTGTAGGAAAGGGCCAGGATTCACTCAGAGGGACTTTGGGAAGCATTTTAGTCAAGATTAGAACTGAGGAAAACTACAGGTTCTAATCTACAGGTATTTATAAGGGAGAATGGGAAAGGACTTAGTCAAAGTCCGAATGACAATAAAGAACACCGAAAGGTGCTGAATGATACCGAGAGGTACCGAAACGTTCCGAACGATATCTTTAATGGGGAACCGAGGTGTCGGGTCGAGGAGGGCAGAGTAAGAGGCCGGAGAATGAATGGGAACGAGAAATGGGTAAGAGGGGGTTAGCTGACTGAATGGTAAGAAGAAGATAGTCATGCCAAGAATGGAGGGTGACTAATAAGATATGACGAGAGAGGGGTCACCAAAGGATGTGGGTAGCTCCGAAAGTGGAGTTGCGTTGAAGGAGAGAACGAAGGAAGGTCAGTTGGGAGGTTCAAACGAGACCACCACCAAGCTGTTCCCTGGTTCTTTAGTTAGGATGGGGAAGTGTACTAGTGTTATTTATTGTAAATAAAGTACCAATCCGAGTGTTTTGGCTAATTCTATTTTTATGGGTTAGTTTTAAAGTTCCTGGGAATTGACTTACAGATAAACCGAGCCCTGCGGAGCTGTTTCTTTATTGAAATTTATTAATTTGTCTAGGTGTAATTCTGTGTAGCGTTGTTTAATTTGGATTTAAACTTGAATTTAATCTTCTACTTAGTGAAGTTTCAAAGATTTTATTCAGTTAATGAATTTGGATTGTGTCTGGAGTGTCCCTTGAGTTTGTTCTATTTTTGTCTTATTTTATGGCTTGTTTTAACAGTAGCAAAATAACTGTTTTGTGTTTACACTTTGAAATCTGGAGTGTTAACCAGCTCTCCTGTTGAAATATCTACTTAATATTTCTCTCCTTTATTGCTGCCTTTTACTACAGTGGCAATCTTAACTGTATATCACTTTTTCGCACTGGAGTGACAACCAGAAATGCTTGAGAAAAATAATACTCTATTTTCTTACTTCTCTAAGGGGGGCGAAAAGTCGCAGAAAGGGTCTCCCTTTTATACTCCTTGGGTCGCCTTCCTTTTTCACGCTCTACCTTCTATTTACAGGATTTATTTACAGTGTATTTTTCTCAAACTGAATAAAAATGAAATTTTCATGCTATAGTTCTACTGTGCTTTTGCTGCGCTGAACTGCGGTTCTACTGCAGTCAGACTGCGCCTAGAATTCTTATTGTCCTCCCTCGCCTAAGCTATTTTAATGGTTAATTAGAACTTGGCTGCGCTGCATTTGCCGCAGTTACCTATTTCAAATTCCCTATATATACCGTTAAATTTGCTATGACTCGATGATTCTGAATTCAAACTTCGCATTACTATGCATACGGCTATGCTGAGACCTTCAGCTGATTTATTCCATTTTTATTTAGTGACATTTAGTTAAAATGAGACTGAAATGGTAAATGAGTGAATTATTCAGGTTTAAAACTGAAAGAAAAAGTTGCTAGTAATCAAGAATTACTCAAACGAATGTGTTATAGCTCTCCTCATTAGAATATTGTTCCCTAAAATTCCCGCCATGGTCCGTCGTAGTTTAGTGGTTTTCGTGAATTTCGTTCATATTCCCTGATTCCCTTTTGTATTATCACATCCTAATCCTCCATATGTATTGTTCGTTGTTATAGTAGGTCGTCCTTGAAGATTTCATATTTTTATGTATTTTATTTAGGACTCTGGACCTCTTGAAGCTGTTTTCCCACGCGTTTTCAGGTTTCTAACTTCATGTCCCTATATCTCATTCATTTCTGGATGTTTTCTCACGTTCTTGGTATCATAAATTTTCATTTATTCCCACCTTTCCAATGGTACCAAGGTTGTGTCCTATTTCCTGGTATTCGTTGAGTTAGCAAAAGTTCGCGCGCACATTCGGTAATCACGTGCATCATTCCCATAGTCGTTCATATGCGGGCACCATTTCCGTTTAATTGTTCGGGATTTATGATATGCGTGGGTGTTTATTTCTTTCATATGGGCTTCTGTGATTTATTTCAGATTTTTCCCTCATGATTTAAGGTTGTTTTGCACTTTCCATGCTTTGTTTTGACCGGGCTCTTCCTTATTTGGATGGAAATTGGTCTTCGCGATCTGCCGAAGTGCGGATCTCGGTTCCGACGGCCGGTTCCCTGCGCATCGCCACCCTCACGTGTCATTACACATGATGCGGATTTCTATATTCCTGTCATGGGTATAACTTCACAACGGCTGGACTGTTTGGGCTGAAAATTTGCATAACTATAGTTCCCCATTTTTAATAATTTCCGTGTAAATTTCGTTGTATGTTTTAACTATGGATCCTACGCAAACATCGTCTTTTCCCTAAGCTCGGACTTTCGATGTCACTATTCCCATTATTGGATATCTCATTAACGCATGATCCTTTTATTATGAGGATTAAGATTGGATCCCTTCCTTTCTAATGGGCTATCAAGCTTGTCTCGGTCGTTACTGGTTAATCTTCACGCTTCCCTTTTAGGCATTGTCCTCGTTTTGCAGGAGTTTTAGTCATATCTCCATCGTTTATAGGTAGTTTCCCCTGTAATTACTCTCATTGGTTCCGTTTGGAAGACATCTACATTTCCTATTGTAAACACGACTCTGACTTTTGCATTAGTTCCTGAGGAATCTTCGTTCCATGGTACTTCCATCCTTGGCTAGGTGTTCGGACGTGGGAAAGTAGTTTCCGTGGAGGTTCTCTGATTATTTTTATAGTCAAATCTTGGTCGATTGTCCTAATTCTTGGTTTAATATTTGCTATAAATCCCCTGAGAATTCCGTCTCGTTGATAGTAAGCTTGAAGTATTTTTGCTATTTTTCTTTCTTTCGATTTATCGTGTATAGTCATAATAATTTGTAAAAATTCGTAAAATTCGTTAAAATTCAGGTCCTTCTATTTTCTCATATCTACTTGTCGTATGAGGTTTTTGTGATTTATCTGGCATATTTCCATAATGGGTTTCCATAGTGTGGCCGTTATTTCTCCTACAGCGTATCCGAAGGATGTTGGGTGACTCCAATAAATGAAATGGGTGGAGGAATGGTTTTAGGGGTATGTCACGGGATGTCGGAGGTCCGTCGGGATATCAGAGCAATCTGGAGTCTCTGAATGTTCCGACTTGGGGCCGAGATTCTGGGATGGGAGTAGCCAAGGTTTGGTGTGCCACAACCAGGCTGGATGGTGAAGTTGTTAGGAAGGTGTGGTGTGGTGGGAGTGTGCGGGGTCGGGATTCCGGGATATGACATCCCCTCCACTACGTTTAGATCTGGTCACCAAGTGAAGTGTGCTGGAGGTGTGGCCAAGTGCAGTAGTCTTGAGGGAGGCAAGGTAGCCTCAGTGTCCTCAGGGAGATCCACATCAAGTTATAGGACGTGTCATATCCATGCATACCCGACCCCGACCCGACTTCCGGACCTCCACCCTCTTCACCTCCGGAGTCATAACCTACCGCTGCCGTTCCGATACTCACCCTCGGTCCTGGCAACACACCTCCTCCTTACCTCTCCGACCCTATCTCCGTCCGCTCCGATACTCATCTCGGACCGAACACCGCCCCTCTCGCCACCCTCCTACTACTCTGCTCCCCCTTCACAACACCTCCACCCTCCCGTCATCCTCCTACGCTTCCCCCGTCCACTCCGATACTCACCTTCGGACCTGACTACCCTCCTTTCCGCCACTCCTTCTCCCTTACCTTTCCTCCCTCTCCTACTCCTCCACCACCCTTCCGCCAAGTTACGACCTTCCACCGCTGTCCCGTACTTCGCACTCGGACACCGCTCGTACCTTACTCCAAGCCTCCGTCATAGTCCCTACCTCGGACTTTGACTCCACCTCAGTCTTAGTCCACCTCATACTACGTAAACACCATTGCCAATATCCCTCGGACTTTCAACCCCGCCTCCGTAACCTCCGTAAGCTCCGCAACCCCCGAGCTTTGCGGATCGCCTTCGGCGCTCTCGCCGCTTGTAATGTATTTCTCGCGTTTTTCCCTCATCCCTATTTGGACTACTGCTTCTTCCTATTCTAGCCAGTTAGTCATCATCCCCACTTCCCCTCATCCTCCTGCCCCTCTGGGCCTCACCCTCCCTACCTCCTTTCGGACGTATCACAGGTCCTGCCTTATGACCTTCGGTACCTCTCCGCTCCTTCTACCCTTTGTTCCCGTTCGGACGTCTTCGTTCCGATTCGGTTACCCTTTGTTCTCCTTGTGCTTTTGCCCCTTCCATTATATATATCGGCGCTTGTACATACTCGTTTTGGTTTAGTCCGAAATTGACCTGAAATGCCCCCAAGAGACTTCCTGCTCACCTACTGTGAAATTAAGGACCAAATGGACAAACAGCAATGGCACAGCGCTCCGCCTGAGTCGCTGAGGCCAAGGTCCCTCCACGCTAAGTCTCCGATTCCACTCCAGAGTCGTCTGTTTCCGCCGGTTCTAACAGGACGCCAAGTCCCAGTTGAGTTTTCAGTTCAGTCTTGATTCTGTCCAAGGAAGCCGCTTGCTGGCCCCCCTTTTTTGTTTCTCATCCTGGTGGGTGGGAGTAGGTGTGGTGCGAAGTAGTTGAGGTGGTGGTGATCATTGTGGTAGGTTGGTGTGCCACTGTGCTGCTGTAAGCGGGCTAGGGATCTAACCCACTAGGAAAACAGGAAAGGATGGGGGCTGGATAGGTATCCAACAGGTCAGGGAAAAGGGGTAATGGGAATCGGTAATGGTCCGGTGCGGTGCATAGTCAACTCCAGTCAATCTCTCACCCCACCTCTCTGGGTGACACTAAGACGAGGACTGATCTAGAGGCTTTCTTACTGATCTTCTGTGTCGTACTACTCCCTACTAGCTTGGGAGGGGCAAACTCGGTGGTTTCTAATCCAAGGGGAAAAGTAGATACATCCTCATGTACAGGTATATATGAGAAATGATCGAATAAAAATGATAAAAAATATCCGATGAGTCCCATGTGCTTAGGTGGGTCATATCAGCAACAAACAATATCAGAAAAAGGAAGGGAAAACAATAATCAAGAAAACAATAAAGCGATAAATGGTATCCATGTCATATCCATCCCCGGCCATCGACTTCCGATCCCTCTGATCCCTCCGGTCTACTTCCGCTCCTTCCTCACTAACCTCGGAGCTCCTGTATTCCGCAATTCCCTCAGTACCCCTCAATGGTCACCACCCCCTCCTTTCAATTTATTACCTATGCCTCCCTAAGTACAGAGCCCCGAAGGCTTCCAGACAGCTCCGACGTCCGCTAGCGCACTCCCGCCTCCGCTGGACAATACACTTGCTTGCCCTGCAAAGCCCACCTTTGGGCCTATCCCTCCTTTCCGTTTCTGGGTTATCGCCTGCCTTTCTGTTAACCCCGTAACCCGACTCGTCGGTAATATTCAATCGGCTAAGGTCTAACCCCATTAGCTCCGCTCGGCTCGGCTCCGGCATTTGCAGACCCGCCCTTGCTGTAACTATATATACTCAACTTGTACATAGGTTACACTTCAGTAATAAAATCGACTAGAGTTTACCCCCTTCAGTTCTGGTTGCCAGTTTAGTAAGTTAGGGCACAGACATGTTACTTGGCACAGCACTCCTGGCACAAGTCACTGAGGCCGAAGCCCTCCGCCATGGAGACACTCCTTCGTCTCAACCAGGTCTCTGACAATCTGACCAAAAATATCCAACTCTATCCATCGCCAATGAACTCCCGCTAATCACGGATCCTAATACTCCTAAATGACGCGTTTCCAACGGTACCAATATCGTCCAAATTGGTGCAGTGGTTGCTGAGGTAAGTGAAATCCAGTCTGAGTGTGGCCACACTGCTGGGTGGGCGTGGGAATTTGGTCTGTGAGGACTGGGAATGTGTCTGGAAAAATAGGAAAAAATCATGGAAGAGTAGGAATGGTATATGAGGACGTGTGTGATGTGTTTCGTGAAGTGGGGATGTGTTGGGATGGGGAAATCGCAATATTTGGTTTGTTTGTGCAGTACTAGCTGTGCCCGCCTACACCACGCATCCATTCCCTATCCGGTCCCCGACCCCCCTTGTGCTCCACTTCCCCGCTTGCAGCGTAGATGACATGGCACCCCCCATGTGACCTTCAACCGCATGTACATAAACACAGCATAAGTGGGAACTGAGAAGTAACCTTCTTCTCACACTTCCCACTTTAGTCTAAGTGGCCAGGGATGCCCTTTTGTGCTGGGCTTGTTAGTATGCACACCCATGTTACACCCTATTGGGCCCTCAGTGCCGGGTGACACATCTGGGCGCTCTCAACCCTGGGTCACTCCCTGACAGCAGAAGAAGGTTTCAACCTTATTTACCCTCCCTACCATGGTGATGCAAAAGCAATATGATGACTTGCTGGCATGGTTCCAGGAATTGCAAGCCATCATGGAAAGCCAGGCCCGGAACCGGCCCACATACACACCTGCACCCGCATTGTAGGAGAAATAATGGTCACCCTATGAAAACTCATTATGGAAATATGGCAGATAAATCACAAAAACCCCCATATGACAAGTAGATATGAGAAAATAGAAGAACCTGAATTTTTACGACTGTCATATCCATCCACGGCCATCATCTTCCACTACCTCCGGTCCTTCCAGATTACCTCTGCTCCTTCTTCACTAACCTCGGAGCCCCATATTCCGCAATCACCTCCGACTCCCTCGATGGTCACCACCCCCTCTTTTCAATATATTACCTATGCCTCCCTAAGTACGGAGCCCCGAAGGCTCCCAGACGGCTCCGATGTCTGCTAACACACTCCCACCCCCACTGGGCAATTCACTTGCTTTCCCTGCAAGTCTACCTTCGGGCCTATCCCTCCTTTCCATTTCTGGGTTATTGCCTGCCATCCCGCTAACCCCATAACCCGACTCGTCAGTAATATTCAGTCGGCTAATGTTTAACTCCGTTAGCTCCACTCTGCTCAGTCCCGCCATTCACAGGCCCACTTCACTGTAACTATATATACTTAACTTGTAGATAAGTTACACCCCAGTGACTAGAGTTGATTCCCCTTTTCAGTTCTTGTTGCCAGTAAGTAAATTAGGGCACGGACATGTAACTTGGCACAGCACTCCTGATCTGAGTCGCTGAGGCCGAAGCCCTCCACCATGGAGACAACTCCTTCGTCTCGCTTCTGGTCTCTAACAATGACTACATACAATAAATTGGAAGAAAGAAAATTAATAAAAATACTTCAAGCTTAGCACCAACAAGACGGAATGCTCGGGAGAATTTATAGCGAATATTAAACAAGGAACTGGGTCAATCGAGCAATATTTGACTATAAAATCAACCAGAGAACCTCCACGGAAACTACTTTCCCATGCCCACACATGTAGTTGAGGTTGGAAGTACCACAGAACAAGGATTCCTTAGGAACCAATGCAGAATTCAAAGTTGTGTTCATAATAGGGAATGTATATGTCTTCCAAACGGACCCAATGAAAGTAATTTCAGGGAAAACTACCCATAGATGATGGAGATATGACCAAAATTCGCAGAAAACAAGGACAACATTCAAAAGGAAAGCGCAAAGAACAACCAGTAACGACCAAGACAAGCTTGATAACCCATTAAAAAAGAAGGGATCTATTCTTGATCCACGGAAATTTTCATAATAAAAGGTTTACACATCAATGAGATATTCATTAATGAGATGAGCAACATTAAAGTCATGGCTCAGGGAAAAGTCGACGTTCACGCAGAATCCATATTTAAAACACATAACGAAATTTACATGGAAAGTATGGTAAATTAGAAACTATCGTTATGCAAGTTTCAGCCCAAACGGTCCAGCCGTTGTGAAGTTACACCAACAACAGGAATATAGAAATCCGCACTATGCTTGAAGACACATGAGGGTGGTGATGCGAAGGAAACCGGCCATCGGAACCGAGATCCACACTTTGGCAGATCACAAAGACCAATTTCTGTCCAAATAAGGAAGACCCTGGTCAAGACAAAGCACAGAAAGTACAAAAACACCTTAGATCATGAGGGAAAAATCTGAAATAAATCATGGAAGCCTGTATTGAGGATACAAACACCCATGCATACAATAAATTCCGAACAATTAAACAGAAACAGCACCTGCATACAAACGAGTACAGGAACAACACACATGATTACTGAATGTGCACGTGAACTTTTGCTAACTCGACAAATACCGAGAGTTAGAGTACAACTTTAGTACCATTGGAAAGGTTGGAATAAATGAAAATTTATGATGTCAAGAACGTGAAAAACCATTCAGAAATGAATGAGATACAAGGACATGAAGTTAGTAACCTGAATATGCGTGGGAAGACAACTTCTAGAGGTCCTGAGCCCCAAATAAAATATGTAAAAATATGATATCTTTGAGGACGACCTATTATAACAACGAACAATACATATGAAGGACTAGGATGCAATAATACAAACAGGAATCAGGGGAGATGGATGAAATCCATGAAATCCACCAAACTATGACAGACCATGGCAGGAATGTTAGGGAATGATATACTAATAAAGCAGAGGGCTATAACACATTTGTTTGATCAATTCTTAACCACTAGCAACTTTTTCTTTCAGTTCTAAACCTGAACAATTCACTCATTTATCATTTCAAGTCTCATTACAACTAAATGTCACTGTGTTAGAGACCGGATGTGAGATGACAGATATGTCTCCATGGCGGAGGGCTTCAGCCTCAGTGACTCAGACCAGGAGTGCTGTGCCAAGTTACACATCCATGCCCTAATTTACTTACTGGCAGCGAGAACTAAAAAGGGGGATTAACTCTAGTTGATTTTATCACTACATCAGCAAACCCCCGAAGTTGATAAAAGTGATAGGGAGCACTTTAATCACTTCTATTTGTCATACCAATGTAATCTATGTGTCGATTGAGACTCAAGCAGCTCAATCACAACAATCTCAATGTACAATTACGTACTTTCCTTCCCACGCATGATATGTGAAACCATGGCTTCGACTAGGTTAGGAAATATGCCTATTTGCATCCGATCAACTTCACAGGTTGGCTCCGAATGAATAGCTTTGTGGACTTAACATTTTTTTCACTCGGTGATGGTGATGTGGCTCTTATGCATCACTTGTAGTTTTCCAGGTAGGTCCCTTATATTTCTTTCATAGTACATATTTTCCAAGTTACTCATAGCACTCTATGCATAATTACAGGTTGTACAAGCTGCTCAGCCATGTCCGGTGAGTGCTACCCATTAGTGCATGTTCACGCACTAATCCCTCATCACCTAAGGGACCTGATAACTCGCAGAATCACCCATCCCACAACTCCTGAATCCAACCATTCCCCAAGCCCCCCATGTCCAACACACACCCGGAATCCTTCGATGAACTGGGGCCTTGCCCCTTCAACTTTGTTTACATTTTGTATTATGTATTTATGCACAGTACATAGAGATTGTGAAATCCGAAATATCACTGCAATCACCCCTGAATTTTAAGTTGAAATTGACTCGATATGGCCTCTTGTAATCAGGGGGCATTCTAGAATGATATCATGATAAAAATGATTCCTATCATTTCTATCAACTTCGGTGGTTTGCTGATGTAGGGTGTAACCTATCTACAAGTTATGTATATATAGTCGCAGCAAGGGCGGGCCCATGAATGATGGGACCGAGTGGAGTGGAGCTAACAGAGTGTCAGGGACTCGTCCGGGGTCGAGGGGGTCCGGGTATAGCGTCCGGGACCGAGAGCCTGGCGGGGGGCGGATCGGGCGTGCGTACTGACAGGCCCGATGTGGGACAGTGGTCCCTGGCCACTTAGACTGAAGTGGAAAGTTGTTATTATTATTAAAGGAGAAATATTGTACTACTTACCTGAAGTGGAAAGTTGAGAAGAAGGCTACTTCTTCGGTTCCCACTTCAGGTTCGTTTATATACATGCGGCTTGGATCACATGACGGATGCCACGTCACCCTCGCACACAGCTGTAACCACCCGGGTGTCTCCGTGGGAGATCCCGAGGGTATCCGGTGCAGGCGCGCGTGCTGGGCACAGCGGGAAGTCGCCCGAGGTGCCTGGGCTGGGTACATGGTGGGCTCGCTGCAGATGGGTCAGTTGTACATTGATACAGAGAAAGTCGTCCATGTAGAATAAAGAGAGAATAAAGGAGAAGTAAAATAAGGAGAGACTGAGGAGGGGAGGATGAGGGGGAAGAAGGGAAAGGGGGAGGAGGTAAGGAAGGGTGGACCGGCGGGGTACCGGGTCAGGCGGGTGTGCCCTGACACAGAGTTAAACGTTAGCTGACTGAATATTACCGATGAGTTGGGTTACAGGGTTAGCAGGATGGTGGGCTATAATGGAAAGGAGGGATAGGCCTGAAGGTAGACTTGCAGGGCAAGCAAGTGAATTGCCCAGTGGGGGTGGGAGTGCGCTAGCAGACGTCGGAGCTGTCCGGAGGCCTTTGGGGTTCCGTACTTAGGGAGGCATAGGTAATATATTAAATTGAGGGGTGGTGACCATCGAGGGAGTTGGAGGTGATTGCAGAATATGGGGGCTCCGAGGTTAGTGACGAAGGAGCGGAGGTAGTGGAGGACGATGGCCATAGATGGATATGACACACTGGATAAAAATAGAATAAATTAGCTGAAGGTCTCAGTGCAGCTGTATGCACAGTAATGCGAAGTTTGAACTCAGAGTGACCGAGTCATAGCAAACTTAATGGTAAATAAGAGGAATTTGAAATAGAAAACTGCGACAAATGCAGTGCAGTCAAGTTCTAATTAAATCATTAAAATAGCTTAGGCAAGGAAGGACAATAAGGATTCTAGGCACAGTCTGACTGCAGCAGAGCCACAGTTCAGCGCAGTAGAACTATAGCATGAAAAATTCACTTTTATTCAGTTTGAGGAAAATACACTGTAAATAAATCCTGTACATACGAGGTAGATGTTAGAACGGGCGGAAACAGACGACTCCGGAGTGGAATCGGAGACTTAGCGTGGAGGGACCTTGGCCTCAGCGACTCAAGCGGAGCGCTGTGCCATTGCTGTTTGTCCATTTGGTCCTTAATTTCACAGTAGGTGAGCAGGAAGTCTCTAGGGGGCATTTCAGGTCGATTTCGGACTAAACCAAAACGAGTATGTACAAGCGCCGATATATATAATGGAAGGGGCAAAAAGCACAAGGAAAACAAAGGGTAACCGAATCGGAACGAAGACGTCCGAACGGGAACAAAGGGTAGAAGGAGCGGAGAGGTACCGAAGGTCATAAGGCGGGACCTGTGATACATCCGAAAGGAGGTAGGGAGGGCGAGGCCCAGAGGGGCAGGAGGATGAGGGGAAGTGGGGATGATGACTAACTGGCTAGAATAGGAAGAAGCAGTAGTCCAAATAGGGATGAGGGAAAAACGCGAGAAATACATTACAAGCGGCGAGAGTGCCAAAGGCGATCCGCGAAGCTCGGGGGTTGCGGAGCTTACGGAGGTTACGGAGGCGGGGTTGAAAGTCCGAGGGATATTGGCAATGGTGTTTACGTAGTATGAGGTCACCAATGCAATGGACTAAGACTGAGGTGGAGTCAAAGTCCGAGGTAGAGACTATGACGGAGGCTCGGAGTAAGGTACGAGCAGTGTCCGAGTGCGAAGTACGGAACAGCGGTGGAAGGTCGTAACTTGGCGGAAGGGTGGCAGAGGAGTAACAGAGGGAGGAGAGAGGTAAGGGAGAAGGAGTGGCGGAAAGGAGAGTAGTCAGGTCCGAAGGTGAGTATCGGAGCGGACGGGGGAAGCGTAGGAGGATGACGGGAGGGTGGAGGTGTTGTGAAGGGGGAGCGGAGTAGTAGGAGGGT
Organism: Cantharellus anzutake; assembly: GCF_015039405.1. Taxonomy (NCBI): domain Eukaryota; kingdom Fungi; phylum Basidiomycota; class Agaricomycetes; order Cantharellales; family Hydnaceae; genus Cantharellus; species Cantharellus anzutake. The sequence continues at coordinate 15,968 of NW_024066985.1, read as the reverse complement.
GGCGAGAGGGGCGGTGTTCGGTCCGAGATGAGTATCGGAGCGGACGGAGATAGGGTCGGAGAGGTAAGGAGGAGGTGTGTTGCCAGGACCGAGGGTGAGTATCGGAACGGCAGCGGTAGGTTATGACTCCGGAGGTGAAGAGGGTGGAGGTCCGGAAGTCAGGTCGGGGTCGGGTATGCACGGATATGACAGTAGAGAGTGAAAAAGGAAGGCAACCCAATATAAAAGGGAGACCCTTTCTGCGACTTTTCACCCCCCCTTAGAGAAGTAAGAAAATAGAGTATTATTTTTCTCAAGCATTTCTGGTTGTTGTTAGATACAGCAAGTTCAGACAACTTGTCAGGGCACACCCGCCTGACCCAGCTCCACCTGGCCCAACCTGACCCAGTACCCCACTGTTCACCCCTCCTCACCTCCCTCTTTTCCTTCTTCTCCCCTCATTCCCGCTTCCTCACTCTCTTCCTATTTTACTTCTTCTTTTCTCTCTTTATTCTACATGGACGACCTTCCTTTGTATCAATGTACCATTGACCCATCTGCAGCGCACCCATGACACACCCAGCCCAGGCACCTCAGGTGACTTCCTGCTGTGCCCAGCATGCATGCCTGCAGTGGATGCCCTTCGGATCTCCCACGGAGACACCCAGGTGGTTACAGCTGTGTGCGAGGGTGACATGGCACCTGTCATGTGACCCAAGCCGCATGTATATAAACGAACCTGAAGTGGGAACCGAAGAAGTAGCCTTCTTCTCAACTTTCCACTTCAGGTAAGTAGTACAGTATTCCTCCTTTAATGATAATAACAACTTTCCACTTCAGTCTAAGTGGCCAGGGACCATTGTCCCGCATCGGGCCTGTCAGTATGCAGGCCCGATCCACCCCCTGCCAGGCTCTCAGCCCCGGACGCTACACCCAGGCTGTGTCAGGGCACACACCCTGACTAGCCCAGACCCGGACCCGCATGCGTGCTCCACCCCACATGCTCTGCGCGCCGCATGCTCCGGGCCCGGTTCCCACTTCTCATGTGACTCCCGGGTATCCCCAGAAGTTTTTGCCATATTGGGCCACTGGGGGAAAGTGAGAAGTTAACCTTCTTCTCACTTTCTTACCCACAGTAGGTTGTGCCTTAGGATAGGCTGTTTACATACAGGGCTGTGGGCTATAGAGAGAGGGGCCATGGGGACCCAGGGTCCGTCCCCTGACAGGCTGCCTCGACCCTGGACGAGTCCCTGACAGCAGAAGAAGGCTTCAACCTCATTTCCCCCACCTCCCCTGCCTCCCCTGCCATGGTGACAGAAGAACAGTATGATGACCTCCTGGCCCGGTGTAGGAGAAATAACGGTCACACTATGGAAACCCATGATGGAAATATGCCAGATAAATCACAAAACCCCATACGACAAGTAGATATGAGAAAATAGAAGGACCTGAATTTTAATGAATTTTTACGAATTTTTACGAATTATTATGACTATATGCAATAAATTGAAAGAAAGAAAATTAGCAAAAATACTTCAAGCTTAGCATCAACAAGACGGAATTCTCAGGGGAATTTATACCAAATATGAAAGAAAGAATTAGGACAATCGACCAAGATTTGACTATAGAAACAATCAGAGAACCTCCATGGAAACTACTTTCCCACATCTGCACACATAGCCAAGGATGGAAGTACCATGGAACAAGGATTCCTCAGGAACTAATGCAAAATTCAAAGTCGTGTTTATAATAGGAAACGTAGATGTCCCCCAAACGGACCCAATGAAAGTAATCACAGGGAAAACTATCCATAAATGATGGAGATATGACTAAAACTCCTGCAAAACGAGGACAACGCTTAAAAAGCAAGCGCAAAGAATAACCAGTAACGACCGAGACGAGCTTGATAGCCCATTAGAAAGGAAGGGATCTAATCTTAATCCACCCAAATTTTCATAATAAAAGGATCACGCATTAACAAGATATCCAATAACGGGAATAGCGACATCAAAAGTCCGAGCTCAGGGAAAAAACAATGTTTACGAAGGATCCATAATTACAACATACAACGAAATTTACACGGAAATTATGAAAAATAGGGAAATATAGTTATGCAAATTTTCAGCCCAAATGGTCCAGTCGTTGTGAAGTTATACCCATGACAGGAATATAGAAATCCGCATCATGTTTAATGACACGTGAGGGTGGCAATGCGAAGGGAACCGGCCATCGGAACCGAGATCCGCACTTTGGCAGATCGCAAAGACCAATTTCCATCCAAATAAGGAAGAGCCCAGTCAAAACAAAGCATGGAAAGTGCAAAACAACCTTAGATCATGAGGGAAAAATCTGAAATAAATCACAGAAGCCCATATGAAGGATATAAACACCCGCGCATATCATAAATCCCGAACAATTAAACAGAAACAGCGCCTGCATACGAACGACTATAGGAATGATGCACATGATTACCGAATGTGCACACGAACTTTTGCTAACTCGATGAATACCAGGAAATAGAACACAACTTTAGTACCATTGGAAAGGTGGGAATAAATGAAAATTTATGATACCAAGAACGTGAGAAACCATCCAGAAATGAATGAGATACTAGGACATGAAGTTAGAAACCTGAAAATGCGCGGGAAAACAGCTTCAAGAGGTCCAGAGCCCTAAATAAAATACATAAAAATATGATATCTTCGAGGACGACCTACTATAACAATGAACAACACATATGGAGGATTAGGATGTGATAATACAAAGGGGAATCAAAGAAGATGAACGAAATCCACGAAAACCACTAAACTATGACGGACCATGGCAGGAATTTTAGGGAACAATATTGTAATGAAGTGGAGAGCTACAATACATTCGTTTGAGTAATTCTTGATTACTAGCAACTTTTTCTTTTGGTTTTAAACCTGAATAATTCACTCATTTACCATTTCAAGTCTCATTTTTACTAAATGTCACTGAATAAAAATGGAATAAATCAGCTGAAGGTCTCAGCGCAGCCGTACGCATAGTAATGCGAAGTTTGAATTCAGAATCACCGAGTCATAGCAAATTTAATGGTAAATATGAGGAATTTGAAATAGGAAACTGCAACAAATGCAACGCAGTCAAGTTCTAATTAACCATTAAAATAGCTTAGGCGAGGAAGGACAATAAGGATTCTAGGCACAGTCTGACTGCAGTAGAGCCGCAGTTCAGCGCAGCTGAGCGCAGTAGAACTATAGCGTGAAAATTTCATTTTTTATTCAGTTTGAGAAAAATACACTGTAAATAAATCCTGTAAATACGAGGTAGAGCATGAAAAAGGAAGGCAACCCAAGGAGTATAAAAGGGAGACCCTTTCTGTGACTTTTCGCCCCCCTCAGAGAAGTAAGAAAATAGAGTATTATTTTTCTCAAGCATTTCTGGTTGTCACTCCAGTGCGAAAAAGTGATATACAGTTAAGATTGCCACTGTAGTAAAAGGCAGCAATTAAGGAGAGAAATATTAAGTAGATATTTCAACAGGAGAGCTGGTTAACACTCCAGATTTCAAAGTGTAAACACAAAACAGTTATTTTGCTACTGATTAAAACAAGCAATAAAATAAGACAAAAATAAAACAAACTCAAGGGACACTCCAGACACAATCCAAATCCATTAACTGAATCTTTGAAACTTCACCAAGTAGAAGATTTAATTCAAGTTAAATTCCAAATTAAACAACGCTACACAGAATTACACCTAGACAAATTAAGAAATTTCAATAAAGGAACAGCTCCGCAGGGCTCGGTTTATCTGTAAGTCAATTCCCAGAAATTTTAGACTAACCCATAAAAATAGAATTAGCCAAAACACTCGGATTGGTACTATATTTACAACAAATAATACTAGTACACTTCCCCATCCTAACTAAAGAACCAGGGAACAGCTTGGTGGTGGTCTCGTTTGAACCTCCCAACTGACCTTCCTTCGTTCTCTCCTTCAGCGTGGGTCAGTGGGTCTCTCTGCGATACCATCTGGGAGGTGTGGCCTGACGTTTGTCATGGACACAACTGGGTGGATTCCCTTCTGTCAAGTGGTGAGCTGGAGCTTGATGGTGGCTGGGGAGATGACTTTATTAAAGGGGCCAAGCCACTTGTGGTCCAGTTTTTTAGTCAGATGGTTGGTCATGTAGTTTTGGGCATTGAGCCAGACTTGGTCGCCCTCTCGATACTTTGGGGCTGGGTCGCAGTCTCGGTCGTAGTAACGCACCATCTCGTCCACTGCATGCTCTAGCACTGCCTTTGCCTCCTCCTGCATTTTCATCATCCTTGACAAGAATGCATCAGCACCTTCCACCTTGGATGTGCATGTGGGTTCTGTCCCCATCCTGGGATGTTGGCCGGTGTCAAGTTCAAAGGGGGTTCGGTGAGTGGAGGTTGTAGGAAAATTCTGCTAGCAGGAGCCAGTCTGCCCAGTTGTCCTGATGGTGGTTGACGAACACCCGGAGGTAGGCCTCAATCTCCTGGTTGACCCGCTCTGTCTGTCCATCCGTCTGGGGGTGGTAGGGTGTTGAAGGGGTCAACTTGATGCCTAGGAGGTCTGCGAGCTCTTTCGAGAAGCAGGAGACAAAGGCACTCCCCCTGTCGCTGAGGATTTCCTCTGGGAGCCCATGGTGTCTCCAGACATGCTCCAAGAAGAGTCATGCGATACCCTCTGAATCCACAGTCATCACGGTGGGGACTGTGTGGATGCATTTGGACAGCCGGTCCACTACAACCAGGATGGCATTGTATCCCCTAGACTCTGGGAGCTCCCCTATCATATCCACTGAGATGACCTGCCAACGATGGGTGGGGACCTTATTTGGGGTAAGTTTCCTGACCTTTCATGAGGGGAAGGACTTGATGCTGTAATGGGTCTATCACCACTAGACTCGAGACAGAAGAGAGGGGGAGGGTTGGAGTGGTCGCATGCACAGGTTTGTTTGTTAACTGGGAGTGGATTCTGCTACTCCTCACTGTCTAGCTAACTATACAGCTGGTCACGGAAGAGTCCGATAAACAAATAAGGAAAGAATATCACATGACAATAAGGAAATGGAAACATCGGGCTCTAGACACCAGAAATGGAATCAGAAAAATAAGGAAAAATAAGGAGTGTGTATGAGAAGTGTGTGAGAGTGTGTGCTATGTGTCTAGGATGTGGGGAGTTTGTTGAGCATGGTGGAATCGCGGGATTTGGCTTGTTTATGGTACACCGGCAAATCCCCGTTACATACAGGCCTAGCTCTTAATCGTGGTCCCTCACGATATCCTAAATGAAACCAGCGGCATCGTGCTCAATCCACAAATCCTGGGGACTTTGATGAGAATATATAACGGATATTGCATGAATAAAGAACTCGATGGTATGCGTGATTGGGGCCGAATTTGCATCAACCTAACATCATCAGGGAGGCTTCTTCCTCCACACTCTGGACGCATGTTTACCTACATCAATAGCCGCGATATGAAGCTCATCCAGCAGCGCTGCTGAAGTAAGTCTCAGCACTTCGGACGTGTGGCACCGACACTTCGGTTCTAAGCCCAGCCGAGGCTTGGAGTGGCTCATACATGCGCTCGAGCGATAGGGAGGCCTGGACTCTTTATCTGTGACCTCTCGGCTCGATGATGGCATCTTGTCTAAAACACGCCTGCGATCTTTGTCAACCATTCCAGGCCACAAAACCTGTTCCAGGGCGCCAACTTGGCTGCTGATGTCTCGATCCGATCTGTTCTGACTATCCTGGACTTCATCTGGCATCATTGCCTCGCCAGCTGAATTTATAGGCGCAGGTACGGTCGCGCTCGCCAAGTCTCCGAGTCCAAATCCGACATCCAGCAACTTCGCATCACCTCGATCTCTGCTTTCTGAGGCATCTGTCACTTCTTGGAGAACCAACGGTCGTATAGGAGGATTAGGAACGACAGTATGTCTTGTTTTCACTCCCACCGCTGACTCGTGTGGGCCGTCACTGATTTCACTCACTTCGGCACAAAACTCCGTACTCGACATGCAAACGACTCCCGACTCGACCCCGGACTCCCAGGTTCGAGTTGGACGCTTGTCGTTCACGGTAATCTCACGATCCAAGGCCGGAACTCGCGTGGCCTCAACAGCTCCCTCATCTGGAACTTCGCTAATGAGCTCGTCGCTAAGGCCAGGAGGCCTCAGCTCTTTGACCTCATGCCCTCGTACCCGCGGAATCACAATATACATGTTCGGTCTTCCTGGATGAGGATCCTCTGACTAGCGGAAAAACTCCAATGCGTGGTCTGCACTCGCGTCCCCGACCTTCAAAGCCACCATGTATTCAACATAGTCTGTAATCACGCTTGGATCAAGGCCGTGAGGCCTAAGCTCTTTAGGCTCGACGTCTTGCTTGCTCAAGTTGGACCTCGGAATGTATTTGATGTCACTGAGGACTTTGCAGGACTCAAGGCCGGGAGACTCAACGCGTTGCTTGCTCGACTCAGATGCTAGGTGTGGGGTGGGCTGTCTGACGACTCCAGTGTCTCCTTGAACGATGGGAGAGCGCTGTAGCATTTCTAGCGGGCATGGGTCAACCTGGAACTCGGCGACTGACATGTAATGGGCGACTTGAGTCAATTCGGACTCGCATGCTCGGGCCCCTGCACTCTGATTCGTGCCTGAGACCTTGTCTGGGTCTTTCTCGGGTGGGCGTTCATATCCATCGTCAATCGCATCAGAGGAACAAGCATGCTCCAGCGCTTTCTTGCTGGGATCATTGCTGGCGGCACATTTCGCATTTGTCATAATGTAACCACGATGTATGATAGGATGTTGATGAATCAAATCATGACCTTGTTTTTCGTGTGGCACAAAGGTGGGAACGGCTTCGTGTAAGATAATGAGTCTGACGCGCTCAGCCTGAGGCACATCAGCATCCACTGCGGTGTCGTCGGATTCATATCCAGAATCCCAAGTGAAACCTTCCGTTGAGTCAGTGATTTTGAACACATCCCTGAAGTACTCTGTGTCGTAGTAAGGCACTTCAGACTCGTCACAGCTATGCACTCCTTCATTGTGAACAGTCCCGGCTAACCCATGGGGGAACTCATCACCATAGCGTAGTGGGACTCGATGCTCAACCTCCGAAATTCCAACTTCTTCTCTGCTCAAATCGCCGAACTCAATGTTATCGCGCATGCAGGGCAACTCTAAGACGCTGGCTGGCCCATTCGACTCGATTTTCGGTAACGCTGTCACTCGTTCTGGGACAGGCTCGGCCTTAAACTCAAAGTTTAGCTCAGCTTCCTGTTCTTGCATCGCTCCGGTCTCTGTGCACGCTAGACCATTTGGAGGCTCAAAATCGACGACTGCTACAGTCGGGTCGACTGCCTGGGATGCTGTTGTACTGGACAGCACTGAACTGATGTGCCTCTCATCGCGGGTTTTCCTCAGTGCATGATTTTGCTCAATCTCGAAATGTCCGTGCAGTTTTCGCAGCTCAGAACTCTGGCTATCCTCAGAATGATGTGCAATGTGACTCGAAACTAACCGGTGGGCATCGATGGGTGCCTCTCTGACGGTTCTGGATGGGTTGGACTCGATCCCGGGGTCAAACTGGAACATCTTGGCCACCTTGGCTAACTTGGCGCTTATTCTGCGATGCGTGGGGCTCTGGCCGTGATCAGGCGCCGGAACACACTCCATTGGCTCGTACGATGGACGGCAACAATCGTCTGGAAGCGAGTGTCCATTCGCATCATGCATGACTACTCAAACTCTGAAGCAGGATGAGATTTGGTCGCATTCTTGAATGTGAGCAACACTTCACGCTCGATCTTCGTCACAAGGGCATCTGGACCATATCGAGGCTCACTGGCCGCCATAGGATCGCTGGGAGTCATATCGGATCGTCGCCATTCCAGATCCTGAGTAAATTCCAAGACCGGGAGCGGGCCAAAAAGGTCGTGAGTTTAAAGTCGTCGCACTTAAGTCATTCGGCTCTTTCTTGTCAGCGCGCGCTATCACCTCTGTTGGCTGAGGCAGTCTGGCTTTGCTTGAGCACGTATGAGCGGTCTCAGCCCAATCTGAGGTCTGAGGAGCTAAGGTGACTTCGCAAACTGGTGGATCTGAGATGCGTTCAAGGCCGATAGGCCTAAGCTCTTTCGCTTCTAGCTCCGGTACTTCGACACGGCTCCCTAGTTGGTCACAATCGCTAGCTTCTAGATTCTTAGTGCTGAACCCTGATCCAGACTCGTAATGGGTGGGTACAACGATCGGCTCGGTGCAAACATGACTCAATTCAGTTGGAAGCGCTGCGCTTCTGACTTCAACTTCAACTTCGACTCCAACTAGCACCAAGGGAACTGCCGGGACTTCGCACAACTTGGACTCGGGGACATCGCAACTGGGATATGCAACATGCATCAACATCGTCTTGCGGCTTTCGTCATCCACCCATTCTTGGAGCGCTGGGATATGCCTACGTGGTGGCAAGGCTTCCTCATGGGGAACTGAGCCCTCTAGGTGCTGGGCTTCATATCGTTTGGCCACTAACTCCAAATCCGTGGAATCTGCCATCTGACACAAGCTGGCGCTGTCACTTCCACGGTCCGCCAAGTCATCGACTGGCTCATCGTCACTGTCCTTTCTGGAACATGGGCGTCGCTCGGACTTCACAGTGAAGTCAACATCGTATAGGTCGCCTCGGAGCAGCTCCTGTGCAACGGCTACAACATCATTCATGCGCGGTGGTCGGGTCAAGTCTGACCAAAGACCTTGAGCCCTGAGTTCGTACTTGAGCTCCCGTCTGAACTTTGACGGAAATCCACGGTAAAACAAATCATCGCGGTCAATGACAGTGAGGGCACCCTGTGCCTCTAAGGACTTGGAAATGGCTTCGAACTTGCACAAATATCGGTCAAGGTGATCAAAGGTCTTCATCTTGCGACCTTTTTCTACGAACTTGTGGAGATCCTTGAGGCAAAATAAGGGTTCTTCGTCAACGCCATAAAAGTCCAGCAGGTCTTTCTTGAGCAACACCCAATTTGGGTTTTCGAAACCATCCAGCATGGAAATGAACCTCACTTCCTTCTCAGTGCAGTAAGTGGTCAGAAAATCGCATTTCTGAGCTTCCGTGAAAAGTGCCGCGTCAGCCAGTGACTCGTATTTGCTAAGGAACTCGATGATCTGCCTGCCTCTGAATCGGGGCACGTCTGGGCTACGGGGCATCGGCATGGGTGTGTAAAATATCGGCGCTGCAACAGTGGGACCTATGGCCATCTTGAAAGGTTAAAACAAAAAGGTGAAACTTGCAAATGATTGTGTGGGTCGCTTGGGACCTGTTCTGGTGATACTTGGATGATTCTCTATGCCGCTTGTCGTCCGGCAAGGAGAGGAATCGTAAAATGAGGGTCAAATGGAGGTAAACGGGGTAACACGTTGCCAAAACACGTTGCAAAACTTGGTAATCAGAGAAACTAATGCCGGCTCCTGTGCTCTCTTCGTGAGATCCACCAGGAGTTAACCACTTGAGCAATAAACCCAACCCCCTGTACCTCGTCATGAGATCCGCCATGAGGGACAATTGTGATAAACTTGCTTAAGGGCAGCACGTCGCTAAAACTTGATAACAAACACAGACTCCTGTGTCTCTTCGTGAGATCCGCCAGGAGTGAACAACTTTAACAATAACATGATCCCCTGTGCCTCATCTTGAGGTCCGCCAGGAGAAACAAATGTGAAACTTGCAAAGTCTTGCAGGTGTGGGTGGAATATGTGGATCCGTAGACTTGTAGATCCTTTCTTGTACTTCTTCCTCTTCTTAGGGTAACAAACGGTGTAGATAGTCGATATCCAAATAAAACAAGGGTGTTTCCAAACAAATGAAGGATGTGACTTGCGTGATTGAAAACCTGACAAAGTGGATTATCCCCCCTGTAAGGACCACCAGATTTGTAACGGGTCTATCCAACTAGACTTGTGACAGGAAAGAGGGGGGGATAAGGATCTCACTACAAGTCAGGTCTGACCAAACGTGATTGCAGGTGTCACACCCGCATACGTATCACCCGACGTACTCTGCCATCTGGGGCCACCAGTAGTCATGGGAGACAAGTTCCAGGGTTTTCCATTGCCCTGGGTGCCCTGTCGCCTGTGAGTCGTGGTGTAGCCGTACCAGATCATGGCAGAGTTGGGGGTCTTTTGGGACGTACACCCTTCCCCGGTACAGGATCAGGTCACCTTGCTTCTCCCATTCATCCAACCTTAACGTCCCTTCTCCCAGCTCTCACATGGCCTTTACTACCCTCTTGTCATGGTCCTTCGCCTCACGTATCCTCCCTAGAATACCTGCCTCTTCACCTTCCACCAAGACTGCCTCTGTCGCGTGAGCTTCGAACCAGGCAGGTTGGAGAAGGGTCAGCCCCTCGTTGTTGTCCCTCCCCTTCGGGTGGTCAGCACAATGGGAGAGTGTGTCCGGCTTCCCCATGAGCTTTCCAGGATGGTGGATGAGGGTGAAATGGAAGTGGGAGAGGAAAAGGGTCCATCGGGCTTGGCATTGTAGGTGGGAATCTCCGCTACCATACAAACAAGCCCAGAAATTGCGATTCTGACACCCTGATGAACACCCCATACCCAAGGCACTTCATACATGGTCCCAAATACCATTTCTACCATTTTTCTATTTTTCCCAATTTTTCCGAAGCATTTCCAGCCCTACAGTCAAGATTCCCATGCCTGTCAATGTAGCAGCCACCCAATTCCAGGCATATCTCAAGAACCACTGGATGGATTTGGATGAAATTAGTACTGTTGGAAAGCTACGAGCGAGGAGAGTCCATTCGGATGGCGGGAGAAGGTTGTTGGATGCTCGATTAGGAGGGATACTATTTCCATCATTCATTTTATTGTTTCCGATATTGTTTTCATTGCTTTTATTTGTATTTCCTTTCCATCACTTTCTTTGCTATTCTGTGTCGCCATAGAGGCGTATTTCTATTCTTCCCCTTTGCCCTGCAATTCCTCACTTATAGCGCATATTTTCATGTATGGTACAGAGGACTCCCCCATGAGATGGGACATCCCACCAAGAAGTTTATTTGACCAGTCTAGTGATGCCAGAGTGCGACCAGTACATTGATACAGTATCTCTGACTCCTGACGATAGTCCAGAGTGACCAGGAGTGAGTACTTATTTTGTGAGATTTTATTGATTGTTGTCAGTAGCACCCGGACCACGGCACAGTATTGGCACTGTTGCCACCATCCTTCCTTTCTCCCTCCTTCCGACCCGATTCAGACTCTACCCCCAGGTCCCTACTCTCTTGCCTGGGCAGCTCTTGTGTCTGGTTACAGCGTCGATTCAGCCTCTGGGCCATCCGGAAATAGCTCAGGTTGCGGTGATCGGTGTAGATCTCAACCTTCTCCCTGGCACCTTCTAGGAAGTGCTGCCACTCTTTGAGGGCTCAGATGATCGCAAGCATCTCCTTGTCGTACTCCTTGTAGTTGCATTCTACATCCATGAAACTCTTGGACATGAATGCTACTGGGTGGAACTCCCCATCCGATTGGAGCTGGGAGAGGACTGCACCAGTTGTGAAGTTCAAAGCGTCGCATTCAAGCCTGAAGCAGCTGGAGTCTGAAGGGAAGGAGAGGACGGGTGCAGTGGTGACGGCTTCTTTAAGGGCCAGGAAGGCACTGTCCTCGTCCGGGCCCCAATTCCAGGCCTGAGTCTTCTGGGTCAACTTATGGAGAGGGCATGCTTTCTCCAAAAAGTCCTACCGGCGATAGAAGTTCACGAACCCTAGGAAGGACTGCACCTCCTTCACTTTGGTTGGGACCGGCCAGTCAAGAACTCCACGGACCTTTACAGGGTCCATCGCCATGTTACCCTCAGAGATGACAAGCCCCAAGTACTCGATCCATGTCCACTTGAACTTGCATTTCTTGGGCTTCAGGAAGAGTTTCCTCCAGGGTTGTGGTGAAGATGAGGATGTCATCCATGTAGCAGATGACGACCTCCCGGTTGATGAAATCCTGAAGGATGTCATTCATCATGGTCTGGAAGGTTGCAGGGGAGTTGCACAGGCCGAAAAACATCACCATAGGTTCGAACAACCCCTGGTTGGTTGCAAACGCTGCCTTCCACTCATCCCCATCCTTGATCTGGATGTTGTTGAACCCCCAATGTAGGTCCAGGGCCGAGAAGTACTTGGCGTTGTGGAGGTGGGTGAGAACGTCTGAGATGAGGGGGAGCGGACATGAGTTCTTGACCGTGATCTCATTCGGCTTCCAATAGTCTTGGACTAGGTGTAACGACCCATCCTTCTTCTTGACAAAGGAGACTGGTGCCCCCATCGGGGATTTGGATGGGCGTATATGCCTGTTCTGCAGGTTCTCCCATAAGAACTCGTCCAGTTCTTTCTGCTCGGGTTGTGAGAGAGGGAAGGTCTTCCCCCTAGGTAGCTTCACGTCTGGCACTAGGTCTATGGCGTGGTCCCAGGGCTTTCGGGGGGTAGCTGATCAAAGGCTTCCTAGAGAACACGTCTCGGAAGTCCTGGTAGTGCTCTGGTACCAACATCTCAAACGGCATGGGCTCTGCCCCTGGGTCGTGGGCCTCCTGGGCCATCTGCTGAGAGGGCATTGTGGTTGCTCTCAGGTCGTGCCCCCACCCTGGGGGAATGATCGCAGCATAGATCCCATCCCCAGGCTCTACCGTGAGGTCTCGGTCGTCTCCCACTCATGGCGCCTGCAGGAGGATGGGCAGCAGGACATGACGACCTTCTGTCATGCCCAGTCCACCTCTGGGTTGTGATGCAGCAACCACAAGTGCCCTATGATGAGGGATTGGCATCCCAGGTTTGCGACTGCAAAACAGGCCCATTCTGTATGTTGTCTGAACATCAGGAGGGCTTCCAGTTCCTTGGTTATGGCCCCATTCTCGTTTGGGGTGCCATCGACATTGTGGACGGGTATGGGCTGTGGGAGTGGGGTGGTCTCGAGTTTGTGCTTCTGGACAAACTCAGGGCTCACAAAGTTCCTGGTGGCCCCTGAGCCGAGGAGGGCTGACACTGATACGGGGGCGAGGGAGGTCAGGGCAGTTAGCATCACCATGAGGTTGAGTGATCTGGGGGACTGTTTGGAGAGGACATAAATGGTGGGTGGAGACACTGCTACTTCAGGTGTCAACTCTGGGCGTTTCTCACTTATGTGGGTGGAGGATGCACTTTTCCTCTTTTTCTTTGCGATAACTCGATGGAATTTCTGCAGTGGAGCTGACTCATGCACATTGCGGTATTTACACGGGTTATCTTTTGCAGGCAGCTGGGACGCATCCCTCATCCTGAAAATCCTCCTCTTGGGGGTTTGGCCCTGTCTCTCCCTCTTCTGCTTCTGATCCCTCACCCAATTGCCTCTTCAGCCCTTCCATCAAAGCTTGTAGGTCCTCTGGATGCAGGTGTCGGACTTGGTGGACCTTGGGGTGTGGGCATTCTCGTGCGACATGGCCCAGGGTGTTGCAGTTGTAACACAACCCCTTCCGCCTCTGGTCAGTCCTCGAGCGGTCGAGGTCCATTGGTTGTGGACCTGTTCCAGACATGGGATGGGTTGCAGGGGGGTGCAGGTGCGGGCACAGGTCGTGAGGTGGTGGGTGTGGGCCATGTGTAGGGGGAGGTCGTGGCTGGAGGGGGCCAGGTTGGTAGGAGTGGGGGTCTAGGTGGGGGTGCTCATGGCTGGGTGGCTTGGAGGTGTCGCCATTGGTTGTCGAGGAGGGTGGCCTCGCATTTCCATTCAGCCCAGGTGGTGGGCATAGGGTGGAGACGGTAAATGCTCTTGCAGAGCTGGGTGTTGATTGCTTGCTTGAAGTGGTCAACCAGCCCTATGTCACCCAGTCTCAAGGCAGGCCCTAATATCTCGAACTCCTGGATAACCTTGTCCATGGAGTCGCTCCCCTGATGGATAGCTGCCAGCTTCTGCTGGGCGGTGGCTTCCCGATTTGGGTCCTGGAACATGTCATCGAGTTCCATGTTGAACTCATCCATGGTGAGTGCTGGGGACCCTGCCGTCAGCAGCGAGATTGTGCGCTGTGTTGCCCATGCTCCTGCCGGCCCTCCCTTCATGTAGGACAACACAAAGAGAATCTGGGAGAGGGTGGTGGGGAACTCGGATGTGTGGACGTGGAAGTAGATTCCACATTCAGCTTTGAAACGATCAAGATTGTTAGAACAGGCGGATTCGGACGACTCCAGAGTGGAATCGGAGACTTAGCGTGGAAGGACCTCAGCCTCAGTGACTCATGCGGAGCGCTGTGCCATTGCTGGTTGTCCTGGGGGTCCCTAATTTCGGATCTAGCAGAGGGAAAGTCTCTTGGGGGCATTTCAGGTCGATTTCGGACTGAGGTTACAAGTTACTATGTACATTGTATATAAGGAGGGGTCCGGAATCAAAAGGAGCAAGGGTACTCCAAAAGGAGACAAAGGGAGCTGAAAGGAGGAACAACACCAAGGGTCAAGGGTTTGACTCAATGGTGTTTCCCAAAGGAGGTGAAGGGCCAAGGCCCAAGGAGGAAGGAAGGAGGATGGGAGTGGGGAATGGCCAGCTGACTGAATAGAAAGGAAGCAGCAGCCCAAATAGGAATGAGGGAGAATAGCAGAATTGAATGGAGCAATGCAATAGTTGCAAGGTCCGACGTAAGTCCGGAAAGTCCGAACTCGGAAGTTAAACTCCGGAATATTGGCAAACATAATTAAATGGGATGAGCTAACCAATACAATGGGTATAAGCAGAGGTGGGGTCAAAGTCCGAGGTCGGAGCTAAGACCAGAGGTTCTGGAGACAGAGACACAAATGGGATTCCGGAGCAGAAGTCCGGAGTTTGGGAGCATAGGTGTTGTGTACTTGTCTGGAAGGTGTCGAGGTTGGGGTTGGACCCGGAATGTTCCGGAGTCGGACTGAAGGTGGTGTCAGAGCCAGAGGTGGGATAACCTCTTGGAAGTCGGCAAGAAGAAGGTGACGGAAGGGAAGTAGGACTCCAGAAGTCAGTTTCAGAGTTCTGGGAGCCTGGAGCGGAGGTTGGGATTGTACGGATATGACAGAGATCCTCGCTGGCTCCCGAGAAGGGCATGGGGGGGGCGACCTTAGGTGGCTTGGGTCTGGGGCGGGTGTGGGGGTGGGTGCAGGGGTGGGGGCGGGTGCAGGTGCGGAAGCGGGTGGGGGGTGGTTAAGGACTTGGCTCTCCACAATAGCCTGTAGTTCCTGGAACTGGTGAAGGAGAGAACGAAGGAAGGTCAGTTGGGAGGTTCAAACGAGACCACCACCAAGCTGTTCCCTGGTTCTTTAGTTAGGATGGGGAAGTGTACTAGTGTTATTTATTGTAAATAAAGTACCAATCCGAGTGTTTTGGCTAATTCTATTTTTATGGGTTAGTTTTAAAGTTCCTGGGAATTGACTTACAGATAAACCGAGCCCTGCGGAGCTGTTTCTTTATTGAAATTTATTAATTTGTCTAGGGGTAATTCTGTGTAGCGTTGTTTAATTTGGATTTAAACTTGAATTTAATCTTCTACTTGGTGAAGTTTCAAAGATTCTATTCAGTTAATGAATTTGGATGGTGTCTGGGTGTCCCTTGAGTTCGTTTTATTTTTGTCTTTATTTTATCGCTTGTTTTAACAGTAGCAAAATAACTGTTTTGTGTTTACACTTTGAAATCTGGAGTGTTAACCAGCTCTCCTGTTGAAATATCTACTTAATATTTCTCTCCTTAATTGCTGCCTTTTACTACAGTGGCAATCTTAACTGTATATCACTTTTTCGCACTGGAGTGACAACCAGAAATGCTTGAGAAAAATAATACTCTATTTTCTTACTTCTCTAAGGGGGGCGAAAAGTTGCAGAAAGGGTCTCCCTTTTATACTCCTTGGGTCGCCTTCCTTTTTCACGCTCTACCTTCTATTTACAGGATTTATTTACAGTGTATTTTTCTCAAACTGAATAAAAATGAAAT